>NW_024609839.1:15138660-15830236 GCF_016920785.2 Ixodes scapularis
TTTTCAGGGTTTTATGTGCTCTCCCGCGTAGGAATAACGTAAAGTACGAGGGAATGAGGCTTTTCTTTTTTATTTAATTCAGAGTAAGTCAGATTCGGTCCCGTGCTTCTCGTACGGGCTCGGATCACTACCTCGGAGGCCGGACATGGCGACAGTCGTTCGAGTTTAATTAAAATATCCGCAATCGCTAACCACGGGAGCTCCTCCATAATCGCTGAGTCGAAAGATACGTCGAACCCATCCGGAACGCGGAGTCTAAAGGTATGAATAACGTAACCAGAACGCGGAGTTCTAACGGTACGGCGGACGTGCCCGGGCGATTTTCTCAGCTCGACCGTCAAGATTCGCATTTGAAGCAGCGAGAGAAGTGTGGAAATCTCCAAACTGCTCGGTGCTGAGCTAACTACGGACCACTTCACTATGTGATCCGTAGTGACGTGAAAAAGACCGACGGCGGTCACTCCGGGCGGACGGCGGCTACCGGCCGCCTGCCGGGTGCCTTCTGTGAAGGGGCGAAAGTCGTGTAAGCAGTACTGTACCAGCTTCTCTTATAGTTATGTTGTTCTCGAGCAGCTTCCCGATCACTAAACCCCGCAAACGCGTGCCGAAATTTCAAAAGGTGTCTGCCAACCTGGAAAGCCTTGAACTCCCAGGGAATTTCGGATCATCTGGGAAAGTCAGGGAATCATTCAAAAAGTGGGCTAAATAAGGGAAGACGACTAGTGAAAGCGGCATGGCGGTTGCTCGTCGGCACGGCCATGCTGAATGACATTGCCGAAATGTCATCCTTCGACTCAAAAACTCAAGGAATTTGATCAAAATAGTCAGGGAAAAACTTGAAAAAGTCGGGGAATTTGAAATCAGTAGTTTGTTAGACACAATGTTTGATTTTCTTGGCACTCCACGCGTTTTTAGACACGACAGGCACACGCCCGTGTATCCCACGGCAGCCAGGCCAAGCGGCTGCCAGCCACTTATGCAAGGTCGATAAGACGCAAGCGTGGAACGCTTTTGGACTGCTGTAAATACACCAGCGGGAGCGTCCGGCCGCAGTCCGACTGCCCACGCTAGGACACCCGACACAAACTCCGCGTCCTGGGTACGTCTGACGTATCTTTAGATTTTGCATCCTAGGTACGTCAGACCTATCTTTAGACACAGCGCCTGATAATAGTAGTGAATAGGGTCACGTTCAGTGCGCAAGTCACTTTATTACACTCGGAGAGCGCAATCCCATTCCCGTTGCGCAGGTAGTTCCCGAGCTAGGCATGCACTTGAAGACTATGTTTCACTCTTTCATAAAGCAAGCTTTGCGGGACCCCTCCGCCCTTGTCCACCCATTCGCAGGTCGTGTCGCCTTTCCTCACGTAACTCCCGCAGGTTCAGTGAGTTGCCGAGCCACTGCAGCCCTGGCGTCGCTCGGTACATACAAGAGGCGGCTCACGTCGGTCGTCCAGCAGCACACTGGAGGGACGCAAAGCTAGCCGTTTCCTTGGTGCACGCAAGACGAGGCTGAGCAGAGCTCCAAGCTCTTCTGACGCACATGTGCACTCCAATGAGACCGGTGTCGCACCCCGATTCCTAGAGATGTGGTCGCACTGGCAGTCTTGTTGGTCCTTGGGGGCCGTCGAGGAGTGCCAGAAAGCAAAATTCCATCCTTCTTGCGCAGGTAGTTCCCCAGCTAGTCACTTCCTTGACGACGTCGCACCCTCTCTGGAAGCAAGCTTTGGGATGCTCTTGTGCACCCATTTGCAGGTCGTGTCGCCTTTGCTCACGTAACTCCCGCAGGTCCAGCGAGTTGCCGAGCCGCTGTAGCCCCGGCGTCGCTGGTCGTGCATTCTGGTCCTGGTCGTGCATCAACCACCGCTGCCCATTTCCGCAGAGTGCTTGGGTGTGGTAGCTTGACCTGCTTTCGCAGAAAGCTGTATGCCTTTGCCGAGTAAAAATGGAGCGTGAGGGCAAACTTGCGCACATCCTCTGTACATGCGTTTTTGTTGCGCCTGACTCTTTTTAAGACGAGGTTGCGCATTGTGTTGGTGAATGCATTGTCAAGTATGTCAACTGCTGGCTTAGGAAGTCGTGTCCTCAGTTTACGGAGCAGCGTGTTCAGCTTCCTAATCCTGGCCGTCTTCCGATTGATCTTCTTCTTTGCCTGTTTCAACAGTTTCCTCGCCTTCTGCAGCTTTTGCCTACTCGTGGCCAGGACCCTGTGCAGTCGTGGTGACACAGCTGCGTACGAGTGGTCACCGAAAGAAGTGTTGCGTCGCTTGAACACAGCTTCAGGGGGAGTCTCTGACGTCGTAGCCTGAGAGGGGGAAGTAACCAGCTCCAGTTTTCAGGTACTTTGGGCGACTAGTTGCACAATTTGCAAAGGTGTGTCTCTTGTATCTGAAAGTGGTGGTCAACGAATCACTAGAAAAGTAGCATCTTTGGGATCAAGTTGATAGGTTCGAGTAAAACATTCAGGTTCTTTGCTACACTTTCAACCACCACCATTATCATAATTCCATGGCATGCTGTATGCTTTTTACAATCATTCAATCATAAGTGGGTTACGTGTTTTCAGTATATACTGATATACATAAAAACATGACCTCCAAACGATTTTTCTTGAAATCTGCAAAAACCGAAAGAACCCGAATTGAGCTTGCTTTGAAGAGAAATTGCACTTTCCACGGCAGGGAACCTTGATAAACGTCTGTACTTTTGTTGAACCACAACACCGACCGCACTGAACTGTCTGCGAGGCTGCTCTTTTTCTTTGGAAATTGTTTTTATGTGCTCCATTTAGAAATGAATAGTGCACATCATGTTGTGTCTCCTAGAAAAGCCACAGATATGCATTTGCTTTTACCACATAAGTACCATGACACTCCAAGTTTTAGTCGATATCGAAAATAGACACCGAAAAACTCAAAATTCGAGAGAACAAATACGCACCAAAAAATCAACCCCATTTTTAAAAAAAATAAAACTACGAGAGCACCTCAGCTTTCTTTCATGATGTGAGAATGCGTGAGCATTACCTTTGGCAGAGTTATATTGACGTCAATGAGCAAGGTTGACGCAATGAATAGCACACTAGTTTTGCGATCATGAGAGCCTAGGTTCGAAACCGGGCAGGGGATAATTTATTTCTAGGTTTATTTTTTGTTCGATCATGTGATTAATAATTAAGTCGCATGACGAAAATGATAACGTGAGCAGAGCTGTTTGTTTTTCTTTTATTTTCTTTTCCCTTGAATTGCGTCGCATTGGTCACGGCATTTGGACACAACTTTTGGTTACAGCTTTTGGCTGCACCCTTTGATCACGGCTCTTTTTTTGCTCACTGAGCCAGGTAATACTTACAAATTAAGAAACACCCAAAACATGGAACCCTATTCATAAGCCAGGACTCCCAGCACCCCCTTTTTGTGGGTCAGTGCCAGTTCTGGCCAATGCATAAAAGGTGTGGTCACATATCACA
Source organism: Ixodes scapularis (assembly GCF_016920785.2). Classification (NCBI taxonomy): domain Eukaryota; kingdom Metazoa; phylum Arthropoda; class Arachnida; order Ixodida; family Ixodidae; genus Ixodes; species Ixodes scapularis. The sequence goes on from NW_024609839.1 coordinate 15,142,130, forward strand.
CTGCACAGTATAACCTGCCAAGAATGCATGCCCTGGCACACAGTCTTGTGGAATACAGGCAGTCTTGAATGTCACCGCTCGTTGTTCTGCTGACAGGTCTATCCCTCTAGAGAGGCAGCCTGGATTGACGACTGATCAGTCAACCCCAGGAGAGGCCCAAGCTGCTGCTGGTTCTGGAAGCAGTGTAAAGCTGGTTACTTCCCCCTCTCAGGCTACGACGTCAGAGACTCCCCCTGAAGCTGTGTTCATGCGACGCAACACTTCCTTCGGTGACCACTCGTACGCAGCTGTGTCACCACGACTGCACAGGGTCCTGGCCACGAGTAGGCAAAAGCTGCAGAAGGCGAGGAAACTGTTGAAACAGGCAAAGAAGAAGATCAATCGGAAGACGGCCAGGATTAGGAAGCTGAACACGCTGCTCCGTAAACTGAGGACACGACTTCCTAAGCCAGCAGTTGACATACTTAACAATGCATTCACCAACACAATGCGCAACCTCGTCTTAAAAAGAGTCAGGCGCAACAAAAACGCATGTACAGAGGATGTGCGCAAGTTTGTCCTCACGCTCCATTTTTACTCGGCAAAGGTATACAGCTTTCTGCGAAAGCACGTCAAGCTACCACACCCAAGCACTCTGCGGAAATGGGCAGCGGTGGTTGATGCACGACCAGCGACGCCGGGGCTACAGCGGCTCGGCAACTCGCTGGACCTGCGGGAGTTACGTGAGGAAAGGCGACACGACCTGCAAATGGGTGCACAAGAGCATCCCGAAGCTTGCTTCCAGAGAGGGTGCGACGTCGTCAAGGAAGTGACTAGCTGGGGAACTACCTGCGCAAGAAGGATGAAATTTTGCTTTCTGGCACTCCTCGACGGCCCCCAGGGACCAACAAGACTGCCAGTGCGACCACATCTCTAGGAATCGGGGTGCGACACCGGTCTCATTGGAGTGCACATGTGCGTCAGAAGAGCTTGGAGCTCTGCTCAGCCTCGTCTTGCGTGCACCAAGGAGGCTGCTAGCTTTGCGTCCCTCCAGTGTGCTGCTGGACGACCGACGTGAGCCGCCTCTTGTATGTACCGAGCGACGCCAGGGCTGCAGTGGCTCGGCAACTCACTGAACCTGCGGGAGTTACGTGAGGAAAGGCGACACAACCTGCGAATGGGTGCACAAGGGCGGAGGGGTCCCGCAAAGCTTGCTTTATGAAAGAGTGAAACATTTTCTTCAAGTGCATGCCTAGCTCGGGAACTACCTGCGCAACGGGAATGGGATTCCGCTCTCCGAGTGTAATAGAGTGACTTGGCGCACTGAACGTGACCCTATTCACGACTATTATCAGGCGCTGTGTCTAAAGATAGGTCTGACGTACCTAGGATGCAAAATCTAAAGATACGTCAGACGTACCCAGGACGCGGAGTCTGTGTGGGGTGTCCTAGCGTGAGCAGTCGGACTGCGGCCGGACGCTCCCGCTGGTGTATTTACAGCAGTCCGAAAGCGTTCCACGCTTGCGTCTAATGGACCTTGCATAAGTGGCTGGCAGCCGCTTGGCCTGGCTGCCGTGCGATACACGGGCGTGTGCCTGTCGTGTGTAAAAACGCGTGGAGTGCCAAGAAAATCAAACATTGTGTCTAACAAACTACTGATTTCAAATTCCCCGACTTTTTCAAGTTTTTCCCTGACTATTTTGATCAAATTCCTTGAGTTTTTTAGTCGAAGGATGACCTTTCGGCAATGTCATTCAGCATGGCCGTGCCGACGAGCAACCATAGAGGTGTCTCCTGCAGTACCCAATTAATTGAGCTCTATCATGATTTAGTTAGTGCGGCTGAAAACAGACTGCAAACGGATGCCATTTTTGTGGATTTCCGCAAAGCGTTCGATTCTGTTTCGCATCAATTGTTATTACACAAAATGAGTGCTTTAAATATCGACCGTAATGTGCTCCGGTGGATAAAAGAGTACCTGAGTGGGACGAAACAGTGCGTCGTCCTGGGGGGTAAAAGATCAGAATACGTAGATGTAACTTCGGGGGTACCTCAAGGGTCAGTGCTGGGACCACTTTTATTTTTAATCTACATTAATGATATAGCGTCTTCCATCTCTTCTAATATCAGATTATTCGCGGACGATTGTGTAATTTACAGAACAATAAGGAACGTTAACGATGTCTCTTCTTTGCAAGAGGATTTGAACCGGGTTAGTTTATGGTGCGGGACCTGGGAACTGGCGTTAAACACAAGCAAATGTTTTCATGTCGCTTTTAGTAAAAAGAAACATAATATTGACTCGGCTTATGCTATTGGTCGAGACTCGTTGCGGAAAGTGTCTGAAATTAAATATCTCGGTGTCATTCTTTCAGAAAACCTTTCGTTCAATCAGCACATGGATATGATCATGACAAAGGCTGGCAGGGTTCTTAGCTTAAACATCCGTAATCTTCGCTCTGCTCCACAAATCTTGAAAAAGACAGCGTATCGCTCACTAGTTAGACCACATCTAGAATATGCGAGTGCCGTATGGGACCCGCACCAAAAATATCTCATAGATAAGATAGAAGGCATTCAAAATCGTGCTGTGAGGTTTATTCTGAATAAGTATTCTCGAGCAGAGAGTGTGGCACAAATGAAAGTTTGTATGGGTATCGAGCCTTTTAGAAAAAAGACTTAAGAAAAATAGACTTAAACTTATTTACGCTATCAACAATGATTTAACTGGAATAGACAAGTCTAATTATCTAGAAATGCCCCACTATATATAGAGTAGGAGGGACCACCTAAAAAAAATACGCGAAATAAAATGTCGAACTAACTATATGATGTTTTCTTTTTTTCCGAGAACTATATCGGAATGGAATGAACTGCCGTCTGATATTGTATCAGCTAACAGTGACTATTTTATTAGCCTTATTAATGCAATGTAAGTTTCTGTGTTAAGTACATCATTGGTTTTTTCGTAATATTGCTATTGTGTGCTGGTGTGAATCATGTTTATTGATGTTGTTGGAAATTGCTGATGTGTGCTGTTATGTGACTTTCCAATTTATAATGACATATGTGAATCATGTAACCCACTCCTCTGCTGTAATGCTCCGGCGCTGCAGAGAGTAAATAAAAAAAAAAAAGCCGCCATGCCGCTTTTACTAGTCGTCTTCCCTTATTTAGCCCACTTTTTGAATGATTCCCTGACTTTCCCAGATGATCCGAAATTCCCTGGGAGTTCAAGGCTTTCCAGGTTGGCAGACACCTTTTGAAATTTCGGCACGCGTTTGCGGGGTTTAGTGATCGGGAAGCTGCTCGAGAACAACATAACTCTAAGAGAAGCTGGTACAGTACTGCTTACACGACTGTCGCCCCTTCACAGAAGGCACCCGGCAGGCGGCCGGTAGCCGCCGTCCGCCCGGAGTGACCGCCGTCGGTCTTTTTCACGTCACTACGGATCACATAGTGAAGTGGTCCGTAGTTAGCTCAGCACCGAGCAGTTCGGAGATTTCAACACTTCTCTCGCTGCTTCAAATGAGAATCTTGACGGTCGAGCTAAGAAAATTGCCCGGGCACGTCCGCCGTACCGTTAGAACTCCGCGTTCTGGTTACGTCCGACATACCTTTAGACTCCGTGTTCCCGATGGGTTCGACGTATCCTTCGACTCAGCGATTATGGAGGAGCTCCCGTGGTTAACGATTGCGGATATTTTAATTAAACTCGAACGACTGTCGCCATGTCCGGCCTCCGAGGTAGTGATCCGAGCCCGTACGAGAAGCACGGGACCGAATCTGACTTACTCTGAATTAAATAAAGAAGAAAAGCCTCATTCCCTCGTACTTCACGTTACTCCTACGCGGGAGAGCACACAAAACCCTGAAAAACCGCATTCCGCACACGAAATCCACACACTCCGATCAACGCCCACAACGCTTCCGACACGCACTGGGCGGTGCCATCTTATCGTTGACGCCAGAGATTTGGTCTGGTTACGTCATAGATTTGGCCTGGTCACGTGTCTAGTGGTCAAAATTGTAAAACGTGGCGGCGGTCAATTGGGGGTCACTTTCAGCTGCCAGTTTATCACTTTAAGGCCCTATACCTCGTTGCACTATACGGAGCGCAAGTTCGTCTGCTTCTTTGGTAGGCGTTGCGGTGACGCCAGGAAGACGCCGAGCTCTGATTGGCTCTGCTTGAAGGACAGTGCGTAGACCTCAAGGCAGCTTGCGTTGAGGTCCACCCGCTATCCTTCAATCAGAGCCAATCAGAGCTCGGCGTCTTTCTGACGTCACCGCAACTTTTGCGCAAGAAGCAGACGACTTGCTCTCCGCATAGCCTTATGGGGCGTTTACAGTTGCAGATTCGTGGGCGGATCCCTGCAGGCGGAAAGGAAATTATGAATTCGGGTGGCAAAATCAACTCGTCCCTGGCGGAAAATCCGGACACGAGTCCCGGACTGATCCCGATTTTCCGCCAGCGACGAATCGATTTTACCAGCCGAATCCAAAATCCACTTTGTGCCTGCGCGGATCTGCCCGCGAATCCGCAACGTACCATTAGGGTAGAACTAAACGCACCATTGGTGCTGGGGCTACTTCGCCGTGGCTTTCAATGCCGGAACATGACCAAGAAGAATCAAAATAAGGCCTTAACTTAGAGGGTTGCCTAATATGTTTACCGGCCTTACGCCAAAACCATGTGTTTATATTTTAGCTTATTTCGAGCTATAGCAGCCCAGCGGGGTTTTGTTGGTCTCATCTCAAAGGGAATAGAAAGTGCTCATTCGTATAGCAATTTATACTTTTTTTTACCATAAATGTGAGCGAAGGACAAGCTTCAGAAGCGAGCGCCAAGCGGCTTGAGCGTGCTTGCTGCGCACGCGCGCTCGTGAAGTGAAAGCGTTGTTCGAGACAACTGGGCAGGGTTGTAGTATTGGTTTCGCTCGCACTCGAGTCGCTACATAAGCGATGTGGAGAGAAGTAGAGGAACAGGAGATGAAAGCGAGCCGGGACATCAAAGCACGGAGTTAATACAATAATCTAGAGTGGGATGTCCCATGCATTCGGGCCGCATCGGAACGGGAGAGCATGGGCGCGGACATCGGAGATCGCAGTTGGCGGTCCCGATGGGCCTAGATCACTGGCGACGCTTTCATGTGCAGAAAGCAGCAGCAAGACATCGCCTGTAAGGTATTTACCTAGTTATTTTCTTCTTTTTTATCTAACATTGCAAAAAGAAAACCTCAACCAAAACACCGGATTAACGCATTTCATGAAAATGGATGGGGGTTGACGAGCCCTCGAGCAACTTCAACCCCTCGTCGCTGCAAAACGAAGACACCGAACCTTGGGTCAGCTTTATTTTCCCGTTCTTTTGTCGCTTCCTTTCTCGTTTTTCCTTTTCTCTCGGGACCTTCGATGCGACCGCTGAGGGTATGCCACGTTCGGCTTCCGTCTTTACCTTCCCCTGCACCAGAGCGCCGAGCACTGATCGGAATCATCAATGTGTAGGTGTTATAAAATAGCTGCCTTCGTTTCTACCCAGAGCATCCCTCCGATTCGAGCGATCAAGAGCACCGTCTCCTTCTCGCGCATTGTCTCGCGTTCCAACACCGTACACTGGCATTCGTCGTTCAAACGCGTTCGTACAGTGGGTTCAGACAAAGGCAGCGATAGTCATTGGGCCTACCTACTGTCCTTCAAATCAGTACTCGGCTCTCCGACGTCCTGAGCGCTCTCGTCTCTTCAACTCCCTCGCTTTTTCTTTGTACACGCCTAGGATACCGGCAGACCATTCCCCCGATTTGTTTCTTAAGGCGCCTCTATTTCGGTGTTTTATAAGGAGCGACCCGAGTTAGATATGGCTACGATCAAAAAAAAGTAAAAGCCGTTTACAACTCCCTGTAACGCCGAATCGGAGCGCAGCTCTTGAGGAGGAGGGGGAAGGGTACTAAGGGGAGGGTAGATCCCTCCTCCTCCCCCTCCTTCTCCTTTTCCTCCCCTCATTCTTTAATATGCTCGGGGGGGGGGGGGGCACCTGACCTTGGGGGAGGGAATCACGTGACCTCGGGGGGGGGGGGGGGGGAGAGGGGGGTTACGTGACCTCGGGGTGGGGGCGATGTGACCTGGGGGGTCACGAAATCTTGGGGGTCACGTGACCTTGGGAGGGATCACGCAACCTTGGGAGGGATCACGTGACCTTGGGGTTCACGAGACCTTTGGGGATCACGCGACCTTGGGGGTCACGAGACCTTTGGGGGTCACGTGATCTTGGGGAGACCTTGGGAGGGGTCACGTGACCTCGGGGGTCACGTGACCTTGGGGTGACCCTAGTTACGCCGACGGCGACGGCGACGCCGACGCCGCTCAAGCCGGAAACGGGCGCCTAAGAGCTGCGCTCTAACAGGAAATTAAAAGAAAAAAGGCGACTTCTCGATCTTCAGATGCGGTAACGGTCACTAAACTCAAAATATATGAGTTTTCTCTGTCTCGTACTGTGGTAACATTTTTAAAAAACAAAGAATCGTTTCCTGTGACGCAATGAAAAAACGAAACAAAAAAAGACAGCTGTCAACTATGATTTTAAGCACAGCGATGAGTGTAGTGTCGTAATTCCGACGCGCGAAATGTAGTTATGCTCACTGAAAAGCTAAGATCAGCTAGGAGAAGCTTCAGTTGTCCCGCCTCCAGCGCGAGCTTCCTGCGTTTGACCATACTTCTGCATTTCGTGAGCGCGCAGGCCAAAAAACGGTGGAAGGCGGCTAGCGCGTGTTAGTGGGAGGACATCCAAAAGACACTCCCTATCGCTTTCATTTGGACAGTGGTTATCGTCCCTTCTGCTCACACTTATAGCGAAGCGGAGCGCAAAACACACATTGAAACGGCCACGTGACATGTTCGCCTCAGACCACCCTACATTTATTAAAATACACAAAAAGCACACACACGCACACGCACACGCACACGCACGTACACACACACACACACACAGTGTGTAGCGCTGAGTCGCGGGTCCAAGCGCAAATTGCTCTTTTGCGTCGCAAGCCCCTCGTTTTATTATTTAAGCGAGGTAATCGTCCCAATGTCGGGTAAAGAGTGCCGCGGGACTGAGAGAGGGGGTCAGGAAGTGGAAAGCGAGAGAGATGCGATCATTATTCACCAGTGGCACGACAGTCCTCGGTCGATTTGACCATTCCGGCTCAAAAAGCGCAAACGCACACAACCCTGAGATGTAGCGATAGCTCCTTAAGGATGGCGTGCCACAACAGTGTGGAGTTTCCCCCTTCTCCCCTCCTTTCGTCGTTCTGTCTTACACGTGGCAGCCCGCGTGCAGCTTAAATCATTTTGTGAGGTCGAATGTCCTTGCGTCTCAACCTCGCTGCGATTTTAAACATTGCCCAACGTTCATCTTCGAATACTTGCTTCATCTAAGTTATTGTTGGTTACTCTAATATCGATTAAATTGTCGGTGCAGGAATGGCTACCGCGTGTAAGCGCCGCATAAAATTAAGAAAAAAAAAAGGGAATTAACTTCTAAGGCCATCACTTTCGGCAAGACATTAACGGCAAAATATAAAAATAATCCGCTCAGAGGTCCAGCGATAATTATGTTCCTCGAATCTCGTTAGTTATTTTTTTTTTGTTTGTGTCATGTTTGTATGGAATCTTTCGCCGTCAGGATTGCTTATTTTTTTGCGACGCTGGGAGTGGCATTTAATGGACAAGCCAAGATTTCACATGGCTCAGTAGTCTTTAGTATTTCAAGCGACCTTGAGGATGAAACAAACTAATATGCTGAGGTGCGTGGGTAAAATATAATTAAAGTAAATACTCTTTGTTTACAGGTATAGAAGAGTACGTTAAAAGTTGTCGGCTGTTGTGGTTGAACTGGATTTCGGGTGTCGTACCTTTCTACGCGCAGCAACAAGGCCAAACTACTGCATCTGGCGCCCAACGTGGGGCTACGCAACAGTAAAATATAAAAGAAACGAAAACAAACAAACCAATAGATGCGAACAGGAGCGCAAAAAGTATAGTAGATAACACTTACGTGATGGTTAACGGCAGAAAAAAAAGAACAGCCCTTGGTTCGAGTGGCATACCAACCACCTGGCAGCAAAACCACGTTGAGCGCCAGATGCAGCGCCGGAGCAGATATTGAGACGTCGGACCTGGACTCCATCATCAACGTCATCGGACGGACTCCCATCGACCCCCTTGACACCTATGTCGAAATTTGGTACCGGGTGTTTTTGTGGGCACTGCTCTCATCACTCTTCGTGCCCATCATTGCAGCAGTGGTTGCCTTCAGCATGTTAAGGAAGCAGAAGACTGGCCGCTGGGCAGAGTCGGCCCCACTGATATAGGGGGGGGGGGGGGGGCGGTGCTTTTAGCGCCCCCACTCCGCTTGAGCGCGCGAGCGCCCCCACAAAGTGTATGCACATGTTGGACAAATGTTAGAAACGAAGTAATCGGAACAAAGAAATGTGGGTATTGCGTGCCCTAGACGTCGTTACGGACGAACCCGCAGGTCCTCCCGGTAAGCCCGCCGACCCGGCGCTAATCATGGCCAAAAATGCGCGACAAGCGCTTCTAGTTCACTTGAATACGTGTTATGACAGCAAAATAAAGTTTACAGACCGCCAGAACTTCAGCACTTGCCAAGCCCAAGCTCCGAGTGTCCCGTCGTAGACCCGTCGTCCTTTTTTTCCTGATACCGACCACCCATCGCCGTTCACATGCGGCTACCGCCTTGTCCAGTGAACACCCGCAGCCCTCACTGTTACAACTGTCACACTCCTCCCCCTTAACTCACAGTATCAAGCAAGGAGAGTATCGCATCGGAGGCCTGCGCTGACTAGTTGATCGTCTCAAAGGCTCCGCTTTCATATCCTTTCCTGACCGTTCCCGCACTGCCCTCGGAATCTGTACATTGGCTCTAGACACACAAGGACCACCCGTGTCACGCACACGCTCACCAGGTAGGTTTACCACACTTTCTAATGGTGTCTGCCTAGCTACGCTGTCTTGAGGCCGTATGAGGGTTTGTTGTCTAAGAGGAATGTTCACTACACTCTCCAATGGCGGCTGCACGTCTATGTTGTCTTGTGCACTCTACAACGGCGGCTGCACTTCCACGGTGTCTTGTGGTGGGACTGGGCTTCTTTGCTCCAGGTGATCCCCGTGACGATTCAAAGTACCGGCCTTTTATAGCATCACTCGTGCCGACGATGCACTGTTGGAATGCTCAGCTATCGCAGAGACCCAACGATCTCCGGATCTGAAATTTTGACCCCAGGCACGATCCCCAGGCTGTGGTAATCCCTCTCGCCTTGCCGATTTGTCCGCTGGCTCCTCGTGTTGTACCTGCACGAACCCTACTCTGACTCGGAGATCCGGGTGCAGCAGGTTCAGGGGAGTCTTTAGGTGTTGCCCCATCAACAGCTGGGCTGGCGTTCATCCGGTCAAATGGTGTGGCGTCGTTTTGTAATTAGAAATAATTGTTGGAATCTTAACTTTGAAATATCCTGGCTTAGCTTTTCTTTCCTTTGTACCACCCTTTCTGCAGCGCCGTTTGAGGCCGGGTGATATGCTGAAATAGTGATGGCACGGACTCAATTTTATTTTTTGCCAGGAAGTTTTTTAATTTCGCACTGACGAACTCTGGGCCGTTATCACTGACGACCACATCAGGTAGCCCGTCTGTGACAAAAAGGGTTCGCAAGCACCCCACGGTGGCTTTAGCCGATGGGGAGGGCACCCGGTGTACTTCCCCCACTTGGAGATTGCATCAACTAGCACCAAGAAATATATGCCCTGAAACGGTCCCCCAAAGTCAACATTTATAGGTGACCATGCGTTTTCCGGGAATGGCCATGGTGTTTGTTGCACCGGCCTCGGTGCCTGCCGGTGAACCTAATATATGGCACAACTATTTATTTTGTTTTCAATAGCCTCGTTCATGCCTGCCCACCAAACATGGCTCCGAGCGACCATTTTCATCTTCTCGATACCCGGATGAGTCTCGTGTAGCACGCTCTACACTGCTGCCCTTAGTGATGTTGGTACAACTATTCGGCAACCCCACAATACGCAACTCTCCTTCACGGAACATTCCTCTCGTCGACATGAGAATGTCCTCCAGTCAGCAGATTCCTGCAGACGCTTCTCAGAACACAAAGCCTGTCGTACTGTCGACACCATGGGATCCTTATTTGTAGCCTGTGCTACCGCTGCCTCCAAAAACAACGACAGAGACGCCTTTACCAGCATGAACACTTCCCCGGCAACGTGGTCCTTGAACGAGGATCCAGGGAGAGGAAGCCGACTCAGCCCGTCGGCACTGCTAGATTGACCGCTGGTCAATCTAGCCAGTCGATAGCAGTAAGCAGTCGATAGCAGTAAGCACTCAACGTTTACGCCCATCGAAGCATTCGAGAAGAGCACTGTTGTGGAATTCCACAATAATGTTCTAGATGGCCCAGGAATGGCTTGTGGTCTGTCCAAACATAGACTTGTTGAGCCCACATGAATTGGTTGAATTTTGTCACTCCGTATATTACTGCCAGGACTCCTTTATCAAGTTGGCTGTAGATATTTTTTCAGTTGCGGTTAGACGCCTAGATGCAAATGCTATAGGTCTTTTCTTCACCGGAATTTTTTTTGTACGCCAATACATCACTACCAACATATAATGACGCATCGCTGCATAGTATCACTGGCTGACTTGGGTCATAATACAATAGAACCAATGCAAATGACAACATCGCTCTGATCGTATTGAAAGCCGTTGGCTTCTCACCACCTCAACTCCAGGCCTCCCCTTATTTTCAGCAGTTTACGGAAGGGACGCAACACCAATGACACGTTTGGCATAAACTTCCGGTAAAAGTTTAATAATCCTAAGTAGCTCGGTACCTCTTCAACATTCGACGGTTCTGGCGCCTGAATTACCGCTTCAATTTTGTTTTCTGCGGGGTGAATTTTTATTGTGTCAATAAAGTTTTTCAAGTATGCCACACTTATTTAGTACAGTGAACACTTTGCAAGATTGAGTTTCAATCTGGCCTCACTTAACTTCTCTAACACTGCCTCCAGATTCTGGCAGTGGTCATTTTCAGTGGCTCCTGCGACCAGGATGTCGTCAATATAGACAATGGTGCCGTTACAATTTCGCAGAATATTTTCCATCTCTTTTTGAAATATTGCGGGAGCCGACGCCACTACGAACGGCAGCCTGTTGTATTGAAACAGTCCTTTCGGTGTGTTAAATGTGGCAATTTTTTAACTGCTGGCTCTAGCTCAATCTGCTGGTACGCATCGTGGAGATCTAACTTCGAGAACATCCTTCCCCCAGGAAGCTTCGCCCACATTTCTTCCTGTCTAGGTACCGGATACACGAAAATAGACGGGACGACGTCTCAAGTGACGCCGTCTTAAATATTTTCTGTCTCTTCTACGTTTTGATGTCTCTCCTCTACCCCAGTATCAGGTTACTCCAACATGATCAATATTCACCAGCTCGCCTGCACCATTACGATATTTACGTAAGTTACGTTGCCAGGGAGACATTATTTGAGGGCTAATTGTCACGATAGGTTAATAAATTAAGTAAAATTGTTGAACAATTCTGAGTGGTAAAAGTCTACATATTGTTGAAATTCGTAACTTGCTGAGCGTCACCAAAAGCAACCAGATCAGCAAAGTGTATAAAAATATAGCAGATCATGGGAAGCGTGGTGGTACGCCGAGGTTACCACTCGTGTAACAAGAGTAGTACGAAAACGCGGATGATAATTTTATGATCGGCGTCAATCGTGCCACGTCATCAAACATGAACGCAGAAAGAGTAGCATCTTAGAGTTGTGATGGTTCGGCCGTTTCCACATATTCGTTCGATCTTTTGGAATTTGGGCACCCGCGCCTCAACACTTTTTGACAACAAGTTAGTCCCCAAGTAAAGGAGCGTAAAGTGTAGCCCTCGAGCTTTACTGACTTTGGCAAATACTCTAAAATTAGTATTTTTTTAACAAAAACAGTTTTAAAGTGGGAATAGTTCGCCAGTTCTGCGCTTTTGGTCATGTTTTGAAATTCGAGCACCCGCGCCTCAAGAGGAAACATTTGTGGCAAACTCAGATCCCAACTAAAGGCTGATTATAAAATGTAGAGCGCTCGAGTCCATCAGGAGACTTTGGCAAACACTGAAAAATGATTTCTTAAAAAAAAAAAAAAGAACTGTTATCAGAGTCATCTTTTGAGTTCGGCACACGCGCCTCGCCAAAAAACGTTTTGAGGACAACGCAGTTTCAAACTAAAGGAGGAATATAAAACGTAAAGCCCTTGAGCACGTTTTGTACTATGGCCAATATATTGCGTGATGCACGTTGAAGACCCCAGGCTAGCGGTACTGCACTGGCTAAACTGCTCATCTACAGCTGGGAGACAAGTCGCCCGTTAAGGCAGACTTAGCTCTATGCCGTATAGACATTCACACACCTTAGGTTTGCTTTTACTAAGAAAAATACCCCAAACAGTCTTTTTTGACAAAAACGGTATCAAAAAGGGGAAGGTTAGGCCGTTTGAGGCATTCGTTCATCTTTTCAAATTCGGACACCTGCGACTCACCCACGAACGTTTGAGGCCGGGCGAGAACTCAACTGGTAACAAAATACAAAATTTAGGACCCTAAGCAATACGGTGCTTTTGTGGGGAATCCTCTTAAATTAACCTTCGACTGTTTTCAGTCTTCGCTCATCATTTGGAATTCGGGCACGCGTGCCTCGTGTATGAAATGTTTGAGATCGGCCGAATATTTAACTGGCGGCTAAATACTGTCCTTAGGGCTTCCGAAATCGGAGCGCATATTGTGATGATATGCTGTTATGTATGCCTGCTATCTCTTCCCGATAACTGCCCGTCGTTGTGCTGTTCCGAATGGAAGCACACGTTCCATCTCAGTACATGCTGTGATGAAACCGGGGAAACACTGAAACCGAAACATGGGGTTTTCTGGAAAACATAAAAATACTTCACTTGCAGAAGGGGCGGAAAAAAAAAACAAAAAAAACAAAAAAAAAAAACGAGCGTGGAGATAAAAGAGCCAAGATCGGAGTGTGATTTTCGTGTGCTATTAGCTGGCTATTAGCTGAAATAAATCAAAAGCTGGATTCGCTACTAATCTTGTCTGCTACAATCGCAGACCTTGGAAGGTCTGTACAGTATTATTTGGATACGTTTGACGACTTCCAAGAGCGCCTACTTCCTCAAGAGAAGTCAATTAAAGAACTTTCAAAACAAGTAGATTTGCTGGATAGTATACTGGCTCACCCAAGGAACTTGCTCAGCTCAAGTTTGGTGTAAACAACTTGAGTAGCACAGTCCTTGCTTAAACATTAAAATTCAGGATGTTTTGAAACACCAAATGAGAACTTGTATAATAAAATCAAAGGTCTGGCTACAAAACTTGATATTCCGCCAGTATCCCCAAGTCACATTGCAGCTTTGAACAAATTGCCAGCCAAACCGGGTGAAACGCGGGGGCTCATCATTCGCTTCCCATGTCAGCAGCTCGATATTCTTGCCTCATAAAACGACAGGTACTCATGAAGAAAAAAAACGTCAACATGTAATTTTGTGAAAACAGGGCACGGTTTTCCCGCACTCTCCTATCAATCAGTTTGGTGTCGACAACCTGGATTGGGCGCATACCTTGAATACGCGCGACAACCTGGAATGGTCAAAAACATGGCTACGCCTTTGTTTGTCATGCGAATTCAAACGTAATTGGTCCGTAAAATGAGTGGTGAACGAGCTGTAGTCATGCACGGTGAGGACAATATTGCCAGTCTAAAATAAGACACACGACAAAATGTCAAATGTTGATAACCTCTCTATCTAATATGTCTCGTGACATTGTATCTTTAAAAAAGTCGTAAAAATATTTTGCTCTTTCTTTAAGCGCCAAAAGCTTACTAAATTAAACTGATGAGCGGAACCTATTTTTATTTGTCTTAAATAATTGTATTGACGTAATTTGTTTTATTGAATTGTAATTCTCAGGCGAAGACTGTATCCCGCTGGCTAGTTACGATTGTGTTTCTGCATATCGCTCAGTAAAGCCTGGCGGTGGTGTTGCTATTTATATTCTTTAAAAACTGCCATACAAAGTACTTTATGACTGCAAAATTATTGACAGGATCGATTAGTGCATTGTTATACAGTGCTGCGTCATTTTGTTAGCTCTATTGTACCTCCCTCCATCGGGATCCGTGAGTTGTTTTTTACGTTTCTTACAATAGTTATTTGAACGCATCACCAACCTGAGGTTACAAACTCTTTTAGTTGGTGATATCAACCTAAATGCAACATCGGACAAAGAACCTCACTTGTGTTTCCGAGAAATATTTGAATCCTACGGTTTCACAAACACCGTTGACATCAGAGGCAATCCTTGACCCCTTTGCATTACGATTCTTCTTGTTAATAATTTTAGATCAGGTGTATTGATGTGTGATCTCAGGGACCAATTACCAAGATACTGTTTTCTGCCTTGTAAAGACCATGTAAATATAACAAACATTAATCTGACGCTACTCGATACGCAATATTCAGCGATTCAAAAACATTTTTTTAGACCGGGATTGTAATTTTTATTTTTTCTGGAAAAAGGGAGGCAGAGAAGGGCGTTAAGAAGGTTTCTTATATTGCTTGTTCCCTGCGTATAAAACATGTTTTCCCCCAAAGAAACGTAAAAAAAATAAACTCGAAAACTGTGTATATCACGCCAATTATATCAAAGAATTCGGCACCTGAGCAAGCCGTTGCAAATATTTTTAGAAACGAAAAATGAAGGTGAAAGATACGTAGGAAACTAAATGCTGATATTAAAAAGAAAAAAAAAAGCAAACTGTGAATATTGCATAAATAAGTTCTCGGGAATCATGAAGAATCCCCGCAGGGTGTGGGACAGTGAAGGAGATAACTTCAAATAATGCCTCGGGCAAAGGGAATCTCCTGATCAAAATGAGCCGCCATCGGATGCTCAAACTGATATTATATACACGTTGTTGCTGTTGGTGATCCGTTAAACAATCGCGTAGAAATACCGTGCGAACAGCTTATTACAACAAATTGCTTAAAATATTTATTTCATTACCTGACTCACTAGTATAAATGCAGTATCTTAATTGTATCTATAAAAATGTCTGCATCTGAAGCGGATGTCATTAAAACTGGAATGCTAAATACCTTCTGCAAGTCAATTAGTACTCAACTTGCTCACGTTTGTAAACTTATAACCTCAGGCCTTTGTTTTCCGAGTAAATCGAAGCATGTATGTACGTGTTGCTGTTATACACAAAGGTGTCCCTGCTGGTGATTTAAACAAGTACACACACATTTACGTGCCAAGGTAGATTATTGTACTATAAATAAAAAAAACTTGTCAGTTACTTAAAATTAAATAATACAATTCAGTTTTCCGAAGACTAAGTGTCCAGAAGTTGCAACTCATGGAATAAAAGAACAAATGCCTGAGAACATACATCTTAAAACCTGTGTACCTTTTGGAATATTTTTGAGTCTAATAAAGGCTTCCGATTTTGGTCAGTATGATACTGTCAGGAATGATAAATGATGAGGCGGGGAACTAACTGGAGAAACTAGTCGTTTAATGGGGCAGACGCGTGCCCACAACAAAATGGAGCAAGGTTAGCGTCGCTGGCGTCGATGTCTGCGTAGCTGCCGGATTATGCACTGGGGCGAGACTGACCCCGGCTAGCCACGCGGGGCCTCTTAGTACGCGCGTTGGCATCTGCAACAATCGGCGTAGAATGTCCGGCGTGCTGAACGCTGAACATTCTAACCACGAATAAGCAACAGGGTTCTAGAATTGACCAGAACGCGACATCAATAGAAACTACAAAAGGGTATATCCCCGGCCAAGCACCGAACCTCGGCTCTCTGCGTGGGAGCCAAGCACGATAACCGTTGGGTCATGGACGCGCTGCCTACTCGGCCAGCTGCGCGCGTGGCAATACACTTTTAAGAAAACTTCCGCTCAGCGGAGTTCGTGGAGTAGCATTGACGTTGATAAAAAATAGATATCACTTCTTGTGCACACTATACAGTAATAAACGGTGTAAACTGACAACTTCGGTACATAAAATTTTGGATCCGCCAAGATTTTTGGTTTTATTTCGGCTTTTAAATAAATAAATAATATTGTAAACAAACAGAACTATATAAAGTAGTGTCCTCTATGCAGACGATACAATTATTATTTTTCTGCTATAGACATACATGAACTCTTCAAAATGACGAAAAATTGGTTGTCATGTTTAAGCTTGTGGCTAAAATCAAATGAATTTTCTTTACTGGTAGGTAGAACAAACTACTTACTGTTTAGACCAAAAAACAAAATAACGCCACCTTCAAGTTTGAAATTAGAATTTCAGATTTTTGGAATAGAACTCTTCTATTATACAGTAATTTACAGTTCCATTCTGGGCAGTCAATTCTGAGATCGACTTTTGTGGTAACAATTAAATCTAGACGCTTTAAGCATCCCAAAACCCTGAAATCAAAATCGTGAGGAGCTTATTTTATCGTTAAAAGAGTGTTCTAAAATCGCGACACGGCCTTTTTGGGAAGAAGTTTCTTCCGAGTGAAGTGGTCGACGAAGGGCGCTTGTCGGCGAGTTGCAAGCGATGGCTTGGCCTAGGGTGAAAAAGAGGAGTCTTATCTGAATGTGCACCAATTAGACTCTCTTCGAAACAAGTTACAATAAAATCATTCGGAATCTGCGCGTATTGTAGGGCTTCCATTGGACTACACAGTGTAGTCCGCAAGAAAAAAGAGAGTCCACATGTTGTTCTCTTGCCCTCAGACAAAGAGGTGGTTTAGAAATATAGGACTTGGTAAATGTGAGAACTAACACATTTTAAGCAATATAAGATCAAAAACGACCTCTTCCGAAAATGACTTTAGTGCCCCTTTAAGATATAACTTAATAGTTCAAACTTGTTCACACACAATTATGGAGACCAGAGGTTAGGTTTTTGATATTAGTTCAATCAAATTAATATCCAATTTTTTTAAACAGTCTAAATTTCACCAAAATACCGAAAAATCACGAAAAAATAAAAATACGCCTTTTTTAGAGCAATAAAGCCACTGCGACGTATTTTTTTCACTTTTCAAAAAAATATATTATTTACGAGTGCATGTGCAGAAGTGTGTATTTAAAATCTATTTGATGCAAAATGTAAAGTACATCTGACTAGAAAATGTCTGTTTCACTTGCTGTTTTTTTTTTATCTGCTGCTGCTAAGAGGGTGGCATGGCCCAATCAGGCACTCTAAGTGCCTTAGCCAAGTCCCTTTAAACAATTCTATATATGGCTGTCTTGAACAAACTTAAACTCAAAGCTTCTGTAATGGTAAATCCTCTGAGGTGAATCATCTTTTAGAAAACCTGTCTTGAATTGAACATGGTTCGACTGTTTCCAGGCATTCGTTAATCGTTTCAAATTTGGGTTCCCGCCCCTTGTCCGGGGACGTTCTGAGAACGACCAAGCTTTTAGCTGGGAACTAAATATAAACTTTAAGGCCGCTGACTACAACCCGGTGCTATTGCGAAATCTTGAACTTTTAGCTGAAAACTTCGTCGTTCTCGAAACGTCCCCGGACAAGGGGCGGGAACCCAAATCTAAAATGATTAATGAATGCCTGAAAACAGCTTGCAATAGCACTGAAGAGGACGTCGAAGAGGGTTTCAGCCCTCCTTGACAAATGTGATATCAAGTCGGTTATTTCAATTCGCTCTTCCAGCAATTATTGTTTTTAGGCAGTTTGTACGCAAGCTGAATGGGATAATTAATTTTATATAAACATTTATGACGCGCCTAAATATTACTCCTGACATGTGAGTATTACATTTACAAGAAAAATCGCCTTCTCATAAATTGCTTATTCACCGCTTATTTACCTCAGTAAAAATCTCTTTATTATATTCAGGTAACATTATAAAGTAGCTATAGTAAGTTACAGGTCAAGAAGGTAGCGTAAAATGCTCGTTAAAGGGATTCATATATCCCTCCGCCACCTCCACGTCCAATAGCGTCCCATCGTTTCCGTGATGTTGCCGCAAACGCGGGAGGAGAAGCTGTCCTTCCCATAAATATTTGCCTTATCTTTCAACTTTGACTTAGCGTTGTGGAAGCCACGGGAGGGAAATTAGAGTTTGCCTCCTCAATGGAAACAAAGACGTCTTTCGGTGGTAAGGTTCCGCCTCCGATGGATACAAAGGGTAATTTCAGGGGCTCGGTTCTCTCTCCGATGAGTACAAAGGTCGCTTTCTTAAAAAAGTGGGGGTCGGAGATAAGTTGGTGAACACTGCTTTTGACTGCGGAAGCATTTGAAACGGGCGCATCACGATTGTGGGAGGAGCTTCTCTTACCTTCTTGACTTGTAACCGACTATAGAATATTTTGAATTTTTAGGTAATCCATTTTCAAGAACAGCGCAAATAACACACGGATAAGAAGGAGAGAACACACAGGACGAGGCGCTGTTCTCTTCTTCTTGTCAGTGTGTTACTCGCGCTGTTTTTCAAAATGGATTCATACGAACTAGCCCAACTTTCCATTTTAAATCATTTCGACTTACGTAATAAAAAAACAGCTGTATTAGGTTACTAGTTTATTATTGTCTGTGTCATAGTACTGATAATGATCGTAAATGTTTAATCGAGAACAAATTCACCTTATTTGGAAAGTTGGTCTCAGAAACCATAGAAAATACTTTTGAGAAAACACACAATGTTCCCAGCACATTACAGATTCTTCTGGATTACTTCAGTTGAAAGACAAATCTTGTATTTTGATGAAATTTTTAAATTACGATTGCTTGAACTTCACTGTTTGTCAAAACGTTGCGTGAGGTGACTCGGATATGTATATTTCTATAGATATAATGAGCATCTTAGACACTACAAAATTTGCCATAAAAACGTGGAGGGGACCTCCTCATCTCATACGATCATAATGCGTATTTTATACCGAAAAGTAAACTGTACACTTTGATTAACTTCAATACTATCCGTAGTGGCAATACCTCAAAAAGTTTATTAGACTGAGGAACCTGCAGTTAATACGCCAAAATCTAGAGGTTTTTGCACAAGAATAGCGGAATGTGATAGAATGGAGTAGTTGAATGGTAAAATTGTTCAACGCGTAGCGTTTCGGATTTATGGTCATACTTTTATATTAAATACACGGGTTTTTATGGGAACGCTGCCGTAACCCGCTAAGAGATGGCGCAAGCATACAGTGTCATAAATTTCCGAGGATGTCCTATGGTCACCAAAAACGAAAGGGAGGGCTGCGAGTCCAAGCTCCTATGCTCTGTTCACCCTTATGCTGAGACTGGAAGTTCCGCCTTCGGTGCGATCTTTTTACCCTTTCTAACACATGTGTGAATGCGCAGTCACGCGCAACCAAAGCACTGCGGAAATCAGCGATCTCGCGCTGAAGGCGGAGCTCCTAGTCTCAGCTCAAGGGTGAATGGAGTATAAGTTCGGTTGCTGCTTTCGTTGCACGTGCTACCAAACAAGATCAGCAACTCTCAGAGCTGGGTCCTTGCGCGCGTAGCTTTCGCTCAATGATGTTGAAGGGCTTATAGTGATAAACTAGTGCACCGCTCACCAGACAAAAGTGAGCCCCCCCCCCCCCCCCCCCCCCTGCCAGCGTGTTGTACAATTTTGACCGCTAGACACGTGACCGTACGAAATCCTCAGGATTTTATGCAAAACTGGGAGAAGATGTTACATTGCGATTGCTGTAAAAAGAACATGACAAACTTATTTTAAATATTGTTAGCCCCAGAGGTCAGTGTCTAGCTGCGATAAAAATCTAAAATACAGCACCGCGGCTGACGGTATCTAGCGGAGGCATTGCGAAGGTGCCCGAGTTTTTCTTTGTAAATGAACATTTCGGACTTAAAACAAGTGGAACGTAACTTATTTTGTCGTACTGTTATTAAAAATCAATAACCAATTACCAGTGCTCGGTAATTTGTTAAATTCTAGACATAAAGACGTCGAGAATTTGTTATATTCTAGACGTCCTACACTTTTGACAGAAAATAAAACCTATAATTATTATTATTAAAACTACAAGGTCACGTGTCTAGTGGTGAAAATTGTGAAATATGGCGGCAGCCGGTTAGGGGTCACTTTCCGCAGCCATTTTATTGCTCTAAACCCCTATACTTTGTTTCTTTCTCTGCACTCTAAGCTAAGAAAGAACCACCATGCAGGGAACGTGATACTCGATTTGCATCCAGTCAGCCAGCGTCTGACCGATCTGCCACTAATGTAGACAAGGATGAAGGGCCCCAGTGAGGAAGCGGCGTTTTTTCTAATTTTACTCATGGAACAATTCCTGCAACTCCGGTTCCTCCAATACGGATTGTTTCGAAACAAGGACGTACAATGCCAACTCTAGCCTCAGCGAAGAAATGCAGCGTCGGTTCTGCCGGTATGGGCCATGCATGGCGTGTGAGGTCATTGAACGCTGACGGATTGCAAGCAGGGCATCTGGTGGCCGCCACAATCCTCCTTCTGTGAGCAAGCACATGCAGTAGGTGAGAGGCGTTTGGCAACCTACGGTTCCTTACTAAATTTTGTTTCATTGTTAGCAAGCGACGACAAGAGCTGCAAGCCTATGCAAGCATAATTATGAAACCTTTAGACTGTAGTATTCAGAAACATGCTTAGTCAGGCCTGCAGATAATCGTCGTCATTTGTCAAAAGCTTAACGAAATTTTCTAAGAAACCGGAAGTTGCCAAACGCCGCTCACCTATTGCAGGCATGGCAAAGCCACGACCTACTGTAATCCTGACCTGCCGACAGACGAGAGCGGCAGCGCGCGGTGTTTAGTACACGCAGAATCCGCAGCGTTTCGTAACGCTATGAGTGCATGGCGCCACTTAAAGGTCTTTCTGCTTCCTAAGATATCCGCACGTCAATTCGAGCGCGCAAGTCGCGGCTGCGTTATCTGGTCCTGACCTGTACTCGGAATAGCTCTCCTACCGCGATTTCGCAACTAATATTTTGTCGCTAGGGGTGCCAGCTGCTGTCATAGTTTTCTGATGTAGATTCTGTTTTGTTGGCCACTGGAAATTTATGAAAACTAACTCCAGCCATCGTTGTACTTGCCAATTTACAATAGGGCACGCAGCAATAAGCCATACCATCAATGGATCGTTACGGTTCAAGCTCAAGTACAAGTTGCAGAGCCCGAAAACAGAAACACAGCATCGGTGCTCTAGTACAATCTCGTTCTACCTCCTGGCACCACCTTCTCGACCCCTAATCAGCCAGACAGATGCAATTAGATGAACATTGAAAAATTTTATTTGCCCGCTACGAGCGAGAATGGTTGGTCCCGCCGCTCCCGCCGCTCTGCGGGGAGGTGGACCCCTGCGGAAGGGAAGGAAGAGCGGTAATCAGCTAGTGGCAGGCGTGGCAGGCCGCAGGGAAGGCAGGCGCTGAGCTGCGTGTGTCCCAAAAGAGGATGATGATGGTGATGATGATCTTGCAGCTGTTCCCTTTGAATCGAGCAGATTCGAACCATGTTCGTACCTAGCTAAAAAAAGATTAAACGAAAAAAGCCCTTATTTCCTTCACTTTCCACTTGTCTTTTGAGTCCACTTTGCTTTTGTCCTTCGCCACCGGCCCTCCAGTCTCCTTTTCGTTCTTTCTGTTACTTCCCAACTCCGTCCAAACGGCTTCGCGGACGCTGCGGCGCGCGTTTCAACCTCACTTTGAGGGATAGCAACAGCCTCTCTGTCTAGACACGCGTTCAGCACTGACCCCGTCGCAGGTAATTGAAATCCGAGTGCTTCGCCAGCAATTGGGCTTGTGGAAGGGCCTGGCCAGGTGTCTATACGTTTTGAGGAGCGTGATACCACTGCACCGGATGCCTTGGTTGCAGCAGGGTTGTGCATGAGACGACGATGTGCTCGATGGTTTCATCCTCTTCTCCACAAGCCCGGCATGTTGTTGTTCCCACCATCCGATTATAGTTTTGTTGGTACACTAGCGTTCTCAACCCTCCTGCACGTGCCTCAAAAAGCAAGCGGCTGCCCAGGCTGTTATCGTATAACTGAGCCTCCGCTGATATATTATTTTGGCTGAGGTTGTACATTTGCAGCGTTGACTTGCTCTTGGCCGGCTCCGCCCACTGTAGGGCCTCCTCCTCACGCACTCTCTTCCGCACCTCCGTTCCCCACTTTGTGTCTGTATTGGCACTCACGGGCACTGTGAAGAAACCAACCTTTTTTAGGGGCGAAGCTCCTTAGGGTCTAGCCTTGTGCGTCCGTCCGTCCGTCCGTTGGTCCGTCCGTCATTCCCTCCATCCGTGCCCACATAAAAAGAAAAAAAATGTTTGCGCAGTCGACAGGATTCGAACCTGAGGAGTACACTGATTGAGATTGCTCACGAAGGCCATTAAGGAATCGTCAGGACCAAGAACCGGCTCCGAGACCTCAACTGGTGGCGAGGCATAGGTCATCAAACCGAAAATGTGATCTGAAGCTGTCCTCTGTGCCAAGCGACAGACAAGTCTGTCAAAGCTTCAGCAACACCCTTGCAGCCAGTTTCACTTCCGGAGCGGTCATGGGCCAAAGTCGCCATCGACATTGTCGGTCTCTTTGAACACGCAGAGGCAGCATGCCGGTATGCCATCACCCTTGTTGATTATTTTTCTAAATGGCCAGAGGTTTTGTTCCGCCACAAAGTGAGAACCTCTCGAGTGACGAGATTTCTGTCATCAGTCTTCGCTCAAGATTGTTATCCAGGTTGTCTAGTGTCAGATAACGGGCCACAGTTCATGTCATTACAGTTTAACGACTTCCTAAAAGATCGAGGCATAAACCACGTCTATTCGTCAGTGTACTATCCGCAAGCCAACGGGATCGTCTAAAGATTCAATCGAGTACTGAAAAACATCATTGAGCTTGCTGCCGTTGAGAAGCGTCGTTTACAAGAAGCAGTCACCGACTACCTAGAGGTGTACAGATGTGCTCTACATGCCACAACAGGTCTGTCGCCAGCACTCCTCCACCACGGAATGAAACCGAAGACGCGTCTCCTTATCCTGGGTCTGTCACTTCGGGAATTTTTCCGCAACCCAGTGAAGGAGATGAAACGTCTACGAGAACGAGTATGTCAACGGCAACAGTCCAGCAAGAAATACACTAACAAGCGACGAAAAGCAAAACGCCCGACATTTGTTGTTTGTCAGTTTGTTCGCTACCGGCTTCCAAAGCAAACGTGCTACGATAAGTCTAAGTTCAGCGAGCCATTGAAAATAGTAGAACGAGTTGGGCGTTGTACATTGCGCCTAAAGGGCGGAAGGGCCTGGAACGCGTCCAAGTTGACCGCAGCCGTTCCACCCGAGAAACAGTCGACGTCCTCAAACACGTTACAGCATCGGCCATCAGGAAGCCTGACTCTTCACTGGGCTCCTGAAGCGCCTCCTGTCGTGGATGACCGTCGGGTTCCTGCCCATTGTACAGTACGCCTTCAGGCGTTTATGGATGGGATCCACCGGTCCAGCCTAATGGCGATCAGGACTCGTTCGGTCGACGATCCACCGGTAACAGGACGGCGCAGTTCAATAAAGGTGCAGCGGCTGCATCTAACACCACCGCGACAGCGCCAGCAAACGAGACTGTTAGACGTTCTAGACGAGAGCGGCGGAAACCTGTGAGATTCGGAGATGCTGTGTGAATGTTATCCATGTTAGTGTTTGTGTCACTGTGTGCGATTGTTTATTGACATTTGTCACATACGTATCCAATAGATCCTTAGAACCGGGCCCGGAGTTTAGCTTCAATTGTATGGTTTACAAATTTCTAGGATAGATAGATAGATAGATAGATATTTATTGAAGCATGGAGAGGTAAGCCGAAGTTCGTGATTTCTCTGGCTGGCTACTCCGTGGGGAAGGGTAGTGGGGAATAAAGACGTGTGCGTGTGTGTGTTGTAACTTACTCTTCTTCTACAAATTCCTAATGTTTATAAGATTTCGTGTCTTTCGTGTGTGTTAATTTCACAAAGCTTTGTAATTACTCCATGTATAGACGCTTTCAGCGCGCGAAAGATTGAGCCGCCATAGCCGACCTTCTCTGGTCTTACCGAGATGCCGAGCCACTGAAGCGGGCGTTGAGAAGCCACTACAAAGGCCTATGCTAGGGAGAAGGACACAGTAGCACTTAAAGTGACAATTACCTGTCCTGCTGTGGTAGTGATGAACTGAAGCGAACGGAATACGAGGGAACAAAAACTGAAGGTCGGTAATGGCGCCGCCCGTGCACAGCTGCCTGAAAGCGTCTATATTATAAAGTGCAAGCCATGCTGATTTCAATTGAGGTTATTGTAAATTTATTCATTATTGTCTATCGTACTTTGTATATTGCATTAAGTCCTATGTAATTTGTATTGCGTTTGTTTTTTGTCTACTTCATTTCCTTTCTTATTTTCTTCTTTCCTTAAAGAGGGCGGGGGGGGGGGGATGTTGTATTCTCACTTTTTTCATTGTCATACCTATAATTCTCGGCCACTTGATGCCACTTCGTCTTTCTCTCCTTCTCAAGCTGGGTCCTTGAGTCCTGAATAAACGTCATTTGTCTGATGGCGGCTGTTCAGTCACGACGTCCCTGCCGTTGTCCCTCGCTGGGACACGACCGTCGTCGTCGTCGTCATCGGGAACGCTGAAGGAGGAGGCTTTCTTCTCTTTCTTTCTCACAGTCGGATTGCGAGCAGTACTTTTTTGCAGGTCAGCAATATTTTGTATTATTTTATCCAGAACGCTCTTATTTTTCACTCAATTGCATCTGAAAGTTGCAACTGAGGACATCGGTTCTCCCGGCACGGGAGAACCAAGTATCCAGCACCGATGACATCCCAAGAACAAAAAACGCTAAATGCGACCAACCCAACCTTGACCAATGCTTCCCTGGCGCATGCCGAGGAGGCAGCCTCTTTGTCCGGTCTAAAGTGCCCCCCAGAAGAAATTCAGGCCGACGTTAACATGATAGAGCGTGATGAGGATCTCACCGAAGTGATGGACCCAACGAAAGCACTACCGCTCTCATCGCACTACTACGCAGAATCTACCTCGGACGCCTCGGAGATCACGTTCGATATGCGGGACTTCCAAACTGTGCACTCTAGCAAACGGAGGAAAAGAACGCTCAACCTTGCGCCTAAGATAATGGCACACACCGCCATGTTCCCTTCGGCTCTGGGCAATGTAGTGGTCTTCACTCCGAAAGACCCCACAAAGCAAGTGACAAGCTTTAATAGCATTCGCCTGACCGCGGAGTTAGAAAACATCGCTCCGTCCAGTATCCTGCAAATCAGGCCAAATAAGGCACTAAACGTCATTGCTATTGACACCCGGAACTTACAAACTACAGCGCAGCTGTTGAAGCGTGAAACTTTGCTAGGTGTACCGATGTACGCTTATGAACCAAGGTCCAAAACTCATGCCGTGGGCGTCATAAAGGACGTAGCGAAGGTCATTACAGTTTAACGACTTCCTAAAAGATCGAGGCATAAACCACGTCTATTCGTCAGTGTACTATCCGCAAGCCAACGGGATCGTCTAAAGATTCAATCGAGTACTGAAAAACATCATTGAGCTTGCTGCCGTTGAGAAGCGTCGTTTACAAGAAGCAGTCACCGACTACCTAGAGGTGTACAGATGTGCTCTACATGCCACAACAGGTCTGTCGCCAGCACTCCTCCACCACGGAATGAAACCGAAGACGCGTCTCCTTATCCTGGGTCTGTCACTTCGGGAATTTTTCCGCAACCCAGTGAAGGAGATGAAACGTCTACGAGAACGAGTATGTCAACGGCAACAGTCCAGCAAGAAATACACTAACAAGCGACGAAAAGCAAAACGCCCGACATTTGTTGTTTGTCAGTTTGTTCGCTACCGGCTTCCAAAGCAAACGTGCTACGATAAGTCTAAGTTCAGCGAGCCATTGAAAATAGTAGAACGAGTTGGGCGTTGTACATTGCGCCTAAAGGGCGGAAGGGCCTGGAACGCGTCCAAGTTGACCGCAGCCGTTCCACCCGAGAAACAGTCGACGTCCTCAAACACGTTACAGCATCGGCCATCAGGAAGCCTGACTCTTCACTGGGCTCCTGAAGCGCCTCCTGTCGTGGATGACCGTCGGGTTCCTGCCCATTGTACAGTACGCCTTCAGGCGTTTATGGATGGGATCCACCGGTCCAGCCTAATGGCGATCAGGACTCGTTCGGTCGACGATCCACCGGTAACAGGACGGCGCAGTTCAATAAAGGTGCAGCGGCTGCATCTAACACCACCGCGACAGCGCCAGCAAACGAGACTGTTAGACGTTCTAGACGAGAGCGGCGGAAACCTGTGAGATTCGGAGATGCTGTGTGAATGTTATCCATGTTAGTGTTTGTGTCACTGTGTGCGATTGTTTATTGACATTTGTCACATACGTATCCAATAGATCCTTAGAACCGGGCCCGGAGTTTAGCTTCAATTGTATGGTTTACAAATTTCTAGGATAGATAGATAGATAGATAGATATTTATTGAAGCATGGAGAGGTAAGCCGAAGTTCGTGATTTCTCTGGCTGGCTACTCCGTGGGGAAGGGTAGTGGGGAATAAAGACGTGTGCGTGTGTGTGTTGTAACTTACTCTTCTTCTACAAATTCCTAATGTTTATAAGATTTCGTGTCTTTCGTGTGTGTTAATTTCACAAAGCTTTGTAATTACTCCATGTATAGACGCTTTCAGCGCGCGAAAGATTGAGCCGCCATAGCCGACCTTCTCTGGTCTTACCGAGATGCCGAGCCACTGAAGCGGGCGTTGAGAAGCCACTACAAAGGCCTATGCTAGGGAGAAGGACACAGTAGCACTTAAAGTGACAATTACCTGTCCTGCTGTGGTAGTGATGAACTGAAGCGAACGGAATACGAGGGAACAAAAACTGAAGGTCGGTAATGGCGCCGCCCGTGCACAGCTGCCTGAAAGCGTCTATATTATAAAGTGCAAGCCATGCTGATTTCAATTGAGGTTATTGTAAATTTATTCATTATTGTCTATCGTACTTTGTATATTGCATTAAGTCCTATGTAATTTGTATTGCGTTTGTTTTTTGTCTACTTCATTTCCTTTCTTATTTTCTTCTTTCCTTAAAGAGGGCGGGGGGGGGATGTTGTATTCTCACTTTTTTCATTGTCATACCTATAATTCTCGGCCACTTGATGCCACTTCGTCTTTCTCTCCTTCTCAAGCTGGGTCCTTGAGTCCTGAATAAACGTCATTTGTCTGATGGCGGCTGTTCAGTCACGACGTCCCTGCCGTTGTCCCTCGCTGGGACACGACCGTCGTCGTCGTCGTCATCGGGAACGCTGAAGGAGGAGGCTTTCTTCTCTTTCTTTCTCACAGTCGGATTGCGAGCAGTACTTTTTTGCAGGTCAGCAATATTTTGTATTATTTTATCCAGAACGCTCTTATTTTTCACTCAATTGCATCTGAAAGTTGCAACTGAGGACATCGGTTCTCCCGGCACGGGAGAACCAAGTATCCAGCACCGATGACATCCCAAGAACAAAAAACGCTAAATGCGACCAACCCAACCTTGACCAATGCTTCCCTGGCGCATGCCGAGGAGGCAGCCTCTTTGTCCGGTCTAAAGTGCCCCCCAGAAGAAATTCAGGCCGACGTTAACATGATAGAGCGTGATGAGGATCTCACCGAAGTGATGGACCCAACGAAAGCACTACCGCTCTCATCGCACTACTACGCAGAATCTACCTCGGACGCCTCGGAGATCACGTTCGATATGCGGGACTTCCAAACTGTGCACTCTAGCAAACGGAGGAAAAGAACGCTCAACCTTGCGCCTAAGATAATGGCACACACCGCCATGTTCCCTTCGGCTCTGGGCAATGTAGTGGTCTTCACTCCGAAAGACCCCACAAAGCAAGTGACAAGCTTTAATAGCATTCGCCTGACCGCGGAGTTAGAAAACATCGCTCCGTCCAGTATCCTGCAAATCAGGCCAAATAAGGCACTAAACGTCATTGCTATTGACACCCGGAACTTACAAACTACAGCGCAGCTGTTGAAGCGTGAAACTTTGCTAGGTGTACCGATGTACGCTTATGAACCAAGGTCCAAAACTCATGCCGTGGGCGTCATAAAGGACGTAGCGAAGGACATCACTGAGGAAGAACTCAAGGCACAGCTTAAGAGTACAATTAAGCTTGCTCAACTGAGGCGCTTGGGTGATTCCCAAACAGTACGCCTCACTTTTCTCGGAAGTGAGCTGCCAAGTCATGTCGCTGTAGGCTGCGTCCGGCATCCAGACACCGCATACTCACCACGTCCAGTGCAATGCCACTCGTGCGGGAAACTTGGCCATCTAACCCCAACGTGTGCGCGTCAAAAGATATGCCTTCGCTGCTCCAACGCCCATGACACCGAGGAATGCCCGCCAAACGCCCCATCCAAATGTGTGAATTGCGGACGAAAACATCACGCGGCATCGCCACATTGCCCGAAAATCAAACTCATGAGAAAGATCAACGACTACCGACAGCAAAATGGAGTGAACCACGCTACCGCAAAAACAGCTGTCACTACGCTTAACAAAACAAAGGAAGACTCCCAGCTGAGGCCACAACAGTTGCCGCAAGCTTCGCAACACCAATCAACCTGGCCAAGCGTTGTGGAAGCGAATGCTGTCTCTGAAAAGACAGACGGCACGCCGTGTATCCCCACGATTTCAGGTAATCCCGCGGCTGCGGAGGCAGGAAACGTTCAACAACTTTCTTTGAGAAATCAAAGAGAAACAGTCGCCAGACAAGCCCCTTACCGTGAGGCGTCATCAGAAAGATCTTCTAGTCAGAAGAAACAGAGAATTCCTCCAGCAACTGCACCTCCACTTCACTCTTTCTCAAGCTGGCAAAGCCTCGTCATGCCCCTCCTGCAAGCTCTTCGAAGCTTGGTGGCGGGCATCAACAACCCACTTGCGTCGTCAGTATTGAAAATCATCGATCTAGCCATGCCCCTTGTGGCTGCGTTTCTTGGATGAAAAACTCTGCACGATACGTACAACCTCACAGATCGTCGCCAAAGCTCATACACATTCCGCTAGTCATGCAATGGAACTGTGCAGGTCTCCAAAACCGTCTTGCAGAACTGTTGCTTTACTTGTTGACTGTACCCATACCTATTCTTGCATTATGTGAAGCTGGCCTCCCTAATGATCAGAGCATCTCCGGCTACGTGAGGTACTCAAACCCCACTATGAGCGGATTTACTAACGGGAGTGCTGCACTATTCATCAAAAAATCTCTCCCTCAACACTCTATCGATGTCACTGATTTGTGTAGTGACCATCTAGAAATCGTCGCAGTGCAAGTCAGCGTATTTGGTAAGCCTTTATGTGTGGGGTCCGTATACGCACGCCCGGGAAAAAGCGGCCTTCCTGTTGCCCGTGTAGTGGCGGAGCTTAAGAAACGGTGCCCAAGCTCCTTACTTTTATGTGGGGACTGGAATGCCCACCACGAACTGTGGGGCTGCGCTAAACGAGACGCACGGGGCCTAGCTCTGGCTACAGCTCTAGAGAAGCACGATCTCGTCGTGGCAAATGATGGCCGTCCTACATTCTACCGCCCTCCTTGCACCTATAGCGCCATCGATATAACCGCCCATTGTACAGACCTCGAAGTCACGTGGCAAGTATTAGCCGACACAATGGGAAGCGATCATTTTCCTATTTTCCTGGATTTAAAAGGCTACCAACCGTCCAAGCAGCGCACAATTGATATGATCATCTGGGGTACTTTCCGCAGTCACCTTTTATTGGTAAAGGAAGACGTATGTGCGGCTATTGTAGACGCTGCAAAAGCATCAACAGTGCAAATACGCCTACCAGTACATTACCCCAAACCGGACCTGATTTTTCTGAATCTTTGCGCACGCAGGAGACAGGCCCAACGAAAGCTGCAGCGTTCTGGAAATCCGCTACTAAAATCGCATTTCAACAAGTTAAACGCCGCAACTAGGCGCTATGCGAAGAAGCTACGCAGACGACAATGGCACGATGTGTGTGCTAAATTAGATGCCCACACACCAGCTTCCCGGATTTGGCATATTCTCGATTGCTTTATGGGAGCAAGAAACAAACTGTCGCCCCAAGCCTCTCTCGCACTTCAACGAGGAAAAGACCTCCAGGTTATAGCGGACGAATTCGCTAACTATTACGCCTCGGTCCGGAGCCAATCGCAAGAACCGTGCGTCATAGTTTCGACTTCGTCACCTCTTGATGTACCATTCACCCTTGATGAACTCCAGGCGTCGCTCCGTTCCACCAAAAAGCGCACTGCCTCCGGACCAGACGGCATTACCCACCAAATGCTCTGCAACCTGCCAGATGAAGTTCTGCAACTGCTTCTGTCCGAGTTTAACGTTATCTGGTCGACGGGAAACGTACCTGTTGAGTGGCGTTCAGCCTGGGTTGTGCCCATCCTCAAACACAGAAAGCCGAGAACCGAACCTTCATCTTATAGACCCGTTTCGCTTACTTCATGTGTGGCAAAGCTAATGGAACGCATGATACACGCTCGACTTTCTTGGTGGCTTGAAGCTAAACTACTACTGCCCGATGTTATGACAGGCTTTAGAACTCGGCTTTCAACGGCAGACAATATCTTAGACCTGCTCAGCGCAGTCGAACACAATTGGAATGAAAAAAGATCAACGTTGGCGGTTTTCTTCGATATCGAAAAGGCTTTTGACAGTGGGACCCCATCAGTTGTGTTAAGAAAACTCACATCCTTAGGCATCACTGGGGTTGTGCAACGCTTTCTTAAATGCTTTCTAACAGAGCGAACTTTCCGAGTAAAACTTGATAAAACGCTCATTGCCAACCGTTCTTCTCCATGTGGTTTACCACAGGGTTGCGTGCTTTCACCTCTTCTGTTTAATGTTGTCCTCTCCGGTCTCCCAAGCGCGGTTCCTTTTACCACACCAAGGGTCAACATGTCCGTGTATGCGGATGATATATGTATTTGGACGACAGGTCACAAGCACTGCAACCTGAAAGCAATTGTCCAGTTGGCAATAACATCTGTTGAGACATACCTTAAAGACTATGGCCTGCGCATTTCCGCAGAAAAGACTGTTTTCATGATTTTTCCGGGGAAAAATCAACGATCCACCAAACTTGACCTGTGCTTTGGCGGTTCTCCCCTACGTCAAGTCGCAAACCATAGATTTCTAGGAATCAGCTTAAATCAAAGGCTGAAATGGACAAACCAAGTGAAGGCGATGAAAAGCTCAACAATCTCGGCTAGAAATGCTGTCCGCCGAGTTGGTAGCGCAAACTGGGGCAATTCCCCTCGCTCAATGCTCTCGCTTCACTCAGCATTAGTAGTGAGCCGCCTTTTATATGCCTTGCCTTATATGAACATCCTACCCACGCCAGCTCTCAAACTGGAACGCATTCATCGACAAGGACTTCGCACAGCTCTTGGCGTTCCGAGAGGAACCAGCAACCTCAAAGTTTACGAAGAAGCCCGAACACTGCCACTGCCTCTAATAGCTTCCCAGCACCTCCTACTACAGATGCTCCGCCTTGAAGAAACTACTGCGGGCCTCTCTTTACTTCGAAGAATCACCCGACGACCCCTATCACGATTTGGCATTTCTCTTCGCACCCTGTGTTACCTCGGGTGGAAACCAAAACCGCCAGTCATCACCAGAAAATCTACACCTCCTTGGGCTGTTCGCACGATCTTATCCCATGAGCACGTTCCAGGCGTAAAGAAGAAAAACAATTCAAATCCCCCGAATCTCAAATATTGTACAGATGAACACGTTGCGACCGAATTCAAAGATTTTCTTCGAGTATATACCGATGGATCGGTTGACCATTTCAAAAGAAGCAGCACCTCTGCCTTCTGCATCCCAAGCCTTGGAATAGAGTGGGCTGGACGGCTAGAAAGAATGGTCTCCACTACGACAGCCGAACTTTGTGCCATACTTGAGGCCTTAAAGACTCTAGAAGACGTATCCGCCTCAGCCCACCGTCATTCTAACTGACTCCCGTGGAGCCCTTTTCTGTCTACGCAAGCAAACCCAAATAGGGGAACTCGTGGAAACAACAAGAACAGCTCTTTATGCACTAGAAGACGCTGGTTTCACCGTTCATTTCCAATGGGTGCCCTCCCACGTGGGAGTAAGCGGAAATGAAACAGCAGATCATCTCGCTTCTCGAGCCCACGATTTCGCTCCGACACTCAAGTGTCCGACAGACGACCGCTGGCTCCAAAAGCAAGTTCGCCTGCATATTTCATCACTGGGTCCAGCGGCAGAATCAGGGCACCAACCTTGCCTCCTAGGTGGTCTCAGCCGAGCAGAAGCTCCAGTTCTACTTCGCCTCCGCACTGGAAGTGCGAAAACCGGAAAAGTACTGTATCGATGGGGCCGAAGGAAGTCGCCTCTATGTGACGCTTGCAAGGTCTCAGAAGACGCCGAGCACATGCTCTGGGAATGTCCTAAATACAGCGTTCAAAGGCAGAGATTCTCCCAGCAGCTTCAGGACCTTCGTCCTCCACTTGAGAAAACTGATGACATTATTTTCCCACGGGGCTCTCGAGCCCGTCGCAGACATATGCAGGTTCTTTTTTTGCGTTTCTTAAAGGACTCTGGACTTTTAGCACAATTTTAAAAGCAGCCGATTCCAGAACAGCACGTGTGTGTGTGTGTGTGTGGGTGTGGATGTGTAGCGACAAGTGATTATTAACACTAACCGCCGGCTTTCCTTCTCTTTCCTTCCTTTCTCCTTCCCCATCTCCTATTTTCTTTCTTTGCTCTTCTTTACGTTTCCCTCAGTTCTTCGGACGGGACATCGTCGGCGTTTTTCCCGCATGACAAACTCCGTCCTCTCTACTCCTTCACGGAAATCCTCCTCCTCCTTTCTCACAGAAATAACCTCGTAGTGCATCTTGCAGCAAAGCAGTATGTTTGCCATTTCGTCGTCGCGGTAGTCTGAATACATGGGGCAGTCTCTCCGGAAAAAGCACCACAATCGACCGCTTCTAGCGAAGCGAACGAGCCTTTCCCGGCGCGGCGTCTGCGATAGGCATCTCAGAGTCTATTAGAGTGCCACCTATCGTCGTCAAGATACAATAGTGCGCCGCCGCACACGAAGCAAGGTGCGCGGTGCCGACACCTCTTTCTTCTGACCACCCTAGCAGGGGGCACCAGTCGGGGTGCCATGTTTGCAGATGTCCAAGGCACCTTCCGAAAGTGTGCCCTCTGTTGGGTCCTGTGGAACCCCTGCACAATGGCGGACGCAGGCCTGAGCTTCTTGGGAGCACGAGCCCTCATGCAGTGGGAGTTCAAGTCGAGGAAGCTACCCGGTCGCGCCAGCTGTATGTGACGGTTGTTCTACCATTGGTGACGGCTGTTCTACCATTGAGCAGTGTATTTGATTTTTTTTTTGGTCAATCTGCACGTGACTTTCAAGCGGGATCTGTTCTGGAAATATACCCCCAAAAAATATAATTATGGAGAGATTTTTATTTTTTATTTATATATTTTCAAATACTGTCGGCCCACGGATTATCACATGGAGATATACGATATATAGCATACATGATAGCTGAATCTCTCTTAACATAGATGTAAACACTCATTTGAAGGAAAGTCTGATGCGTCGCAGTTTGAAGACTGGAGAAGCACATATAAAGGAATTGAAACCTTTTCCGCAGGCATGTCCTAATATGTCAATTCAAAAATATAAACAAACTTCCTAAAATATAAAAAACACACACAAAACATTACAACGAAAATAATACATTGCTGGACATACACATGGGTCTTTGCAGAGAACATAGAAGCCTCATGTGTATAACCCTTAATAAAAAAATCGAAGCGCATTTTTAAATATAGACACGTTGATAAGGATAACAATGTGCTTAAAACGTTTGTTCCAGTGATTTGTTGTTTTAATAAAAAAAAGTATTTATACACATGATTATAGAAAAGCATGAATGTAATGCTTCAGAATTATTTAAACGAGCCGACCTGTTGGCAACAGGTTTAAAATAAACATGAAGATCAATTTTTAGCTTTGCATGAAAAATACGAAACAGAAACTTTAGACGCGCTCTTTTTCTTCTAATCCCAATGATTCAAGCCCGCACCCGTTAAACCTTTTCGCAACCGGGGCAGTCGATCTGTGATCTGATTGTATAAAGCGTGCAGCCTGTTTTTTCACTCTCCCAAGTTCGTTAATGTCGGTCTTAGTAACGGGTATACTCCAGTGTCGGCTGTATCAGAGTTTTGTCCTCTATGAGTAGTACTTCTGTATTGACATCCTGAAGTTTCCGCCTCAACACGCGTAATTTGGGGTACACAGTTTCACAGATATTTATAATGCGAGATTGCCATTTTAAATTTTAAGTTTTTGTTACTCCAAAATATATAAATGTTTCTACCTTGGTCAGTTCTATATGTCCACTTTGATACTGAAAGGAGGATATGTTCTTTCTATTAGTGACGTGGGTGTAGGATGACTTGCTGAGGTTAATCTATGCTAGTGAAGAAAGGCACAACTGGCTACTCTAATACATATATTGATTTAACGCAACTTCGTTGTCAGATATCTTGATTGGTGAATAAATAGGGCAGTCATCTACGAATAGGTCAATTTTTGTTGGAGGTGTAAAACAAATTGTTGTGATGTCTTTAGTATAAAAAAGATATAGCAGCGTTCCTAACTTAAACCCTGTGGCACCAGTTGGTTACGCTTAAGAAGTTTGATGAGATTTTGTTCATGTCATGTATATCACTTTCTAACCTCTAACCTCGAATTCCAACTGTCTGTGATCTATTTTTGAAGTACGCTTTGATCCGACTGGTGATAGTTTTATTTATTACTAAAGGTTTTAGTTTTGTTAGTAAATATTTACTGGCGCATCATAGCCTAAGATGCTTTTGCGCCAGAAAACCCCAACCAACCAACCCAAAAAGTAAATTTTTATGCAAAATGTGATTGAAGGCCTTCATAAAATGAATACTTATGTATGACATCAATTTATACATTTGAGTTCATTGCAGAAGAAAATTCGTGGAAAGCTTCTACCAGACGAATCGTCGTTGATAAGCCCAACCTAAAGCGGTGCTGTTTTGAATAAAGTAATGCGGTGCTATCGAGGTACTGAATTATATATTTTGCAACTAAATGCTCCATTACTTTACAGCAGGTTCTTGTTAGAGATGCAGGACGGTAACTGTTTACCTTTAGACGATTCCCACTTTAAAATATCGGTTTCAGCTTAGCCTATAAGAAATGAGAAGGACGATTTCTTGTTTCTAGAAGCATCCTAAACATTGCCTTAAGTTAAAAGGAAAACTATCCATCGTACGACGAAAATAATCCCTGGAAATTGCGAACAAGAGGGACAACGGACAAACGCAAATCTTCAAACCCAGCTAGGTGACTGGTGCGTGAAATTTAGCGAAAAAACCTTCCCTACTAAATTTAGCGGAAAAATTTCCCCGCTAAATTTAGAGAGGGAAATTGACATCACGTGACCTCAAATACAATTCAGTTTCTCCGCTATATTTAGGGGGAAATGTTCGCTAAATTTCCCGCTAAATTTAGCGGAAAATTTAGCAAAAAGTGTTTGCTAAATGGGAGGAGAGCAGCACAGTAGGAGGGGAAAATACGGGGGGGGGGGGGGCGGAGAGGAGGGGCATACTTTCCCACTCCTTACTTTCACCTTCACCTCCTTAAGAGCTGGGCTCTAATTTGGCATTACAGAGAATTGTGAACGTCTTTAAATTTTTCTCTTATAGTCAAAGTTTCTTTCGCATAATCACAGTTTACACTCAGCTTGCTTCCTTTAAGTTTTTTTTGCAGTTTTATAACATATTTTTTCTCATTAGAATCTAGAAAATTTATAAAAAACGGTCTACATGTGCTCGATTGTTTTCTGTGAAATGCTATGTAATTGTTCAACTGAGATAAAGGTTGGTTCAAGCGTCTTAATAAATATGTTGTTCAAAACATTTGCTCCTCGCCCCTCGAAATTGTTTCACCATCTTCTTCCGGTAGTCCAAATACTATTAAGCTATTATGTCGACTGTTGTTTTCTAGTTCGTCTAATCTTTCCTTTTGCTCATCTACATTATGCTCTAGTTTTCTTACAGTATCCATATTTGATTCTATGGTCCCTTTGATTTCCAGAATGTTGGACAATGTGTTTTCTAGTTTATCTATTTTTTGTTCAT
The DNA here is from genome assembly GCF_016920785.2 of Ixodes scapularis. Lineage (NCBI taxonomy): Eukaryota > Metazoa > Arthropoda > Arachnida > Ixodida > Ixodidae > Ixodes > Ixodes scapularis. The sequence continues at coordinate 15,178,471 of NW_024609839.1, forward strand.
GTCATGCATATTACTTTTTAATCTCGTTTAATTTTGTTTTATTTCCTTGAGATCATGGCCAAACTCTTGCTATCTAGCACTTTTGCAACAGCACTTCAATACTCGGCTCAGATTTGCTTCAACATCTTCCGCCAGTCGCAATTTTAAAATATACCAACACTCGTTCAACATATCCATAGAGTCTTGAGAGGACGGCATCACAACAAGACAATATCAACTAGAACGAAACGATATATGGTCATCGGCGTCACGAACCTGTAGGGCGAACCCGGCAGTTTAAACAGTGGTGCCGGATTGGTTGATACCGATCTCACAAATTCTTCTGAAATTGTCAACAGGTTTCATTCAAGATAGTGTCGATGTCATTGCCCCTCTACGTTGGTCGCTACTGCCGACTATGAAGGATGATGTGTCTATGTCATGCTGGTGCGGCTGCACGTGCTCTGGTGTAAGGAACTGCCCAGCAATTGAAAAGAGCTGCAGCCCAGTGCAAAGAGCAATGCTCCCGGTGCTCGTCGGAAAGGAGGCAACGTTGAAGTTGCTCGATAGAAAAAATGCGCTACCCGCTGTCGTCCCACAATTTCTGTCAGCGTCATCGCGTCTAATAAAACCGAACGGCTACAGTGAGGTTTCTTTTGCTTCCCGAAAATAATAGGCCAAAAGACCGTCATCAACTGCAGGCCGGAAAAAGTCGGCAGTGGCATCCAAAGGTATGTCGAGCTGGCAAAAGCCACTGGCAATGCTGGTAGCCCATGCGACACATTAGACGAGAACTCGAATTAATGATTGGGAATGGTCGCAGGCCCTAATAGGAAAAAAGCCAACGCCGACCGGTAGAGCGATGTCGGTCGAGATGAAGCTCCAGACCAGGAATAATCCAACATACACCATTATGATCGCCGCAAAAACGATGAGAGTGGACAACTGTCGATGAACAAAGATTTGCATAAACGCCTTCGTTTACCCAATATAACTGTGTTTGTTGCCGCTGTCTTTAAAACAATAACTGGCACGGTTCATTGCAACCTTAGTGACATTTATCAAACCGTTGCCGTGTTGCGCGTACCGCACTACAGGAGCATTTGAAGCAAGTTTTTAAGCGCGCGTCCAGCTGATACCTGGGCACTCGCTTAAAAGCATTCGTCAAATGCTCCAATAGCGCGGTACGCGGAAGACGGTCATGGTACGACAAAAGTCACTAAGCTTTCACGGGACGAGTCCGGGCGAACGCATCGAAAAACGTTGCTGTCGATCTCAATAAATTCAAATGGGCAAGCGGCCGAAATGACCTGCCACAACGAATTATTCATGCGCGACTTTCGTGATCGATGCCAGCGTGAAGACGGGGGCGGTTCTGGTAAATATTGCATGACACCAAATATATACCAACCCAAAGACCCAAAGAGTGAGTTGCAAATGGGGACGGGCACGTGTTGTATGTATCTGGCGTCACGCGGCGTCAGGAGGTTATGTTAGTCTGTGACGCCACGCAAAGCCATGGTGTTGCGTAACGTCACAAACTCCCCAAATGTAATAATCATATTCATAATAATAATAACAAGAAAAAGAAGAATTTTATTCTGGACTGCTTCAATCAGGGGTGGGGCAAAAGGTAAAAAGATATTAACGTAACAAGGCCACATAATCTCACGTGAAGTCAGAGCGCCAAGTGCTGCCACGGCATAGCATAGCGTCATGATGTCACGTGACATGGCGATATTATGACTGCCTTCGTCCCTATGGGCTATACATGGGTTGCACGTGACGTCATTCAAAGAGCGCTCCGCTGACCACCAGAGACGAGGGCAAGAAGGAGCTCCCTTCTTATAGGACCCTCTTTTGTGTCTCCCGGATTTGCAAAGGCGTCACTACTCTTCTGTCGGAAGATTATAGCAGATAAACCCGTCACTTAAAATTATTACAAAAGCAGCTTCCCTCTCGTCCTTTTACATGGTGGTCAAAAGTTGCGGTCGGTTTGCCTTGTTGCATACCCGACCCAGGGGAATAACACGGAGCCAACTTTTCCAACAACAAGAAACTACATTTAATTGGACATGAACGAGACAACTAACATTGTTACCGGCGGCGCCTGAGTCCAGGCAGCGACTCCCTGTGCGCCGCCTCTGATGCGCCTTTTCAAGGTGGCGCACGCGATGTGCGCTTGGTGCGGCAATGGGAAAATCGAGCAGTGAAATAGTCATGCGCGGTTCAATGATGTTAGGCTCGGGCTGGATTCGACATACCGATAAAATCTGTGCCGCGGCCTCACTGCTTCCAGGGACTGCAACGGCCGTCGGCGAGTGTCTGTCTGGTTTCAGCGTCGCCGGCCGTAGTAGTTTCCCTGGTTGTTTTGGTTCCGGCCCTTTGCCACCGTCTCGTGTCTCCTCTTGTTTGTAGTGTCCAGAAGTCTTGGACACTGCTTTCGGTGATGGCCGGGCTGCTCGCACTCGTAGCAGCAGTCCGACGACAGTTGCCTGCTTAGGCCACCCGCACCGAGGTGCCCGTCGGACCGCCTCCAGTGATCGGGTAAGGAACCACTATGGGAGGGCCTCTACCAGGCTTGCGACTGGCTGTTGTGGGGAGGGCTTGTTCCTTTGCGGCGAAGGTCAATGCTGCTGGGCTGCGGGTTTGCGACCGCACCGTGCCAGTTTTCGCCAGCACTTGCACGAGCAGACTGATGAAGATGGTTCGCTTGGGTGGTGATCTCCATTGGGCCCCAGCTTGCGATAGGGCACTGCCAACGACCTCCCACCTGTGGTGGCGACCCCCGCCCAAAACCCTCACGGGCCCCGCTCTGAGCTCCGGGGACCTCTCGGGGAGAGTTAGGCGAACATACGCTTATTCCGCACGGGAGATCACCATGCATGCCATGCCAACTCTCCTGGTTGACGTGGTTTGGAAGGGAGGTCTCGTTCGGACAGTCCACTTGCGTGGAGGCCTGAGGGCCCCGCCATGCGCTTGCCGGTTCGAGCGCGTACTTGGCTGGTGGCGGCGGCACGTAGTTCCGCTCGGCATGAAGAGCTTCCTCGATGAGGCGGGCGCCCCAGGCTAGCTCTTCAAGGGTTTCAAAGGTGCGGTTAATCAGGCAGACGTGGTACCTTGGCTGACACTGTCTTTTGACCCAAGCTACTCTGTCAGTCTCCGGCGATTTTGGGTCCGCCCTCTTGAAGAGCTCTTGCATGACCCGAACGTACCGGACCAGACTTTCCTGCGAGTCCTGCGTGTTGTTGTTTGAAGTGCGCACTTCAAACAACGGTGTTGTTTGAAGTGCGACTCTGATTGTGATTTCTTGAAAGAACTGTGAAACAGACAGTTTTTTGTATTTATTTTATGTATGTTGGCCCTAAAACTGTTTCGGGGTTTTTTTTTTTTTTTTGGTAGTGGGTGGAAATGACGTTTTTGGAATTAGACGTGGGAAGTGTGTTTAGCTGTGCAGGGGACACAGATAAGCTATGGAGCAAGCTAAGTGTAGTCATGAAACGAAAACAGAATGTTGAAACAATAGAAAGAATTTCTCTCAATGGACGCGTACTGACAGGAGTTGAACTAGTCAATGCGTTAACCACTATTTTGTCTATAGAGAACCTGAACTGTGTTCAAATGAGTCTTGTAGTTACTCCCTGTCCGGAACGAAAGCAGTATTTTTTACATGCAACCGACAGTGTAGAGGTATGTTCAACCTTTCTTGGACTCAAGAACTCTTGCAGCCGTGATGCTGACGGTATTCAGATAAGACCTGTCAAGTACGTAATTAATGAAATCGTCCATGTCTTGGTTCATATATACAACTTATGTATTTCCACAGGAACCTTTCCAGACAAAAGGAAAGTTGCCAAAGTTACAGCGCTATATAAAAAAGGTGATAGGTTAGACATAAAGAACTATCGCCCAATTTCTATCCTTCCAATTTTCTCGAAATGCTTAGAAAAAGTTATTTTAAATCAAATATCGTCATTTTGTGCAAAATATCAGCTAATAACTAAAGCTCAGTATGGATTTCAAAAAATAAGTCTGTGGAGCTGACTCTTCTTGAGCAAAAAGAATATATTTTACAAAACTTTGAGCAGAAGCTTCTGACTTTGGGCAATTTTTTTGATTTTACCCAGGCCTTTGATCATATCGATCACAATATTCCAGTTAAGAAGCTTGAGCGGTATGGCATAAGGGGTCTGCCACTTGAGTTCATAAAATCCTATCTCGGCAGAAGGCGACAATTCGTTTTTCTGAATGGCTTAACATCTAAAAGCAAAGAAATAATCTCTGGTGTGCCTCAGGGTAGCATTCTTGGCCCGTTGCTTTTTAACTTATACGTCAATGATATCGTACATATATGTCAACAGGCGAAGTTTATAATCTATGCGGACGATACTAGCATATTTCTATCGTCCAGCTCCTACGCCGAGATAACCAATATGGTAAATGATGTTTTACGTAAATTAAGCTCTTGGTCAAAACAGAACCGTCTAAAAGTTAATTCTAATAAAACTAAAGCCGTTTTCTTCTATACAAGAGGAACGCCTATCCCATTGCATCATAACATAGCGTTTAATCACACAAACATCGAAGTTTTGGACACTATAAAAGTGCTTGGCACGTACTTCTCCAGTAACATGCAATGGGACGAGCATGTTAACTTTGTACTACACAAACTTAGTCAAATAGCTGGTATACTGAATCGAAATAAATATATTCTTCCGGAATCAGTTAAATTATTAATCTACAATACGCTATTTGTATCTCATATTAACTATTGTCATCTTGTATTGGGCACAACAACAGAGTCTAACATCCATAAATTACACTTAATGCAAAAGAAAATGATCCGCGTTATTGCCAATGTCTCATACACCGAACATACTGACTACCTTTTCAAGAAATATAACATTCCAAAAGTTCATGACATATACCGAAGGAGGCTTATGCGAGATTTTTATTATAGCATTAGGAAAAATACCTCTACACTCTTAGAAATGGGAAACTTAGAAAAAAGGCAACCTTCGCATAAAACACGAACTCCAGAACCATGGATAGTTCCTCGTTCTCGGACAAATTATGGTGACCAAATGCTTAAGAATACTTTGTCTTGACTACTAAATTCATTTGAGGAGGCCGGCACCGATATATCCTTTATAACCCCTTCTGAACTGAGATATCTTTTATGTTAATTTTCTGATACCGGTGCCTGAGATGAAAACGAGCTATTTCCTAGAATTGTTTTGTGTTCCTTACCCGACCTAATCATGTTAGATTGCAACTGTATACTAATGTGTGGAGCTGTATCGAATGAGTGAATTTGATTGACCAGGAAGTGTTTTTTTACTGTGTGTGAGTGTTTTGTGAGTCCAATGCTGCCATCATTTAAAGAGGGCCGAGGGCCCCACAAGCTGCGTTTGTAGCTTTTTTCGTCGGCCTCCTCCATTCTGTATGAAATGGAAACCAATAAAGAAAGAAAGAAAGAAAAAAAGAATAGAAGGGAAGATAACCTTTTCTTCAAGTTCGAAGGAGGATGGATGCTTCCTTATCGCGTCGACCTGTAAGGTTTTCCACATTCTTGCAATGTATGATGGAGACTTTATAGACTTTGTCCTTTTGTGTGTGGAGATGAGCTTGAGATTGAGACTATATAAGGAGTTGGAATAAATAAACGAGTTAGGTGAGTTTGAGACGTCATCCTGTCATTTTTCTGTCTATTCTACGTTTTGATGTTTCTTCTTTACCGCAGTTTCAGGTTAATCCAAAATGGTTAACAGATTGCTATCAAAAAATGTTCAACCGTTTTTTAAAATTTTCTCTTAGTATTTGTTTGAGAAAAGTAATCAGGGAGTCTATTATATGTCTATGGCACATAGAAGGAACGATTTCGCTTACCATTTCTCGATAACTCCGAGGGGTTATAAAACGAGCTCAGCTGCACAAATCTCTGCGGGTCACAACGAGATCTTTGAAGTCATCTCACCAAAAATGAGATAGATTGACCGAAAGTTTGGCAACTGTAAAACCTCGAAGATATCTGCTCATAATGGAAGATCGAAATGGTGAATCCCGGACAAAAGCTCACCCATTTTTATACAAACCCTGACAAAAGCTCACCAGGAGTAAATTTCACGTCGTTCTTAAAACTAGTGGGGACAAATTAGGTGCATCCGTGCGACACTAAAATGTAACGATACATTACAACTGACAGGTTACTGGTGTGTTGATTAGAGAAGAAGCAAGCTTATTTATCGATTGGTTAGAAGTTATTTTGTATGACTTGATTTGAAAATTAAAATTGGATTGAATTGAATTAATGATGTCCCCTACTAGCTCCAGCGCTCTTGGTAGATCTCGGTGTACCTTGAACCCCTCGCAAATATTTTTTCAGACGATTCTGCAGGCGCAGATTGGATTTTCGAATCCAGGACAAAAGCTCACCAGACAAAAGCTAACCCATTTTTTCACAGACCCGGAAAAAAGTTCACCAGGAGAAAATTTCAAGTTGGTCTTAACTTAACCCGTGTGCAGACAAATTAGGCGATTGCGTGCGACACTAATATGCAACTATAAATTAAACCTGAGAAGCGCATGGTTTGTTGCTTAGAGTAGAAATAAGTTTATTTATCGATTGGTTAGAAACGAATGGAGTCCTCCACTAGCTCCAGTATTTTTGGTAGATCTGGGTGTACCTGTAATCCCTCAAAAATATTTTTCACACGATTCAGCAAGCGCAGAGTGGTTTTTCGCACCCCCTTCTCTGGGGGTTCACCTCTGCGGGCTTGTGTCAATGCCGTGCAACGGACGCCTGATTTTCCTGTGGGCATTCAATCCGCATCCAGACGCTTGGATTGGCGTGGCCGACAAGCTTGTGGAAACCGGTAATCCATCCTTCGCAGGTGTTGATCGTCCGGTCTTTATCTTAAAGGATGGCGTCGTACGGGTCTAGGAAAACTCGTCACGGGCCAACTGGTCATATGTGAACTCGTCAAGTAGGCCAACTCGTCACGGGACATCTCGCACGAGGTATCGTCGTCACGCCGGGATAATCATCACATGGAACAGTCGGGTCCCGGCGTGGAATTTGACTGTAGAACTGCGAATTTACTTGTAGCTGAAATTTAAATAAATACATCTAAATGTCACGGCACGGTTTAGAAAAAACAACAAAAAATGACAAATGCAATTTGATTAAGCTTGCACGGGCAATTAGAGCATGGAACACAAAACCGGATATTCCCAGCATTATTTCGAAGCTTGCTAATAGACAATTCCTTGAAGTGCTTTTTTAGAACTCTAAATATGCGCTCATTAGCGTCTTTATAATTCTGTGCAAGACGCGGCGGCGGTTGTGCCGCGTCAAGCTGGGCCATCTTCAGTTCTTGTGATGCTTGTTCATCCTTCTGACACCTCAGGAAGGCCCAGAGGTAGGGAAGCATCTAGAAACGACAATACTCATTGGCATATACGTCGATGGAATAATATATTGGCTGGACATGCACATTTTTTACTCTGTAATCATACGTATTTTTAAACCTTTTTTCGGCAGGTGAAGAAAAGAGGCAGAGACAGAACTGGTTGTTTATGCAGCATTTGTATGCTATAAGATAATAATCCAAATATGCAGATGAACGAACCGTACTGATTAAATAAAATAAGTAATGAGAATGTGTAGAAGAACTAATAAACGAGTGAAACATTCGGAAATTAAGCAGGATTAAAATTGCAGGAACCTGACAAGGACAAAAAAGACACACGTACGACAGAACTGACGGGTACGACAGGACTGGCGGCGTTTAAAGTTTGTTCTGGTTGTCGGGCTCGGTAATACTATCGATTTGTGAAAATATGCTACAGCATATGACGTTCTAAAAGAGGAACGCATGTTTTGGGAGGCTTTATGACATGGTAAGTCGAATAAAGTAATACAGTACCAATATCATTATGTCTTCCTTTTAAGCTTACAAAAAATTAGCGTAGTTACCTGAGCAGAAATATCTTCTTCTTGGCAATAGCGCGCTTCCTTGCCCAACTTGCACAGCTTCCTTTACACCGATTTGAACAGATAAAAGGGACATGCTTAAGCCCTCGCTTGAGAAAAATGCCTTGCCGCACGCCGGGATCACGCCCGCCTCGAAGTCGTAGTAGATTACCTCTACATCCACAGTTGACATGAAACCGGAGAGCACCGAAAAAAAAAAAAACAACTGAAAACGAAATGAAAGTGATGATACAGTTTGCGACATACGAAAACGCGAACCATGCATTAAGGCTGGTTCACACATACAGCGGAGCGCTAAGTTAGCCCTACGTGAGCGCTCCAAGGAGCGCTCAGGTGGCGCTTCCTGGCGCGTGATGTAGCGCTCTGTTAGCGTTTCAGAAGCGCTTTGTTGGCGCTCTGTTAGCGCTACAGAAGCGCTCTGGTAGCACTCTCACGCCCCTTGTGCCGTGCTTGCTGCTGCGGAATAGCGCGTGCACGGCGATTCCTTGGTTGTTGTTTTTCCTTTGGCATTGAAAAAGAGGAAGTAAAAGAGCCGCTCTCTAAGCAAAGGGTCGGGCAGGCGACCCAGAGTCATGGACTCTGAGAGACTAATTGATTGGGTACGACCTCAGCTTTCCATTCGATATGTGTGACGCTGGTTTTAAGAACCCGCAGGTAAAAATAATCGCCTTCGAAAGAGCTCTGTCTCGGTCCCTCAGCCTATAGGAACAAGGTTCGCCGGGTACCCGTTGGTATCTGGGTGGCGAAAGATTTCGCGCACCCAGAAGGCTCTTCTGGGAGTTAAGCCGTCCACACAGATATGCACTAATCAAGTATGCAAGAGCATTAGTCGCATTTGTATTTCAGCAACCCAGATGTCCGCCATGGTGCTGCTGATGCACACCCAACCACAGGAACCGAAACCGCAGTGCGCCTGCTAATCCGCAGCACCGCGGTACAAGAAGCGCTTATGACGCGCTAACACGGCGCTACTGAAGCGCTAACAAAGCGCTACTGGAGCGCTAACAAGGCGCTTCTGGAGCGCTAACAAGGCGCTACTAAAGCGCTAACCACGCGCTATATTAGAACGAAGTCACGCGCTGGAAGCGCCACATGAGCGCTCCTTGAAGCGTTCACGTAGCGCTAACTTAGCGCTCCGCTGTATGTGTGAACAGGCCTTCATGCACAATGAAGCTTAACGCCGATAGGTTTCCATCTTCTTGCTCGGAAGCAAAGCGCACAGATGCGGGATCACAGCACCATGGTACAGCCCATGCACCGTGTACAACTGGTAGGATAGAGACGGCGTCACCTTGAAAGTCCCGTCCATTAACCATGCCCTCGTAGTAGAAAGGCGCTGAAATTTTTTCCGTGTGCCAAAAAGCAGAAGAAAGTCATTGTCTTCAGAACCGCTGTCACGAGCAAGAAAGGGCTCGCCGTGTAGCCCCGACACTTTGATAAGATATAAAACGTATTGCTCTAAATTGATGAACTGGCAGTTCAGTAGGAATTTATAGTAGAAAGACTTGAATTACCTTGTACTCGTCTAATAGAATTGTGTCGTCTCGCAGTTTTTGGAGAACGTAAGGATTTTGGCGTGCTTGTCGTAGCTTTCGAATGGTAGATTTCAGGGTTCTTGGCGAAGGCATCTGGGAAGCCGTAGACTCATTGACGGTAGCACCGGCATCAAGTAGGATCCGACGTGTTAAGTCGCTTCTATACTCTGCAATAACAGCGCACAAGGAAACAGAATAGAAACTACAATTCCACTTCACAAAGGACAAAATATCTTGCCTGCTTTTCTCTTCATGCTCCGACGGACTTTTGGTATGTTGGTCTCAGTTGGATCTCCAGCATGAGTGTGAGTCTCATTTACGGCCACTAAAACACTAATGGACTCGTCAGTAGTTATCTTTGCCTTACAGATAGTATGATCCAGACATACCCATAAATTCCAGCACCGGATCTTTTGCTAACTGTATAGAAAATCCCCTTGTAGACTAGCAACAGAGCTCCACGATGCGTTTTTGTCACTTTCATACTTGCCGTGCCCCTAGCAAAAACGTGAAATTTGTAAGGAGTGCAGCTTTTTTATAACCCGCGTTCACGGGGTAGTTCTCCTCTAGGCGGAACTGGTTAAAATTAAGGTTCAAAGTTGTTTTGCTAAAAAGTTCACTAAGAACTCCGAGACTGGGAAGAGAAGAGACGGACAAAGAGAGAGACTTTGTCTTTGTCCGTCACATATTCTTTGAGAACATAATAGCGCTTCAAGACAGGGATGAGAGTAGGAACGAAACAACACCAATGCGCTAACTTCAACTGGTTGAATCGTCAAAAAATCAAGGGTCTAAATACTCTGGATCATCGCGCCATTCAGCCAATCCCATGCCACGCCAATGCTCGCAAGAACTGTACCTCTTTGTCGCCCTAATCGAGCGACGCCGCGCTGAAACATCGATCCCCGTAGTTCTTTAGCAGGTCTGCCTCTAAAATTTCCCTTACCGTCTTACCTCTATGTTTTCTAAAAACAGTGCACAAATTAAATTCAGATTTGCACCCACAGTCATGGCAGTGCATCGAAAAATGTTCGTCACGCTGTCCGCTCACGTTTTTGTTGCGTTCGCGCAATCTACCGTTTAGGCATCTTCCCGTCTGTCCCAACTACTTTTTGCCGCACGTCAGCGGGATATAATAAACGATAACTTCTGCGCATTCTACAAACGGGCTGCGATGTTATTTCACGCAGCCAACCGGTGGTTCGTGGTAAGGGTCCGTCAGTTTGCACAACTTGGCAAGTTTTTCCGGTGCAGAAAAAAACACCCGAGCATTTACGCGGTTCGCTATCTTTTTGAGAGTGTGTGCGATTTTGTGCATGCAAGGCACAACCGCCACTCTTTGTTTCTTTTGGGCCACTACTTGATCTGGACTCGCTACTACTCGTAGTTTTTTTAAAGCCCTTTCTGCAACAGACACCAGGAGCGTCCCCGGAAAACCGGCAGCCACCAAGCGTTCCGACTGCTTCTTCAGACTAGAAGGCATCGCATGATGACACAACCTTCTGATGGCGTTCTCAAAGCACAAATTTTCCCCATCATGCCCATCATGACAGAGTTCCGAGAGAACTCTGTCGTGATGGGCTAAAAATATATCGCTCAAAAGTAGAGCTAAACACGAGCCAATACACACCTTTCACTTCTGAATATAGACTCCGTTGTTTCACTCAACAAAAGTCGAGTTTATGTAAAATGTAAGCAATCCGAGAAATTCATCTATAGTCATTCCTGCTGCATTCTGATGCGCCACCACTCCGTGTTTAGCGATGCTTTCCTCTACGCTGGTCAGTAGTTTGTCGTACAGTAGGGAATAGTATAAATCCTTAATATCTAGTGAGCATGCAGGCTAGGAAGCCTCTGTACGCGTTTGTCTTTAAAAAAATCTACGACTTCATTCGAGTTTTTGACCAAAAACAGGTTGTCAATACAAATGGCTCCCAGGTTATCTTGCAGAAAGAGTGCTATCAATTTCTGTTAAGTGCCTCTCTCCGAAACTATCAGTCTTAACGGACAATCAACTTTGTGCGTCTTAGCACTGAACATCATCTGTAGGCACACCCCTTTGGTTTTGTCAATAATGTGTGACAACCTGTATAATTGTATCCTCTTGTACAATTCTTTCCCCTGCGCCTTTAGCTTAGTTAAAGACACCTTCTGAGGCTGATTGAAAACTTACGAAATAGCCTCAAGGGCCTTGTTAGATATTGTAGACGAAGAGGGGGAATGTGCGCGCGACCAAAGGACTGAAGACGAGGAAGTCCGGAAAAACAGGCGCGAGGACAGAGGACATCGAGACGATCGAGGCAGCGATGAGCATTGTACATATCTGCAAAGTAAACGCAATTTTCCATTTTTACACCGTTGAGATTGTTTCTCTAGCTATATGAAACATTGGTGGCGAAACCCGGGACTCTGCTACCTTACTTACCCAACCGAGAAGAAAGACCGTCACCATTAACGACATGGAACGTGTGAAAAGCAAGCGAACCACCCTGCGGGCTCTGCATACACGTCTGCAAACCAAAGCAAGACAAGTCATCGAATCCAACCAGCCCAGCCTTTCTGCTCTGCGGGCTTTGCACGATAGACTGAGACTTGCAATGAGGGCCTGCAGAAGCTCAACGAGCAACTAGAGGCCTTCCTCACGGACGAACAGGGTGCAGAGGATTTCGCTCCAATAAGCGAATACGAGGACAACGCAGCTGCGAGCTTGGTGTTCCTCCGCCATTACATTGAATCGCTCCAAGCTCCAGGCCCACCGTCCCGAGGAATCGATCAACAAAACGAAGACTTCCCACTTGCTCCGAGCGCACAATCGAATGATCACGACAATCACAAACTTCCAGGGCGGGTAGGTGCAAGATTTCTTAAACTAGAGCTTCCTCGTTTTGACGGAACCGTATCCCAATGGCAGCCCTTTTGGGATATGTTTTGCCATACTGTTCACGAAAACAATCATTTAACCAACATTGATCGGTACCACTACCTGAAAACTCTGCTGAGTTGGCCCGCAGCGAAAGCCATTGCAGAAATCCAGGTGAGTGAGGCATCCTACTGCGTCGCAATAGAAATTTTGAAAAACCGATTTGGACGCGTAAAATTATCCAGCAAACGTAGTTTACCAACCTCAGAACGCTGAAGCCAGTAAAGTCATCTGGTACGCGACTGAAATAAGGGAACTCCTGGACAGCGTACATATTAACGGGAGAAGGCTAAAAGCGCTGGGTCTGCCGGAGCTGTCGTACGCAGCAATGTTATTAGAGGTTCCCACCAAGGCAATCCCAAGTGACATCGTTGTCGACTATTATATACGACAGAGTTTCCAAGAGAACACAAGGAAAAAATCAGTCGTCAGAAGCAGAGCTTTACCAACTCTTATGCTATCTACGTATAGAAGTGGAAGCCCGCGAGAAAAATGGGCTCGTCGCACACACAAAACGAAGTCTGCCTGACGACACACGAAGCTCATACCGCAGCCATCTACCTTCAGCGGCGGTACTTCATAGTGACGCGGCTAAACAGCAAAGTGATTGTTTTTTTTTTTGCCTTTCGACAACGCACACCACCGAGAACTGTTCTTCTGAAATCAATCTGCAGGAGAAAAAAGTCGGCTAGCAAAGGCAGGTAGATGTCTTAAGTGTACTGCCATTGGACATCGGGCGAGAGACTACCGCCGTAACGTAAACTGCTCAGAATGCAGCGGCAGGCAATCTACTGTTTTTTGCGATCCAATGTACAAAGCAAAGAAAAGCTGACGCGAAAAAAAGAGAGCCGTCATGCACGCGGCAACCAAGGATCTATCCAACAGCTCAGTGGATAAGCAGGTGCTCTTACAGACATTTTGAGCCTGGTTGTTGAACGAAAGCCAGTCGTGCTACATCAGAGGAGTCTTCGACGATGGGAGTCAGAACTTTCATAGAAGACGTGTCGAGAAAATTGGAATTACGCACCGTAAAAACGGTTGACTTATCGACCAAAACTTTTGGAAGATCTAACGGAGCACCACTAAGGAAATACAACTTAGTAGAATTAGCCGTGATGATCCAGTTCAGCCATTTTCAACACGAAATCGAAGCGATTGAAGTTCCATTTATCTGTGAAGAGTTAAATGAAGCTCCCCCTGCCCACTCTTTTGTCCATGGGCTGACCAAGGAAGGACGGCATATTGCTGACTTTCTGCTATTCCCTGGACTCAAAGGAGAAGCTGGTATCAACTTACTTGTGGGAGTAGACCAGATATGGAAATTCCTCTTGCACGAAGTCTGTTTGCATGGCGAGGCCAAGTGCCTGGCGGCTATAAACACGAAGCTTGGTTGAACCTTTCAAGGACCTGCGACATCTGGCGGCGGCGTTTTCATAGAAGCTGGAACACACATCTGTATTCTCCAAACAAACGGCGTTAAATCGGAAGTTTCCGACACGCTCCAGCAGTTCTGGGAGCTCGAAAGCATTTGAATACTTGACGCTTCAACGAACTTCAGCCACGACAGTGAAGTTTTCCAACAATTCAACAAGGAGATTGCTTTTAAATACGGAAGGTATGAAGTAGCTCATCCTAGAAGGAACCTTAACGTGGACCTGTCAGACAACCATGCGGTTGCAGTCAAGTGGCTGCACAGCTTGGTTCGACGGCTCATCACAGATACAAAGATGATCCAGCAGTATGACGCGGATGTCCGGCCATGCGAAGTGGATGGACATGCAGAAAAGATAACTTGCGACCAAAACATACCTGACTAGTGTTACTACATGCCTCATAAATCTTTGGTACGAGAATTATCCACAACGACAAGACTGAGAGTCGTCTTTGACGCCTCATCCCAAGCACTTGGGGTATTTTCACTTAATCATCATCTAGGAAAAGGGCCGAATCTGAACAATCACATGGTGACGACGCTCGTAAACTTTAAGCTGCACAAGATAGGTCTCACGGCAGATATTCAAAAGGCTTTTCTTCAGATATCTATTAGAGAAACCGACAGAGACGTTCTATGATTCTTGTGGTGTCACCACATGCCAAAGACAGGCCATCCCCTGCCTAAAGTGGAAGAGTATCGAATGACTCGCGTACCTTTCGGTAAGACGGCAAGTCCATTTCTACTGACTGCCACTTACAGCATCATTTCAAGCATATGAAAGTAGATTTTCAAAACACAACGAGACTGCTTTGCGAGAATATTTTGTGGACGATCTAGTCACGGGAGTTTCGACTTCAAACAAGGCATTTCGTGTCTACAGGGACGAAGCTGGCATGGCGCTTCAAAAATGGACCACAAACGACGAGGCGCTTCAAAGACACATTGGGGAGGGGGTAGCACCGTCTTCGACTTCGGCAGCTAGAAAGGTCCTCTGTCTTTTGTGGAATACCGACACCAACGAGTTTCACCTTAATGTCGAAACAGTGCTGCAGTTCCTCGAAGACAAAAAAAAAAAAACACTAAGCGCTTTGTTCTTCAGACGACAACGCGATTGTTGGACCCTTTGGGATGGTTGTCTCCGTTTCTCATCAGGATTAAAATCCGTTTCCAGATGATTTGGGAAAACGGAACCGACTGGGAAGAAGACATGCTGGAGCATTACAGAAAGAATCGGACGAATGGTGTGAAGAATTCAGGGCATTACAGACATTTTCAGTTCTCAGATATGGGTTCAAGAACTTTTCAGATAGCTCTGCACTCCACCAACTTCACGTGTTTGCAGACGCCAATTCGAGTGCCTATGGCGCAGTGGCCTACCTCAGGATCAAGGGTACCACCGGAAATGTGAGCGTCCAACACTTGTTCTCAAAGTGTAGGGTAGCTCCTGTCAAACTTGTCACCCTTCCTCGCTCGGAACTAGATGCGGCAGTTCTGGCCGCTCGTTTAATGAAATTCCTGAAAAAAACGCTGGCAAACAAGCAGTGGAACATGATTTACTACTTTTGCACCGACTCAACTGTCACTCTATCTTGGATCCGAAGTCCTGCACCCAAGGGGAAACAGTTTGTTTCTAACAGAGTGACAGAAATACAGACAGCAACGAATCCATCCCATTGGAACCATTACCCTGGGAAAGAGAGTCCAGCGGATCTCTTGACTAGAGGACTTTCTGGAAAGGAAATTTTAACTAATGACCTTTGGTGGAGAGGAACTGAACGGCTATCAAGAGCACAGGAATCCTGGCCTGGGATAACTGCTGCCGCCGAGTCTACAGACGTAGATAATGATGCGATATTAGAATTGAAACGTAATGTTCCAGTTCTCGTCAGCGTGGCAATGACCCGATTTTCAGCGCTGACAAGTACAGCACTTGGACCAAGATGACAGGGGTGACAGCTTGGATAAAGCGTTTCAGAGACCACTGCTGTTCACCGACGACTCGTCGTGAAGGTACACTTACAGCCCAGGAACTTCGATCAGCTGAAAACGTATGGTTACGTCACGTTCAGCGGGAAGCACTTGTAAATGAAATACCACAACTAATGAAAGGAGAAAACCTAAAAAATACTTCGCTAATACGAGACCTCCATCCTTCTATTGACGACAAAGAACTCGTCCGAATCAGGAGCCGCTTCCAAAACGCGGCGGTGTCCTACAACGAGAAAAGCCCCGTACTACTTCCAGGTGAACACTCTGTGACAAGACTGATTGTTCTACATGCTCACAAAGGGGTGCTCCACAAAGAGGTCGGTGACACCTTAACTGAACTTCGTGCTAGGTTTTGGGTCACGCGTGTATGACAGGCTGTTAAATGGGTTACTGGAACGTGTCTACTTTGCGCCCGGTTTCGCCTTAAAGCGGCAAGTGCGCCGATGGCTCCCCTTCCAAGTGACCGAGTCCTAAGCTCTCGTCCTCTCGAAGTTACGGGAGTAGACTTTACCGGGCCCATTTTTGTGAAAAACTGTAGCGGAATTAAAGCGTACTTTGTGTTATTGACTTGTGCTGTCGTTAGAGCTATTCATCCTGAGCTTGTTGTAGACCCTACATCAGACTAGTTTTTATGGCTTTTAGAAGATTCTGCGCCAGGCGTGGCACCCCGCGAGTTGTTTACTCGGATAACGCTGCAACGTTTTAAAGAGCGTCAAGAGAACTAGCTGCAATGCACCAGTTCCTGATAGAAGATGAAGTGAAAAACTACTATGCTAGTCCTCATGCAACTTAGAGATTTATCGCAGAAAGAGCGCCATGTTGGGGCAGTTTCTCCAAAAACGGTCATCGTAATTGTGAAGACTTGCCTTCGCAAATTATTGGGAAAGGGATCTGCAACTGCTGGGCACCTTGCTGTCTGAAACCGAAGCGGTTGTGAATTCAAGACCAATCACTTTCATTGATTCCAGTTCCAATGAGGCAGACGTACTGACTCCGTCTCATTATTTGTTAGGATGTCGTATTCTATCTCCTACAGAGGCTTCAGATGAGGCAAAGGCTCAGCTAGAAATCCTCAATCTTTGGATTCACCAACAGCGTGTGATGGAGCACATGTGAAAACGATGGGCCGTCGGCGTCGGCGTAGCCGCGCGCGTTGCATTGTGGGACGGTACAGTCTGCGCGCTAAGTTTAGCCGGGAAACTAAATTGGTGGTGTTAAGGTCACTGAACGTCAATTTCACCGCTAAATTTAGCAGAAAGCTTAAGCCGCTAAATGGGAGGGTAGGAGGAAGGAAGGAGGGGACGGTACGGAGGAGAGGAGGGGCATACCTTCCCCTCCGTACCCTCAACTCCTCCTCCTCAAGAGCTGCGCTTTAATTGCGCATTACGAAGAATTGTAAACGTTTTGAGTTTTTTTTTCAAAGGGTTTTTGATATTCCAGGATATTCAGCGAATAAGTTGTTGAAGTCTGCTAGTGATGATGTCAGTGAACCAAAATTTATTTAAAGACCATGATCAATAAAACACTAAACACCTGTGCCTGTGAAGTGCCTAATAAATGACCAGGTTCTGGTCGAGCTACACCTGGATATCTCAAATTTGGTTTGAAATATTGGCGCCTTGCAGAGCGAATTACTGCGTTTACTTTATTTCTAACCTGCCTAATCTCACTTCGCAGCACGTTGTTACTGCGGGACTTCTGATATCGACTCCTCAGAAGGCCCCTTCCTTTGATTAGCTTTTAGAACTATTAGAGCGGAGCCACTGATGATGAGGTCGGCACTTTTTGAAAATAACTGTTTGTTTAGCAGCTTCAGTAAAATGTCTAAAAACCTGTACAAAGAACGAATATACGGGGTAGTGTTAAAAACGTAGAAATCCTTCCAAATCATACAATCATACGAGGCAGCCATTCTGTCGAAAAAAACTCTAAAACATAATCTGAACTTGCTTTGAAAATCTAGAGTCAGGGCTGAGTGCGGCAATATGTGTTCGTTCGTTGACATCCCACAAACTAATGATCGGCTAACTTTTCAAGTACCACAACAGGTTCAACCCGAACATTTAATTCGTAGGCAAATATGATCAAAGAACGATTAAATAAATTTTTCCTAAAAACACCTCTGAAGTTGGCGCAGAAATTATACATTCCAAACCAGGATTAGATAAAATATTCAAGTAGTCACATACGATAGGGTTCGTTATGTTCAATATGTCGATATTAAAGTCGCCCACTAAACCGAGATGCTGCATGGAGAATAAAGCGGAAAGAGTTTTTTCTAGCTAATTATTGCACTTTCCTCAGGATGTCTATATAAACAAATGAGGGAGATAGAGAAGATTGCATTTTCAACTTTTATTGAACGGACCCCGGTATGAGAAAATACCAAATTCATGCGAGATACTTACCATGATTGATGAACATAAGCCGTAATGGTCTTCACCACTGCGCTTACGTAGTATATAAAAAAGGCTTTGTAGTCTGCAAGCCTGTGTTGACATGCCATACTTGGAAATGAATACATCGACATGAAACATCGTATCCCGAGCGATTATTTTAAAATGATCCCAGTTTTGGTGGAGACTCCGAGTGTTCACATGTCAACATATGAAAGTTCCTTCATTTTTCTTGCTTACTAAAGTTCAAACATCCGAAAGGTTAATACACTGTGAAAACGTAGTAGTCGTGGTTAAAAAAAATTATATCACCCACTGAGGTGATTTGTAAAAGAACTGAGCTCTCAAGTTTTCTCACATAGATCAGCCCATTTTTAATCCAAATTTTACTTGTAGTGCTTTTCTTTGTCCTTCATCCCTGCCTTACTCAAAGGTTCACGCTAGGGATGAGTAAGATTTGCACCGAAGAATATCTTGTGCTCAGGTCTAACTTGGTTAAGTACCTTCAGTCGGCCACGACAATCCATCCACTTCCTTCACAGGAATCGATACGAAGCTTACCAAGATTAATGGTGCAGTGCAGGACTTCTCTGTCTTCTTGGAGGGTCGACGTCGAACAGAAAGAACATCCGATGGTTGGAAGTGGAAGAGGCCGATTTCTTAGGCCAGGTCGCAGACAATCACACCCAAGTTTTTTTTTGGAGTGGATGGCACACCCTGTATCTCCACCAATTGTAAACGAGCGGTTTGGTGCGTAGATACGAATACTTGAAAGGATAAAACTTCGAGGACGGGGACGAAAACAGTACTTTTTTTCTGAAAGAAGTCCTGTTTCCATCTTCGTTCTCGATGTTTTATCTTTCAAGTATTTGTATTTGTATCTCCGTATTCGGCAAACGGCGTTGTTGGCCGAGTTCATCCAGTTTTGCCTGAAGTAGAGAGATGGAATCAGCTTGCTCCTTCGCTCTGCTCTTAAGTGCCTCAACGTCGATCCCCATGCTGTTTGTTAGTTGTTTTTGATTGTTTAGGTCCGCTAAGACGGAGTCATATTGAGCATAAAAAAAGGTGACTGACTTATCAACAGCTTCGACGGTTGTCTGTACCATGCTTTCCACCGTGGGTTTCATGAACAGAAGGGTGTCGATCTTTGCTGTAAGTGTTAGAAGAGTGTCAACACTTTCATTCAACGAGAGTAGCACATCAGGCTAATGGTTGACACATGTGAAGGTAGTAATAATATTAATAATGTTAACTATAATAATAATAATAATAAAAATATTCTTAGTTTGTTTCAGCAAATAAGCTGCGACGACAGCCGAGGCGCTGCACACTCCTACACAAAGTTGAAAACCCATTTTTAAACTTGGCGGACGGTGGTCATGTGGCGGAACACCGTGACGTCACGTGGCAGCATGGTGTCACGTGACAATAAATTCTCTCTTATTCTACTTACAAAATTGTGTTGTCGCAACACTAAAAAAATACAAACACTCCGATTCGTTGTTAGAATTAGCGAATGCATTTTTCCGCGAGAGTTAGGACTCACTTTTTTCCGCTAAATTTATTAGGCCAGGACGTGCGTACAGGGGGCGGCCGTAAGAACCAACACATTTGACACCCCTTTCAATATTCCAAATTCCAAACCTTAAATTGGGCATGGGAACGTAATTTCGCAAGAAGTTTTATGTCTATTCTTTATTTTCATAGTTCAATTCTAGGGTTGTGAACTAATTAAAATAAAGCAAAGTCAGAGGTCGCGTACTTCCTATGTCCCATACCAGCCTCTTTGTCGTCTGCACGCTGGTGTTTGAGCTCACTCCCGGGTGGTTTGCTGAACGCGAAAACGCTAAAAATTAGTAACAAAAGATGGCGATGAGCGCGATAATCGCGACAATTAACACTGTTAAAGCATTGTATGAACAATGACCACCCGGGGGCACGCTGATAAACCGATGTGCAGATAACGAACATCCTGTATAGGGCATAGGAAATGCACAGTTGCTGTGTTTGCTCTAGATTTAATATTTTACCAATTCTGTCCTCAGCCGTGAAAAAAAAAAAAAAAAATCGACGAAAAACGTTTTGCGAAGCTATGCTCGCTCACCCAATTTCAGGTATGTACGTAATTGGAATTTCAATTTTGCGAGGCGCGGCAAATGCGTTAGTCCTTGCGGCGGCACCTTGTACACGAAGCACACACGGGATCCTCTTCGAAAGCTCGACCATAACGGCTAGCGCCATAAAAATAGATAAAGATGAATATTAAAAAAGACAAAAAAGCAAGGAGAACATCTAATAAATATTGAACTTATTCGCAGGTGGACAACGATCGTTAATATAATGCTTTTTGAAGTGTCCTGGGAGTCATTTTCACTTAGTGACACGGGTGTCGGAAGGAACCCTCCGGAGTAAACACAAGCTTCATTCCCATTTTTTTTTTATTCCCCATGAGGAGACCTAACTGACTTGAGTGTAGTCGTTGAAATTAATGTTTAAGCGTGCTAGGCCTAAGCGAAACCTAGTTTTCACAGGCGCGATGAATGCTTAAAGAGCGATGGGCTTCTTTTCGTATTCCGCAGGAAAGGAATATAGAAGTGGGAGTGCGCTTTTAATAAGGAAGTTCCTGTATTAAGCAGGTTTACGACCACGCTGAGGCATACACCACTAAATGTGCTAATGTTTGCGTCATTTTGTTCTGGGTTTTATTTATTCTTTTATCGATGTTTTTACCTCCCCACGAAACGGCCCGTGCTAACAAAATGCGACATTGAGCATCTTGGGTGCGTGCCTTAAGAGGTTCTGTCGGCCGCTGTTGTTTCCGTGTCCGGTCTTAGTTCCCTGGTTACGGCACGGCAGTGTTGTACACGTTCCTCAAAAAAAAAAGGAACGAAAGCCCGTTCCTCGTTCCTTCTCATTTTTGGAACGCGTTACCGTTAAAAGTTCCATCTGTCAGAAAGGAACTCTTTCCCCTTACAGTTAAAAAAATGGAACGTATAGTTATATATGCGTTACATTCGCATCTTTCTGATCAAGCAATGTTTTTTTTAATCTATCCTATTAAATGGCAACATACGAATGCGAATGCAGTGATGGCAGGGCAACAGGAGAAGAACACACACCAGCAGGGTTGTTTTTGTCGATATGTTCACCTTTAAAAATCTCAGCCTTTTACCATATTCCTGTTTCGGATGGGCGATTCAGACGAGCCAAAGGCACTGTTACCCCACATTGCACGAGCTTTTTACAACAACCTCACACGTTTCAATCTAATAAAGTACCTAGTTCGAACTTAACAATGGCTGCTTCTCGATGTTGGCGTCCGCAAGACGAGCGAGTAAAGAAGAGGGTAAGGCTCTTAAAGGTCAGTCTAGCAAAATACAAGTCCTTCTCCGTGAAGTGTAGATCTGTTGTTCTGTTTGGAGGTTGGGGACCAAGGGGAGAAGTAAAGATTAATTTCTTGTATCATTTAAGTGACCAATATTCGGGATACAGGGTTGCGTTCGATGTCAGGTAACCTGTCCTTTTGTTCTAACTGTAGTTCTGTTTGTGGAACTTCAGTGATGGCTGTAGTCGGCTATAGATTTCTGGGTGTATAAGTATTCGTGGAAGAAAAGAAAGTGGCTAAGTGTGAAACGTCCATCTTTCTGTGTCTTTTCCTTTGACTAAGCGTTTCGCGTTTCGTACCGCACTCTCGGGCACCGCAAAAATAATAAATCTCCACTGGCCATCCTGCGCCCGACTGTTACCAAGCGAGGACTACACAAAATAAACCCTAAGTAACCGAACATTTAACAAGACCCTGCTCTTTGTAAATATATGTTCTTTTTTTTTTACTTTTAAAATTTCCCTTTTAGAAATAAAACACAAATTACCCCATTAGACGAAACAAAGGAACGCCGTTACTTTTTCTGTTCCAGTAAAAAATGTAACGGGTTCCCGTTCCAGTTCCATTGATGAAAAATGAAACGGCGGCGTTCCTTCGTTCCTCCTAAAAGGAACGTGTTCCAGGACGCCGTTCCCTGGAACGCCGTCCCGTAGAACACTGCGGCACGGTGCTATAACGGGTCTCGGACTGGTGTGTTCTTCGCGTCCGAAACGTGGCCCTTTGATTTTCGGCCTGATGACGTCATAGAAATACCACGCTGTCGTCGACTGCGATCCTGGCGGTGTCGCAGCAGCGGCGCTAGTGGATGTGGCAGATGTGCGTTCTGCTGGGCGCCGCCCTCCGCTGTTTGACAGCCCACGGAAGCTCCGGCAGCCAAGAGTTGGAACGCGGCAGCAGCAACCGCGAGTGTGGCTGCTGTCGGGCACGACAGCAGCCACACTCGCAGTTGCTGCTACTTTTTGCCGGAACTTCTATGACCAGCCACCAGGATCGCGACATCCGACAGCGTGACATTTCGGCGTTTCAGGCCATCTTCAAATGCATGAGCGGAATAGGACGCTAAAGACAGTGGTCGAAGATGCGTCCCAGGCACCGTATTTAGGGCTAATTAAGACGCCGCCATATTTTCCACGTTCTCCAAAGGAGCCAGCAGAAGCCGCCTAAAAAAACAAAACAAAAATAGTATTCCTATTTAAATATTTGTGACGCATTACGTATCGACAATGGGCACAGGCGTAACATCTAACGTGTTCGCCTTTTTTTGTTTGGTGACAAACTTAGTCCACGTATGTTTCTTGATTATTTTACTCATCATTCTTTCACTATAGAGGCCGGCTGGAGCAGTATCGCTCTCTTAAAGGGTATTTCTGGTCAAGACACAAAAGACGAATGACCGATACCGAAATGCGGAAAGTGAATACACCACCGCCAAGATATTACATAAATGGGAAACCGGACTCTACCCGAAAACGATATTAAAAATGCTACAACCAGCTTCTCACAGACATTCAGCAGGTTTTCAGCAGGTTTACCAAGAAACTTTGTACCCTAATGTCATCTTCCTTTTCCAAGGAAGTTTCTCGCTCGTACCACCACCTCTTTAGCTGCCTTTTTTGCTGCGTTTTGTGCATCCCACTGGGCTATAATAATACTGATCATAATGATATCTTTATTTGGAACTGGAGAGCGGCGGCAAAGCGGAGAGGCAACAGACTGTACCATGGAGGCTCGTGGTGCCGAGTTTAATGAAAATGAAAATCTGATGATAAATACACGTGAGATTTTCTGCATGTATACGTTGTGTTTCAGCAGCCGCAGTTTCGAAGTGCTCTTCGGCGATCGCGCACAAAGATTATTGACTCCCTGCTCGCTTAAGCCCGTCGTGGTACCGAAGGTGGCCTGTGGCATTCACTTGCGGTCACACTTTAGTCCGTTCTTGCTCAGCGCGAGCTTCCGATTAGCTTCCAGAACGCTTCAGAAACGTGCATAGCACACAGCCAAGATGGTAGTCTTCTTAGAAGGTAAATGGGGCTCGTTTGGTGCTTATGTTCTTCGTGGAAAAAATCGCTTTTCGGCCGGAAAGTTTATGAAGGTGTATTAATAATATTTGCTACAGCTGTTTTATATCTAGAAAACAAAGCAGTAAAACAGCCGTGGCATCTTACCTAACTGATCGGAACTGTTCTTGCGAATAAATCAGTCTTACATTCTGTGGAACGTTACTAAATCACTCATTTGGGAAACTCACCCTTGAAACCCAGACCGCTCGCGTCCACCGAGAGAAACCTGGATACGATTACAGCTCCTCGCTAGAGCGGCAAGTCGAAACGTGACAAATGCTTTATATAGGTATTGTGAGATGGCACTACGAGATGGCACCACCGGTCTTGGCGCTACCCGACCTCAACCGATATGTGCAGACGTACAGTTCAAGGAGTGGCCGCTGCGGGAGAAATGGGGACGTTACGAACGCTTCGACTTTGGTTCTCGAGTGCGGATCGGAGCCATTTTTTCAAAACAGGCTCCTATAGCAGTTTCCCAAGTGAGTTGTTCTAGTAGCGTTGGTTTTGGGGTGCCGCAATACTAACTTTGAGTCACAAGCTAGCCATGCAGCTGATCACAAGGGTTGCCATCATGCTCCGGATGGTAGTTTCGGTTTCGTCGTGAACCTCCGACGTAAAACTTTCAAATAGATATGTACAAAACTACTCAAGTCAGCAAAAAAAGAAAACGAACAAAACAACGGACACCTCGTAATTCAGGGACACTTCCTTCACTAAAACCACCGTAACCCTAGAATAACAAAATGTACCGGACCAACCCTTTAAGAGGTTAAAACAGCGCAAACTACAAGGAACGAGAAGCAGACGAACACATATAGTAGAAGCCGCCCAGCATGCTGAACACAACCACTCAGAAACATCTACCACAAAGATCAAAATCTACACAGACTCGCAAGTGGCCTACTCGGAGTGCCGCCACGCCGCCAGTCGACCAGCGATCGCGTGCACAAAATCTACGGCATCGCGTCTCGAGTGTATACCAACCACCACACTCAATTCCGTGTCGCCTGGGTGCCCGCCCACTCGGCTATTCGGAGAAACCAATGGGCCCATAACGAGGCCCATGCAGCACTGAGCAAACCTTCCGCGCCAATCGTGCCCACCATCTACAACGGGCCCCATTTCGATTCTTCGCGACCAGATGACAGTCAGCCGGACATCACTGAGGGAGCCGCGCTGCCAAGCTGCAGAGAAAGAAAACACTCCGGAACCTGAGAACTGCCGCCTCCCTTTTCAACAGGCACAACACACTCTAAAAAAAAAGGGTGTCATGGGGTACACCCATAGGGGGTGTAAGTGCTTGTCACATATACTAAACCCTTTGGGGGAATACAAGTGCACCCCAAATATGGGAGTACGTGTACACCCGTTGGTGTGGTGCACATTTACACCTTTTTCTACAGAAATCTCACTCAAAGGGAACAGATGCACTCCATTCGATGGTGTACCATTGCACCTCTTCATACACCCGCTTCACTCAAAGGGAACACAGACGCACCCCGCTCAATAGTGTACCATTACTCCCCTTTCTACACCTTCTGCTCTCAAAGGGAACACAGGAGCACCCCGTTCAATAGTGTACTGTTACACCTCTTTCTACACTCGCTTAATTCGAAGAGAACACAGATGCACCCGATTCAAAGGTGCACTTTATGCACAATTTCATAACTTCATAAACCTATTTAAGACATCAAGGAAAACAGTAAACAATGTATGCGCCCCGGTGATTGCAAAAAGGCAGGTAACCCTATTGAAAATTCCATCAAGCTACGTAATTTGGGACACTGACTGCCAGTCAGCAGCGTTGGTGGAACGTGATGGACCATCAGACGTCATCTGATGGTCCATCAGATGACGTCTAATGCCGCTGCCAAGGGAATTTCATCAACAAGGGCAGCATTTATATAAGAGTAAAGCTATACGCACTCATAAATATCGCCAAATGCCTCGATAAAACAAAATGTTTGAGAAAAAAAAAAAAAAGAGCAGCACTACCGCGCACCGAACCCGCGACCACATGCGTACAAATCGGACACCTTAACCGCTATGCTACACAACCGTTAGGGAAACTCGATTTGACTATCCGTTTTATACGAAATGCTTTGGCTGCAAATGCAGTTAAGCCGTCAGCATGTTATGCAAAGCACTCGTACATCACTCGCCGTACTTCAGTTCTACTCACCTGCCATGTAGAGTACTTTCGCGTCGTAGAACGATCCTTTTGTTCACGCATCACCGGCCCAGTAGACCTGGTACACCCTGTCGTCTTCAACTACGCCGCTAAAGTCCCTTACATCGTCGGAACTCACAACAGGCTGGGTCTTGTCGAGTAGAAATTGTACTAAAACATAAGACATTGTAGAGCCCGGGCAGGATCGACAGGTTGGAGCGAGCGGGCAAACAAAACGAGTCGAGAGCGATCGTTCATGAAAGCTCGGCGAAGCGTCTATGGGCGAAGCGAAGTGCGAAGTGTCGCGTTCGGCGCTTCGGCGGGCTTCTGATCAAGGTTGTCGGTCGGTTGCGTGTCATATCTCTAACGTCAGCGGTTTTATGGGCTCACGTCCCAAAATCGTTTTCTCGCGCATGTATTACTTTTCGTATTCATAGATTTGACGAAAGAGTGGTATCCGAACGAACTTTACGTCCTTTGACCGTACGTCTGTCTGCACGTCAAAGCTTTCTGACGTACAGTCAGAGACAATCGATGTACAGTCAGAATCACCACCAAGACATCCTGATGGCATTTCGCGGCGGCCGACCGCCACCAGGAAACCATCAGAAAGCCGACAAGCGGGGTCTGACTGGAGTTTGACTGTCGGTCAGAGTAACTTGTTGGCCAATCAGACATGCTTGACGTACAGTCAGGCACAGTCAGCGGTCCACTAGAAAACATTGACTGCCAAACAGGATTACATTGATAGATTTTTCCTTCGGGAAACGGACACACGGGATTGTTTTCAAATCTTATAGAAGTTTATTAGACAGCCTATTCCGTAAACAAGTGCAAACTTGCAAGCAATCCGTGATATCTGAAGACGTACAAAGAAGCTTGCACAACTAAAAAGATTACTAAGCAAACAAGAACCGGGGGTGAGTATTAGGTAGTGTCCATTCTGCCAGCAGCCCGTAGAATTATTTCCACAAATATCCACCGGCAGTCGCCGTTAATTCATCGAACGACGTTTCATCGACAGCTCAGATTAGCTTTTCTATTTTAGCTTCTCTCCTATCTTTTCTTGTAATGAGCCGCCCCAGAATGTATCCGCGAAGTGAAGTGTATGGGGACAGGTGGGCTAACATTTTTGTAATTAGCCGCCGCAGACTGTCGCCACGAAGCGGAGCGAACGGGTCGGCTGGGTCGGTGAGCACGCGCCTCATAGACACACGCGCGACAAAATGTCCCTACAGCGTGCATTTTGCGAAACGAGTGACGATGAAACGTCAGTGTCGATGAAACGTGTCTACAAAACGTGCATCGACAAAAACGTGTTTTCACAAAACGCCAGGAGAATAAGAAAGTCAGTATTCCACCTGCAGTTGTCACATGATTGTATACAGCTAATGGCAAACGACTGCCGATAGAATTTCGGGGAAATTATTCTCCCGGCTGCTAGAAAATAGACGCTGCCTAATTCTAGAGGTAATCTGGAACGGAACGGTCAGTTGTTGCATAGGAGTAGGTTGCAGTGCACTTACGATGAAAATACCGGACTTGAAATATGTAATCCGATATATATGTCGACACGGGCACTGCAGAACCACATAACCACAAAAACGAAAAGAAAGGGGTCCGTGAGATATAACACGATGTGGCCGAAGCAGTAATTTGCCGAACCAAACACTAAACACATCACATAACTTCCTTGGGCTTTTTTGAAAAAATCCTCTGTTGCCGATACACGCGTAGGACTTTTCAAACACTGGAAATCTTGGTACACTCGAATACTTTGTCGCGGGCGAAATCTACGGCAGCCCCGCTGGTCGCAGCACAGCACACAAGCAACTAGGCCGGGAAGCAGACATTCCGAGTTCGAAAAAAGCTACTACGTCATCCGTGAAACCTTTACCACGTGATCACGCTCCTGCCCTATCCGTGCTCAGACAGAGGAGTCGAGGGATAAAAAAAAGACTTCGGTTCATTGGTCCGGCAACTGCGCGCCTTCTATGCTTTCAGCTTAGGAAGAGAAAGAAGAAGAAATGAGTATGAAAATTGCAGCTCCTTCAAGGCCAAAAGCGGCCACCCTCGCAAAGGCTTATCTTCAGGGGCAACCCAACAATGAAAGGATTTGTCGCTTATATCCTCTTGAAAGTTCGACAAAAAGTTAATAGTGCAGTGGATGCTATCCGTGGCCTTGGCCTTCAGGCTCGTGCCGTGCTCTGCCTTATCTCTAGCTTGGAGACTGTAGTCACGTGATCCTACCCGGAGACCCGATTGGCCTAAAACAAGCATAGCGTCCACTCTACTGTCAATACCGAGGGAACACGATAGCTCCATACTTCCTAAGAAACTGCCCATCCCAAAGAGTGACCCCCGGGGGAATCCAAGCACAAGCTGATCGGGGCGCGTGGCTAGCGTGGCGGTGCATTGGTACACCTAGATGTTTTTTTAAGGGAGAGGGGGATGCTCATTGTTGGTGTACAAACACACTGGCTGGGCAACGGAGGGTGCGTCCTTCAGGAAAAGGGTGCATGAGCGCCTGATGCACCCGACTACACCCTTTTTTTCTTAGAGTGCAGAATGATACCCCCTGTACGAGCAGGAGTGAGCCGCAAGGCCCAGACTCTCGTCCGCAACACCGGAACTAACTCCCTTTTGCTACAGTCCATGCGCAACCGTATATTCCAAGATGATTCGCACCAGGGCTGCTATACAGCATGCAACACCCTTGCGACGACGCTGCACGTTTTCTGGCAGTGCCCCGCGCACGCTGCGGCTCGCTTCGAGGCCTTGGCTGACATTCCTGTAGCAGACCAACCTAACACATTTGGGGACTGGGTAATCCCACAGGACAGGCCGCCGCCTACAGTGCGGCTCCTGCGGAATCAGCTCTGCAGCTTCTTCTACGTCGACGACGGACCACCGGGGCTCCTGCCCCGATGGCCATCGGTGACAGCGAACTCCCATTAATAATTCCATCGCAACGTGAGGGTTTGGAGCGGTTGGCGACGTTTTGCAGCGCCGCTTTGTGAAACGGCCGTAGGCCGCTATCAAGCGCGGCTGAGTGTATGTTCTATTTTTCGCTGCGGATGCTTTAAAGCACGGCAGCTATGCATAGCATCAAATAAAAAGGTTTTCTCAACTCACAGCGCTGTTTTAACCCTGTAAAGGCCGGTTCACAAATACAGCTGAGCGCTAAGTTAGCGCCTCATGAGCGCTGGGAGCAGCGCTCATGTTGTACGACTCGCGCGAGACGTAGAGCTCGGTTAGCGCTTCAGCGGCGCTTCAGGATGCGCTCGGTTATCGCTTCAGTAGCGAAGTGTTAGCGCTTCAGCAGCGCAGTGTAAGCGATTTCACGCTCCCTGAGCTGTGCTTGCTGCTGCACAACGGTGTGTGCATGGCGATTCCATTTTTTTTTTCCCTTTGGTGCTGAAGAAGAGGAAATAAAAGAGCCATTCTCTAAGCAGACGGTCGGGCAGACGATTCAGGGTCATGGACTTTGAGCGATTGATTGGGAACGACCTGGTTTTAAAGACACACAGTTAAAAAAAATAATCACATTCGAAAAAGCTCTGTCTCGGTCCCTCAGCACAGGAACAAGGTTCGCCGGGCGCTGGTCGGTATCTTGATGGCAAAAGATTTCACCCGTCTAGAAGGCCCTTCTGGGCTTTAAGTCGTCCACACAAATATGCATCGATTGCGTATGTAACAGCATTTGTCGCGTTTCTATTTCACTGTCCAACATGTCCGCCATGGTGCTGCGGGTGCACACCCAACCACAGGAGTTGGAACCGCAGTGCACGCGCTAATCCGCAGCAGTTACCGCGGCGCCAAAAGCCCTAACAAGGCGCTACTGAAGCGCTAATCGCGCGGTATAATAAAACTAAGTCACGCGCTAGGAAGGGCACAGGAGCGCTCTTTGGAGCGATCTCTGGTGTGCTCACCTGGCGCTGACTTAGCGTTCCGCTGTATGTGTGAAAAGGCCTTAAAGAATTTACACCGACTAGCCCAAGCTTCTCTCGGGTCTCGAATGTCGCATGCCAAGCTATCATCTTGAACTGGTAGTCAGGCTGAGTATGAAGCACTGGTGTCCCGGTGAAGTGTTGGCGTAAGCAGTCGTAATATTTCGTAACGCAACGCGACGTCAGAAAATGGGAATGTGTGAACCATCCTTAAGATTGCTTGAATCGTGTCACTGACCAACATCGTCTCAAGGGCCAGCAAACTTGGCACACTGATCCCTTATCCCTTCCCTACTGGAATATAGAGAAATCACGAGGATAGTTGACGCTAAAAAAAAGAAGTTTTTTCCAAGATCATGCGATAACGATCCGCGTCTCTCTTTTCAGGCGCCCTTCTTTCGATAAAATACAATTCTTTCTCGGTTAAAACTAAATTCTAAATATACATTCTGCACGTATATCCATTTTTATAGGTTTCAGTTGAAAACACTCTACGCAAGGTGTATGTTCAAGTATATAGAAGAGTTGGCGTCGCTCTTAGGGGCAAATAATTAATTCGCAGTTAAATCGTGGGAATGTACGACATATCAACAGATTGGAAGCAACCAATATGCCCGTACGCATGTCCACATTTACCACAAGGTCTAAAAAAGATTATAGACTCAAGAGATTGACACCATTAAAAACATTGTAAGACGCCGTTTAAAAAAAAATGAAAGATTCTTACTTATACTTGAAGCAACCTTCATTTCTCGAGACCTGCACCGCCGTTTCTTCTTACAAAGCGGGCATAACGGAAAGAGTAAGAGACCACAGTTCAGCGGCGGCACATTTTCAGACTTGGAGAAATGCTTCAGATAAGCAAAATGCGGTCTAACACGACAGGCCAAGTACCTTAAAGACATTGCCAAGAGTAGATATAGCGCTGCAGAAGGGTAGAGAGAGTAGTTTCTGGTCGAGTCAAGCAAGCACACAAAAGAAACGCTAGATCAAAACATGAAAAAAGCAAGGCAATCTCTTTCACACATAAACATGCACATGCACACACACAAACACACACACAGACACACACAAACACAGGCACGCGCGCACACGAAAGGCAAGCGGAAAGTAATAGCCATGGTCGAATCCCAAGCAGCGTTCATTTTTCAGCCGAGGCGCCGACGTTGCACGAAAGGACCATTTTTCAGCGGACGAAACGCGAGCTGGCGCCACTGAGCTCTCGTGGGGTCTCGTTCGACGCGCGAGACAACGGGATGGAGGGAGTGAAGCCATCTTCCCCCAGCCCGCTGCCTCGAATCTCTACTCGCCTCCCGGATACAAACACCCATACTCATACATAGCCACACAGATACAATCACACTCATGCCCACGCGCACATGAACCCGCGCGCACACACACACACACACACACACACACACGAACAGACATGCGCACACTCACTCACGCACAAACACACACTCGCACACGCACAAACACACAACAAAGCACACAAAAAAACGTACATAGACACGTACAGGGGAGAATCGTCGTATTACGATTGGCGCGTTCGTATCGTCTATAGGCAGGTCACCTAACTCCGATGATGTTTGTTTCCAACAGCCCAGTGGAGATTTTACGTTCCAAATATGAATCGGACCTAAATGCTTTGCATTGAGTTAGGCTATCTCGGCACGGGTTAAAAAAAAAAGAAAAACATAAATCAGTTCTTGAACTTTGTCTTCTAAACGGGCGGTAGCATTCTTAGGGCGACAACAGAGTGGGATGATGTGCGCTCGTCCATTGCGTTTCCATAGCTGAGTTAGGCGGGGAACTTTGCGTGCTAAATCTGGAGGGAAGTGTGTGCTTCGCTTAATTTAACGAAACAAAACGAATGGGCGTGCAATGGACGGAATGTCACGTCACGTAACATGGCGTCACATGACGTGACGTGGTGTAATGGAACACCACGCTGTAATGTCATGCGCTCTCCGACGTCACCATTATGTGACCTCATGTGACACTGAGTCACATGACATTATGTTACGTGACATCGGGACGAGATATCGGAACATCGCGCGATCATGTGAGGTCGTGATGTCAAGCGACCACTCTCTCGTGGTCATTTGATCACCGTGCCAAAGGAGATGTAATGCTATCGCTTTGCGTCTTTTTTGGCCCAGAGACAAGGCGTGCTTATCTTTTGTAGTGGACGTCGAAAGTAGAGTATTTTACTAAAGAATAGCTGTGGGAAGATAGTGTTTTTCCAAAAATTTCCCCCGCCCTTTTTTTCTCTCCGGTTCCACCCTGCCATTCTCAAACAAAACACTCAAAAAAGGAAAACCTCCGTACCATTTCTTTTATATTTAGTATGAACACAACACATTTTATCTTTCAGATGACGCTTCGTGTGATCCCAGAACTACCTCTGAAAACGTCTTGCTCATCCGACCTTTTCGCGGATTTATTTTGTTTGTTCAGGCACTAAACTAAAACCAGAAGGCCAAAGCCGGTAGAAAGGTTGCCCTTTCTTTGTAGCCCGCACCTTCCCTAAACTTCACGAGTTTACGTTCAAAGTCCCATTGCCGACGAGCTACCATCGAATGAAAAGAGAACGCCGAAAACAGGTAAGGAGGAAACACAGACGTAAGTAAGGAGGAAATCAAAGGGTTGCCCGCAACTGGAAAGCTGACGTAGCGATCAGTCGGCGTATTCCCCTTCACGATTCCCGTGCGCACAGGTGGGAGCAGAGCGCGGTGCCTAATGAAAGCGGAACTGGCGTCCGCAACATATTGCGGCCGCAAAAGGTCTTCTGAGGAACCGAAGGCGGCGGAGTGAAAGCCTGTCGTCACCACTTTCATCTCGTGACGTCATAGTCGAGACTAATGGTAAGCGTTTTTTTTCTCTCCAGTCGCTGCAAAAAGCAGGCTATTGGCGTCTCAGCGGTTTTACGTCGGAGTCGCTTATTGATGTAGGTCCTTTAACGGGAGAGGCAAAAACGGGGGCACTGCATCGGTGAGCTCACTTCTCATCTGCTTCCCTCCCACTTTTATGTTTTCTGCGTTTCTGCGAAATACGGTTCTAGAGGGAATACTTTTCATTCTGCTAATGTGCGTTAGGCTGGAGAGCCTGAAATAAAAAAAAAAGGAGAATCGATTTCGTACCATGGGGGTCGTTTACAATTTAATGGCGGACGCTTCCCGCGGTTATTAGTCGCAAGCGCACAGGCGCTGCGCTTTTTGCGTTGCGAGGAGGAAAACAGCCGTAAAGGCGCAGACGATTGCAGACGATGGACGCTTTCAGCAGCTGCTCGCAGTTCGTACTGCAAACATGG
The DNA here is from genome assembly GCF_016920785.2 of Ixodes scapularis. Taxonomy (NCBI): domain Eukaryota; kingdom Metazoa; phylum Arthropoda; class Arachnida; order Ixodida; family Ixodidae; genus Ixodes; species Ixodes scapularis. Next base: position 15,211,602 of record NW_024609839.1, read on the forward strand.
CCCGTAAACCACGTGAAATTGATCGATCAGTTGGAAACTGTCCGGAATACATGGTTTCCACATTAGACAGCGTGTCTACGGCGCCAAATCTTCTTTTGACAGCAAAATAACAAAGTCATATTTTTTTTCTTATAGACATAAATCAAATTAGTTTAGTTAAAATCTAATTTGTTTTATTTAGATCAGACGTATTTTATTTGAGTCAAGTTTCTGCAAAGTAAATCGGATTAACTGCATTTACATCACTACAGCCAGAATATAGAGAACCTATACCACTATATTCCAACTCATCCCACGATGAACCAAAAGCCAAAGCCACAGGCCGCCAGGTCCCCTCACGTTACATGCTAAACTACGGCATGCTTAACATTGATTAGGGGTGGACGAATGAGGCTCCGAATCAAAAAGCGCGGCATCATTTCAATAGCTTCCACACTGCAAAGAGCGTGTGTGTAGTGGCTTTCTTTGCAAATTAAAATGAATGAGTCCCCCACTCCCCGCCCAAACCCACCAGCGAACCGAGACGCGGGCACCGATAGGTGCATCGAAGCGAAATACCGCGCAATTTCTAAGTGGCTCGTGGTTAGTTCTAACGGCTCGTAGCTTTTGCCTTTAGTCTATTGTAGAGGGAAACGAAGTACTGGCGTATTTTTCAACATGGCAGATCGATTGATCGATTCCTCCGATCACTGATAGCAATGCAAAGGAAAGCACTACTGTACCAGGTAAGGTAAAGTATAATTAACAACTTTTTATTGCTCTAATCTACGCCATACAAGAGCAAAGAAAGCTTGAATTTTTTTATTTTCTTAAAAAAACTGTTTGAAGTTAAGATAAGGTAAGATAAGAATAATAAGATAAATATTTTATTCAGATCATAAACATATTGCATATGTAGGCCCGCGAAAGTACTGGTCTGCTTGGATGAGGAACCTGGCGTCCAGCGAAAGTTACTTTCGAGTTCTGAATTGATTGCAATGGGACATTACTTTCCGTGTTTCAGTTCCTTCATTTTGTTGCAGTATGAAATTGTGTAGCTGGAAAACGAAGCGAAAGGTGGATATCGAGCTCAACTCTCCGTTGTTCTCATAAAAAGCACTTCCTTTTGCTCGACTTCAGCTTGAAAGAAATATTTCTGACTTGCGGATTATTTGATTCTAATGCACACCACATCCCTATAAAAACATGAAGTGATAGATACACGGTGAATAAAAAAAATATACTTGCGGGAATAGTTTTGCTAGAAACCTGTGATTTAAACACATATATAGTAAAGTGGTGGATATAAATGATGATATAAATCAAGAAATAAATTATATAACTATATTTTTGACCACCCTCTCGGATGGTGGCTATGTTCCACATCTTACTCGAGTAGCCTGTCTCCTAAGTGAGAGGGCAATATCACGTGACATGGAAAGTAATCGATCCACGACTCCATTCTGGAATGGCCGGGATAATCACCCGGATACTACAGATATCTGCTTCTTCTTGGGCTACGGCAGAAATGAAACATAGCATCGATGGCGAAAAATAGCAGACGATCTCTTTTGATCACGAATACAGCACTCGAAGAAAAAAAAATATTTTCCTGTGCTAAGCTTTTATTTAAGAGTAACGATCGAGGCTGTGTTTTTTTTTTAGATGGATCCATCAGCTCCTGCTGGTCACCCTCCTTCTGGACTGTATACCGAGATCAAAATTACTTTATTCTTTCAATTAATCATCACAATTTTTGTTTTTATTTTTCAGCGTGATCGCTAGAAGTCCAGTCCAGCTTCCCTGAGCACATACTTTCTACGCATAGTAAGTTGCACCGATTACGTTTTGTGAAAATTGCTTCCTCACGTTGTAGCGGTGCAGCGGGGTGCTTCCTCAACAGTGATTCTCGTTCGATTTAACCCAAATATGATTACAAAATCACAGAGAGAACTTCCAAACCGCCATATTTCATAAGGTGGGAGATGGGGTGGGGTTGGTGACTGGTCAGTTAGATGAAATCTTCGTATCCTTGACTGCTGTACAAGTGTTTTACTCTCATTAAACACACTTTAAAAAAAAAAGAAAAAAAAATCTTCCAGATCATCGACTGCGTTTAAAAATTTTCAGCCATGGACGTAAGAGTACGAGTTCCCTCCAACGCCGAGCACGAGGATGCAGTGAAGTTCCTGTTTGTAATTGCAAAAGGTACACCTTCCTCTGGAACGTACACGGTCTGGATGTGGTGTACAGTCAGTTCGGGCGTTGAAACCAGCAAACTGCAATAGCCTTATATAAATATACTTTGTCTTATCCTACGATGGACTGAAGGCCAAAGCCACGGGCCGCCAGATCCAATCACGTTCCACGCAAACTATGACATGCCTAGCATTCATTTAAACACGAAGAATACTCCGAACCCAAAAACGCTGCATCATTTCTATAGCTTCGACGCTGCAAACAGTCTGCACGTCGTGGCTTTTCTGCAATGCAAAATTGTTGAGTCGTTCAGTGCTCTTAGATTCGAACCACTGTCCGCCCATCCCCATCAGTGATCCGAGACGCGGGCACTGATACCTGCATCAAAGCGCAATACCACGCAATTTCTAAGTCGCTCGTAATTGGATCTGGCGGCCCGTAGCTTTTGCCTTTTGTCCATCGTAAAGTGAGACGAAGTATAGCCTCACCTCATCATCTGTCATTTCGAACGTCTGCCATTAAAGCGAATGGAGCAAACGAGCTCTGGTTGCAGAGAGCAGACGATGAGCAGACGACGAGCAGACGTCGAGCAGATCACGTGACGTATTTACTCGGTTTGATCCGGCGTCACCCTCGATCGAGGACAGTAGCATGAGGAATTACTCCGGAGTAAACAACCCCCTTCTATAACGCGAGTGTTGAGGTCAATGATTAAGCGCGAGTAAGTTTTGAGGCTCCACGGTACGAAACATTTAACGCATGCGCATCGCGAAGTCCACGCTGTCGTGCAGGTGCGCCGCGCAGAGTGAGAGGACTACCGCTTACGCAACGGAATACAAGGTTCTCTGAGGCAACAAAGACGGCTGTCACAAGTAGCACTCGACGTCGAAAGATTGCCGCATCCACCTCTACCAGTTTCAGACGCAAAAAACCCCAGGCTGCGGCGTATCCAGCCGTTCCAATCATGCAAGGCCCGTCCGCTCCCGGGCGCTACGGCCTTTGTAGAGTGATACGTATTCCCCTATACCCGTACTCAAAAAACGAAAAAAAAAAACTTAGCGCAAAAATAAAGAATGAAAATCGGGCTTCGTGCGGAACATTTTTGATATACTTCTTTATGTGGTGAATTCAAAATAAAATTAAAATATATATGGGTGATTAGCTTGCCGTAGTTTTACTAAGTCGTGCTTGTTTCAAACGCCAAAAGGATAGTTTCTTCCTCCGAAAGCCCGACCTCGTAAGAACTACTCCATGTAACGCATAAATAAAGCGCACAATTTTTTTTCTATATCGATATTGGGCAGGGGGATACATCAGGGTTTCACGCCGTCGACCGCGCTCCATATCAACGGGGGTCGTTTTCGGCGCTCCGCTAAAAGATTTCCAGTGTGACGTCACGCCGCTCGACACGATTCTGACGTCTCGCGCGGCGCATCAGGTCACCTGTTACCTGGCGTCAGCCGACACCATGACGTGACATTGTCATGTCGAGCAACGTTACACAGTGACGCTACGCGTCTAAATGAGGTCAGGATGACACCGTGAGTCACGTGACAATACGTCGTCACGTGACACCATGACGGCACGTAGAAACATAAACATAAGACTGCTGATAATGGAAATAATAAAAATAAAGCGTTTTCGCTAATTATACCAGACGAACGCGTTCGAACATTGAACGTCTGCGTTAGAAACTCGCGTTTGTGCGCTTTCGAAGAGTCAGTAGAGACAAAGACATTGCGTCTATCGACTAATCATTCCAAAGAAAGCTCGGTGCTCGGCCGTCCCGCTCTCATCTCCCCCTCTCCCTGGGTTTCTACCCGCACAACCTTTTCTCCGGCGGCAGGGTTATATAGGGAGAGAGTGATTGAAAGGCAGAAATATTAGCCTGGGCCAACGTTACGAAAACACTCAGTTGGGAAACTCACCCTGGAATCCTCGGCTGCTGGAGCCCACCGTGACCGATCTAAATCCGATAACAGCCCCACCCTTTAGCGACGAGGAGAAACATGAAATTAGCTTTTTATGGCTACTGATAGAGTCACTGAATGTTCCCAAAGTACCGAAGCTCCCAGGCTCAAGGGGCCGAGATGGAGGCTCAATCTTTTTTTTTACAGTGGTCACCATGAGTTTTTAGAGAGCATGTTTTTGCGTAAAAACGAACGAAAAAAGATTTTGTTTGTAAGAGCGTTTATTGATTATTAGTATAAAACGTCAATAGCGTGACGTTTGCATACAATTTTAGTTTACACGGTTTTGCGGCATGATTAACATTGTATTTACACTCTAAAAAGAAAAACGTGCCAACTAGCACCTTTTAGGGTTCTTTCGCCTGTCCAATGGGCGGCACCCTTAAAGGTGCAGAAAAGAACCCACAAAAAGGGTTCTTTCTAATGAACCCTATTTCGGGGTTCTTTTCGGATCGTTTGTTGGTTCTTCTTACTGAACCTTATTTTTGGTTCTTTTCAGAACGCTTCTGGGTTCTATTTAACGAACCCTATTTCGGGGTTCTTCTAAGATCCTTTTTTGGTTCTTCCTAATCAACCCTATTTCGGGTTCTTTCCCGAACCCTTTTCGGTGCTCATGATGAACCCCATTTCGGGTTCTTTCCAGAACCCTTTCTGGTTCTCTTAATGAACCCTATTTCGGGTTCTTTCCAGAACCCTTTTTGGTGCTCTTAATGAACCCTATTTCAGGGTTCTTTTTGTATCCTTTATTGGTTCCTTTTAATGAACCCTATTCGGGTTCTTTCCAGAACCCTTCTTCGTGCTCTTAATGAACCTTATTTCGAGGTTCTTTACGGATCCTTCTTTGTTTTTTTCTTTATGAACCCTATTTCATGTTTTATTCGGAACCTTTCTTGGTTCTTTAAATAAATCCCGAGTTCTTTAGATTACGTTAGCGTTATTTTAGTAAACCATTATTTGTACTTCTAACCCTCTTTTATGACAAATCGTTTTTTTCACATTCCTAGTTAGTTTTAGTAAATCGAATTTTGTATTTCTTACTCCACAAGGTGATTTTTTTTCTACCAACAAAAGTGTCTTTAGATTGCTCATTAATCGCTAGCACTGGGCCTTTTCGACAGGTTGACAAACATCAGTCTGGCCAGCGTTAACACACTTCATTGCTGTACGTAATTAACTAGGTGACAGGCAGAAAAGTAAAGATCATGTCCATTCATATACTTTATTGGAGTCGCGAAAATTGATTCTTCTGTTCGCAGTAAAAAAACTAACAAAATTTAAAACAGTTTTAAGACGAGACGGGTATCACTGCCAGCAATGGGCACACAGCTTCTACTGACGTTCTGATTCCGCTCACTGTCAGGACACCGTCCAAAAAGATGTCAAATTTATTTTCCTGGAGATGGATAAGTTGCATCTGTGTCTGGACTTCCTAGAACAAGAAAGCAAGAATATAAACACATGTATTTTCCTCCGTATAATAATGCTGCGAGCTACTCATTCGCTGCTCTTTCAGATCAATTATAATTGTATAGGTTTCGCTAAACATTTCATTTCTCGTTTAGCCTTACGCTCTAAAACATACCCGCAGATGTGATTTCCTTTAAAACATTAAGTGGGTCAATCATGTGCGATCTCGAGAGCGCGGCCAGCGGATGACGAAGCGTCCCCTTCGAAGCCCCCTTCGCTACAACACCGTGTAAAAGTGAAAAAATGGCACGCAGCATCAAGTGTTCCCTTTCCAAGCAAGAAGTAGTAAAGGAAGAAAATCGGAAGTCGATGAGTTACAATATATGTACAGTATACACGTAAAACAATGCCCACCGTGCCACCGCATTTTCTCTGCTCTTAAAAATGCGCGTGGGTCCACTTCTTCTGAGAATACTCGAGAGGCCGATCAATGCAATCTACGAAGAAAACTCGGCCAATGGAGAAGCTGAAAATATGTTTTTACTTAAAAATGAAGTCTGTAACGTGACAATGAGCATGAAGTCAGTACATGAAACGTCATACTCAGTGACATCTCTCGCTTCATTCATATGTCTAAACATGCTTTGGCCTTTTTATTCGCCGAGCTCTCTTCGTGGATTGGTGTGATTGGCTTCTCGAGAATTCTGCGGGAAAGTAGATGCACAGGAATTTTAAGCATGCTTCAAAAACGTTGGTTTTACCCATATTTCATGCTTCTTGCCCTGTAGTCAGTAACAGGTTAAGAAAAAAATCTACGAGCTGGAGAGGAGGATGCGGACAGGAGCTTGTAGGGGAGAGGAGAAACCTTCTCTCCATTTCAAGCGTCCGTCGGCTTTCTTCTTTTAGATTTTTCTTAACCTGTCATTGACTTTCGTCGCTAATATTTTCTTTAAATTATTTTCAGAAAATAAAGCAATGATTTTCTTTATATTACTAGCTTGTATATTGAAAATAAAGCAATGATTTGCTTTATATGACTAGCTTGTATATTGAAAATATAACCCTGACAAGCTTGCATTACCGTCTGTGACAATGGACTATACTCGGGGGTGACTTGGGCAACTTTTTTGGCAATGTAGTCGAAGTTATAAACGCCCGCGCATCTTGAGCGCCAATCAAGGCTATGCAAACGCACTCTTCACTTCAGAAACGCCACAGAAAGTTCTTTCCGAGTATAAGTTAACCCGGTCTTAAACGAATGGCCCCGATAAGCGGTCATCAGTTCGTAATGAGGTAGTAAGTTAACCCAGCATATTTATGGTGGCCGAAGGTAAACCTCTGTGCCGTCGCAGTCTGAAACTTGTCATTGATTACAAAAACACCGACTAAAGTGTACCTTCAAGCAGCTCTTCGAGGTTCAGAGCGACGTTATTTTTCTTTGAGGAACACCAGTGTAGAAGCTGTAAATCCCTCCCTCTTGGCTCTCATGTCGCCCGGATGTCTTTGCCGAACGGCAGTTTAACGTCTTGTAGTAACTGAAAAATAAACAACGAATAGAGAGTGTTGCTGGTTTACAAAAGTACATTTATGCGCTATAGATTTGTACACACGGATTGTTTACACACACACAGAGACACACGCACACACACATAATATATATATATATATATATATATATATATATATATATATATATATATATATTAACTAAATAACCACTTACTTTCACTATAGTGGAATAGGGCTGGGGGTCAATTAAAATAATTTCGATTTATGTTTTTATATTGATTAATTAATCAATTTATAGGTCGCGCCGATCTCCGGGCATGATATTGTATTTCAGGAAAGGCCTTAAACAACCGATTTTTTTTGACAAGTTTTTACTACATCTTATAATGGGTACTACACAGCAACTTGTCAGTGTGCCTCATACAGAAGTAAGGCATGGCAAACATTTAAAATAAAATATCCGTACATATTCGTACAATAACATGTTTAAATAGCAACTTGCCATTGGGCCTCATACACAAGGAAAGGATGGCAAACATTTAAAACAAAATATTTGTACGTTATTTTTTAAACTTCAAACCCACTCCAGATAATAATCATATAAAGCACTTAAGTAGCCATGAGAGACAATTGTGTAATAAAGTCTGAAAATATATCTCCAACCAAAAATGAAAAGCAACCCGACGTTTCAAAACCAACACGGTTTCTTCTTCAGGGGTGACTGAAGGCGCGCGGACACAGCAGCAGCTCCCAACCTCTTCGTCTTCAAAAAAGGAAAGAAAAGAAAGAAAGAGAAAAGAAAAAATTAAAAAAGAGAAGTTAGGAAATCGGAAAAATTGTAAAATAACTTGTTAGTTATGAAGATGGTCATCTCTTCAGCTTTTCCGTCAGGTCACGGAGGCCATGTGCGTACACAGAGGGCAGAGCGCCCAGCGACCTGTTTAGGTTTCCTGGGGTGTGCTGGATGTGCTACGATTACAAGAAAAGACTTCTTCGAAAATTGGGCTCTGTGTACACCACGTGCGCGTTCGCGAAGTCAATGCGATGGTCTAGGGTATCGCAATGTTCGGCGATGGCGCTGCGCTCACTCTCAAACTTCCGCACGTCGTTCTTGTGTTGGCGGATACGCTCGGGAAAGTTCTTCGTCTCGCCGATGTAGGTTGCAGGGCACTCTGCGCAAGGAATGGTGTAAACCACGCCCTGTGCTTTTTCCTTTGGTGGACGGTCTTTCGGTCTTGGCATAAACCTTCCCAGTGTGGACGTGGGCTTGTGGGCCACCAGAATACCTTGCTTTCCCAGTACTCGTGCGAGCGCTTCGCTGGTTCCCTTTACGTAGGGAACGCTTATGCGCGCGACTCGATGGGGCTGTCGTTCTACTGGCATCTGGTTTTGTCTGGCGAGACCTTGCCGTCGGGCGATGCGCTCAATAAAGCCGCTAGAGTAACCATTTTTCTTTAGGTCTTCAATTATGGTCTTCTTCTCCTTCTTTCTATCGGTTTGTCAACGTAACCCGCAGCATTTCAACCTACAAGTCTCATCTCGACTTCACGAGGTCCTGCCGGGATATGAACCTTGTTCCCCGAAGCCTCCGTCTCAAGCGCCTTGTCCACACAGAGGAAGGGCACAAGATCGTGGCGCAGGCAGAGAAACGATTGGTAAGCGCCAGAATTCACGATTGCCAGGCCACAATAAGAAGAAAAGAACTGGACCTCTTCTTCGCACGCCGGCAACTCGAGCACCGCATCCCGGACGTGTTCCCGGCTTTGCAGGCTTTTGCCACAAGTGTCGCATCTACTGCTTTAGATAAACGACGGACTTCTCAGAAAGAGAAGATTTCAAGGCTAACAAGATCGGACCGTTCAAGTCGAGGCACCAATGACACAAACTTTTTCAACCACTTCGTCGTTTACCCTGAGACTGGGGTTTTTTTTTGAAGAGCAGAAGAAACAGAAAAAACAGACAGTTTGAGACCTGTCTGTTTTTTCTGTTTCTTCTGCTCTTCAAAAAACCCCCCCAGTCTCAGGGTAAACGACGAAATGGTTGACTTCCACCAGCTAGCCTGTACTTTGACTCTTTACACAAACTTTGTCAAGAACCTCTCCTCTCGACAGCTCTCGCCATGCGAGATTGCGGTCTTGGCAAAAGGCCACGGATTTAACATGACTACGCAACGGCCGCCTCTTCCAAAAATGGTCGCGGCTGTGGAGGACGGAATTATGCGCTTAGACCCTAGCATCCGGGATGGAGTGCGGCTTAAAGCGGTGGGCATCCTTTCCAAGCTCCCACAACGGCAACGACTCAACCTGCCGGCCGAAGAAGTTACAGCGCTTCGGAAACTTCGTGAAGATATGGAGATTGTGCTTCTGCCGGCTGACAAAGGGAAGTCGACCGTCGTCCTGGATCGGGAGGTATACGAGGAAAAGGTACGGGACCTTCTTGGAAGCCATGTTTACGTAAAGCTCAAGAAAGATCCGACGCCACAGGTTCAGAGGAACCTGAACAAAATCCTGGCAGAGATTTTCAAGAAATACCCTCAGTCAAAGAGCCTTTACTTGCAACTTATTTGCAGGAATGGCTCCGCTCCAGGTTTTTACGGCCTTCCAAAGATCCACAAGCCGAACGTGCCTCTACGACCTATTGTGGACTTTACAACGTCACCGCTTCGGGCACTATCCAGTTACCTTCACCGGACTTTGGCTCCCCTTGTCGGAAACACGTCGACCCATGTAGAAAATGCTGGCCACTTCGTGGAACGCGCCTCGCAATTACATCTCGGCGATGGTGACACCATGGTGTCTTTCGACGTGGTGTCCCTCTTCACCAGTGTCCCAGTTCCCCTTGCAGTTGCTGCAGCCCGCGAAGCCCTCGAAAAAGACAGCTCCTTGACCACAAAAACCAACCTCACTGTCGAAGAGCTGTGCCGTCTGCTCGAGTTTTGTCTTGGCAGCACATACTTCACCTTCAAAGGGGAGCTTTTCAAACAGGTCAGTGGCACTGCAATGGGTACGGCCATCTCGGTCACAACGGCGAATCTCACGATGGAGGCAATCGAGCAAAAAGCGCTGAGGTCTTTTCCCAACAGCCCCAAAGTATTCATGCGCTATGTAGACGATTGCTTCTGCATTCTCAAGGAACGGGACGTGAATAATTTTTTGGCGCACCTCAACTCTATCGAGCCGGCCATTAAATTTACCGTAGAATATGAGACGGATGGCACCTTGCCGTTCCTTGATGTGCTGGTGAACCGACGAGGACAAGATCTGACGTTTGCGGTGTACCGAAAACCAACACACACCGGACGCTACCTCGATTTTGTCTCCAACCATCCAACGAGTCATAAGGCCTCAGTGGTTTCGACCCTGCTGCATAGGGCAACGACTATCTGCTCGTCGGAAACCGATAGAAAGAAGGAAAAGAAGACCATAATTGAAGACCTAAAGAAAATTGGTTACTCTAGCAGCTTTATTGAGCGCATCGCCCGACGGCAAGGTCTCGCCAGACAAAACCAGATGCCAGTAGAACGACAGCCCCATCGAGTCGCGCGCATAAGCGTTCCCTACGTAAAGGGAACCAGCGAAGCGCTCGCACGAGTACTGGGAAAGCAAGGTATTCTGGTGGCCCACAAGCCCACGTCCACACTGGGAAGGTTTATGCCAAGACCGAAAGACCGTCCACCAAAGGAAAAAGCACAGGGCGTGGTTTACACCATTCCTTGCGCAGAGTGCCCTGCAACCTACATCGGCGAGACGAAGAACTTTCCCGAGCGTATCCGCCAACACAAGAACGACGTGCGGAAGTTTGACAGTGAGCGCAGCGCCATCGCCGAACATTGCGATACCCTAGACCATCGCATTGTCTTCGCGAACGCGCACGTGGTGGACACAGAGCCCAATTTTCGAAGAAGACTTTTCTTGGAATCGTGGCACATCCAGCACACCCCAGGAAACCTAAACAGGTCGCTGGGCGCTCTGCCCTCTGTGTACGCACATGGCCTCCGTGACCTGACGGAAAAGCTGAAGAGATGACCATCTTCATAACTAACAAGTTATTTTACAATTTTTCCGATTTTCTAACTTCTCTTTTTTAATTTTTTCTTTTCTCTTTCTTTCTTTTCTTTCCTTTTTTGAAGACGAAGAGGTTGGGAGCTGCTGCTGTGTCCGCGCGCCTTCAGTCACCCCTGAAGAAGAAACCGTGTTGGTTTTGAAACGTCGGGTTGCTTTTCATTTTTGGTGGGAGATATATTTTCAGACTTTAACTCTCACCCAACCAGGCAGATATCTGTCGAATATGTTTACTTTCCAGTCTTTACGCCTTGACTTCGGACCGGAAACAGCACAGCTAGCGAAGCGGTTTGTCAACGTAACCCGCAGCATTTCAACCTACAAGTCTCATCTCGACTTCACGAGGTCCTGCCGGGATATGAACCTTGTTCCCCGAAGCCTCCGTGTCAAGCGCCTTGTCCACACAGAGGAAGGGCACAAGATCGTGGCGCAGGCAGAGAAACGATTGGTAAGCGCCAGAATTCACGATTGCCAGGCCACAATAAGAAGAAAAGAACTGGACCTCTTCTTCGCACGCCGGCAACGCGAGCACCGCATCCCGGACGTGTTCCCGGCTTTGCAGGCTTTTGCCACAAGTGTCGCATCTACTGCTTTGGATAAACGACGGACTTCTCAGAAAGAGAAGATTTCAAGGCTAACAAGATCGGACCGTTCAAGTCGAGGCACCAATGACACAAACTTTGTCAAGAACCTCTCCTCTCGACAGCTCTCGCCATGCGAGATTGCGGTCTTGGCAAAAGGCCACGGATTTAACATGACCACGCAACGGCCGCCTCTTCCAAAAATGGTCGCGGCTGTGGAGGACGGAATTATGCGCTTAGACCCTAGCATCCGGGATGGAGTGCGGCTTAAAGCGGTGGGCATCCTTTCCAAGCTCCCACAACGGCAACGACTCAACCTGCCGGCCGAAGAAGTTACAGCGCTTCGGAAACTTCGTGAAGATACGGAGATTGTGCTTCTGCCGGCTGACAAAGGGAAGTCGACCGTCCTCCTGGATCGGGAGGTATACGAGGAAAAGGTACGGGACCTTTTTGGAAGCCATGCTTACGTAAAGCTCAAGAAAGATCCGACGCCACAGGTTCAGAGGAACCTGAACAAAATCCTGGCAGAGATTTTCAAGAAATACCCTCAGTCAAAGAGCCTTTACTTGCAACTTATTTGCAGGAATGGCTCCGCTCCAGGTTTTTACGGCCTTCCAAAGATCCACAAGCCGAACGTGCCTCTACGACCTATTGTGGACTTTACAACGTCACCGCTTCGGGCACTATCCAGTTACCTTCACCGGACTTTGGCTCCCCTTGTCGGAAACACGTCGACCCATGTAGAAAATGCTGGCCACTTCGTGGAACGCGCCTCGCAATTACATCTCGGCGATGGTGACACCATGGTGTCTTTCGACGTGGTGTCCCTCCTCACCAGTGTCCCAGTTCCCCTTGCAGTTGCTGCAGCCCGCGAAGCCCTCGAAAAAGACAGCTCCTTGACCACAAGAACCAACCTCACTGTGGAAGAGCTGTGCCGTCTGCTCGAGTTTTGTCTTGGCAGCACATACTTCACCTTCAAAGGGGAGCTTTTCAGACAGGTCAGTGGCACTGCAATGGGTGCGGCCATCTCGGTCACAACGGCGAATCTCACGATGGAGGCAATCGAGCAAAAAGCGCTGAGGTCTTTTCCCAACAGCCCCAAAGTATTCATGCGCTATGTAGACGATTGCTTCTGCATTCTCAAGGAACGGGACGTGAATAATTTTTTGGCGCACCTCAACTCTATCGAGCCGGCCATTAAATTTACCGTAGAATATGAGACGGATGGCACTTGCCGTTCCTTGATGTGCTGGTGAACCGACGAGGACAAGATCTGACGTTTGCGGTGTACCGAAAACCAACACACACCGGACGCTACCTCGATTTTGTCTCCAACCATCCAACGAGTCATAAGGCCTCAGTGGTTTCGACCCTGCTGCGTAGGGCAACGACTATCTGCTCGTCGGAAACCGATAGAAAGAAGGAGAAGAAGACCATAATTGAAGACCTAAAGAAATATGGTTACTCTAGCAGCTTTATTGAGCGCATCGCCCGACGGCAAGGTCTCGCCAGACAAAACCAGATGCCAGTAGAACGACAGCCCCATCGAGTCGCGCGCATAAGCGTTCCCTACGTAAAGGGAACCAGCGAAGCGCTCGCACGAGTACTGGGAAAGCAAGGTATTCTGGTGGCCCACAAGCCCACGTCCACACTGGGAAGGTTTATGCCAAGACCGAAAGACCGTCCACCAAAGGAAAAAGCACAGGGCGTGGTTTACACCATTCCTTGCGAAGAGTGCCCTGCAACCTACATCGGCGAGACGAAGAACATTCCCGAGCGTATCCGGCAACACAAGAACGACGTGCGGAAGTTTGACAGTGAGCGCAGCGCCATCGCCGAACATTACGATACCCTAGACCATCGCATTGACTTCGCGAACGCGCACGTGGTGGACACAAAGCCCAATTTTCGAAGAAGACTTTTCTTGGAATCGTGGCACATCCAGCACACCCCAGGAAACCTAAACAGGTCGCTGGGCGCTCTGCCCTCTGTGTACGCACATGGCCTCCGTGACCTGACGGAAAAGCTGAAGAGATGACCATCTTCATAACTAACAAGTTATTTTACAATTTTTCCGATTTTCTAACTTCTCTTTTTTAATTTTTTCTTTTTTCTTTCTTTCTTTTCTTTCCTTTTTTGAAGACGAAGAGGTTGGGAGCTACTGCTGTGTCCGCGCGCCTTCAGTCACCCCTGAAGAAGAAACCGTGTTGGTTTTGAAACGTCGGGTTGCTTTTCATTTTTGGTCGGAGATATATTTTCAGACTTTAACTCTCACCCAACCAGGCAGATATCTGTCGAATATGTTTACTTTCCAGTCTTTACGCCTTGACTTCGGACCGGAAACAGCACAGCTAGCGAAGCGGTTTGTCAACGTAACCCGCAGCATTTCAACCTACAAGTCTCATCTCGACTTCACGAGGTCCTGCCGGGATATGAACCTTGTTCCCCGAAGCCTCCGTGTCAAGCGCCTTGTCCACACAGAGGAAGGGCACAAGATCGTGGCGCAGGCAGAGAAACGATTGGTAAGCGCCAGAATTCACGATTGCCAGGCCACAATAAGAAGAAAAGAACTGGACCTCTTCTTCGCACGCCGGCAACTCGAGCACCGCATCCCGGACGTGTTCCCGGCTTTGCAGGCTTTTGCCACAAGTGTCGCATCTACTGCTTTGGATAAACGACGGACTTCTCAGAAAGAGAAGATTTCAAGGCTAACAAGATAGGACCGTTCAAGTCGAGGCACCAATGACACAAACTTTGTCAAGAACCTCTCCTCTCGACAGCTCTCGCCATGCGAGATTGCGGTCTTGGCAAAAGGCCACGGATTTAACATGACCACGCAACGGCCGCCTCTTCCAAAAATGGTCGCGGCTGTGGAGGACGGAATTATGCGCTTAGACCCTAGCATCCGGGATGGAGTGCGGCTTAAAGCGGTGGGCATCCTTTCCAAGCTCCCACAACGGCAACGACTCAACCTGCCGGCCGAAGAAGTTACAGCGCTTCGGAAACTTCGTGAAGATACGGAGATTGTGCTTCTGCCGGCTGACAAAGGGAAGTCGACCGTCCTCCTGGATCGGGAGGTATACGAGGAAAAGGTACGGGACCTTCTTGGAAGGCATGCTTACGTAAAGCTCAAGAAAGATCCGACGCCACAGGTTCAGAGGAACCTGAACAAAATCCTGGCAGAGATTTTCAAGAAATACCCTCAGTCAAAGAGCCTTTACTTGCAACTTATTTGCAGGAATGGCTCCGCTCCAGGTTTTTACGGCCTTCCAAAGATCCACAAGCCGAACGTGCCTCTACGACCTATTGTGGACTTTACAACGTCACCGCTTCGGGCACTATCCAGTTACCTTCACCGGACTTTGGCTCCCCTTGTCGGAAACACGTCGACCCATGTAGAAAATGCTGGCCACTTCGTGGAACGCGCCTCGCAATTACATCTCGGCGATGGTGACAGCATGGTGTCCCTCTTCACCAGTGTCCCAGTTCCCCTTGCAGTTGCTGCAGCCCGCGAAGCCCTCGAAAAAGACAGCTCCTTGACCACAAGAACCAACCTCACTGTGGAAGAGCTGTGCCGTCTGCTCGAGTTTTGTCTTGGCAGCACATACTTCACCTTCAAAGGGGAGCTTTTCAAACAGGTCAGTGGCACTGCAATGGGTGCGGCCATCTCGGTCACAACGGCGAATCTCACGATGGAGGCAATCGAGCAAAAAGCGCTGAGGTCTTTTCCCAACAGCCCCAAAGTATTCATGCGCTATATAGACGATTGCTTCTGCATTCTCAAGGAACGGGACGTGAATAATTTTTTGGCGCACCTCAACTCTATCGAGCCGGTCATTAAATTTACCGTAGAATATGAGACGGATGGCACCTTGCCGTTCCTTGATGTGCTGGTGAACCGACGAGGACAAGATCTGACGTTTGCGGTGTACCGAAAACCAACACACACCGGACGCTACCTCGATTTTGTCTCCAACCATCCAACGAGTCATAAGGCCTCAGTGGTTTCGACCCTGCTGCGTAGGGCAACGACTATCTGCTCGTCGGAAACCGATAGAAAGAAGGAGAAGAAGACCATAATTGAAGACCTAAAGAAAAATGGTAACTCTAGCAGCTTTATTGAGCGCATCGCCCGACGGCAAGGTCTCGCCAGACAAAACCAGATGCCAGTAGAACGACAGCCCCATCAAGTCGCGCGCATAAGCGTTCCCTACGTAAAGGGAACCAGCGAAGCGCTCGCACGAGTACTGGGAAAGCAAGGTATTCTGGTGGCCCACAAGCCCACGTCCACACTGGGAAGGTTTATGCCAAGACCGAAAGACCGTCCACCAAAGGAAAAAGCACAGCGCGTGGTTTACACCATTCCTTGCGCAGAGTGCCCTGCAACCTACAACGGCGAGACGAAGAACTTTCCCGAGCGTATCCGCCAACACAAGAACGACGTGCGGAAGTTTGACAGTGAGCGCAGCGCCATCGCCGAACATTGCGATACCCTAGACCATCGCATTGACTTCGCGAACGCGCACGTGGTGGACACAGGGCCCAATTTTCGAAGAAGACTTTTCTTGGAATCGTGGCACATCCAGCACACCCCAGGAAACCTAAACAGGTCGCTGGGCGCTCTGCCCTCTGTGTACGCACATGCCCTCCGTGACCTGACGGAAAAGCTGAAGAGATGACCATCTTCATAACTAACAAGTTATTTTACAATTTTTCCGATTTCCTAACTTCTCTTTTTTAATTTTTTCTTTTTTCTTTTCTCTTTCTTTCTTTTCTTTCCTTTTTTGAAGACGAAGAGGTTGGGAGCTGCTGCTGTGTCCGCGCGCCTTCAGTCACCCCTGAAGAAGAAACCGTGTTGGTTTTGAAACGTCGGGTTGCTTTTCATTTTTGGTTGGAGATATATTTTCAGACTTTAACTCTCACCCAACCAGGCAGATATCTGTCGAATATGTTTACTTTCCAATTGTGTTATAAACACACAAAAAGAGTAAAATGAGTATTCTTCTTACTTTTTTTGTTTATAAGACTTTTCGTATCTCTAAATTCAACCAATATGCCGATTAAACTCACTTGATTTAGAGTAAAACAATAGTTAATCAATCGGAATGTTAAGTAATTCATTGCCTTGCCTTATTACGAGGTAAAATTATATCATTTAGCAGGTATCAGAAGCGTTTATCTCGTTCACAGGCGATAAAACGGGTAGTAAGAAACTTTTGAAGTTCTGATGACCTGTAAAAATCACGAAAATTTAAGACTAAATATAAGGAAGACAATATTTAATTACCATTCCGGGAATCGTCATTGCCGGAAATTCCTCAAGGACTGTGAGGACTCCAGCCTCGCTGAGGATCAATTCTTGGCTAGACTGAAACGTCCGCATCATGCGGTCTTGTATCAGGTCGACGTTCAGAGGCACTTTAGTTATCTCTTCTTTCATGAGCAAGACATGACGGCGAACGCTCACGGCGTCTTCATATTAGTCAGTACCAACGAATCCCTAAAACAAAAACAATTTGTTACGTTGATGCGCCGTTTACGCATGTAAGCTATTTACATAATAGTTGCAGCACTGACTATAGGACCAAGTAAAACAGTTATTTGTATCAAACATTTGTCCACATTTGTGCAAACACAAAATGCACAAAAAGTTCGGGCCTGTCGATTACCGCACACCACTCCGAAAGCCAATTGTTGCAACCTGCGAAGTCCGCTCAGCGAATGACGACGCGGAACATACGTTTAGACCAAGAAATGCAGTCTGCACTGTTGCATTAAGCAATGCAAGCGGGACGTTTTGAATTCCTTAATGTCACAGCGCAGACTGCATCTTTGGGTCTAACCAAATGCTCGGCATCGTCATTAGTTGAGCGGTGCCGTAAACTGCAGTGATTGGCTCTCGGAGTGTCATGTACCTGGCCGGTCAAAAAACAGAAACGTTTACAGCACCTATTCGCTCGCGTTTATTGGGGCCATAAATACGGATACATTAGATAATTAAAGCCCGGTAACATAAGTTTTTACATTTACGAAGAGATATCATTGCTCATTTCATTCGCGCTGTAAATTCGAAGTTCTTGAGATCTTTCTGGCGGAAAGCTTGAACTCAGTATTTTGTCATATTATATAAAGTCAGTATTGTAGTAATGAGATCAGTGTCCGCTTCAAAAACGTTTTTTTCTTGTGTAGTTTAACATACAAGACTGTCAAAATAGTGTGTGGTTTTTTTTTTTTGCAACGTGCTTGTTTGGACAACTCTAAGCCAAAATAGCATAAAAACAAATTTCAAACGACAAGTAGCTTAATTAATAAGAAGCCGCCCCCTGTCCTACTTATTCTGCCTATGCATCAAACAATTTCCGGCCATATTGATCACTACTGTACTTATAGCAATTTTCAAGATAAATTACAAATACTGCCTGATTAAGAAAAAGTTTTACCTTGAAATGATGAACAGGCCGATTGCAGTTCGTTTTCAAAAAGCCACCTGCAGACGTCTCCAATCGTCCATGTGCTCACGTCCGCTGACATGTTGCAAGTGATGGCTAAGAGGAAAGGGAGGAAGGTACTTCCTTCTAGAGCTTCAAACCCAAAGGGAGAGGAGGTCAAACATTGTTCCGATCCTCCACTCGTACGAGCGAGTGGTGGCACTCCCTCGAGCAACGAAGCTCGATCCTGTTGGCTCTATTGACCTTCAGCGACCCATCCCTGTTCACCGCTAAGCTGACAGCGTGGTGGGAGCTACGTGCTTGCCGAACCAATTAGTAGCCTGGTTTTTATCACCTGACACATTTCTCTGCGGTTGTGATCACGTGGTGGAAGACAGAAGGTTCACTGGTCAAACGAGCATGACGATTCCACCGAACTGTCAGCCTAGTGGTGAGCAGATTAGCCCCCGAAACGTCGCTTTTCCGTCCCTGTCTGCCAGGAAACAGGGCGCTCACATCACCAAGCATGCGATCGTTCGGCTGGGCCAGGGGGCGCGCTGGAGCGATACCAGTGGCGCCGCGCCGTGACGCAAATTCGCCCTCGGTAGCAGTACAAGTCCGGTTGCAATGGCGGCGAACGTGCTAAAATTCTACTGCGGCTTTCTTCCCGTAGAGAACCTTGAGCAGTTTTTTAGGGAGGCGAACCTCAGAAAGGGAAGATTACTTGTGCGCCATGTGTTCGCGGTGGAGGAAGTGATCGGCGAGGACGAACATTTATTGAACGCCAAGTGCGTCTCTCAGGTGGAAGACAATGTAGTCTACGACGTTCGCCTCAAGGTAACTAGTTTTGCTCGCTCCTGGCCAATGCAGTCTGAGTTAACTTAGACTGAGGTTACTAAATTCTCTTTTCGCGTACAGCTCTGCAGCCGCTCACGCAGCGTGAACTCCGGCAGGTACTCGTGCAAAGCCGGTGTTACCGGTTGTTGTAAACACGCCGCGGCTGTTTGCGCATTTCTGAACGAGGCCACAGACGAGACGTGTACGGGCAGACCGCAGCAGTGGGGCAAGCCATCAAAAAAACCCAAGCGGGACGTGAAGAAGACCATCTCTGATCTATTCCCAGGTATTCTGAACAGGTTGAATCACAGAAGCGAAAACGTGCACCGAGCGCCGCGACACACATGAACAATTCGCGCACGTGAAGAGATACCCTTCAATCTTGATTCTACATGCGACAACCCCCTCGTGCCTTCATTAGTAAAACGAGGAAGCGCCGATATACTTATATTTGCGGCAGCAATGTCACATTTTTGTGAAAGTGGCACAAGGATCGTAATTTCAACTATGAAGCAGGTAACTACATATAGGTTCTTGCATAAAATCCCATTTTTTGCTGTCCAGGGGGTTGGAGAGACTTATAGAACTCATGTCACAAGGATATGGGTTACTTCTTTCCCTTTAAAAAATAAAAAAAGATGTTTTATATGTTAATTTTATTTAAAAACTACCAATTATTCACTTACGTGATTCAGAAATGTTCTAGTGTCCTGTTTTTATTGTCTAGGATTAGTTGAAAAATTATAACACTTCATGTATATTAACTACACGCTTTGAATATAAAAGAAATACAATATGTAACAGCTACCAGTGACAATTTCTTTCCAGCTACCACGGCCAGGGTGTCGAACCGGAACCGAACCGAACCGAAAACCGGAACAGAACCGTTATTTTTAGCCGAACCGGAACTGAACCGAACCGAAATCTTCGCCGCCATCTTGGAACTGAACCGGAACCGAACCGAAAAAAAATATAACGGTAACCGGTTCAAAACGGTTCAAGGTAATATTTTTTTTCTTCTTTACTAGTATCACAAAATGAACATATGAGAATAAACAGTTGGCGGCTGTATTTCTATCTGTTGATCGAATCGTCATATACATTATTGCAACGTATGACAAATTGTGGGTTTTCATGGCACCTTTGTTGGCACTATGATTACCCATGTGTCAAGTTGTCACGTGACGTCATGGTGTCAATACATGTTGTCAAGTAATGTCACGTGGCCTCGTGACGTCACGTAACTCACTGCGTTAAATCGATTTATTTGAGGAAGTCACTAGATGTATTAACCTTGTTGACAGCATGACGTAACATGACATCACAATTTCGCACCGAGAGTCACGTGACACCGTGACGTAAGCGATTTTCATAACCCCTAGTCGAGTGCTCGGGTTCATGACAATCAGCATGGCCAAAGATTCAGGTAACGGCTCATGTCAATTAGATATGATAATCAATACCCCAACACTAACAATATCTGAAGCTCAGCCCAAGCTTTTGCTTTGCAAATCCTTGCAGCCTAGGGCATGACTGTGATGAACACTGGCGGTATATAATTAGGGTCAGATCACGTGGCCGCTTGTTCAAATTGCGAGTTGAGGAGATATCGACAGCTGTCTCTGTCCTTTATTTTTTCTGCATCTGTTATTAGGGCAAAACTAATAGATGTTTCCGCCACCTATCAACGTCACGGGTTATTTCTTATCACTATTTATTAAAAGTACAAAAAAAATGTTGCAAGACCAATTTTACATTATTGAGGCATTGAAACATTTTTTCGTTGTTGCTGAAGTATATCCGAAAGATGTCCCTGAGAATGGAAGTTTTGAAATGACTAAATGCGACCTATTAATATGACGTTACATAGAACTACACGTGTGTACGGAAGGAATACCTAAAAAAAGAAGATATTTTAGTGACGTGAGAGGAACAGCCGAACGTTGGCAGTCGCTGTAAGTCTCACACGAGCGTCGTTCTCAAGTTATTGCCCAACTTTCGACACCTCTGTATTTTGTTTAAATGAGCTATAACATATTTCTATACATTACTAAATACTACTCAGGATCAGTCCCTAACGTTAATAACTGATTGAACTTGGCTTTGCTCTTTTTTCTAGGCAATGGTAGTCGCCAAAAAAAATTAGAGAAATATGAGCATCGTTCATCCCCTCAACTCGGAGCCAGAAGCGGCCACGTGGCCTGGTGCCTATCTTATGCCGCCAACGTTAATCATACCCACGCGCTGGAGTTTTAAAGGAAGAAAACACGTGCTGGAGCTCCAGGCATTGTTAGAGTTCGACTATTCTCATCACCACAGAGGTTGGACACGAGCCACTACCCAAGTGTCCGCCGAGGCATTGATTGTTACGAGCCGATGTACGGTGTTCACACAGTTCTCCTGCCCAACCCATGAGTCGCGCTCGACTGTCGACGGCCGGGTGGTTTTGATCCCACAATTACAACATCAATCTTTGAGAAGGCAAGACTAAAAGAAATAGTCTCGTTCAATCCTCGCAATTTCGCCGCGACAAAGAAGCTTCTGAATCAGTGGCGCCCTGTGCGAGTACACTTGGACCAGGGGACCAGTACGCCTCGGAAAAGTCATGCACATTCAAACCCGATATCGTTTCATGACCCCTTTAAACTTCACGGGGTGCAAAATAAAAGCAATGAAAGGTTGCGGTTAACAAGTGTCAAATACAATTTTCGAATTAACAGACACAAACGAAGGAGGCAATTCCTCAGGAATACTTTCAGCCTTTCCACTCTGGTAAAGAAGGAAGGCCAGACATGCTGTACTATGGTGGGGATGAAGTAATGGCCGGCCGCAAGTCGGCAAGCCAGACTGGAAAGGTTGGAGGGGTTGCCGCCATTTGTGAGCGACGGTGGCAACCAAACAACTGGCAAGCCGGCTGTCTGGTTGCCGTCGCCATTTATAGATGGCGGTAACGCATGACTAGCCCTTAACAGCACCGCTGTATAAAGAAGTGCGTCTGTGTGTGGGGCCCGGGGGGGGGGGAGGAGTTTTAGAAACATACTGTGTCGTAAAGGTTCCTCTTCCCTACATCTTTGGCTCAGACCAAAAAGTGTGACCCCGGAAACTACTTTGATTGGAAAAGCGCTCTTGCCAAAAAGCACGTTTTTGTCGTGCCAGACGCTGGCGCCGTTCCTCACGACGATGCACTAAGAATAATAATACTAGCCTTTTAAATACTTTGCTTTCACTGAGCTTGGACCTCCTGCAGCGTGCCTTTTGCACCGTCGACTTCAACTTTCTCAGCAAGAAGGAATCAGAATGACCACCAGCCTATAGTGTGATAACGTCACGTGCATACCATGCTAAATAGTTCAGCTTTCTGATGAAATATGATGTTCGCAACACTAGCCATAGATGTACTAATTGTAAATTTGTGAAGTATTTATAGCAGTCTCGCGATGAGATATGGCAGCCTAGAGAAATGTTAGAACGCATGACTATTCTAGCATAGTGCTGTAAAGTGAGGGCCCAAAACAAGTGCAGGTAAAACCGAATACAACATTTGCCTCCCGAGGCAGTATTTCGGAAGTTTCGAGCTCATGCAAGCTGATGAAATGTAATATACTAAGATTTCAAGAATCTTTGTCTGTCCTTCGCGCTATTTATGTAAAATCATGAATATCATTGCGTGCATCTTTACGCATCTCTTTTTGCAGTAAGGCGTTCTGGAAGGGATTATTTGGAAAACACAACATTAATTATCTCTCTCTTTTTGAACATTTCGTGTATTTGACTTCCAATTCATCATGTGAGCATAGAGTCCGTTTTAGCGTACCCTGCAACCCGATGTTTCAAACTGCCAATCAGAAAACAGAAAAACACATTTACGCAGACTGCACAGCTCGCGTAGTTTCGAGTATCGTCCTTCCGCGTCGGTCTCAAGCGGTTATGTGAACTTTATAAAGTAAAATTTTTTTATCAATATAAAATATATTGAATTACTAATTGAATATTTGACAACATAAATAGAGGGCTGACCACTCTAAAGCAATGCCCCCAAATTATTTGAAAGCGGTTCTGCCAATCTTTTCCGGCGTTTTTATCCTCGACAGGCACGTTGTAAGTGATATGGGACGGCCTTACATACATTTCTGATTTTGAAGCTAATTTAAATAACTATGTGTTCCCCGCACATATAACTTCTCAAACATATAGAAGTCTGTTATTGCCTTTTTTATCTGGTGAACATTAGTTTTATGTGTCTGTGGGCTGGACGAAAAGAAAGTAAACAGGGGCGCGCGGTGGAGCTATGATGATTATGCACGCAAACCGTCAGAAAGTGTCCAATTAAGTAGCTGCCTTGTCGAGTAGAACGTGAAATACTACTTCGTTTTACTAAACAAAAAAGAATTTTGAAGGACGCTTAAGTTTCACCTTTAAAAGTGGAACGCGATCGCGTCAACGGGCCTCGTTTGCATCGCATTCTCATTTGCCGCGCAAGCGTGCCTCGCGTGGCCTAGTGAAAAGCGTCTGACTCGCACTAAAGGGTTGTGGGTTCGAATCCTGCCTAAAATTTTTAATTTTTTCTTGAAGGCAAAAAAATTACTTTCAAAAGGGAAATCATTTGAAACATACGGTGACCTTTATTTCGCATTACATATGTTTTAATCACCCTCATTCCACGCGTGATGTCACGTTTCACGTTAGCATTGTGGGTTGTTTGAAATTCTTGCGCTAGGGTATGTAGCTCAGACGTCATGAACCTATCGAGCCATCAGGATTTTCCAGTCACGCCACCGACATCGGTTTTTCTGCGACATGAGCTCGTTAACGCAATCGTGTTAAAATCATCAATTAGCAAGGGTGATGCTCATTTGCAAATTAAATTGTCCGGCATCTTGTCAACAACAAACCTCAACAGCCAGGCTATGCCAGCTTATTCTGTATAAGAAAATGTTCACTTGGGCAAGCGCTATTTTGGGCCAGGTTCGACCTGAGTGCGAAGGTGCGTATATATTAGAGTGAACAATTGCAATTACTCCTTGCTCCATGATTAGTCGCATGCGTGCGGTGCTGAGAGTAAACAATGTTTGGTTAGAACAACAGGCATTTGGATTGCCGCTCGGTGTTTCTATAAAAGATAGACTGAAAGGAGTTATCCTAAAACTTTGTTACATTTCGAAAATTTCATTGCTTTTAGCTCAGCTGGGTCGTCATCATATATATCTATATTGCGAAGTGTATTTCGTAAAACTTATTTCATGATATATGGCCACGAGGTGCATGCTCATTTCATATTTTTATGTGATGTAATTAATTCCTTAGTTCAATGACACGATTTCACTTTTAATACTGACAAACAAAGTTGTACCAATCACGGGTATTTTAGACGACCTACCACACTTCGCGACAACATTTTATACCGTGTAAATAGATCAGCTTGAACTTTAAAATTTTACTTTAACACGAAGAAAGGACAAGAAAATACAGTATAGTTCTAAATTAGAAGCTGATCTATTTACAGGTATGTACCAACAAGCTCAACTCTTTACTCTTGTACTTAAACATTTTGATTCAGGCAAAATATATTTTACTCGTAAACAAATAGATATTGAGTCGTATGAACACGACGTTATGTATGTTAATGTAGATTTTCTTCTACTCTTGCGTCAAAATTAAATAACTGAATGTTTTTGGTACCTAAGAACAAAAGTAAATTGCACGGACGATCGAAGACACTATATAGTTAATCGTTTCACAACGGAAATAGTGTATATTGCCAAAAGAACGCGGAAAACATATTCTCAATTTAGCGGTTCAAACCGGTTCGAACCGGTTCGAACCGGTTTGAACAGTTATTTTTGGCTCCCCGGAACTGAACCGGAACCGAACCGAAAGCCGTCAACCCGAACCGGAACCGAACCGATAAAAATTTCGGTTCGACACCCTGACCACGGCACCTCAATGAAATTTTCTCTTTCAGCCGGGCCCCTCATGTGTCACAAGAACACAACCACGGAGTCACCTGCCACCGTCATGGCGTGCTATCCACAAGTAAATTGTCCCCTCAGCAGCATCTTAAGAGCCATGGAAACAACAGAGGTTGAGCGGGAGGCCAAGTCAGTGCTGGACAACGTCTTGTCGATGGTCTCCGACTTGATAGAAAAGGAGGATCTTGCCAGCCTTCTTGAAGGCATGGGTGTCGGCAGGACACTCTTCCATTTTACTCACATTGTGATTGACACTAAAACACAGAGAACATACCAAGTTACTAAGGACTTCATGAAGCACCTCACGTGCGAGGCAAAGAATGTTTACAACACCGAAGTGGTCCTGGCTGATGATGTGGTTAACATCGCAATGACCACCCGTGGCCAGTCAAAAAATGTTAGGCAAGTTGGAGTGCATGTTTATTTCATACCTTTTGAAGAAAAGAGACTTTTTAATATAAAATCTGTATCCTCACTAATATACTTTCAAATTTAATGAAAACCTTTTATTCCTTGTTCTAGAAAAGCAACACCTTGAAATTGACGATATACCCTCATGCTTGAAAGATGTCGAGCACAGTAGTTATCTCATGTGTTATTACACTTGCCTTAACTGTACAAAACCTGATTTGACACCTCGACTGCTGCCCAGCATGCATGGAGGAGAGGCATAGTATTTGAATACTTATACCCAGTTTCACTTAAAGAAAAAAGTGCATTTTGCGCATAGTTCATACGCAGCATGAAGTAGTTTATACAAAATATGGTCGTCAGAGGAAAAAAAACATTGTGCTTCTAAGTTTTAAAAACATATTTTAAGAAAACAAATAACATACCTTATATGCACATAAAAGTATCTCAATCCACCACAAACTAGGGAAAATTAGTAGTGCTCCACGGGGATGAGGACTTTCTTACAACGGTTCTTGAGGTGAAAATGAGCATGGCTGCTTACAATTTCCTCATCCCTTCATATGCAAACTGTGGCATGTTAGCACTTATACTAACTTCCTGTGAAGAACACTTATTTAGGTATAGTCACTTTGTGTCAAACCAATTTCTTTCCTCGTTTTCATTACAGATGGCACGAAGAACGGAAGTTCAGGATCACAAGCTCTAACGCCCACTCAGTTCGCACAAGGATCAAGCCATTCGAGGACTTGGCAAGGCAGATGGCCAACAAGAAACCTTTTTCAACTGCCGCAACTCGATATGGTACTAAAGCTCGGTGTCTTATTGACAAAGGTGTCTCTAAGTTACATAATATCTAAAGCTTGAAGTTGCTGCCGAAACAATGAAATAATCACAAATACATGCATGGCATGACGAACACCAGCTGCCACAAACGTTTTTTTTTTTTACGCTCCTGTTCTTTTTTTGCTCATCAAGTTTTCCTTTCGAGTGTTTTTGCATTTTTTTTTAACTGCATGCAGGTCTCCGAAATGAACCCCGGGCTCGGAAGGTGCTGGAGAACAAACTGCAAACTCCGATCCTTGAGGTACGTGTAGCAAAAAATATAAACTTATGTTATCTCTCGGGCACCTCTCATAACGACACAACACATCAAGATCCAGCGGACCGGCTCTGCCATACCAAGTGCACCAAACGGTGCATGACAGACACATTGTGTTGAATAGGCCGATGTACAGCCAAATGACAAATTTTAAAGCTGACTATTACTCAAGTGTGTTCCATCCAAGATGTCAGTACACCAAAATGCCTGCAGGTCGTTTTGTGCCAAATCGTCGCAGGATAATGACCTGCAAAAGCAGATCAGTTGTAATTTGTGTAGCCAGATTAAAGATTAAGTCAGATTAAAAATATCTGCAATAAAAACATGAGAGACCTGGTGCCTAGAATCAATAGATCTGAACACACACAGCAGCACTGATTTAGGAGCTGCTTACCCCTAATGTACATTTTCACATAATGGGGAAAAAAAAACTTGTTCAGGCCACTGGAATCCTGTTTTAGTTGGTGTGAAATGAGCCTTTTTTAACATTATGTCATGCAATTGTCCTAGAAAATAATAAGAAGGGCCTCCTATTTCTAGAGGGTTTGTGTGATTGCTGTTATTGAATAATTGAAACAAAAGAGTATAACACTACAGTTGAATACAAACTACAGTAAAACCTCGTTATAACAAAGTTGAAGGAGCGGTCGTAATTATTTCGTTTCACTTTTACAGCGCACTTGCATTGATCAGTCATCTATCGCTTCTACTTGATTCGAGTGCAAGGTAGTCAAAACCAAATTGATCTATTTTTCAGACTGGACTCGTTGCACTGCCAGAGCAACCATGGCTCGCTTGTCGCCCCGACGAACTGATGAGGTACCGGGGCCACACATTGGTCGTAGAGATCAAGTGTCCAGCAAGGTGCGAGTTTGCACCCATTGTTGACAAGGTTACCAAGAATATCTGTGTCGACTTCCTGGATCGTGAAGCTGGCAAGCTGGTTGTGAAAAAGTCGCACAGCTACTACACGCAATTGCAGCTTCAACTTTACATTTTGAACTTGAGTCGAGCAGTTTTTTTTTGTTTGGAGCCCCAAGCAGACCAAGAAGATTTTCGTGAACAGAGACATGAGCCTTCTTGCAAAGATTGTTCCAAAGCTAGAATTTTTTTATTTTTCTTTCTTGCTCCAGGAACTTTGCGAGACCACTTAAATTTGACCTTTTTACCCACTTCAGCTACAATCTATGCCTCCGGGAACCTGCTGTTTTTCAACACTCACTCGTAGAACTCTGCTTGTATTGTTGCCAGGGGGAACATTCTTTGTACAAACGAATAATGCCAGCATGTAGCCTACGAACAAACTGACCAAATGGTGGCTCGGTGCCAGCATAGCCCAGGTGATCCTGCTGGGAGAGTTGGAAGCATAATATTATGGGGCCCTCTAAAAGTACTGTGATACCAATAAACTGAATACATGTTGAAATCAATAACAGTCCACTTTATTTCATGTTTTTAAGACAAAGTTTTGAAACACTGCCCTGATCTAGCCCAAAACAGTCAACATTCGTTCAAGTCCTAATGATTGGGCTCTGCATATTCACTAGCCCGCCGCACACCTTCATCACCTTCTCCATGTGCGGGATCAAAGAAAGTGGGACACGATTCGTTAAAACGTTGTGAAGCTTGAGCCTTTGGATAGCTCTTTCAACATGGACTCTCACTTGTGCAATAGTTAAAGTGTCTTACATGTCTTGCTTAGACAGTTGCCCTCCTCCCACATTGAATGGCGGCATCACGAGGATAGCTCCCTCTTCCGCCACGGTTGTTTTTATGGCAGGAAAGCCTTTGTCGCACATGACGTCATCGCCTGGCTCCACGAGGGTCAAAAATCCAGAATCACGAGTGATAAAAGAATCTGAATGTCTTCCACCGTAGACCCCTGAAAGAAACGATACCATTCCGTTCGGCAGGATCGCCACCAGCCACTTCAAAGTGTAGCACCCTTTATAATGTGAGTAAAGATAGTGCTGTGCCTCTGCATCTGTAGGCGTTTCCGTACGGACCTCAGTACAATCAATAATGAATGTACACTTCGGGTTCTGCTCCTTAAAGCACACTGGGAGTGTGTCCTTGATTGTTTGTCGAGGAGGCACAAACACCCAGTTCGCCAGCTTCACACTCAGGCAATCTAGTGTTACCCTAAAGACTCTCGATGCAGTCGACTTTCTTATGCCAAAGATGGCACCCAGTGCTGTTAAGCTGATTCCCAACTTCAATTTCATCAAAAAAAGGACCAATCTGTCCTCTTTGGTCACATCTGACGAACGGTACCGTTGCTCAGGGAGCATGTTGAGCAGGACGGTGAACACTGTTGCAGTCACGCAGCAAAGATCCTGAAATAGGTGCTCCGACGTCTTCATAGACTCGTACCCCAGAAAACCACATCTCCTTGCCCAAGGCTTTTCAGGATGGGTGACCTAGAATCGAAATAGTACAGTTGCACATATTTAAGACATCACTATTTTAAACCCAAGAAGCAGTGTACTAATTGTCTACTATACCCATTTTCAAGTCAAGACTAAGGCTAGTTCTATGCATGATTCATTGCTGAGCAAAGTAGTACATACAACATTTGGATGTCAGATAAAACACAATGAATTTCGCATTGGAAATGTGTGCGTCCTAATGACATAACTAACTGATCTTAAATAAAAATTTAAGTATCCTAATTCGCCACACAAAGGGGAAAATTAGAATGCTCCACAAAAAGTCGAACATTTTTAGTGCAGTTCTTGAGGTGAAGACGGGTATACACAAACTTTGCTGCCAAGTCACGGCACGGTAGTGGCGCGTAGGGCACACTTCAGGTCTGAAGTTGTGGGCGAAAGTCAACAGAAATCCCTATGCGGTACAAGTATTGCTGTGTTTGTTTGGAAGAAACCAAACAAAAACCCGCCTTCTCGTAAAAACGCCATGACCGGGGCTGTACCAGAAGAGTTGGAAAAGTTTTGAAGGTCAGTTTTTGTGTTTTCTGCCTGCATGGTTCGTCCGAGATGGTGAAAAAGAAAAACCAGACGCCGTCGGACCAAGATTGCTTGCGCAGCAAGCACTCTGGTATGAATTTACGGATACTTGTGGTCGTCAGCATTATTTGCTTTGTTAAAACACGAACGCAGGAAGACCACAACGTTGCGCAGACCACCTGTGGATTACGTTCAGTGAGTCTGCTCGTTCAAAAGGCCGCCTGATCTTTCGAACTGTCTGCTCTTTCAAACTTTCTGCTTGTTGTCGTCTGCTCGTTCAAACGACCGCGTCCCGTAGACCGTACATTGACCCGGAAATTGCAGTAAGCAAGTGCAGGCCTCAAAAGGTTAAGTTTGAAGGTTTGTAGCGGTAACTAGGCTCGGTGTGGACATACAAGGAGATGTTGATAATTGTTACCAGTGGCCATCACTGACAATTGTTATGCCCAATTCACTTAGTTAGATTCTGCTTGCGGTTTTCAGTACCGACGTCAACCATATCAGCTACGATTCACATTATTGTAGCCCAAGCGATGTCGTGACTGAAAATAGCAAGCAGAATCTCATGTGAATCAGGCTTTAGTGTCCACGCGGAATGAATTGTGGATGTCAGATTATTCACGCGAGGTTTTGCAGTGTAACAAGCCCCGTTAATTTCAAAGAGGCCGCTAAAGTAGTCGGACATTGCCAGGAAGACGTAAAATCAACAATTCCAACGCGAAAACGAGCATGCGGACTCACACCGACGCCGACAACATCACATTCCAATGGTTTGTTTATGGGCAATAGCGAGCTTCATGCCCGCACTCCATCGTGCATGCGCAGCACCGTTGGCGTCCGCTAGGGGTGCTCTGGTTTGTTTATAAACATGAGTTGGTCTATATGCGATTCCTGTAATGGCCCTTTTCCACATACTGACGGCACCAGGCGGTGGCTGCACGAACTAAAAACCGAGGAAGTGACCTGCACAACCAATTGATAATGGGAGCTACGCTATCAGTTTCTTCGCTATCCGAGCTGCGGCACGTGCGCAATGGCACGCGAACCACACGAGCAGTACGAAGGTATGCACCTAGGGACTTTCATACCTCCTGGTCAGCTTCGTAGGGACAACCAAGCATCTCGGTGCTTGGGAAATTTAGAAAAAGGTACATTGGGACGCTGTCTGCTTTTGTGTGCTATCAATACCTTGCCGATTGAGTCAAAGCAATCCACGTTCCAAAGACGTTGCCATGCCGACAATTATTGCATTCATTTAGGCTTAGGAATGGCCAGAATCGAGACTATCTAAAAAATGCGGCGAGGTCATTGCTCATGCTTTGTGATTTAAGTGAGGTAAGGCAAAGCGAAAGCCTCCTGCACCATTCATTGCTGACTAACTCGCCCAATATTGCAGCTACAACGACATATCAGTTTTAAAGCGAGTTGCACTCACTCACCGGGGCACCGCCATGTTTCCCCGCATCCTTACCGAGCCAGTCACACGATTTCAAAATCCCTCTCCTAGGTACAGCGGCTAACTTTAGCCGCTGTTATTGCTTAGTGAAAAAGGGCCCAGAAGCATTAAGGCTGAACTCCATGGAACAAATTATGCGACGAATAACTGGCGAACGCCGCTCGACGGCACGCTCGTTTTGTGCGCGACGTAGCAGCCACTGTGTTGATTCCACGCGCAGAGGAAAAGCCGCCAGGCGAAATTCGTCGTTTATTCGCAGCATATTCGTCCCGTGGAGTTCAAAGGCTGTAGTGGCCACAGATGCAGAGCGTGACATGCGCTGAGCACTCGGCATAAAAGAGGATGTTCTCGGGCGCGCAACATTCGCGCGCCTGGAGACAGATGCACGCCAGTAGAACGCACGAACCAGTCGCTTCTCCTTGTCTCGGCTCATTTCTTCGGAGTACACGCTTATTGTTCCTTCCCCACAAGACCTTAAAACCTCATTCACACAGCCGTTCTTTACCCCGTCCCGGTGATAGAACTGGGCGGCGTTCCCGCCCGAGGAGAGGGTTTTCGGACCGAAATCGTGCCGCCGGAGCCAAACGACGGTGTTCTACGTCCCCAGCGCCGATAAGAGACGCCGGCGCCCCGCCCCATTGAGGGATGGCCAATCACATACGAAACTTTCGCTCAATCTGGCGGATTTTCAAAAGTTGGGCGACCATGGGCAGAACTTCGGGAGGGAGGACTGACCGTACCCTATAGGAAGAGACGCTGAAAACGTGACAAGCTGGTGACTTTGGTGAAGCACAGGTTGCACAGCTGACAACTACGGTAATTACAGCTAGAGCTGCCATTCTAGGTACTTTTGCCCTATGGAGTGGTCGCGCGACCAACGCGCCTTTAAAGAGGGGCATCCGTGGCGTCCACCCAAACGTTGTGTTTTTCTTTCCGTCCACTTTCTTCAATTATTTAACACAATTAGATATATTAGCTCCAGTTACGCGCTCTACTCGCTGATCCACGGCCTCCTTCCAAATTTCTCGATTACTCGTGCCAACTTCCGCCGTTTGGCGTCGGGCGCTCGCGCGTGTGCAGAACGCTTCTCGGAAACGGTCCAATTGCTTTTGGCATACATCAGTTCTTTACTCTCCTCGAATGATGTTGAGGGGCATGGCAACCATTTTCTGTTCTCCACAATAATTTACTAGTCCTTAGCCGTTCGAAACTCAATTAACATCATCTGTCAAATGTTTCATCTTTAAGAATTCTGTTTAATGAATTTAATGACCAAACGTCTGTGGCGTGCCTTAAGGATACACAAAAAAACTACCTTGTCTGCTTGGGGGATGTGAGTCACCTGTGTCGATCCAAGAGCTCCGTCAGTGGCAGAGAGCATGAGCTGCAAAGGTCCCTTGCTGTTTGCAGCGTCTGTCTGTGTTTCCTGCGAAATACAAAGAAAACAAAAAAAACGGATAAACTGTTTGGGCATATATCAGAACCCGTGCGGTTGTAACTTTGTAAAGCAGCTTACCATTTCGGCAGTCAACGGAAGCGGCTGCACATCCCATGCCACGTCTGCCAAAAGCTGCAAGTCTTGCTCCAAGTCCGAGTCCGGTGAGCCCTCGCTTTCCGGCAGCTCCGACGCCTCCGGCGAAGACGGTTCGAGCGGAGGCGGTGGGGTCAAGTTACAGGCAGCGGAGCGACTCCGATTCGCCCACCTGTAGTAAACAATCAGAAAAGAATGCGTGCAAGTCAGAGCGAAATTCGGACTGCAATTATATGCTTCATCTTACCTTTCGTGCCTTCCGCCGCTTACACGCCTCTTTTTGTATGTATCGGGGAACAAAGTTGGCAGGTAGGTTGGGTTGGCCTCAATCTCGCTTTTCGTGTTATTGACGAAATGTTGGCTGCAAATTCGCGTAGACTTTGTTGGCACCCAAGGAGAGCCATCAGAGCTATTAAAGAAAAAGAAAACGAGGCAATTTAGTGTATTTAAGCTATTTAATCACGCGTAGAGGCAGAAAACAATCACTCACCCCGTCCTCCGCACAGCCCTAACCCAAGCATCTCGGCGATCTGTCTCGTACCACTTCCCGGGAAACGAATAAAACTTCACCAGAGGAACTTTTCCCTTGGTGTTGGCCTCGCTGTTGTGGCAGTTCACCACGCAACAATACCTGCTGTTTCTTCTACTCTTCGACGCTATATTCTCCATCGCGTGAAGCGTACAAAACATGCACGCCTCCAGGACCGTCTGCTTCGCTACTTCTAAATAAAACGGCCGCCCCTCCCCAGGGGAGGATGTGGCGCTGCGTATGCGCGGCGAAACTTCAGCCGAACAGGCCTATGCCCGACAACCGCCGGTAAAATTGTTGGCAGTTTACTCTTTTGCCCAAAAGAAACACAAAATAAACAAGAGCGAAATTCTCGATTCGGTGTGACACCTTCCGGCAACGGAAACAAGAAACAAATTGTGTTGAGCAACGCGTGTTGGCCTATTTGGTGGCTGAGCGACTTTTGTGCCGGCAATACGACAACGCACCTAGATTCGATGATTCAGTGTCCGGTCAGTGACGTGTCTTTTTTTTTTATAGGAATTTTCCAAAATAGAGGCCTGGAAAACAAGATTGAATGATAATGGAGCCTATTGTGGAACTGGAAAGACAAGTGATAAAGCAATCAGACGGAGAGAAAAGATGTCGTTGAGAAATAATGTTTATTCCAATCGGAGCGACCTCCGAACCGCCAATTGCCATTTCTGAACAAATATTAGCTCAGTTAAGCGCCACGTCACGCAAATGCTTGGGCGTGCAGTCGGCGCTTACCCCTTTTACACTAGAAATGGGATTCGAAAACACAGAACCAGCCCGAGAACAGGAAAAATGGCCCCGGACAAAATTGTTTGAATAGTAAACCCGGACAAAATGGTCCAAATAAATTTTGCCATATTTTTCTTGCTCCTTATTTTTATTAGCTTTAGTCGGTACAATCCCAACATATAAAAACATAAATATTCGCATAATGCAAGACATTTTTTTTGTGAAATAAGCATTTAATTACACAAACTAGTTGTAAATGTGCGCTACGTATGGCTTCACTCAAAACGTCTTCTTGTAGCTCTGTTGAACTAATGAGGGAACTCCTTTAAAGTAAAACATTAAGTTCACAAAATGTAACTGTACCGTACCGATTCAAAGCTTCGAGCGGGATATCGGAAAGAGTTGTATCAAGCAGTAAAATAGTTGTTGGGCTAGTTGTTTAATCGGAATAATAAAAAAGAGTGCATAATAAACGGTACAAAGTCGAAGAAAAACAAACACGAGACAAGTGCCTGCCCTGTGTGTATGTTTATCCAACATTGTCACGTCTATATTGAGCATCTTTTTTTATAGTCTCTACAAAAGATGCATTGTAAGAGCATTCAATGTACGCTTAATAAAACTTAATAGTAGCTCCTCATTAAAAGATGAGTGTCTAAAAATCACTTCGGACCATTTTGTCCGGGGCCATTTCGTCCAGGGCCATTTCGTCCGAGGCCATTTCGTTCTGCATCCTACCCATGCCATCTTGCTCGCGAAAACTGCAAGAACAGCAGCGACCACGTCTCTGTTTTTTTTTCCTCATGCCATCCCATTTTTCTAACTTTTGGTGAGCGACCTCGAAGTAGCGAGCGGGGTTCACCGGCGGACGGAGCAGTCATTTTGTACACTGCGTTATTATTCATAAATTTGAACGCACAACATATCGAAGTTTAGTTTTGCTTCACTCAATACGCACTTATACTTATACAATACGCACTATGAGATTATTTTGGGGTATCGTTATAGACATAACTGCCCCTTGAAATCTAAAAACCACCATTCACAGGCTGATTTATTTCTGAAGATAAAGATGACTGGAACAGACGACACTAACCTTCCGCGCAGCAGGATTTTTGATGGCACTCGCGGATTGGTCCCAACTCTATTTTTGCGGCTTGACGCGTGCCGCGAAACAATCAGAGGCGCCGTATTGGGAGACGGGCGGTGTCATGACCACAAGCGAGGAAAACTGCATTCTATACTAAAAAAAAAAACAAAAAAAAAACGTTCCTTCTATTTATTTTTCATTCATACGCGCAGTTATACGAGGGGGGACCGAAAAGAAACCGAGCTAATTTTTTTTGCACTTATTTATTCCCATTTCAAGTACAAACGTTCAATCTCCTTCAAAGTACTGTCCACTTGCACTAATACACTTGTCTAATCTTTTAATCCATGTGTCGAAACATTGTTTAAATTCATCTTTTGTGGTGCTTGACAGCGCCTCCGTCGTTTTTTTCTTCACCTCAGCAACGTCAGCAAAACGCTTTCCTTTCATTTCTCTTTTCATTCTAGGAAACAAAAAAAAGTCGCACGAAGCAAGGTCGGGTGAGTATGGGGGGTGAGGAACAGGGGTCATACCATTTTTGGTCAAGAATTGTCGTACAGACAAGGCAGTGTGAGCCGGGGCATTGTCATGATGGAAAAACCAGTCACCCGACTTCCACAAATCGGGCCGCTTCCGCCGCACACTGTTGCGCAATCTTTTCAAAACCTCCAAGTAGAAAGCCTGGTTAACTGTCTGACCCTGCGGAACAAACTCTGAATGGACGACTCCT
Organism: Ixodes scapularis; assembly: GCF_016920785.2. Lineage (NCBI taxonomy): Eukaryota > Metazoa > Arthropoda > Arachnida > Ixodida > Ixodidae > Ixodes > Ixodes scapularis. The sequence goes on from NW_024609839.1 coordinate 15,247,101, forward strand.
TTCACATCGAAAAAACTAATCAGCATTGTTTTGATGTTTGATTTCTCCTGACGAGCTTTCTTGGGGCGAGGCGAACCTGAAGTCTTCCACTGGCTTGATTGTTGCTTTGATTCAGGATCGTAACCGTAGCACCAAGTTTCGTCACCTGTATTAACTTTTGTAAAATATTTTGGGTCACTTCGGGACTGTTCTTTCAAAGCACAGCATGCTTCCACGCGACCTTGCTTTTGTTCAGCAGTCAGCAGTCGTGGCACGAATTTGGCAGCCACCCTTTTCATTCCCAAATCTTCTGTCAGAATTCGCTGCAATGAACTCCAACTCACTCCCGAGAGCTCCACAATTTCGTCAATGGTCTGTCGTCGATCTTCGTTGATGATTGCACGAATTTTTTCAACGTTTTCATGTGTTCGTGCCGTGGAAGGACGACCGGAACGAGGTTTGTCATCAATTGACATGTCGCCATTCTTGAAACGGGAAAACCACTCAAACACTTGAGTTTTCCCCATGGAATCATCCTTGTACGCCGTTTTTAACACTTCAATAGTTTCTGTTCCACTTTTTCCGAGCAAAAAACAGAATTTAACCGCCGCACGCTGTTCACAGAAATCAGACATTGCAAAAACGACGCCCACACGAAACACTTGTCACTATAGACCCATCAGAGAAAAAAGCGCCACCTGTCGTACGCAACAGCAACTAGTGGCAGCCGCCATGCTGCAGGATAGTGCGCGCCGCTGCATACGCTGCGTTGGCCGTAGACGCTAGTCAATTCCTGCCCACGATGCCAACGTACTGCTGCGTACCCCTCTGTAAGCAGAGTGGGTATCTGGACAAGTCTGTATTCGGAAATGTACTCGTTATCGGTTGACGGCGGCGTAGCCGCGCAAACGTTTCCCTGCTGAAGTGCAAAAACGGAACACGAACCGTTTTCACGCTACGCTTCCTTGGGTGTTTGAGTCAGGTGTTTTTAATCTCACTTTGTTGCGTTTCGAGGTAGAGTTTTCAAGTTTCAGCTAGCTTGAAGAAATCAAGGCGTCAAATACAAATATAATGTTGCTCGTGGTATCGCTTGTGGACGTGACAGCTTCGCGAGCGCCTAGCTTCAGGTATGCACGAGCTCGCGGTGCTTCAAACTTGCGCGTGTAAATTATATGTTAGGTACGCATGAAGCCATACGACCTGACGCTTTAAGCTGCCTGTAGCGGAGATATCTGTGCAGCGCGTGCTTTATGCAAAGCAACATGCACGCGCTTGCAACTTCTGCTTCACTGCAAAATTTGCTGCTCTACATTTCCCAATTCTAAAATCCCCCTCAAGAAAAAGGGACTCGACGTATCAAGTAGGAACTTGTGTCGAATACGTCCTTTACTGGTTAACTTGCGCATTGAAGTTTTAGGTCTTAATTCCAAGTAAAAAAACGTGATTTGACGAGCGACGAGTCAAGTGACGGCACAAGCGACGAAAGTCGGCTACGAGCAACGAAAATGTTTCACTGTCGCTTGTTGCGTCGCTTGATTTGGGATTTCTAGAAAAACGACGCTCATCGCTTTGGTCGCTCGCTCGTCGCTTTTATGCGGTGTGCTTCATCGCGCGACTGTCCGAGCGACAGCGAAGCGGGACCCCTGCGCCTGTTTTGTCGCACATCCGGAGTGTACTGGCGACTTCTAACTACAGCCCGTAAATTATAACCGGTTCCTATCATTTTTTGATGACATGTTTGATGTCGTAACTACAAAGATCTTAGTAATGACCTTTTTCTTGCGTAGTTGGCCTTTATAAATGCGGCGACCACGAACCCCTCAACGAGAAACTTGTAACTTCTGTCGAATTGTCGTTCCGAGTCCGATCGGCTCTTGAAGAAGTGATATACCTCATCATCTTTAACGGCTGGGAGCTGGGAAAGGTCGTTTTCCCAACCCGTGATCGGGAAAACGCTACCTGCAGCCATACAGAGGCGGAAGGATCGACGAAACAAGAACGCGACAGTCAAAACAACCATGCCGGCCGCAACAGGGTCCTTCCCAATGGCGCCGGCCGCCCAATGTTGTTGGACTTGTTCAGCGGATTTTCGCTGTTGCCAGATTTTTTGAAAGGGGTCTATAAACCCAGCCGCAACTAGTCCTAACCTTCTTCGAGGACGGAATTAGGCCTAATGACTCAGCAATGTTCGCTCTATCAACTCCTGGCGGCAAAACGCGGTACTGCAAAAGCTCTGCTTAAAAAAGAATTAGTTCGGTTTCTTTTGGGTCCCCCCTCGTATGTACAGAGCGCGACACTGTTAGCGCGAACAAGCGATCACCAGTTTTTCCAGGTTTTCTCTTTGAAACCAAGGGATGTCATCCAAGTTCTTATTGCTACGGAAAGAGCTCATTTAGCTCTATAATGTAAGCAATAAAATGTCATGCTGGCTAATACTGTTTAGATGTAAAATGAGAAAATGCGCCGATGTCGTGTTCGCGCTAACAGTGTCGCGATGTGTACATTGTTTAAACACGAAAGCAAGTTAAAAAATGGCTCTTGTTACTAAAAAAACGCGACGCCGCTTAATCACCGTATCACTCATTCAACACGACACGCACTTTTTTTTTTTGTGTGTGTGTGTGTTGCTCATTCACGAAGTTTTACGCCTTTGCAAATTTCTATGCAGTTTTTTTTGGGAGGAAATAAAGTACACATTCGATTTCCGCAGGTACAGATTTCTTCAAATAAACTTTAATTCAATGACCCGTTTGGTTTAACGAATGAGTACCAAAGATTAGCTTTATACTAACATTTCTTACTAAATAAAACACGGCTAGCAGTTCCGTTTGCAAACGAACGCCAGTGTTCAGACCGCTGAAGCAGGTGGCCCGAAAGTCAAAGTCATCGAAGCTTATTTCATCTGTGGTCGGAGGCGAAGATCATCTCGCCCTCAAATTGCACGCGACTTGGTAAATAACTACGACATTCCACCACTCTAAGCTTTCAAGGACTTGACAGCTCACACGGGCAGCTTTGTTTCCACAAAATGGCACACCCAATTTCTCGCGTGCAAAGCCTTTCGAGCCTGGTCATTGTGTCCCTCTATCCGGAAGAAGACTTAAGCGACCTTCGTTTTCCAAAGATCGCTTTATCTCTTTCCTGGCTGCAACAAGAACCCTTTTCGCTCTTTCCAGGCCGGAAACTAGCTCTGCATTTGTTTTTTTTTTATTTTCCATGGGATGATTTTGCTTGAGAAAGCACGCTTCATAGGGATCTTCCCAAAAATCGGTTCTTTTTTATCGAAAAGAACCCTTTTTTGCTCATTTGGCTCCTTTTTTTCTGAGAGTGTAAACAGGCATGGCTCACCGGTGCCTTCAGACAGCGCGTCCGGACCTGGATGCCTCCTTGTTTCTGCGCATGATCGTGGCTCGTTCGCCTGGGAGAGAGAGATCGGTATCCCACCCTTGCACTGTATACGTTTCGTCGCAAAATGACCTTTTAAAGGGCCACTTCGGTCCATACATTCGATTTTGGGATTATGACTGTTTTTAGCGTAGTCTGAGTCCCTGAATTGCAAGGTGTAATTTTGTTTTCTTGTTATTGTGCGTAGTTTTAAACATATCGACGCCTCAGAGTTTTGTTTCGGGGGAGGCCAACAAAACCGAAACTAGCGGCTCAAGGCCCCGGCAAGACTGTAAATGAGACGCTATGTGAGCGTAACGTCAGGATCGTTCTCGTTCAACGAGTACGCAGGCCGAGCGGCACCTACCTCAGTTGCGCTAGCCGTCCAAAGATAGGAGGCAAGCTGATTTTGTTTTAATTCTGTATACGTGGTAGTTATCCAGCATATGTAGCAAGAGTTAGTGCGTATACCCAAAAGCTAGCGACTGGAAAACGAGTGAACTCGTTCGGTGCGGTACTCGGCGGCTGTCGCCGTGCGTACGGCCTTCCGTACTCGTCGCTAGGCCTAAATTGTCATCGGGGCTCCGTGGATGGAGCGGCGTTGCTCTACACCGCACTGCCAGTGACGTACAGTATAGGGGGCTCTCTCGCTTTCGCGCTGCGGGTCAGTCCCAGACACGAAGCTTTGAGGCTCTACGGCGTGGGCCGCGGCGCCCGAACACACGTGTGCTGGGCTCTACACGTCTGTTTTTTTCGTTCTTTTTTCCTCGGGCGCGTAAAAGCCGAAGTCCAAAGTCCACTCGTTGAACAGCTTTCATCCACACCTTCTCCAATTTCCGGTCCGTTGGAAACTTGTGATAAAGCCCCTCCGGGTTCCACAGCCGGTTGTTTGAGCAGCTCACAGCGCTACAAGTTGTACTCGGCGTCTTTCGAGGAACAGCTGGGCGGTCTTGGGCGCACCGAGTTGCTCGCTAAAACAAGTCTTGGAGTCCTCACAAGCACATAAACAAAAGGCTATACCGAAGCTACACGGGTTACAGATAAAAGCAACGGCTAAACACGCCAATCACAAGCCGAAGTAGCGGTGCTAGTGGCTCAAGGAAGCGAACTCCGCGCAACGCCCGTACCGGAGGAAAAAAAAGAGAACGATACTGACATCACGTCCCAATGTTGCTTTAGTGATTGGTAAACCGGTGGCCGCCCGCTAAGGAGCAGCCGCTCGCGGAAGGTCGCATTTTTATTATCGGCATTAGTTGAGAATACGGCATCCCTCGGACGTAATTTTTTGGCTGGGGTCGTATTTTGTGTCACTACAGCGATACCAGTAATTTATTTCATTTTGAGTTTTGGCCGGAGTTGCCCTTTAAAGCCAAAACAGCTGATACAAAGCGGACACTGTTGGATGCGATACTCCCGAACGAATACAAATAGCCATGCAGTTTCCCGAGTGGCCCCTGCGGGAGAAATGGCGGCGCTACGATCGCCTTTAGTTTGGTTCTCGAGTACGGATCCTTTCCACTTTTTAATAGCTGGCTCTGCGGCAGTTTCTCAGCTGAGTTGTTTTAGTAAGGTTGTCCTGAGCGCATAGCTCCAGTGTACTACTCTACACTACGGGGGAGGTGATAGGGATGAAAAGATTGGAGAGATGAAATGATATAACGAAGGGTGTACGGATGACGACGAGGAGATCATATACTTTACGGAAGAATACAGGACACTCCCTGAGAATACCTCGAAAAAGTCAACAGCGAAGTACCGCGGAAATACGCGTGACGACGGCAACGCACCGTCTTTGGATCCGCGGCCACGACAACCGCGCCGCATTCTGAAATGTCACCTGGTGGCGTGCTCTGGTGGCGAGAGAAGAACAACTCCACCAGGGGAGGACTCGACGCGGCCGTCGTTCGGCCTAATGCAAATGAGGAGAGTGTTCTGTGATCGCCCATGGTAAAGTCTTCGAGAAGATCAAAGTGGCGCTGTCTCACGCTTCAGCGGGCCAGTGCCAGTCCCGTTTCTCTCAAAAATGTTAGCAATGCGTTTATTGCATTTACAGAGCGTTTAATCGAATCCCAGCCGCCAAGCACTACGTCGGCGGTGTCATGCTTGGCAGCGTCATCTCAAGCACATTTCTTTCGGTGACATGAAGAGTACATAGAGTGAGAAGGTGCTCTGTGATTTTTTGTGTGTAGCACGCCCGGAAGTCTAAAAAAATTGCTTTCTAAATTCTACAAAAAAACAAAAACAAAAAAAAAAAAAAATCGAAAAAACACGAAAAAACGAAACTTGCGAAATCTATTTTTAGGCGTAATTTGTCGATTGTGGTTTCAGTATTACGAGAGAGACCGGATTGAGAACGAAAGAGCGTATTGGGATGCAGTGAGTCCGAGCGGGTATAAAAAAAATCACAACAGCAGCACATAGCCAATACGAATTCTTGGCTGCTTGACGAAATCCCGATGCGGCATCTGTTCGGAAGATGGGATTACAACGCTTGAAATGTTTTCTTCAGTGTGTCTTTCGGTTTTTTTCAACGCTCTCCTTGCTGATAATACCAGAGTGACCAGGAATCCACTGAAGTAAAAGAACACGGCCGGCCTGTAGAATGTTGTTCACACATGATGTGATTGCATAGACGAAAGAAAATTCGCGCCATCTCTCATTGGTATAAAACTTCCGAACAGGTTTTGCAGGGGCGCGCTGTATTTATTTATTTGTTGGTCGAATGCACCCTGAGCGAAAAAAAATGCTCGTGGAGACCTAAGCACTTCTTATGAAGTGCAGTAAAATGGAGTGGCGGACTTGTTGGTACATGTTTAACTTATGAAGCACTTAAAAAGTGAAAGCCGTTTACAACCCCCTGTAACGCCGAATTGGAGCGCAGCTCTCGAGGAGGAGGAGGGAAGGGTACTGAGGGGAAAATAGACCCCTCCTCCTCCTCCTCCTTCTTCTCCTCCTTCCCTCATTCTTTAATATGCTCCGGGGGGGTCACCTTAACTCGGAGGAAGGGGGTCACGTGGCCTTGGGGGTGGGGGGGGGGGGGTGTCGCGTGACTTCGGAGGGGGAGGGGGGCCACGTGACCTCGGGGGATCATGTGACCTGGGGAAGTCACGTGACCTTGGGGGGTCACGTGACCTTGAGGTGACCGTGGGAGGGGTCACGTGGCCTCGGGGGGTCACGTGACCTGGAGGTCACGTGACTTTGGGAGGGGTCACGTGACCTTGCGGTGTTCTGGGGGTGACCCCTTCAGGTCTCGTAACTTCCCGGGTCACGTGACCCCCAGGTTGCATGCAACCTGAGTTGCATGCAACGCGCGGTTACGCCGACGCCGACGGCGACGCCAACGGCGACGGCGACGGCGACGCCGCTCAAGCTGGGCAAGAGCTGCGCTCTAAAAACGAGGACACGAGGAAGATGAAACAGGACCAAGCGCTAGCTTACAACTGAAGGTTTATTGAAACACACTTACTATTTATACACAAATCCTGGCTTCCGACACAAAAAGCAAAACTCGTTCTCAGTTAAGTGCACTGACGGTGCACTCACGCAGCTATCTTTGCCCTTTACTCTAATACAATAGGCCTCAAACAAATCTCTTTCAGTTTTGTTTCTTCGTTTTCCAACAATTTGTGTTTTGTCAAGATTAGGCGCGCATGGACACCTATCACAGTGAATTGCTAGATTACCCGATGGGGAACTTCTGATACCCGTGTCCCACTAGAGCGACATACAGAAACAAAAGACAAAGAAAAGCCTCAAACCAGACTTGTTTGCGATTTGAGACGCTTTGTACAGTAACGGAGGCTATGCTCAAACACGAGCATCATGCACGCGAGGGTATCTTTGGCAGGCTGGCAATCGCTCGTGCTTACTTCGCGAGCACCGAACGACTAAACGCCTGCCAAATGTACCATCACGAGCATGCTGCATGGGTTTGAGGCTTGTCTCTGTTTTTTGTCTCTGTCTGTTGTTCTAGTGGGACGCGGGCATAACAGATAGGGCGTGCTCGCGTGCCCTATCGTTGATGCACCTCCCAGTTTGCTCTATATACGCTTTTCCGCAAGTCATAGGTATTTCGTAAACAACTGACGTTCCGCATTCAATGTACTGCGCGGCGTGTTTCTTAACGCAAATCGCAGGTTTTATTTATTTTTTTTTTTTTGATAACTTTTGAGCAGATACTGGACAATTTTGACGGCGCAGAGAACACCACGGGTACTTCAAAGTGTGCGGCGACTCGTTTTAGGCCGCAGGGCAGCCCGTAGACGTCGGGGATTACCACCGGTCTTGTCTGTTTCCTCTATCCGGCCGCTTCCCCTCCGTTCCTTCTTTTTAACCTTTAAAACCAGGGTTTCTGCAACTTCTTTCAAGAAAGGCTCGGGATAGCCCACCGTTTTAAGGCGACGCACCTGATCAAGAAAGCTTTCGCCCATGTTATGGACTTGTTAGGGAGGCTGTCATCAATGACGACACGATTTCTCATTTTGGGCAAATGAAAAAGGCAAATCGCCTTTCTTCGAGCGCTTCTTCTTCAAAACAAAATCCTGGCTACGTGCCTGCTCCCTAGACAAGTTGTATAATCATAACATGGGCGAAAGCTTTCTTGATCAGGTGCGTCACCTTAAAACGGCGGGCTGTCCAGAGCGTTTCTTGAAGGAAGTTGCAGAAACCCTGGTTTTAAAGGTTAAAAAAAGAACGGAGGGGAAGCGACCGGCCAGAGGAAAAAGACAAGACCGGTGGTAATCCCCGACGTCCACGGGCTGTCCCGCGGCCTAAAAAGAGTCGCCGCACACTTTGAGGCACCCGTGGTGTTCTCTGCGCCGTCAAAATTGTCCAGTATCTCCTCAAGAGTTATCAAAAAAAAAAAAAAAAAAAAACTGAGACTGGCGCCAGGAAACACGCCGCGCTTGTTTCTTGGCGCTTTCGTAAACAACTGACACTGGGCATTGAATGCCCCGTGTCAGTTGTTTATGAAATACCTATGACTTGTGGAATTGCGTATAAAAGGCAAACAGGGAGGTGCATCAACGATAGGGCACGAGAGGGCGCATTATCTTTTTCTTTCTTTTTTTTTTACTTGTCTTGCGGGTTTGCCGCGTAGGGGGCAGAGATAAAGGCGTGATGCCTGACGAAGCCCCTGCCCCCTACAATTCAGCAGCTCAAAGTAGTAGTTACATAATAACCGATAAAACAAAACATTATGCAGTTAAAATAAAACAAGAAAAACAAGTCAAAGATTCCAGGGAAAATAAACACTCCATTCATTTGTATAAAAACACTATAAACATCAGTAAGTGGTGGTCGTAAAAACCGAAAACAATAACAACTAACAGTAACAACAAACAAAAAACTAGAATGCTATATTATATATCACCGACATATCAGCATCAGAAGAAACTTCACATGAAGGAATACAATATGAACATATATCTTTGAAATTAGCTATACCTAGTGATTATGTTCCTGGTAAAATACACTATCCAAATGGGAATGCGATTTAACTGCCAGCCAAGAAATTTCTAGAATCCCTTTTGAAACCAGGAAACGTGATGTTAACGTTAATGTTGTGGTCCGTTCTATTTAGAGTTTTTTGTATCGACGTATCTACGGTAAAAGTTTGAAGTAATATATTTGATCTGCCTTAAGCGTAATATATTTGATGAAGAGTGGTTGTGTCATTACATTCCTGGGTACCCCCTTTATAATTTTCACACATTCGTAAGATATTTTTTCCTGCAAAAGGATAATTTTATTAGAATTCGCCGCTGTCGTCGTTCCCCAGACCAGAATACCATAACTAATTTTGGAGTAGAGTAAGGAAGTTAGAAGTTCCCCATCGGGTAATCTAGCAATTCACTGTGATAGGTGCCCGTTTGTGCCTAATCTTGACAAAACAAAAATTGTTGGAAAACTAGAAGCAAAACTGAGAGAGTATTGTTTGAGGCCTATTGCATTAGAGTAAAGGGCGAGGATAGATGCGTGAGTGCACCGCCGGTACACTTAACTGAGAAAAAGTTTTGTTTGTTTTGTGTCGGGAGCATGAATTTGTGTACAAATAGTAAGTGTGTTCCAATAAACGTTTAGTGGTGAGTTAGCGCTTGGTCCTGTCTCGTCTTCCTCGCGTCTTCGTTTTTTAGGCGCTTCACAAGTTAAACTTCTTAAGAGTTGTGAATGCGAAAGCACGTACGCCGCCCTTCCGCTCCCTTATTTCGTCAGCGGCGTACTTGCGTCGACGGTCGAGCGCGCGCGCTCTCCTCGGCGCGCTGATCTTGGGCGTGGAGCGGTGGAGCCGCTGCCTCGCAGACACGCAGCGCCATGGGTGGCGGTCGCTGAAAGTGACGCGCAGCGGTGAATGAGAACCTGGTTTTTCATAACTGTGACGCACACCAGCCAGTGGGACCGAACCCGAAATCCATCAGCTTCACTCCGCTCATTTGGGATCGGGGAAACTAAGTGCCGGTTGGCTAGGCTTTCCGCATAGTTTCAAAGCTGGGAGCCGGCTTCACATCGAGAAAGAGGTTTAGGTGCCGTTGGGCGCGGCTTCAAAGCTCATGACGTCGGCTCGCTCCATGGGACAGTTAATGCTTTCGCATTAGAAAAAAAGCAGGAGACGGAGGAACCTTTGAGTAAAATCCTTTTATCCCACAGACGTCAACATCTGGTAGCGAGCAACGTCATACATTTTTTTGCTTCTAAGATACCCTAGGCGATTATTCTCAAACTGCGGTTGGCCAAAAACGTGCTTCCGAATAGGGTAAATCCACTTCTGGGATGCAACAAACGGCACTTTCCCGCGTCTGAGTACGTGCGTGCACCTGAGCAATTTTGGACACGTACAGCGCTTTCCGTGAGCTTGTTAGAAGTTATTCTATATAGGATGGTTTCAACTGAGATTTTTACAAATCTCCGCTAGATCTGTCTTTTCCGGAACAAGCAACTTAGAAGCGCAACTGAAAGGTATGGACGGACCGAAACAAATCTATGTTCTTCCAATGCGTCCAAAAAAAAAAAACAATGCGTTTTTTTTTTTTTAACAAGGCGGGGAAAGCGCACATTTGTGGCCGCGCAGGCCATCGCGAATGACCAACGATTACACCTCGCCATTTTTATTTTCATCTCGCGAGAAAGGACGGCAACAGGGAGGCGCAAAGGCACGATGTGAACACACGCACACGGTTGCACACACGCACGCACACACGCACGCACGCACGCAGGCACACAGACACCCACGCACGCGCGCACACACGCACACGCACACACGCGCGTCTTTCCCCGTCTTTGCTATCTTTCGTCCCCTTACCTTCTGTTCTCCTGCTTTTCCGCCATCAAAGACGGACGAGGAATTTTTGTGGCGATTCGAGAGTACCGGTCCTTCGTTCACGAAAGGGCTAACTGAGCTCAGATCGATAAGATGGGTGCTTAATCTTTACTCTTTCATCTAAGATGAGAGGCGTTGACAGCTGCAAGTGTGCAGTTCGTCGTTGAAGCGATTTGCTTAAAGCTTTTTAAACGTCACGTGATGCAGTGTGGCCGCACACAGGAGCTCTTCAGCTTTGAAATAAAAAAAAGAGGGTTATAAAGAAACAGTTTAGGAGGTTGTCGCTGGCGAATTATAATCGAGAGTGGGTGTCTTACGTCGTGTTTTATCAACACGTCGAAGATGGATGATAAGATGAATGTTAACGGCTCTATTCTTCATAATGGGTGGTAGCTCGCGCCACCTGCCATAGATAAAAACCAGATTGTAAGCTCGCCTTATTTTCAAGCTGTTTCCCATAATCCAAAGGCGGTCGAAGGTAGGTTCGGTGTGACGTTAGCTTAAAAAGAAAAAAAAAAAAGATTTATTTTTACTGACTAAAATCTTTTTTTTTTCTTTAGAAAAGGTGAAATGCATTAAAAAAGCATAGAGACCCATCCGCCGCTTGTGATCATGTTTTTTTTTCTTTGTGAAGTTCCTGCGAAATGCGGGACTAGTTATGTAGACAAAACGTCTGGGCGCATTAATCGCAAATTGCGTAGCACGAGCTAGCGGTTAAGAAAACACAGTTTTTGAACCGAGCTACAAATGTTGTCAGTTTCTCGATTTGCTGCGTTTTCTAGAGTAATACTAAAGACCCAGACACACCGCTGGTACATCATACAAAAACGCATGGTGTTGACCGAAGACACTTGATGACATCTGCGGACAGGACTCAAGCGCGTTCGAAGCAACTTCCGACATGCTTCGAAGTTGTCTGCAGAGAGTTTGTGTGCGACCAACGTGAGCGTCATACAAGGAACGCATCAGACACTGTCTGCATACTGTCTTTTGTAAGTTGTTTTAGACCTCGGATTTAGGTCCTCGATAGAGAGAATGACCACTACAAACATCTTGTAAAGCAGTTCTTCTAAATCTCTATCAAGACTCCCCGTTTCAGCAGCATGATCTGTGGTTCTGAACGAACCTGTTAAAACATTTCTGTAGTTTTAAAGTATTAATTATTTTTTAAGAAGGTGGAGGGGTTTACTGATATCCGTTCACTTTTGTTTCCCTTTATCTTTTTGTGTCGCCCCAGGTAGCACACCATGTCGGCCGATACTGGGATTACGTCGGCCAGTACCGGGAGCTGTACGGCGGATCCCGGCCAGGGACGCCGGTAAGAAACCGATCCCGGCCGATATCGGGGACTCGTTGTCTAAACTGGCCAGCGCCAGCCGGAAAGTTCCCGATACCGGCCGACATCGTTTTCTTGCCGTAGTCACCGGCCAGTCTAGCCGTGGAGTTTCCGGTGACTGGCCGATATCGTTTTCTTGCTGTAGTCGCTGGCCAGTCTAGCCATGGAGTTTCCGGTGACTGGCCGACATCGTTTTCTTGCTGTAGTCACTGGCCAGTCTAGCCGTGGAGTTTCCGGTGACTGGCCGATATCGTTTTCTTGCTGTAGTCGCTGGCCAGTCTAGCCATGGAGTTTCCGGTGACTGGCCGACATCGTTTTCTTGCTGTAGTCAGCGGCCAGTCTAGCCATGGAGTTTCCGGCGACTGGCCGATATCATTTTCTTTCTGTAATCACCGGCCAGTTCAGCCACGGAGTTTTCGGTGACTGACCGACAACATTTTCTACCTGCTTTCACATGCCATTCGAGCCATGCAAGTTTTGATATGTAACCGACATGGCTTTTTCGCTGATATAGAAACTATATGATGGTTACAAGCAACCATTATGTTGGACATATGTCTTCAATATGCTAAAAGATGACACCTAATATTATCCTTGGCCTAGTATTAACGCCGCGTCATCCTTAAACCAGTTAACAAAGGCTTATTTCAGTTTTGTTAAAAAAGACGGTATCAAACATGGCTGTGGAATGAAAATTTAATTTGGTTTACGTCTATTAATTTTTTAGAGGGCAGCTCTTAGACGCCCGTTTCCGGCTTGAGCGGCATCGCCGTCGCAGTCGCCGTCGGCGTAACCGCGGGTTGCATTATGGGAAACGTCCCATAATGCAACGCGCGGGTCTTACTTGTGACCCGCGCAGTGCATTATGGGACGTTTCCCATAATGACGGCGTGTGTGACGTCATGAGAGTCCCGCGCGTTGCATTATGGGAAGCGTCCCATGATGCAACGCGCGGTCGGCGACGGCGACGCCAACATCGCCGTCGGCGTAACCGCGCGTTGCGTTATGGAAAACGTCCCATAATGCAACGCACCGTCTCATTTGTGACCCGCGCATTGCATTATGGGAAGCGTCTCATTATGCAACGCGCGGGTCGGCGACGCCAACCTCGCCGTCGGCGTAACCACGCGTTGAGTTATGGGAAACGTCCTATAATGCAATGTGCAGTCTCATTCGTGACCCGCGCATTGCATTATGGGACATTTCCTATAATGACGTCACAATTGACGTCACGTGTGACGTCACAAGGGTCCCGCACGTTGCATTATGGAAAAAGTCCAATGATACAACGCGCGGGTCACTCGTGACCCGCGCGTTGCATCGTCGCGGCGAAACTTGCTTTCGATGAGTTGGGCATTTTTACTGCGGCACTGCGCTTCCGTAAAAATTTCCACATGTTCTCAACGGCAAGTCTCAGGGCTTACACAGGGGTTTAAAGAGCTTCTTCGACGAATGAGTACGAACGAGTAGAAAACGTGTCTTCAGCATGTTGCCACCAGCCTCCGCAACGCTCCAAAAACGCGATTTTTCAACATGCAAAATCGCCGATCGGTGGCTTCACTCTCGCGCTGCAGCTGCAGCGACCAAGCGGGGATGCGCGATCCAGCCCTTTGCCCAGGCAGATGCCGAGCGCTCCGTGCAAGCGGTCGTTGAGCGGTCGGCCTCAGTAAGCGATCCACCCAGTTGCACGCGCTGCCACCGCTTTCATAACGTCTGCCCTCGCTTTTTAACAGTTTCGGTTCAAAAATGTTGATTGTTACTACTTGATTAACGGTGACCCCGACGTTAAGACATAATTTATTTTCCCCTACAGTTATATAAACCCGATGAATGAATGTATTGTACTTTTGAATGTATTGTACATTCGTGAAAAGTCAGATAATCGAAAACTCAAGCGGCGCATTCGGTCACGGCGTGATAGCATGAAAGGAAACTGCTCAATCAAAACCGAAACTGAGTGGCCAACTAGTTCCCAGAGGGCACTTCGTCGAAACATTGCGTATTTCTTCCTACCCCCGTTTCTTTTTTTTCTTTTTTTTTTTTTTTTTTTTAGAGTACCACAGTAGCACGATTATATATTTTGAATTCGTGTTTAGACTAGAAAACACCGCATCCAGCATCGAGCCAGCAGTTGATAGACATTGCTAGAAAGCCGATCCAGCATCCAATCCATAGCCGGACAAGGTGAGCAAACACAAATGGCGAGCGGGACGTTGGCGTGGTTCGCGGCATGGTTCAGGTACGGTGGCTCCAGGGTTGAACGATTGTATGTGACCGTGGTGGCGAGTGAAAGCGCTGCATGTAAATCTATGCGGGGCAGAAGTCGCTCGAAGTTACCGCCTGTGCTTTGATTTTGATGTTCGTGTTCTGTCGGTTTCGTCGTATGTAGGCCTAAGGAACCAACTTCCGCTCAACAACGCTTGCTGGTTGTTGACTCGACGGTGTTGGCGGCCCTTCGCCGTATCCCGACGATCGTTTCGTCGGCATGTCCCGCAAGACGGAGTAGCCGTCAAGTAAGAGAAATTACGAGCAGCAGGAAACGGATGCGGCCGCGTATTATTTCGTAGTGGCGAGCTGCGGCACTTTTCTGTTTACGTGCGCCCACGTTTTTGCATCGGCTTCTGCCCGTTCGTAGTGTAGATGCCCTTTGCCTTTCGTCGCATCGCGCTGTTTCCACGCTTCGAGCGCACCTTCGGGACTCCCGGCCGAGTATGGACGAATGTCGCGCCGCTAGCCCGGCGAGACGGTGACCGGTCGGCGGAAGGGCCTCCGTGTGTTGTTGTAAGCGTTGAAGTGAAATTAAGGGGAGGGGGGGGGGGGGATAGAGTCAATCCTGTACGCGCGCTAGGCGCATTTGTCACTGACTTGGGGTAGAGTGAGGGGAAAAGATAGAAGTAGGAGTCGGGCGTCAGGAGCGTCGTCTCACCGTCCCGCTAGCTCGTCATCCCATCGTCGCGCTTAATCCGTGAGTGAGTGAGTGTGTGTGTGTGTGTGTGTGTGTGTGTGTGGGGGGGGGGGGGGGGGGTTAGCACTGGTGGCTGGCACCGCGCGGTGTCCGGTGATCAAGGCGGTCTCCGGGGGCGACCGCGCCGTGTTGGTGGAGGCATGCTAGCTCGCCGAGACGCTGCTGGCGGGGCATCGGTTTGTGCCGTCCGCGAGACGCTTGTCCGTTATTTTATTTATCCTTGCATCAGGTTTTAGATTATGGCGGTAACCTTGCATTGTTTGCCATACTTCGCAAAGTCGTAACAATTTTTCTAGAGGCGACTCCTAGAGCCGCTCGTCAAATTTTGCGGCACGCAATACAACTTTTTTTTTTTTTTTTCGACACATTTTTTTTTTTTGCATTATAACTTAGTGGTATATCGAAACTTTCTGCTCGTAGCGCAATCGCACCAATGCTAAGAAATTCCGCACGTACTGGCTAAGTGTCATCTTCGTAAGCTCAACTCGTTTTTCCGAGTTCACATCAAACAAAACTAGGTTCCTTCTATGAAAATAGAGTGTACCGTTAAATACCGGGCAAGCGTGCACTCAAACTTTGGAAATAATCGCAAAAAAATGGGGGATGTGTGCTTGTCCGGTCGTCAATTTTACATATAAATGTACTGTACGTATTTCCTCAGATCTCACAAATTTGGTAATGGGTGCTTAATGTGGAATGGGCGGATGCACGGTATTCTACGGTATGTCTAGGCAGTTAGCGGCATCCTACGCCTTGGTAAGCACAACCGCGCGTTGTGAAGTCCACCACCGGCATGGCACATGGCCCCGTCCTTACCTAGCGTGCCGTCATATGCAAGGAATGTATACTCCGTTCGCCCCTAAGCTGAGACTAGAATCTCCTCCTTCAGTGCGAGCTCGCTGACTTCTGCAGTGCTTTGGTTGCGCGTGCCTGCGCGATCGCACTTGTGTTAGCAAGGGCAGAAAGCTTGCGTTGAAGGCGGAGCTTCTAGTCTCAGCTTAAAAATGAACGGAGTATAGTCGAAACGCCATTGCCATGGCTTGAAAAACTGGATGTAAATAAGCTATTTGCACAAAACCTCGGTATCACGAAACCGTTGCAAGTAAAAAGCTACAGAGCATGGTGTAAACAGACCTTTATGCGAAATGAGCACCGTTTTTCTCATTTAGTGCTACTTTTATTACTTGGCGTATACCGGAGTGCGACGCCGTCGTGTTTCATTGTGGCCGTCCATGGGGATATAGCCATGGAGGTATTATAATATATGCTAAAGGTTGCGAAGACCTGACAGTGTGAACTAACTTGAATGAACATCATGTCTGACCACGCCTTTTATTCTAGTGAGGAGGAGTACTGTTCATCGAAGAGAATAACGAAATAACGGTGGCGTCCGTCCCTCTGTTGTGGTTCGACGTGAGTATGAAACAACGGCGGGTGGCCAAGCAAAATGCCTGGGGTGGACATCTTGTCTCGTGTGCGACCGGGCCAAGCACCAGACCCTGACTGGCCTTCGTTCAGAGCATCAAGTTTGCAGAAATGCGGTAAGTATTATTTTGTACTGTTCCTTTTCATCTAAAGTCCTGATAATGTGCTAATACACGTTTTTGATCTGCCCTCTGTTAGCATGCTTGACCAGATTAGCTTGCGTGCAGTTGCTCAATTTAGTTAGCTCCATAATCTTCGTAGTGACACATGCACAATTACAGTAGTGACCGAGTCCTTCAATATGCTACTGGTCACAAAACTTTCTCGTAATGCTGTGGGAAAGCATTGCATGCTGCCAAGAACGACCGTGGTGCTGTCCTACTCTGGAGAGGTTTTAGACGGACAGCTTAGATGCTTGTTTTTAGGTGCAGCAAGTTCGCTTCGGCGCCGTGCTGTGCAGCTTCTGTTTGTACCTTGAAATGTTGTACCAATGGACCGATTTTGGTGTTTTGTGAGATTGAGATCTCGTCAGGCTTGTACTGAGGGAGCTGACCTTTCTTTAACAGACACGTCGCCTGCTAACGTGAGTAAATAGGGAGGGTTTGTCTGCCCTAGAGTGTCATTTGCTGCGGGAAACAAGACGCCGTTGCGTCGTCTGCTACCAGAACCGAAGAAAGGTGGATCATCTGTTACACACTGTATGCTGCAAGTGAAACGATAGAAAACAAAGTTGTATTGGGAACTTCTGCTATTTAACAAGGGGCACAATTGATGACCTGTGCTTTAGTTGGAAGTGCCAATTCATTCTAAAGCGTCATATGCCTAGGTGAGAGGTATCGTGACCACAGAGCAGCCGCTTGCAGCCAATTTCGTTTTCTATACCAGGGCAAGTGTTCTTAACGGGATTCTCTCCCATTCTTAGACGGTTGATAGTTTAAAAAAAAAGGCCGTCCTGAAAGCCCAGAAAATGGCAGTTCCAACAAGGGTACAGGCACCAAGCTAGGCCTAATAGGCACGGACCTATATATAAGATTTTTTAACTGGTGCTTATCGCAGCCAAGCGCAGCGCGTCTCGCGTGCGTCGCCGACGAATCAGTATTTTTATTTCCTTTGATTGTCAAAAAACATCATAAAACTTTGTGGGAGCATTCATTTTGACCATACAAGCCAAAACTGTGAAGTTCTGAAAATTGGGGCCGTGTATCCTTTTTAGAAAGTTTATTTGATTAACACACTTTTTTAATTAAATTTATGAATATTGCATACAAATTATAACGTCTCTTAAATTTTTACAAAAATTTGAAACACTCACTGTGTCTGGCAACTGTTCCAAAGCTACCCGAACCATCCAAAACACCTGAAGGTTCAAGCATTCTTCTGAAACTTCCCGAAATCCAAGTTTTTGAAAAAGTTTCTTCGCATCATCAGTGCATAATGTTGATCAGCAAAATGGATAATGCTTTCTTATGCCTTGGTTACCTTGCAGCCTTCGACGCTCAGCTGCTTAGGCCGTGATAGACCTGCACATCCAGAATGGGCACCTACAGCACCAGAACAGGGAACTGCAAGTCTGTTGGGCAGGTGCTCGGGCACGTGGTGTCTTTGAAGCACCAGGGAGAGCAGGCGAGGCCCGGGGAACAGGCGACGCCCCAGGAACTGGCCAGGCCTGAACCACCCGAGCTGTTCCTGATGCCTCTCCGCAACATGGAACAGCTTAGTGCACAGAAGCGCAGCTGAAGAACTTCACCAACATGACACTGCCGGTATTTATGTGTCCTCTTTTTTACAATATTGACGGGTATAAGGCTGCGATTCTTACTTTGTGGTTTAACTTGGGCCTTTTACCGTAATATTTCAAATGGATGCCCACCCAAACTATATTTTAAGCACAGTCGGTGGCAAATTAAAAATGAGTAAGTTGAGCTACCTTCATTACGGGCCTTCTGTTATTTATAACAGCAGAGTGCATGCACAGCCAATGCACAATGGAAGGCTATTTATTGTAAGGGGTACCCTTAAACTGAACCCTGCAATAGAATTGTGTCAAGGTGACGCAACGCCAGTTGCACGTTTTGCAAGTCAGCTTGAGTAGCCTGCGTAAAGTTTTTGCAATTGTTAAACTGCGTTTCATAGAGGCTACTGAAGGGAGAAATGATGGACGGTGGCCACCAAAAATTAAATATTTGTGCATCATTACATTTTTTAACAGTTCTTTCCACCCGAAGGTCGTGTAGACAAGAGGCCTTCATGTGCATCCTCATTAAATGGCATTTTAAATCTTTTTCAACTGCCGCTTCTTGAAATATTTTTAAGTAAAACATTTCACAACATGGGAAGTAAAATCGCCCAACACATTTGCCTTTGGGTGCTTACAATATGTCGGCCTGCAAATAATCATAAATCATGCTGATTTGCTACGGCACTCCTGCCCGTTTTATCCTTAGAAGTTAAATTCCGCACCTGCAACAACTCTCGCCGTGAGTATGTGTGCGGAGCACGCACAAACCTGCCTGCGTGCTTTTTGTGTTTAATGCTTGCTTGACAGAAGGGTCGAGATGCTGTAGTATATATTGGGCTTCTTTTGGTTTTGTTCCTGTTCTCACTTGAGGCTATAGTCAAGAGATCTAAATATTTAGGGCGATAAATTCATTTGTGCTTTCGGCATCTGCTACAGAAGTAAAGGTACATGCTTGAAAATAACTTTTAGCCTGGTCTAGTAGTAGTAGTATTAAACGTTTATTTCAACCGCTTTAAGGGGGAAGGGGAGAGGAATGAGTCAATGGCATCGCGGCCTGGACTCGCGGTATGGGGGAAGGGAATTATATATGTACTTCTATGCCAGCTTCGTGGATATAATCCAGAAGCGTGCGTAGAGTTTGATATTGCTTATCTGGAGGGCCTGGGGGAAAGACCCAGCCCTCCATGGATGTCACCCCGTCCTCTATGTGCTTCTTCCTTGTTGCCTCAAGGCCTTTGCAGCTCCATAACAGGTGAACTAGGTCGACCGCATGTTGGGGGTCCTTGCAGTAGCAGCATGTCGGTGGTGTGCGCGCCTTTTCCCACGCTGCTCTTCTGTTCGGCGTGCAGGCGGTATTGGTTCTAATGCGAGTTAAGAGCACCCTCGTTCTCCGCCCAAAGCCTCGCGGCAGTGGGTCGGAGATGGGTGGAAGGTGTTCCTTCAGCGCAGTACGGGACGAAAGTTTTATCTGCTGTTTAGCTTCGTCGGGGTCATAGTCGTCTTCGTCTTCGTCATCTTCGTGTGAGGAAGATGCGTAGCCGTGATCATGGAGGTGGCAGGGCGGCTTCTGCGTCTCGCAGAGTGTAACTATTAGCGCGCGAGCTGCAGAGTGGGCCTGCTCATTGCCAGCTATGCCTGCGTGGGCGGGCGCCCAGGACAGCTGGACTTTTGTACCTTGCAGAGAAAGTTGGAGGGCCATCTTTTTTATGGATTTTGCTCTCTTGCAGGGGCTGTTCCTATTTCTGCACTCGGTGAGCGAGGCTACCGAGTCCGTAAAGACGTGGAGCTCTTTTGGTCTTATGGTTGTGTCGTTGAGGACTATTTCAATCGCATATTGAATCGCTCCGAGTTCGCCACCCTTGACGGAGGTGCTGTTTGGTAATTGTTTGGAAGATATAATTCCTTTTCCTGGTATTGCCACTGCGACCGTAGCAAGTTGGTCTGGGAGTGTCGCAAAAGCCGCGTCTGTGTAGACGGCTAGCTTCTCCGCCGAGCTTTCCCAGGTCTGTATTCGTTTGTTGTGGCTACTGGCTTGCGATTTCTGACGATCTGGATGTCTCAAGCTCGCGTTCTTCGGGATGGGCTTGCCTTCTACGAGGTCGATGTAGTCTAACCAAGGAGGGTCGTTTTCTGGGAAGTCGGGAAGCGGGAGTTTAAGTGCTTTAATCAGACTGAGAATGGTTCTGCCTGGTCGTGAGTGTTGCAGTCGTTCACGGTGGGCGGCAGATCGTACCATTACAGTTTCTTGTAAGTTGTTGAGCTGGGCATGTTCCATTAGTGTCCCTATTGGTGTGAATCGAGGTAAGCCGGTAATTACCCGTGCAGCTTGTCTGTTGATGGTTTCCAGTTTTTTCCACTGGCTTTTTGAGATGTTGTAATACGATGCGCAGTAGCAGACTTTTGATACGATGAGTGCCTTCACCATCTGACGTGCAATTCCTTCGTTCGCTCCGCCTCTGGAGCTGCATATCCTTCTGATGACATGGATGATTGCTTGCATTGCTGGCTGACCTTGGTCATCCAGGTTCTGCACGAGCCGTCTTCATCGATGTACATTCCGAGTATTCTGATCGAGGTAGATGGTTGGATTCTGTTGCCTGCTAGCGTTAAGTACATCTGACTGGCGATGCCAGCTTTTCTTTGTTTACGGGATGCGACGACCACATAGGTCGTTTTCTCCGGGGATGCAGTGAGGCCGACCCTATTGAGATGGGTTTGCACTTCGTCCAATCCGGCTTGAAGAGTCTGTTGTTGGGTTCGGGTATCGCCTGTCACTGTCCATAGGGAGATATCGTCCGCATATATGGTGAACTTGAGGCTTGGGATCCTCGATAGGCGGTGTGGGAGATCGGCCATTGCCATGTTAAGCAGTAAAGGCGAGAGTACAGAGCCTTGTGGTACGCCGACCTTGTTGGGTCGTGGGTTGCTCATGTGTTCCCCTATTCTTATCGAATATGTCCGATCCTTAAGAAAAGCTTTAATAAAGTTAAGCGCCCTGCCCTGTATCCCTAAGCGTTCCGCCTCCTGAATGACAGCCCAGTGGGGGACGGAGTCGAAAGCCTTTCTAACATCAATGGCGACGATTGAGCGGATGGTTTTGCCCCTTGGCGCCCTTTTCTTGGTGATGTCGTGTGACATCAAGAGGAGGCTTTCCTGTGTGCTTAAACAGGGTCGGAATCCTCTCTGGGCTGGATGAAAAGCGCCGGATCTCTCTAGTGTCCAGTTAAGTCGATCTAGAACCATTCGCTCCATGAGCTTGCATACGCATGAAGTGAGTGATATCGGTCTGAAGTTGATAAGCGTGTTCTTGCCCTTGCCAGGTTTGGGGATTGGGACGACGGTCGAATGCTTCCATATTGGTGGCAACTGTCCTTGTTCCCATACCCCGTTAATTCCTTCGATAAGCTGGTGTTTAGCGTCTTGTGGTAGGTTGCGCAGCATGGGAATGGTAATTTTGTCCGGGCCCGGAGCACTGTGTGCCTTCCCGTTGTGGAGTGCCGTTTCCAATTCACCCAGGGTAAAGGGTTGGTCCATTGGATCCACCGAGTTAACCAGCACTGGAGTATACGGGTTCGGAATTGAGTTTGTTGTCGTAGCAATGGGCTGCGGGAAGAATTGGTCTCCGGCCGCATCTGCGAGGTCTTCTACCGAAGTGTCTGTTTTTAGCGCCAGGGTTAGAGGGGCCTTCTGTTCCCTCTTTTGTCCCAGCATGGATCTGCTGGTTGCCCACAGTTTCTTTACTGAAGTTTTCTCCGACAAGGACGCACTGTAATCCAGCCATCGTTTCCTGTCCAAATATATCGCGTGTTTGCGTGCCGCGATGGTGTGTCTGGTGACCTCTCTGAGTGCCGCTGGTGTCTTTGGGCCCCTCCTATATCGCTGCAGCGCTCGGAGTCTCCTAGCCCAGAGATTCAAGAGGTGAATATCCGGGGTAGGTGCATCGGCAGGTATGTTGGATCTGGTTGTAGCCGCTTTCAATGCATCGAGCATTGCTGTCGCGAAGGATTCCTCTTGGTTGTTTTCCAGGTGTCTTCTATAAAGGTCCCAATTGACTGTATGAGCAAAACGCCGGTTCTTTTCGGACTTCTTGGAGTTCACCTCGATCTTTATTGGGAGGTGGTCACTCCCCCACGTGTCGATGTTTACATTCCAGGAGAGGTTTTCAGTCTTTCCGTATATCCATGTAAGATCTGGACTGGTATGCTGTTGTCTGCTTGTCAAGCCGAGTCTCGTTGTTGAGCCCGGCGTGTTTAGTAGTGTGTACTTGAACCGTGTCATGTCCTCCAGGAGTTTCTGGCCGTTTATGGTGTCTACTTTGTAGCCCCAGCTGGTATGTGGCAGGTTGAAGTCTCCTCCTATAATCTTTCGTTCTTTTGGGTAAAGGATGTGTAGTTGTTCTATCCAACCGTTGTCTCTTGGTGATTTTCTGCTAGCCCCTGGCCTGTAGTATACAGATGCGATGATTACGGGTGTTCCTTGATGCGTTGCACGGACTGCGACGACTTCTTGTCTGTCTGTGCACCATCGCATCAAGTCAATTTGATGTTGTGGCCAGTCCGATCGCAAATACACCATGGCTTGCCCCTTGGGCACGTCTTGGTTGGGCTTGCGGCCTGATGGGATCGACGGGCTGGAGTATGAAGTGTAACTTGTTAGGTTGATGGAGGTTGTCTTTACTTCTTGTAATAGAATTGCATCTGGACGTTTTGATGGTCTGTTCAAGTGTCTTGCGTTGAGTTCTGCGGCCCGTAGCCCCAGTCCTCTGCAGTTCCATTGAACAATGCTAATTCCTATTTTTATCGACCAAGTTTGAAAGCGATAACAGTGAGCTGTTGGCTCAGCGCTGAGAGTTGTTTTTCTAGCCTTGTAAACCGGACTTCGTAGCTGTCTCTCTCAAAGGTGGGGGTACCCCGGACTAAATCAGCGTAAGTCCTTTCGTGCATCCGTGGGTGTTGGATCGGATTAAATGGAGGTGGCGGCGGCGGCGGTGGTGGTTGTGGTGCCCCCTTCTTCCTCCTGGACTCTTGATTGGGTTTCGCGTGCTTCCTTGCCCTTTCCCTCAGTAGCTTCCCGATCTCTGTCTTCTTCGGGCAGGCATTGCTTCTCGCCAAGTGTCCATTTTTTTTGCAGATCTGGCAGTACGGGGTCGGATTTGGGCACGGGTTGGTGTTACCTTGGTCATCTTGCGTTTCCTCGTGGTGTTTGCCACAGAAAGAGCATACCGTCTCTTTGTGGCAGATGTCTTGCTTGTGACCCGCGCCGTGGCAGTTTGTGCATGTCACCGCCTTGGCTCTATATGGGTACACTGGGGTGATGCAAAGCGCGTATCTAACGAACCTTGGCAATCGATTACCCTCGAACGTTATCATCGCAGTGCGTCCTTTCCTTCCCAGAAGTCGGGCCGTGACGATGTCGTGAGTGTCACATCGGAGCCTGTCCCGGAGAGAGGTGTTGTCCTCACCCTCGTCTACTTCATATATGACCCCTCGAATTTGGTTATCCTGCAGTGTTTTGTAAGCTTGTACGGGAATCTCTTCTTCGTTAGCAACTGGAATTCCAGTGATCTCCAGTAACGCCTTGGCGGTAGGCTCAGATGAAGTTTGTGCGGAGATAGTATTGCTCTCCTTCTGTAGCTTTACTGATATCTCCTGTGATTGTGTGCCTAGCGTTTTTGTGAAGGCTTCCTCCAGGGTTCTTCTCGGTATGGCGGTAAGGTCTGTCTTCGTGGTCGAAGTATGACAGTGAAGAGCTGGCGTGGGGCCTGTGCCTTGCCTTCGCTTTGAGTGGTCTTCTTGCGAGTGTATCGTGCCCGCTTGATGGTCTTTTTGGATTGGACCAAAGACCATGCTGGGCCGTCGTCCTCTTCTGTGATTGAACTTTGCGTTGCGGCGGTGCTGACGAGAGTGTCCGCTGTCGCCGCCTGTGTTGAGAGTGACGTCCCAGGCGCCATGGCCGCATGCCGCTTGCGGCTCTCGCTGTCGTCTTGTCGGCCATTTTTCTCCGGTGTACTCGCCGACGAGGTGGCCGATTCTTTTTCATTCGATTTAGAAATCGGTGTATTCTTGAACCGTGGCTCTATGGTAGTCTGCTTGTTTCCTGACGCTTCTGGCCGAGAAAGATCGTCTAGAGCTTGCAGGAACATTTCCGTAATTTCCTCTTTTGAGGCCTTCCCTAGCAGAGCGACTAGGAGCGATTTGATTTCGTTCGCGGTACTTTGAGTTACCGGAGCTGGATGTGGTTGTCTCGGTGGTGGTTCCGAGTTGATGGCCGGCAGGGCGGGCCAGTTGATCGTTGTTTCCGGTTTCGGAGGATTCAGAGTTGGCGTCGTAAATCGGAACACCGCATTGGGGTTGGCGGTCACAGCTGCGGTGTCCATCGTCTCCATCGCAGCGGTTAGGCCTAGTAATGCACCGGCTCAGATCGCTTTGGTGCTGGCTCTTTGGGTGCAGAAATTCGGCATGTTGGCCCCCGGTATCATATACCCTGGTCACATACCTGCCGAAATCTACACTTCGAAGCAATGGTCGGTATACTTCTGTCTTAAAACGGAGTCAAGAAATTCGAAAATTTCCAGAGTGGTCGAAAGAGCAGGGCGTCTCAGTCGGGCTTTAGCCTGGTCTAAAATCGCTTTTGAGTGTGCCTACCATATGCGTATGCCCAAACAAATTTGTAAGGGGTTGCCAGATAAATCTTAATTAACTCCATCTTTACTTTATATTAGTAGTGCATTTCCAAAATGAGATGTTAACCAGTCCTAACCGAAGGTCACCCTATCAGAGGAAATCAAAATTTCCAAGGTGAAAGAGTAACTGTCATTGCATCTGCCACTTTATTCAGGGGGTGTGAGTGCATGCGCAGCTGTGTCTCCAGGCATAGCATACGGTAGTCGCACAAGCGATTATTACACGAGGCGAGCTTGAGCTGAGTAAGTTGGTTCATTGGCCTACAGGGCCACCACTGAGTCAGCACTAAACAAAAATATGGAAAGGTAACTACTCATACTGTGCTGCTGTTGCCATTTTTTGCAACTATGATGACGGTTTTGGTCAGTTACTGCCTTTTTATGCCTTTTTCAATTCCAGTCTTCGTAAAGTTGTAAAATAGGTGATAAATTTGCAGGGTGACTAGCCGGCAGCTAGACTAAGCTTTAACAAAGTCAAGATGTGCAGGGTCTTGAATGCACTGTTTTGAGAACCACATACATTATTAAGATGACCGAGTGGATGCTGATGGGCAAAGAGGATCCATCAAAACGTTTGCACAATTTGAACGTTGCAACGAATTTGACTAACTAATGAGATTTAGCGGAGTATGGAGGGAAATATTTTAATCTTTCTGGTTTCGTCTAAGACAGGTAGAGTTGCCATATATTCTAATATTTTTTATTCTCTCTAGTAAATATTGTAACCTTTTGATGCATGTATAGTGTGGCTTGCTGCATTTACCTGGGCATTCACATTCTCTTACTTGAGACAAGTTCATACCATTGTATCTGCATATAAATAACTTCATTGACATATTGAGAACACATTTTGTCTTTCTAGGAGGAGCAGCTCGTGTCTCTAGGAGACAGAAAGAACCTGCAGAAGGTGGTGCGAGAGGTGGTGGGACGCCTGTTCTCAAAGCAAGTCCAGGAGCAGTTCTCCGGCCTTTCTGGGCTACCAAGGAAAGTCAAGGTTCAAGGACGCCATGATGTGTAAGGTTGTCATCGGTAATGCATATTCTTTGCTAGCTATTAAATTGATGGTATCTCTATTAGAGCTCAATAGACAAGCACAATCTTTGAAATATGTTGACAATTAAAGGGAAACTGAAACACTTCTTGACAAAAACACGAGTTATAGGTGACTTCTGGCATATTTTTGTCCTGTGAATCTGAATATCGCTTTCGTTTTCCCCGAAGGTGTAACTAGACGCGAGAAAACACGAAAAGCCTCAGAGCAGTCGTGACGTCGTACTAGGATCTTTGGGGCGCCAAGCACGTGTCGCTCGTGTGGGCGGCGCGTGCAATTGCAAGCTTGCCAGTTGTATTTTTCCGCACTGACGCCAGTTGTGGCGTCTATTTCTGACCTCTTTACAAATTCAAGAGCTCACGTGCATAGGTTTGACAGGAGCTGAAGATGAGCGAGAGCAGAAATTCCGAAAACTCCCAGCATGACGTCACGCCCCGGGAAGGAGGGGCTTCAGCTGTACTTTAGAAATTAATTTCTGCAGCCTCCATGCACCAGATTGCAAAAGTAAACTCGATATTCGTGATCCTGGAGGCCATATCAAGACGATTTTGGTGTTCTTCCTCAAATACAGAACAGCTTCAGTTTCCCGTTAAGTCTTGCGATATGCAAAATTTAAATCGTCAATTCCTGTCATTTTTTTTTTTTTAAATTCGATTTGCATTTTTTATTATGAATATCTCCTGTGTTAGCATTCTCGGAACCTTCATACTGAAAAGCAGCGTTTTGAAGGAACTGCGAAAAAAGGTTTTTGTTGGTCTTGTCTTGTTATCCTGTTAGTTTCCAGGTTGAAAATCTAATGACGACCATTTAGAGGCCTTGGTCTGTAGAGTGTCAGTTGGGGAAGTTTTGCTCTTTTTTTAGCCACTCGTCTCTGCGCCCCACCCCTTCTCGCCCCGCGCCCCGTCTCGCCCCCCATTTCACATTAATAGGATGTTGCGTGAAATAGCCATATGCCTCCATAGAATCTGCACCTTTGCGTGGTAGCCAAACCCACAATCTCCACCTCTGTGGAGATTGTGGGTTTGGCCTCTTTCTGTCACCTTTGAATTGCAGGCTAGGTGAGGGACCTATATTTACACAAAGGAAAGCTCACAAACTGCAGTGTGTGAACAGCACCTTGTGTGTAGCTAATATGCAAGATATTGGCTTCCCCTATCCTCAACTAATCTGTGTGATCTGACAATTCTCGTTACAGGTGCCATACAAAGTTGCACTCGTGCAGCGTGGACGCGGTGCAGAAGTGGCTGACGGGCAGGGAGGCGGGCAAGGGCAATAGAGTTAAAAAGACGGACACTCCACTGGTGGTTCCAACCGCCTTTGACGATGAGGGACACTCGGGCTGAGGAGCTAGCTGCTATGGATGCACGAGTCACAATAAAGAACGTCACGGTAAAAAAATTTTTGTATGTTCCCTTCTTGTACTACCCACAATATGCATCTGGGCGACAGATGAATGGGACATGTCGTCTCAACGAGTATACAATAATTGCCATGAGTATACTCTATACATGGAGAAAGTCAATTGTTCACACAGAATTGTTTCTTAAAATTGCACAAATACTAAACCGGCTTTTTTCAATTTAAGTCCGAAAAACATGTTAAAAACGGTCAGCACCTATAAAAGATATGAAAACCAATAAAATAGTTTGGACTGAGAAATTTAGCATTTCCAAGTCAATTTGATCTACTGAAAAGTTAGCTGTTCGAAAATTCAGTAGGATGTCATTCCTGGGCTTTAAAGCCTGACACAGCTAGCATTCTGCTGGTTCTATGCTGGGTACACTAAATGACGCATACGCTGGTGCTGATCCGCAATTTCGCAGGCACTGACCCGCAATTACGCTGGCACTGATCTGTTTTTACGCTGGGACTAATCCGCAATTGGACTGGCTCTGACCTGGAAACACGCTGGCACACTGATGGTTTTCTACCGTACCGCCGGTTCCATGCCGGGGATCTGTGTCGGGAGCTCGCTGGGAACATCCCGTATTCCCGGCATCCCGGTTTCCCAATAAGTTCCCGGTACCGGCCGGATTCCGGCATTGGGCCCGGCCGATGTCGCCCCATGGGGCGTTTCCGGTACTGGCCGGTATCGGTATCCCGGCAGGCCAATACCGCCCCATCCCCAACCCGGCGTGTTGTGCTACTTGGGGCGGGAGGGGCCGCCAAGTTTGCGCGCGGGCCACCTCAATTATGAGTATAGCTTGTCAAATACGGGTAATGACGGATGCTAGCTGGGGAGCGATCATACTTATACTTACCGTATTTTCCGGGCTATAGTCCGCGGACTATAAATGTTTAAAAGTTGAAATTTCTGCCTGTGCGGACTATCTACGCGTGCGGACTATACAGGAATTATGTTTTTCAAGATCGTTTATTATGACGAGACGTGACGAATTTTGTGCACGAAAGTGTATGTTAATGATGATTTATGCACATTATAGGCTTTATTGTGAGCTAAAAAGCAGGCATTTGTAAACGTGTGCCGTCTATGAGAAGATTTTCGTGTCGACTAAGCACCAGGTGCGGACTCTGCACCGGGTGCGGGCTATGCACCGGGTGCGGGCTATCTAAGCAAAATCTTTTATTTTTGACCCCAAATTTCGCCCTGCGGACTACACACCGGGTGGGGACTATGGTCCGGAAAATACGGTATATAGAGACGCCGTCTGTCCCTGTTACTTCTTTAGTTAAAAAAAAATTCCTCCTTCAGTTCTAGTTGTGGGTTAGAATTATCATGGTATACTTTAAACCTCAAGAGGAGGAAAGAAAACGTTCTGTTCTCCCCTTGGCGTTCTCTTTTCTTGTTCCCTTGTCTCGAGTTTCGGACATTTTCTTCATTCCTGCCAGCTTGGCATTTCACAGACATGGTGTTTGGTAAACCAGTTGCGAGGCAAAGGTGTGAAGAGGTCGATTGATGACACACTTAAAACAGTTTTTGGCCACGACACTAAGAAATTGGTAGAAGATTTTAATAAATTCTTTGAAACGTTCTCTGGAGTAGCCCGTGACACTTCTCTATTTGCAACATGTGCTTCAGTTTCAATCTCCGCCTCGGCTTTCCTTCCTCAAATGACCGAGCCTGACCTTCGATCCCAGCTTTTCAGCTTCAAGGCAAACAAGGAGCCTGGTGTAGATCGCATCAGTGCGGAGGACCTAAAGAGGAATTATGATTCCATAAAACATGTGGTCCTCTATATGCTAAGTGGTTTCATTTCTTCCGGATCAATCCCCGACACTTTGGAGAGCGCACTAGTGAAGCCCCTCTTTAAAGGGGGAGAACGCAAAAAACTTGACAACTATCGCCAAATTTCAATTTCACCATGCATAATAAAAATATTGGAAAAACATATTCTCGTAACTACGACGGCATTCCTTGATAGGTTTGACATTATTTCGCCTAGACAATATCGCTTCGTTAGTGGGCGTGGGACCCAGCCGCTGTTAGACAACTTCACAGATGAATTGCATCTCGCTTTTGAAAAGAATCAAGTCGCCTGTGCGCTCTTTATTGATGTTTTCAAGGCATTTGATACTGTAAGTCATAGCATTCTGCTGAAAAAATTATCCAACCTCGGATTCCGCGGTCTTTTCTTTTATTTACTACAAAAGTTTTTATCTGGTCTGACACAAGTAGTTTCTAAACACACTAGCCGAAGCTTCAAAATTGACTTAAAGGACGGAGTTCCTTAAGGATCTGTTTTATCGCCTCTCCTTTTCAACATTTTTGTTAATGTCATGTCCAAAGCAATCTCAGGTTGTAGCATTTTCCAATAAGCGGATGACACGGTTTTGCTCTCGGTCCACCTTAATCCGGCTACTGCAATCACTTCGCTGCAAAACGACACTTGCCGTTTACACAACTGGTTTGAAGCAAATTGCCTAACGATAAATGTATCTAAAACCAAGCTTGCCTGCTTTCATAATGCCCTTAAAATTCTAACGTCCAACCATCCCCTTTTCATGCACACGTCTGGGTGTATTTCTTGCAACTGCAGTCCTGTTACTTACGTTGATAGGGTTAAATATCTTGGGATAGAATTTGATAACGATTTGTCATGGAGCACTCATCTCTCACAACTTTGCAGAAGACTGCGGAGTGTGTCCTGTTTGCTGTACAATACACGATCCTTAATACCTAGTTCGACAAAAAAAAACAAAAAAACAATAGCTCAAGCATTACTATACGGAATTTTGCGGTATGGTATAACAATTTTTGGACATAGCTCTGGGCTCTGGTACAAAAAAAAAATTAGATACAATTTTAAAAGGCATTTTTAGAATCATTGTCTATGGACCTACGTTGCAAACCGAAGAGAAAAAACTCGCCAACTTAAGTTTGCCCTTCTTCAGGGCTTTTTTGGTTCAGACTATAGTCCTCAAGTATTTTTGGAGCGATATATATAAGATACCCCCCTGTGGCTACTAAGACACACAGAACGATTTAAGGTACCTTTTGTCACAACAAAATATGGGAAGAAGGTTCGGGCCTTCTATGTACCAACGATTTTCAACAGCCTACCAGACGACGTTTATGATGCGGAATCACTGAAGAAACTAAAATGAGCACTCAAAGATCTCAGCTAAACATCATGAATTTCTGTGTCTGTGCGTGTGCGTGACCCTGTGTGTGTTTTGCGTGAACGCTAACAAACGTGATTTTGTACACGTAGGAGAGCGCGTTGAAAACTACAGAATGCACAGAAAGAATAAAACACATGAAGGACGAACACAGACACACACAGTTCTTTCAATGAGCAACGAACATTTATGAAATGCGTTTCAGATCAAATACGCCGCGAACAATGTTTCTGAGCCTTCTCTGGTGTTATCATCAAAAGAGTTGGAGTTCCTCGCTCCAAAGTTATCGAAAAGCCAGTTTTGATCAATTATTTACCTTGTCTTTTCTTCTTCCTTTTCCTAGTTTTCAGGGGATAATTTCCTTTCTTTTCTTCTTCCTTTTTCCCCATCTATTCAGGGGTTAATTTCCGTATTGTTCTTCCTTTTCTCCTTTATTCAGGGGATAATTTCCATTAATGTCCTATCGTTTCAATTTGGTCTTTTAAAAATTTTCGAGCAATTGAGTTTTAATTTATTTTAATTTATTTTATTTTAAATTTGAGCATTTACGTTTAATTTTTTGCTCTCTCTATTTCAATTCTTTGAAGCTCACGGTCGTAGTGTCATGGGCATTTCATAAATGTTCGTTGCTCATTTGAAAGATCTGTGTGCGTCTGTGTTTGTCCTTCATGTGTTTTATTCTTTCTGTGTATTCAAACGTGATTTTGTTTTCTTTTGTCTTTCTTTAATTATTATCGTCAGTACCGTAGCGTGGTAACAGTGCTTGAGTCGGGAACTACAAATCAGGGGGACATTTTGTACTCATGAAGTGAAGGGTGCTGTCCCACAAGCCACTCAACTGGCTTTGACAGACCTACCAAGTATGATACATGCAAAAAATAAACATTATTATTATTATTATTATTTAAAGCCGGTGCAGTTTCTTTCATCAAGCTGGTTTCTATTTGATTGGAGGGTTGTGCATTTGTGTTTGTGACCTTAGTTCTTCTGTTTTTTTGTTTGTGGTTCCTTGCTTCTTTGCGGGTTCCTTCGTTGTGTTTATCGTTCAGTGTGTACGTCTACTATGCTCCGCTCACACCCAAGCTGACAGTTCGGTGGAGTCTAGGTGCCCATTGTACAAGCCATGCCTTTTTATTTAGCCACGTGGCCAAGCTCTTGCCCATGCGGAGAGCAAGTCGTCTGCTTCTTTTGCGGGAGTTCTGATTCCTGCCAAGTTCTGATTGGCTCTGATAGAAGGATAATGGGGAGACCTCAAAGCCAAGTGCCTTGATGTCTACCCACTATCATTTAAGCAGAGCCAATCAAAGATCGGCGTTCTGACGTCGCCACAGCCCTGGGAAAAAAAAAATCAGACGAACTTACGCTCCGCATATCCACGTGTAGAGGTTGGAGGTGGTTTATTGGTCAGGTAATGAAAGGAAGACGGTTGGTTGGTCCGACGAACTAGTTGCTTCAACCGTACTGTCGGTTTAGGTGTTGCTAGATCTTTCTTCGTTCGTGTTTTGTTTTTATGTGTGTGTGTGTGTGTATCTCTGGGGGTGTATACACAGCCTGAAGGTAGTCTGCCTCAACTGCCCACTTGTCTCTCAGCTGTAGATGAGAAATTTAGCCAGTGCAGTACAACCGGTAGCCTGGGGCTCATAACTTGCACAACTCAGTTGTTATACACTCTGAAAACAAAACAAAGAATAAGTTTATTTGATCTTCTTTTAATCGTTTACAATGAATCAAAATGTGCATATATCTTGTTCGCGTCACATATTTTTAAGGGTAATATGGAATCAGTTTTGGGTTGTTTCGGTTTCAGCTGTGTCCAGGGACGCGCATCTCAACTGAGTTTGTTAGGCCTATGTACCGTGTGACACCGGGCAATTTAGTTGAGCTCAATGACAGTTGGAAGGTGCCAACGGTGGTTGGCTTAATGACAGTTGAGAGCGCTTGTGTAACAAGGGCAGTACATATGTTTCATTTTTTTACTTGTTTTATTCTACGAAATATTACAAGTAATTTTCTATCGAATATGTAAATTCACGGCGCTAGAATGTTTGGTCAAGCAAGAATCAACATTCGCACACTCATTTGCCTACATATTTACCAAATCTGTGTCAATTGATATGTTTCTCTTCGTACAGGGGTTTCGAGAGCCTGCGGAAGACGCGACCATGTAATGATTACATCGTGCATAAACTGACACTGCAGCATTAAATCATGCACAAGCCTCAATCATCAAGCTTGCGTCAACATCTGTATACGCGGGGTGATAAAGCGTCGGAAAGAAAAAAACAAAACAAAAAAACGTGTAAATCAAAAACTTTTTAATGCATGTGGCGCAATCAGTGTCCTATTAAAACGATAATAATGCTTCTCTTTCAACTTTGTTTTTGTTACTTAATTCTTTCCCAAATTTATATCCACGAATGAAATTCAGTCAGTTCAAAGTCCGTGAGCAACGTGAAGAACCGTAATGACGCGCAACCAAAACGCGACTGAGAAACCTTCGGTTTTGCCCGTCACAGGCGCTGGTCAAACGTGAGAGCTGCAAGTCGACTGCCAACAAGACCCAGAATAATCGAATCCCACCCCGAATAGCCTTCTCTTCCTTCCCCGAAACGTCATCTCACTCGGATGGTGCCGCGCAACACCTACTAGATAGCAAAGCCGTAGTGTCAAATGAGATGGCATAATCATAGAAGGTCAACGCTGGACACTGATTGGGGAAACGAGTGGTGCGTCAGCGCTTGGCTTGGAGTGAAGTTTGAGCCGAACGTTGACGAAATTGTCGTGTCCAATCGGTATCTGCGTTAGATTTGCTGTGATAACATTGCAATGCTGTACTCTGTTTCACCTGAAGTTGGACCGCAGCAGACGCTACGACCCCGTGGAGCCAATCGGACACCGCCAAAAGTGCAGCGTAACGACGTTCACTATCCCTGTTCGTTCGCTATCATCGGCGAAACAAATCACGCGCATTAAATGTGCTGGGATCTCCGCGCTTTTTGATTACCTGATTTGTTTACCCGGTGATAGCAAACACACAAAGACCAACGACAAAAAGCCGTGACGATGCGCTTTTGTCTCCGTTCGATTGTCTTCAACGAATCGTATCGACAGCAGTGGACGGACTTGAAGGGAAACTGACGCGGTTTTGTATTTGAAGAAAAATACTTAAAATCGTCTTAATTTTCCCTCCAGGATCGGGAATATCGAGAGTATTAATGCTAAAGTATTAACTGTCCCATGGAGCGAACAGGGCTTATCAGCTTTTGAAGCCGCGCCAAACGGCCCCTAAATTCTCCTGTCCCATGGAGCGAAGCCTATAGTCTGTAAAATGCACCGCATTGGCTGGCGCGAAACCTAGTTTCAAGGAACGCCACGCCACAAAAAAGCACTCTCTATGGCGCAGCGGCCCTGCCGCCGGGAAGAGGGAGCGAACGGCCGCAGAGCCAGCAGATCCCGCCCGTGCAGACTCCGGAGCTGCCGCACGGCCAAGCTCAGCGCGGCGCGCAGCTTATAAGAATACACCACGTATACAAATGCTTTCGCATTCCGACACAATAGCGGTCTTAAATCTCTTTGTAGTTCTTTTTTTGTTTTTCAATTTGGTGCACGGAGGTTGCAGAAACTAATTTCCAAAGTGCCGCCGAAGCCCCTCCTCCGCAGAGCGTGACGTCAAAACCAAAGTTTTCGGAATCTCCTCTCGCCTGTCTTAAGGGCCTATCGAAGCTATGTACGCCCATACGAGCGACGCGTGCACTTGGCGGCCCAAAGGTCTGAATATGACGTAACAACTGGTCGGAACTTTTTCGGTGGTTTCACGCATTTAGTAATATCTTGGGTGAAAAACGAACGTGCTACTGTTCCGATTTACGGCATAAAAATACTCTAGAATTCACCTCTAAGTCGTTTTTTTGTTTGATCAAGAACCTCTTCAGCTTCTCTTTAAAGTAAACCGGTGTATTGTGCACCGGTTTTAATTTCTCTTTCGGTGGTGTTGCAATAACTCGAGACGCTTTCGCAATAATGCGATATAAGTGCCACCGGCGAACAGGTAACTACGCCCGCACACCATGTAAAAGCGACAGCAGCTAGAAGACACGACATCCGCATGACGTCATCGATCGTGGACTCCCGACCAGCCGCGTACTACACGGCCAACAAGCCGAAGCTCCACGAGAGACGCCGCAAAGCGGCAGAAACGCTCGTCGTCGCGTCGCCGCGTGCCAGCGTCGCGTTCGTGCTGAGACGCTGCAAGACCCGCTGGCGTCTTGACCCTAGCTATGTGAAGTGGAAGTTTGTCCGCTTCTTTTGCAGGGGCTCTGGTGACGTCAGAACACCCAGCACTGATCGGCTCTGAATTAAGAATTGTGGATAGACTTCAGAAGCAAGCTGTCTTGAGATCCACTAATTATCCTTCATTCCGAGCCAATCTGAGCTGGGCGTTCTGACGTCACCACAGCCCCTGCAAAAGAAGCAGACGAGCTTACGCTCCGCGTAGGCGCCTCTGCGTGAATCCACTAGCGATGACGCGGGACTCGTCTTTTAGGTGGTACTGGTAGAACACTCCGGTCTCGTCTGTCCTTCGCTCCTTTCAAAAGCGCGTCCGATCACCGCCTCGCACAACAAACCATCGGCGTCGAGCGCCGAATCTATCGCGCGGTCGGACCGACGACGGAGACAGCCTAATAGCCACGGGCCTATCCCCCAAAAAGAGCCGTTGCTAGCTCCTTCTCCAGATTCCAGTCACGGCGCTGAGGGGTTTGGGGAGGATGGCTTCCTTTTTTCGCCGGCGGGGATTTCTGTAGGCTTTGCGGAAGAAAAATAAATAAATAAAGCAGGCCATAAGTTAGACAAACGCCGATAGTTTGTACCAAAAAAAAAAAAAAAAGAAAGAGAATAAAACGCGGGCGTAGAACTAAGTGAAGCTTGGCTCGACAGCCCTAAATGAGCGCTCAACGGCCACGCCGAGATCGGCATCTTGATCAAGGCCTCTCTTCCGTACACGCGGTTTCGGTAGGTTACCGGGCGCTGTTTTCCGGTTCGAACGTAGGAAGGTTTGAATCTTATTACTTTTTTCTGTTTCTTTTTTCTTTTCTTTTTGTCACCTACTGCTTTGGGTTCTCGAAATGCAGTGCGAAACCTTTAGGTTGTTTTCCCTTGAGGATAAGAGAGTTTTGTATTGGAAGAACTTTAGATCCTTACTTTGCTGGTTTCTTTTGTGTTTTTTTTTTTTTTGGAGGGGGGGGGGGAAGGGGGGGATATTAAGGTTCATTCAGTCTTCACGGAGAGGCGTCGGAAATGGTCGGGAAGTTAAGGGGTTCAGGGCGACGAAAGAGCGGCAGAGATATTGCTTTCGCTCTCCCGAATGATTGGTTATAGACCAACGCACTGTTTACAGACAAGCCCGCGATTGCCCATTCCCGTTCTCTGCACTTCACATGCACAAAAAAACGCGTGGCCCTGAATGTTCCGTGCCGACAGCAGTGCCACTACAGCAACTTGACCCTAGGGTCGCGATTGTGTTCATAAAGGTTTCAGATGTAAGGCGAGAGACCAGTTCTTCCTCCCCTGTTTCAACGCCTGGCTTTATGATTGTATAGGTTATTCTTAATTTTATACTGCTTATTTCTTCTCTTTCTCGGTGTTACGCTTTTCTGCTGCTTTAGATGACGTTGCGGCCATCAGCGTTTTTCATATTTTGCTCCAAGATGCTTTGTTTTCTCCAAATCAGGAGTCTAATCATCGTTGGTCAGGTTAACCTTGTAACGTGCGAAGCAGTTTGGCGAGCCGATGATTAAGCCTCAATTTATTCGATGGAAGGTTTTTCTATCTTACCCTTTTCTCGAGGAAAGGGAAGACGAGAGGGAAAGTGGGGAATTTCGCGGGATGAGGATAAATGTCCGCTCCGGAGGGCGTGGCTCTCATGTAGGTCAGCGTGCGAGCGCGCTCTGAAATTGCCGCTACGAGCGATCCATTAGTTTTACGGGCTTCGACATAAGCGCCAGGGATTTCGCCTGGCTAATTTGGCCGTATCGACCGTGTGCAGTGATATTTAGCCGGATAATGTGGCGCCACGATCAATCACTTTATTTATTCGTTCTTTTATTTTCACTTCTGTAGCGGTGTTTACTCTTGCGGCAGTGTTTTTATAGGGAAGTTTTAAATATCCGCTAACCAAGTGGTTTCAGACTAAGTAGAGTTATAGATTAGGTTGGATCGTGCCGTTTAGTGTTGGATTTGCTCCTGCTTATATATATTGCCTTAGTAAAAGCAAATTAAATGGGTAAGTAAAATAAAATTGACGTAAGAGGACATATTTATATTATCATAATAGAACTTAGATATGCCTCGTATAATATTAAATTATGTTCTAATATGTCGAACGTATTGCTTAATCTATGAAATCTTTGTATAGCCATTTTGAAGTTCTGGGTTTTTTTAAGCATGTCTTTGGTGAAATTTTATACATACCGTTCGCTTCTCTTTTTTCCATTTCTTTTGTGTATGTTACAATCATGATTATTCCTCTCTTTTTGCTGTCCACTCTCATGTAATGCACCATAAGATGTCTTAAGATGTCTTTGAGGTAAAAAATGGAATGGTATGAAAGGTAAATCATATGCCACAATTTTTTTCTTCTCAATAGGGTAGTTTTGGTCGCCAATATTTCTATTTTAGCAGTTTACTGCTGCTCGTCCCGCTCTCTTAACCGTGGGTGTTTTCTGGCTTTAATAAATAAAATCGAGGATATTATAAAGGTTATTCGAAGCCTGGCCTTTGCTCATTGGGACTTTGAATGGTCTCTCCAGCCTAAAAATAGCGATCGTAGGTCTTCACGCCTCGCCCAAGTTTATGCACTTTAAATTACACTGTTCCATTATCAAAACACAATAACTAAGAATTCATCGAGAAATTTATTCGAGAGAATAGACAGAAAGAATAAAACACATGAAGGACGAACACAGACACACACAGTTCTTTCAATGAGCAAGGAATATTTATGAAATTTTCATGACACTACGACCGTGAACTTCGAAGAATTGAAAGAAAGAGAACGAAAAATTAAACGAAAATAAAGACAACGAAAATGCTCAAATTTAACATAAAACTAAATTGCTCCAAATTTCAAAATACCAAATTACAACTATAGGACAATCATTGCAATTAACCCCTAAATAAAGGGGAAAAGGTAGAAGAAAAAAGTAAATAACCCCTGAATAAAGGGGAAAAGGAAGAAGAAAAAAGAAAATAACCCCTGAATAAAGGCGTTAGTTTGTTCGTCCTTCATGTGTTTTATTCTTTCTCTGTATTCTGTAGTTTTCAACGCACTCTGCTTCGTGTACTGTACTTTAATTTGAGAAGCTCAAATTCAGATACACGCATTTTTGTTAATCTAAAAGCGGGATTCCGGTTAAGCTCAGAGTAACTGTATAGACCTTGCAAAAAGAGCTCCCTGGCCGGCGCCATTTTGCGACATGAGCGACCTCTATCAGCCATCTGCCACCCGCCTGGACTGTGGAAACCCGGTCAGCGCGACTCCCCGCCTGCATTGTGCATTCAAAGTTCGCCGGCTTTCCTTGAAAGTTTTTATTTTATTTGCCTATTTAGGATGCTTTCGTGTTTTGTGTTATCTTCCACTGTGAGAAGCAAAGAATACCGAGGCTCGTAGCCTGCTTGACCTTTGCAGGAAACGAACGAAGAGAGCGAACGAAGAGAGCGAGCGAAGAGACCCAACGTCAAACAGCCCTCGACGCAGGCCTTTCGACGTTCTTCGAGGGTTATTTCCGTTGACATAATCTCCGAAAAGCCTTCCCTACTATGTTCCCGGTCTTGGCGAGAAGTAGCTGGTAGGATCCGGGGGTATGGGAACTGAATATACACGTTCGTTCATTTGATTTAGTGCTAGGTAAAATAACATAACTCTTCTAAACGTACTCCAAGACAAGCCGGATTTCGTCCGATTGTCGTGAAGTGACTATCGTCGACACCGTATATTGGATATCCTGTGTTATTTTAGACCTTTCTCAAATCCTGTTCAGGTAACGGGGCACGGTGGGGTACGTACAATATATGTTGTTCAATTGATGAGACACGTTGAATTCCATGTTGTGAGCAGGGAACACCCATGCATTTCGGCTATCCTGAGGTATGGTCAAATGTTTTAGGAAGTTAAGATTTTTGTAGATTTACACGGCTGAGTGTATGGTGCCGGTAAAAAGATCAACATAAAATGAAACAAACATTCCAGTTGCACTTGTTCTGGCGCGCACGGACTCGCAAAAATAGCTTTCATTTGTTTGTTTTTGTTCCCCCCAAACAATAGTGCAATGCTTTCTTAAAAACTTCGTGAAATTCTCTTTACCATAGAACACAAAACAACACAAAGAAACAAAAAATAAAACGAAGCACTTTTGCCACCGCCAGCGTCCGAAATTGTGCCTAGGCAGTCTGCCTCGGCCTACTGACGAGAAAACCCACAGCCCAGCGCAATCAGGCAACATTGACGTACACTCTCAAAACCAGGGACGCGCGCTGTAAATTTATTTATTTATTAATTTACCGTAAAAACCCTTTCGGGAATTACAAACATAGACAAAGGTAGTGCACTTAGTGACAAAAAGATGATAACGTTGGCGCAACATGTGATAACAGACACAAAAAGGCTTACAAAAAACGAAGTAAGCAAAAACTGCATACATTGTTATACATTGGTTAGGGCGTTGGCAAACGTCTGGGCTGAGGTGAGCGACACAATATCGCTGGGTAGGTTGTTCCAATCGGAGACAGCGAGGAGGAGAGGGGAGTTTTTGAATAGGATGGTGCGAGCAAAAATCGTACTTTGAAGGGGTGATCTACGGGGGATGATACATAATGAGGAGGCTGTATATATGAATCTCTGAAAGCAGATGAACCATGGTATAGCTTGCAGAAGAAGGACCTGCAGGCAATTTATCTTTGACAATCAAGTGGCGAAAGTTTGACAGAATCTTTTATGTTAGCCTCACCTGAATATCGGGAGTAATCCTTAGCTATGAACCTGGAGGCTTTATTTTGAAGTGCCTCAGTATTATAGGTTAGATGCATATGATGAGGTTGCCAAATAATGGACGCGTACTCCAACTGTGATCTTACGAGAGAGGTATACGCTAGAAGTTCAGTTGCTTTATTAGCCTAGTACAATAAACGTTTCAGAAATCCTAGAGGTTTTGAAGCTTTGCTAATGATGTGCTCAGTATGAAGGTTACATGATATGTTAGCTAAAAGGTGGGTGCCGAGATTTTTGATTGATGTGATATTTTCAATTTGGTTCATCTCCAATCGCTTCGTTCGAGACTGCCGCTGGAAAGGTTCATAGGCCCTGCTTGCAGAGTCAGAGTTTCGCGTTCCTTTTCCTTGCGTAGCCAACTACGTATTAGCGGAGAAACGGTCACTTGCGCCGAACTGGATCCACCCTTCATAAGGGAAAACGACCTTGCAGGCGCCGAGTTTCGGACGGAGCATATTTCTCGCTTTGCGTTTACGAAAATTACATCCTACACTAAAATCTAACGAACCTGAAGGTTCCCTAACGATTGAACATTCTATGTGTAACCACTGGGTCCAGTATTATTGCGTTGTTTCATTACGCGAGGGATGCTTTAAAACATGTTCTCAAAGTCTGGGAAGCAGAGGCCACCGAGGACGATCGCGTTGCTCGCGTCCGCGGCGCTCGCGGAGTGATACGCGTCCGGCACATCCGGGCCCTCCGGGCAAGACAACAACGCGTAGATTTGGCTTCCAAAGGGACTACGTTTTTGTCGGTCACTGTATTCTACCAAGGACATAAAGAAAAATAGAAAACAAATAAGGAGACGACGGCGCACGTACGGCGTGTTGACGCACTATATTTCCTCTGCTTCGCATGCCGGATGACGCAGCACGCCGCCTCACAGCCACGCAACCCGCGCCTCCC
Organism: Ixodes scapularis; assembly: GCF_016920785.2. Taxonomy (NCBI): domain Eukaryota; kingdom Metazoa; phylum Arthropoda; class Arachnida; order Ixodida; family Ixodidae; genus Ixodes; species Ixodes scapularis. The sequence continues at coordinate 15,287,506 of NW_024609839.1, forward strand.
GATTTCCTGAAGAAGCGACGGTCGCGTCCCACAGTACAGCCTTGGATCCAACATGACCCCCCGGGAGCACCATCGTGGTACTGTGTTCCGCAAGCGGAGCATATGCAGTTGGCCTAGCGAAGCTCGCTCTCTAGCGCCATCAGTGGGCAGCGAGAACTCACCTGGCCGCGCACACGTTACCACATGCTTGTGCCATCTGGCTCTGGGGTCATGCGGCTTCTGGCGGCTCCTCGCGGTAGGAGATAGAGGGTTTGTGAACCTCGAATAGGTGACGCCACTGAACATCCGTACAAATATTTTTGTCGATTATACGGTGGGGCCATACGCACTTCGTGAAAAAGTGACGGCGGAAATCAAGCGTCTAGTGGCAGATGGGGTGCTCTCCCCGATCCGTATTTCGGAGTGGGCTACACCAGTCATGCCTGTCGCGGAGGAGAACGGTGATATAAGGCTGTGCGGCGATTTCAAGCTAACGGTCAACTCTGCTACAGACCTGGAGCAGTATAGACTGCCGAAAATTTACGAAATTTTTGCATCACTGTACGGAGGAGAGGTATTCAGCACGTTCGATTTACGGAATGCGTACAATCAGCTTCACCTCGACGAGGAGGCTCGTAAGATGGCTCTGTTCAACACGCACCAAGGCTTGTACCGCTACAACCATTTGGCTTTGGGCATCGCGTCCGCCCCAGCCCTCTTTCAACGCCGCATCGAGTCACTTCTGCACGGCCTTCCACGTGCTAAAGTATACCTGGACGACATCATGGTCGCAGAAAAAGAGAACGATACATCGACACCCCGGCAGGAGCTTCAGCGGCTATGAGACAGCGGCCTCAAGTTGAACCAAGCCAAATGCAAGTTCCGAGAGAAGCAAGTGTCGTTTTCGGGACACAAAATTGACGCCATGGGTCTGCACCCTCAGCGAGACAACCTCGAGGCAGTGACAGCAGCGCCGAGACCGACATCGGTAAGCCAGCTGAAATCCTTCCTGGGGTGAGTCACGTATTATGCCAAATTTTTTTCCAATCTGGCAACAACCTTGGCCTCCCCTATATCTGCTGTTTCAAAAGGTGCATCATGGCGGGGGGGTCAAGACCAAGAGACGGCCTTCCAAGAGGCGAAGCACTCTATGGCTAACGTAAATTGTCTGGTACATTAGGACCCCCGGAATGAGTTGCGGCTGGAATGTGATACATCACCGGACGGACTCGGCGTGGTGCTGTCACATCGCATAAACGGAAGGAATTTCCCGATAGTGTTCCGTTCAAGGACACCTACATCAGCGGAACGAAAATATTTTCAACTCGAAAAGGAGTCGCTGGTCTTTGTCTTTGGAGCTTTAAAGTTTCAGGATTATCTTTTCGGAAACCGCTTCACGCTAGTAACCGATCACAAGCCACTAACGGCACTGTTTCATCCGGAGCGGCCGATTCCCCAAATGGCGGCGGCCAGAATTCAACGGTGGGCATTGCTTCTCTCAGCGTACCAGTATGACATCGAGTACCGGGAAGAGCAGCAGAATGGTAATGTCGACGCCCTTAGTCGCTTAAATTTCCCGGAACAAGGGGATGGCAGCAGTAGCGAGCTCATGGAGTATCTGTTGTACAGTCAGCACTTAGATGACAGAACCCTGTCTGCACAGCAGTTGGCGGCCCTGACCACCGAGGACAAGATCCTTCGGCAAGTAAAAAGGTGGGTTCAAGGCGGGTGGCCACCACATTTGCGCACGGAGCAGCAGTCTTTCCAGCCGTACTTTGTGCGAAGAAATGAACGCACGGTGTGCCACGATCTCATCTACTGGGGTCATCAAGGGATTCTCCCGGAAACTGCGAGAGCGTACATGCTGAAGGAGCTACACGATACCCATTCCGGGATCTCGGCAATGAAGAGTCTCGCCCGGACAGTGTTTTGGTACCCGGGCTTAGACCAAGAAATTGAGAGACTTGCAAAAAACTACCCGCAGTGCTTGCAGTGTTGGCCGATGCCCGCGGCTCAGGCTCCATCGAAGTGGCCAGAAACTAACAAACGCTGCTGCCGCCTGCACATGGATTTTGCCGGTCCTGTGGACGGGGACATGGTTTTGTCCTGGTTGATTCGGACACCAAATAGATTGAGGCTGTTCCAATGAAGACGGCAAAAGCGGACACAACCATTGGTGTTCTTAGAGGAATCTTCGCTCGGTTCGGCCTCAATGAAACACTGGTATCGAACAATGTCTCGCAGTTTTCAAGTGCGGCGATGGCACGATTTTTGAAAGAAAACCACGTGTGTCATCGGACAACCGCACCATATTACCCGCAGTCAAATGGGTTAGCCGAGCGGGCTGTTCGCACTCTTAAAGAAGGCCTAAAGGAAAACGAAAACGACACTCTACGAAACGGGATTGCCAAGTTTTTAATTCGTTACCGGTGCACTCCTGTCAAAAACTGCAAATCGGCGGCTGAGTTGTTGCTGGGCTATCAACCGAGGACGAGACTAACCAGCTTCTTCCCAAGCGACCGAGAGCCAGAGCACGCCGTGGCTCTCCCATCGTCCTCAATTACCAAATCACCCCTTCTTGCTCCGGGAACGCACGTCTGGTCACGCCAGTAACAGCGGGGTCCAAAGTGGCTGCCGGGAACTGTAACATCCATGCAAAGGAGGCGGATGGTCACGCTGAACACGCCGTATGGACAACAGTGGCGGCACGTGGACCAGCTGCGACAGCGAGACGCTGAGGAGACGCTGCAAACGCAGCTAGAGGCCAGCCACGCGCACATACCGACGGCCAACGGAGGATGACAAGCTGGCGAGGCAGACAAGAGCAGAGGACAGTGCCGGCAGCTCCAGTGACCGATCAGAAGCGGACCCAGCAACGAAACCTGTGTTACCTACGCAGCCTGTAGCGGAAAGCAGTGCCGGCGATTCCTCTGAGAAGTCTGAAACGGAGCTGGCAGACCTGGTGTTGCCCAGACGGTCAAGGCGCAAGTGATAGCCGCCGGGACGCTTGCATTTTTCGGGGGAAAGAGACGTTGTCTACTCGGACACCCGCCACGCGCTCCGCGCGTGAGACTGACGAGCCCAGAAGTGCATGGCTTGCTCCGGGGCCCGCGAATAGATTATGACCTACGTCGGCAATCCAAAAGCGCTTTTTTTCCAGAATAAAATCTTCGGGTTTCCACCATCCTTGTGCTTTGCTTCAGTTACACCGCAAAACTTCGCGTGAATAATGTGACATTCGGCGATTCATTCCGCGTGGACGCCGCAGAATGTACGCTAAAGCCTGATTCGCATGATGAGATTTCGCTCGCAATTTTCAGTCGCGACGTCGCTCGGGCCGCAAAAGCGTAAACCGTAGCTGAGATGATCGACGTCGATACTGAAAATCGCAAGCAGAATCGGACCAAGTGAATCAGACATAGCAAGTCGGTGATGACCACTGGTAACAATGACCAACATCTCCTTGTATCTACTGTTTACATCGAGCTTGCTTACCATCCTTCAAACTTATGTTTTTTGAGGCCTGCACTTACTTCTCATCGCAAGTACCGAGCAAACATTTGGTCTACGGGCCGGTATCGTCGAAAACAGCAGACGACGAGCAGAAACATTTGAAAGAGCAGACGACAGTTCAAACGATCAGGCGACCGTTTGAACTTGAAGACGCACTGAACGTAGACCGCAGGTGGTCCGTAGAACTTGACGGTTTTCCGGCGTTTATGTTGGAACAAGAAAAATTAATCTGATCACCACCAGTATTTCAACCCAGCCCAAAGTGCTTCCCGCCCAAGCAATCGTGGTCCGACAGCGTCTGGTTTTCCCTTTTCACGGCACATATCCCCGTTCTCGGACGAACCGAGCACATGGCGATCGACCTTCAAACCTTTCTCGACTATTTTGGTACAGCCCCAGTCGCGGCTTTTGACGAAAAGCAGGTTTATGCCTGGTTCCTTTCAAAACAATGCAGGAATACAAGTCTCACATGATGAATTCTGCCCACAGCCCCAGACCAGAAGTGCGCCCGACACGCCACCACCGCGTGGTGACGTAACAGAGATGAGTTCGTGTATAGACCATTCCATTTAGCACTTTCTGGGCGGCACCATTTTGTTCGACAGCAGCGCCCTCTCCATACATCCGGAAAATACAGCGGGTTCGGCGGGGTAAAACGAGAGAGAGGGCACGCGCCCGACTTCGCTAGCGGACGACGAAACGGGAGGTTGCCAACCTCCATCTTTGGGCTGTATCGGCGGGCTGTACGGAACATCGAACTCTCCCTCGTGGCTGCCATTGTGAAGTGGTTCGCGTTCTTAGAATAGTTGTGGCTACTCCAGAACCAACATAGAGCTCTCTGTTGTTCTACTTCGGTAAATGATCAACTGACATATCTTTTTTCCGTTACTTAACTAGCAGTTGAGCCAGCCGGCAGTACTACCCTCAACTACTGCGTGTATTGTGGCAGGAGAGCACGTTTTATTTATTATTTCAGACATCCACTCATGGTCGCTAAAGGCCTACACGTGTACGAGCTTTGTATAGTAAAAAGGTACAGCCACCGGATTCAGTTTTCGCCGGAGAGACCGGCCAGTCTGACACAGTTTTCCCTATTTTTTTTTTATTTGCACGCAGATAACAGCGCAATCGGACTCTGTTAGTCTTTCTATCTAGCATAGTAATACACGATGACTGGCATACCAATATCTGCGCATCTGCTCTTGAAAGTTCCAAAATGACGCGATTTTAAACAGAGTTTGTACGCCAGCCGGATGCTAGGTACTGCCCACTCGGCGGAGCAGACGACCCCCGGGGTGAGAGGGGGAGTGAATTTTTTTTTTCTTTTTCTACCCTCTCTGTTATGACCCAAGTGGAACGGTCTATATAATACACTGAACCCCCCCCCCCCCTTTTTTTTTTTTGGAAATACCTGCGTCCGTTCATAAACAGGATGTCAGCACCAGCATACTTCTTCCACATGAGCCTTCGTAGTCTTGTTCTTTTGCGCACAAACACTGGCACGTCGTTTGTTCTAGAACTGACGATTACAAACTTCTTGAAAAATAATTTCATTTAAATAAATCACATAACTAAACAAGTGAAACAACCAAACTCAAGATATACAGACTGAAGGCTAAAGTAACTGTGTTATGTGTAAAGCACATTTAGTGTGGCAGTTTGTTTCTTACTAGACGCCATTCGAGCTACGTACCCATGGGCAAGAATCACTACCAGTGCTGAACATGAAGCCACGCACGTCATTTAAAACCGAGTAGGATGGGGAGACGTCATAACTACGCAACAGTAGAAGGGACGACATCCAAAGTCTAACTAGCCATTTTCATTCAGTGGGATTTCCGGCAGAGCACGGGCTTTCACACCTACAGGCTTAAAAAAGTCGAATCTGACCTTTCAATTCTTCTCAGAAATTGCGTGCTTGGCGGTACCCGACACTTGCTCGATGTCGTATAGCATCTTGCTCGTATTATGAAATTCCCCAAAAAACACATTTAGGATTTTGAAAGCGTTAGGTGTGTGCGTGTGCGTGTGTGTGAGGGGGGAGGTTATGTAACGGGAAAAAGTAAATATGCGAAGCGTGCTAAGCGAAGTGCGAAGCGTGTTGTACATGACAAGTCCGAACTTGAAAGAATATGATGGCAAACCATTGTTGTTTGCGTCCAGGAGAAGGTTGCCTTTTGTTGTTATTTTTATCACTTATCCGCCCGCTATATTTCTTCGCTTATGCTCCCAAAAAAAAGGAAGAACATCACGAGAAATACAAAAAAAATGACACGCAAAATAAAGACAGAAAAGGAAGTTTCAGGGAGAACATATAATTATCCTCTCAAAGGGGTGGTCGGTTCTTTTCAACTCAATTTAACTTCATACCCGCCAAATAGTTATTTGCCAACAAGGCAAATAACCACATAGGTCATAGTGCTTTTTAAAAAAAAAATGAATTTTAAATTAGAAGGAAATGATTACTAGTATTTAACTTTGTGTCTGTATGGAGAGAAGGTATCATGATTTAAAACTGACCAATACAAAAACTCAACATGGCAAACTATCTCCCAGTTTTAGGACAGCTAGCAGTGTAGATCCAGTACAACATTAAAATAAGTACTGCACTGGCCACAATGTCCGTCACCTTAAATTGGAACTTCTCCAGCGCCACAGTGATCATGCTTGCAGAGCCTCAGACCTTTTCCTTGATTCATAGCACTTGAAACAGGGTTGTGTCAGCATGTTCTTCCTTTAAAAGGAAGAAGAAATTTCTCTTCAGATATAAAACTATGAAAACTGCTGAGAAACTAGCCAATTTTTTGTTAAAAAGAATATGTTAGACCAGTTGCATAGAAGAATATTTTTATATAGACATTTATTAAAATCTTTTTTGTGAGACTGTAGCGAAAGCGCGCTGGCTGAGCGCGCGCTTTTAGCTGCGACTAGCGGCGAGCTTCTTCGCGCCGCACGCGCCGAGCGAGCAATGATAGCCGAGATAGTTTTCAGCGCACTAAGAGGCGCACTGCCGAAGCTTGGGGAGCGCCGAGCGAACGGCGTAAACACATCGGAGTAGGCCACGCACCCTCGCCCCTAGGTGCACTTCCAGGCGGCACAGCCTGTACCGCGAGCCACGCGCTCCTCTGTTCCCATTTCGTTTTCTCCCGATAGTACACTCCCTAACCAATGCCACTCTTGCCTTTTCATAGAAACCTAAACAATTGGGTTTTGTGAATATACCAGTTGTAGTTTCGAATAATATACGGCTCTATAATCCCTTCGAAATGCAGTGCAACATTGGTATTTTATTTTAAATGTTGGTCGCAGTGTGGTAGCTTGGTTGAGCGTGTTTCTTGCCGAACACTGGTGTATTGCAGAAAAGCAACGCTCACGGAGCTCGCTTCCGCTGGTGTTACTCCTTCGTAGTACACCGGTATTTGGCAAAGAGCTCGCTCAAAGACAAAGATTGCAGTCACGTGCTTTGGGGGAAACCAAACTTAAGAAGTGTGATGGTGTGTGCACGCCTGACGTACTTAAAAGGAATGGAAACTTGGTGAATGTTCATAACTACACAACAGTATTAAACTGCGGCTATTATGCAACAGTCCATGTTAGACAGAGATGTAATGGAAGCTTACAATCATAATTTATGATGTCTTTTTCCAAGTTCAAGATTAAAAAAAGAATAGTTCCTTATAACAAGAATGTTTATAACTCTCCTCGATTCGGAAAAGCTGGTAGTTTCCAAAGGTCTAGTTCTATACGAAATGGAACCTTCATGAGTTCAGCTGTTTTTTTGTTTATGTGTGGTGCAGTACTGAAAGCCTTGGTGAAACTATCCAGTATTCGACTCAAAAATAGTCTACCAAAGCCACTATCTGCTTCGAATTTATTTTGATCTAAATATTCACAATTGAACATGTCCACTAAAAAAAGTGAAAACCGTTTACACTCCCTGTAACGCCGAATTGGAGCGCAGCTCTTGAGGAGGGGAGGGTACTGAGGGCCACGTGTTCTCGGGGGGGGGTCACGTGACCCCCCCCGAGGGCACGTGACCTTGGTGGGGTCACGTGAGGGCAAACACGTGCCCCCCTCAGAGGTCACGTGACCTCGGGGTGTCACGTGACCCCCCAGGTCACGTGACCCCCGGGTCACGTGACCAAAATTTTCTCCGCTAGATTTAGCGGGGAAACTTTTTCCGCTAGATTTAGCGGGGAAATTTTTCCGCTAGATTTAACGGGAGATTTTTTCCTCTAGATTTAGCGGGGAAATTTTTTCGCTAGATTTAGCGGGTAAATTTTTTCCGCTGGATTTAGCGGGGAAATGTTTTCCGCTAGATTTAGCGGGGAAATTTTTCCGCTAGATCTAGCGGGGAAGTTTTTCCGCTAGATTTAGCGGGGAAGTTTTCCGCTAGATTTAGCGGGAAATTTTTCCGCTAGATTTAGCGGGGAAATTTTTCCGCTAGATTTAGCGGGGAAATTTTTCTGCTAGATTTAGCGGGGAAAATATTTCGCTAGATTTAGCGGGGAAATGTTTCCGCTAGATTTAGCGGGGAAATTTTTTCCGCTAGACCTAGCGGGGAAGTTTTTCCGCTAGATTTAGCGGGGAAATTTTTTCGCTACATTTAGCGGGGAAATTTACCCATAATGCACTGCGCGGTTACGCCGACGCCGAAGGCGACGCCGACGGCGACGCCAACGGCGACGGCGATGCCGCTCAAGCCGGGAACGGGCGCCTATGAGCTGCGCTGTAATAATAAAGTTTTACTGCTGACAAACAAGTAAAGAAAACAGTGCTGGCTTTAAAACATTACAATGAGTATCATTCTCTGCTCCTCACAAGAGCTGGCTGTACTCTGACAGGAATTATGGTTCCACATGATTAGTTAGTGACTTCTTTACCATATTGGCTCTTGGCGCTTTGGCCCTTTCCACTTACGACGTACCAGTTTGCCCAAGTGTCACAGCCCTTCAACATGAGAGAGAATGTTTCATGTTTGACAAGCGTTTTCAAACAGGCATCTTGCTGCAATGCTAAAGCTCGCTAATTAATCTGACATGTTGTAGGGACCAGAGAATAGCATACAGAGGCAGAAATGCGCTAAAAAAAGAAGCAACCAGCCACTGTTTTTTCCCTTTCACTTATTCTTTTCTCTGTATACTGTGATTAGACATGGCCCACATCTAACCTGACCCACGTATACTGCCTTGTTCATGTTCTGCGAAGCGTATGAGATATACATTCTATGTTTATTGCGCCGAAAAACTAAAGTATGTGGTACAAAAGACCTCAAAACCACTAGCACGGTTGCACTACAGTCACTGCCAGGACAAGAATCGCAAGGTGTCTTTTGGTTGCCTCCAACAGATGGTCATGGCCTTCCGGGTTTTCAATAGCTGCACGGCCATACTCGTAGCTCCCTAGACGTCCAAGTGCTCTCAGAGGTAGGAAGCTCGTGCAGGAGCTGAGACAACTGATACGTCTCTCTGCTCTAATCCTGTCAGTGACTGTAGATGTTGGGATGAAATGTCAGTTTAAAAACTTACAATTATTGCAATAAAATGTTAGAAATCAAGACCATTTTTTTTTTCTTTTTTTAAATGTTATTAAGGTATCTTTTAATATTGATACTTCGTCATCTTATCAACTGCTAATTCAACATTCTTAAGACATTGGGACTTTCAACGATGCATACAGTTTAAAATGCGAAAAAATGACTGGTACCATTAGCACAAAACATTAAAAATCGTCTAGGATTCTCACTGGTTTCATTCTTTTTGTTAAAAACTAAATACCTCTTAGACTCTACAAGAAGAAATAATTTCCTGCGGCTGCTTCTAGGAAAAACTAAACTTGCCATGGCTCCTAGGAAGAAGTCCCTCGCAAAAATCAAGATTCTCTATATGAACCTGGAGGAATGAATGTAAACACAAAATGCTAGGCACAGCAACATGCAAGGAGAGCGACACAGAGAACCATGGTTAAGCTTTCACAGTACAATCCGCTGCCAATATAACTTGCTTTAGTGAGCCCCTTCGTGGGGTGCTGTGCACACATTAGCTGAAAACAAATATTTTAGAGTCAGGGAATGGACAGCCGGCATTTCGCTAAGAAGAAGATGAAAATAGCATGTCCTCGGAAACATTTTGCTGCCATTCTGTCATTATCACACCAAAACTTCCGCATTTTGTCTCCACACATTAAGTCGGTCATGATTGGATTAAATTGTGAAAACTTGTAGCGCCAAAGCGCGAGACCTACAGCGGTGGCGCCAAAGAACGAGACTTATAGAGCGGCGGCTCACGCAACGTCAGCAACTAATGACGTTTCAAGCGCGCGGCACGAGCTGCGCCGACAGGACCGAGCGCCGGGTTCGAACAGAACAGCACAATACTGGCAGCGTTCGACGGTGCAGCAGGGCGGTCTCAGCGGAGCCCCCTTTTTATGTTCTTCTCAATTTTTGTGTGATTATAGAGATCAGTTTGTTGATTTGCATCGACGGACGTCTTTCCTGACCCCCATAAACTCACTATTGTAAAGCTCTTCGTAATTTCTGTTTGCTAACTTGGCCTATAATTCTTAAAATGAACTGTGAGCTCTAAAGCGTCTTGCAAGACATCAATAGTTTTTAAACGCCTTTCCTGACCCCCACAAACTCACTAGAGTAAAGGTCTTCGTAATTTATATTTGCTAACTTGTCCTATCTTTCTTAAAATAAACTGTGAGCCCTAAAGCATCTTGCTAGACATCAATATTTCTTAAACGCCTTTGATATTTTCGTGTATTTTTTTTGAGTATCAAGGAGAATCTAGAATTTCCAAAGAATTCTGAGATTATGTATGGCATCATGAATATAATGTGGCGCTCACCTAACATTGTCTTTATCATCTCAGCAGCCTTCAAGTGCCAGTGTTGATAAGGGCCTCATTAAAGTGCACAGTCATCTACCCAGCTCTGTCTCAATCTGTAAACGTGAGACTTGCCGTTATACACAATTTAACCTCAACTAAAAATGCAATGTGAGGCACTTCTAAGAACACATGGCATTTACTTATTACCTGCTCAGCATCCACTCAGCCTATGTGCAAGAGAGCATGTGTGCCTGTGATGCAAGATGAAAAGGTAGAAGCCAAAAGTTGCTAAACTGGTGACAGTGATGTTAATATTCACGAATCCATTGCAAAAGATATGGAAAGCATACTTTCAAAGATGTTCTGGCTGATATGGGCCAAATTACTGAGAACACATAGATAAAATTAGTGAGAAGAAAGACTAGTTTTTAAGCACTGACCGTCCCATTTAAAACTGTGTTCATGACAGACACCTCCATCAAACATTTTAGCCTCATGTGATATGGTCAAAGTTATATCAAAGATTTCAGCCTACCTTGTCAAAAGTAAGCTTCAAAATTTTTATCAAGTGTGTCAGGCTCCTCAGGACTGAAGCAGGAGCTGTAAGAAAAGATAGATTGGCTAAAAAGCGTGTTATTTTCTTTAAATGGAAAGCCATTCTAGATTACTACAAAACACAAAAAGGTGAAGCAATGCCCATCTGATCATCTTCAACATGTACTCTGAGGTAAGATATTTGATCGTCTGTAGCAGTGGATCTCAACCACTAATGTTTTGGCGACCCCTTCTGGATTTGAGGAAGTAACTGAAGTACACTACATTGGTGCAAATATACTTTAAAGCTCTGAAACAGAACAATAATCACCACCCAGGGAGCACAGCCCTTTGGCGAAAATTTGGATTTGTCTGTTCATTTAAGACCTTAGAAAGCCAAAAGAAGCAATGGTGCAATGCCGAACTTGACTTTGTTTGTCCGGAGTTTATGTATCTTTACCTTATGTAGTCTTTTTCACCTTTCAACAAACTCTAAGAATTAAGCAACAACGAGTGAATTCCACCCAAAATCAGAGTACTGAGGGCACAAAAAAGCATCAAACCTTTTACAGCTTATGCACAGAAGGGGTGGTTTATTCTATTTCCCTCTCATATGGCAATAAATAAATAGGACAAGCTGGGAGATGTGCAAATGACTGCTTAAAAGAGCAAAACATAAAAAAGTCTGGAAACCAGGGCATCCATTGCCAGGACTGCGGACGCTCAGCAGACTTTAATAAACTGCACTGTTATCAGCAACTACTCTCAAAAGCTCACGCAAGAAATTATTTTGGCTGAGAGCATTGTGAAGCCGGGCGAAAAGTTCGTTAGCAAACCTTCTTTGATGTCATTAAGTAAAGAATTATTCTACTTATCAATACTATAAAAATATATTGAAGTGTTGTAGATCTGCAAAGGCGTAGACGATGACGAAATACAACACCGAGCTCAGAGTCAGCGTTGAATGAGTGATATGAGTGATTCATTTTTACTGGTATGCCTGTAGGAGCGTGAGTTGTTTTTGTGAACAGTAAATTAAAAAAAAAACAATACAGCATCACCATTTGAGCTTTATATGTGGAAAACATAAAAAGAAAACACATCTATTGTATTTTGTTACTGGAGTCATACTCGACCATGAAATAAGTTAAAAAAAACTTTTTCCTTTTAGAATATTCCCCATCCATCAATGCATTTCGCCCTCATCTTAAAATAAAATGTGAGACAGTTCCATGCCGAAAAAGCTAATAAAGACTCTCTTTCTTACTCCGGCCGTACTCGGGACTATTTCAAACCACCAGGGGATTTTAAAATTGCAACCTTCAATCTGTTACACTGAACGTGCCGGGGTCCCGATAAATATCCATCAGATAGCAGGCAGCTACACATATACCTGTACTTCCATTTGTAGGGAGAGCGCGATTCGAGGTCTCTCTCACAGGTACTAAGGTGCCATTTAATTAAACCTGTTTTTATTCTACACACATAAGTTAATATGTTGATGTCTTATTTTTTTTAAAGAAAAACAAATTTATGAAACGAAAATTACACAAGAAACAGCAAGCTTATCATTAGATGTTTAAACAGAGAGCTGCTATACTTACGGTTTTCTGCACAGCAGAGCTTTACAGCAGCACTTCCAATCTTTCTTGAGAGCACCTCCATGACTAATGCACCTTTGGTCCGCCAAAGGGCTTGAGGCTGCCTCTTCCGTGAGATCCCCAAAGACTGAAGCGCGTTTGAAGTATGTGGATTGTAGCCACATATGAATCTTTAAAGCTTTCAGCAGTTCTTATGCAATTCTATCAACACCTTCTCCCAAAATCGTGATACCGTTTCAGATAGGAAAGGCGCAACATTCTTCAGACAAACATCGGTTTCTTTACATAGGAATGAGGTGGTATTTTTAGGCATGTGTTGACGCGATGGTGACGTATCTTGTTAGTTCAAAGTTTTTCCTTTTATTTACTATTCAGTTGAAGTCCAGCGCATTCCGGTCTGCGCGTTCCTTGCATTTGTTATTTGTGAGCCGTTTCCAGTTGTATCATGAACCAACTCACCTGCATAGCCACTTTGATTCACGCCTGGCATAGACCTTATATTTTAAGTTTCATGGAGAGTCAAAGCAAATATTATTGTTCAATTCACATACTAGAGGGGCTAGAAGTGCAAAAAAAACGACGGACGAGTAGAAGAGACACACATCACATAGCGCTACTGACAACTGGTGTAATCTTGAGGTAAACACACCCACCTCGAAACCGACCAACACGCACATTCCATTCACTTCACATCACCACTCATCACATTTTCTGCTTTCAGAGTGTGCACGATAGTAAATACGATAGCTCCTATTCAAACAGGATTAATGATGGGGAACAAGCACAAGTATCTTGGGTAAAAGCAGCTGAACAAAGGAAGGAAGGTGACAGGAGAAAAAATTGGCGAACCGACCGCTGGACTACCAACTGTTTTTTTATTAAATCTTCCTCTTCTTCTATTGATTCATCTCCAATCATCCTTTTTCTTCTTCCTTCTCATTTCTCTTATTTTTGCTCTTAGTTTTTCTTATTTTTTATCAATTACCCACGAAGGGTGCCGTGTAGAAAGAGTTTTTCTTTGGCTTGTAAGGTAAGTGAAGGGATGCTCACGCACTTTTCGTCTTCTTCGTCGATAGCAAGGGCCTCTAAAACCTCCCTTGCAACCCGGTTTCTATGGTGTCCCATTATGTGAAGATGGTCGAGCTCTGCTGTACACAGGCATGTCCGACAATGGGCAGCTAAATGTCCTGGTCTCGCAAGGTTCCCAAGGTTCGCTACATGTTCACGTGCTCGGTCGTTAATACATCGACCGCTCTTCCCGATGTAGAAGCGGCCACATGTTAGCGGTATGTTATATATAACTTCCTTTTCACAAGGAGCGTATTCTGTTCGGTGCCTGGTGTTACACTTTTCCTTGGTGTTGATTGGTACTTCATTAATTTTGCGGAACATTGAATAGGCCTTGTTAGGTGCCGAGCAGATGACTTGCATGTTTTGCCGGTTCGCTATCTTTTTTAACTTATGGGTAGCCCCGTGAATATAGGGTATCACTACAAGGGGTGGTCTGGGTTTTTTTTGTTTGTTGACTCGTAGCTTTTTTCGTCTTGATGGTGCGGCATATTTTTTCACAGATGGAGACCATCATGGGTTTCGGGTATCCCGCGTTATGAAGCCGAGATATTTGGGTGTCAAAACTTTGTTTTATTTGATGTGGACATGATTTCTTTAGACTAGCTGTAAGGGCTGAGATGGCCACAGCTTGTTATACGTTCTTAGAATGTTCCGATTCAAAAGGAAGAAATGCCTTCCCTGATCGTGCTTGATATTTCCAACATACATGTCCTGTTTTGAATGTCAAAGCTAAATCCAGAAACCGAATGGAATCGTCCACAGGAGTCTCATAGGTGAAGGTTAGACCCGAACAGCTTTGTTGGAATGGTGTCATGGTGGTGTTGAGGCATCCGTCTTCTTTTTCGTTCATTTTTGTGGTGAATAGAATAAGAAAATCGTCCACATATCTAAAAATACCCGCTATGCGTGTAACACCAGGCAGCGAACACAATACGCTCCTTGTGAAAAGAAAGTTATATATAACATACCGCTAACATGCGGTCGCTTCTACATCGGGCAGAGCGGTCGATGTATTAACGACCGAGCACGTGAACATGCAGCGAACCTTAGGAACCTTGCGGGACCAGGAAATTTAGCTGCCCATTGTCGGACATGCCTGTGTACAGCAGAGCTCGACCATCTTCACATAACGGGACACCATAGAAACCGGGTTGCAAGGGAGGTTTTAGAGGCCCTTGCTATCGACGAAGAAGACGAATAGTGCGTGAGCTAGAGTGCCTTCATACACACGCGCGCTTTTGCTTGAGTGGTGACATCTCAGCCATTTTTCCGCCCAATCGTTTTTTTATGCATTTTGAAGTGCGCGCAATCCGGTGTCACTCAGCTCGAGCGCGTAGCTTTGGCTGATGCATAGACGCCATCTTACCGCCCAAGTCACGCACCGAGTGCGCGAGAGCGTCACGCGCTGGCACATTCCGGACAACAATGGCTGTCTTCACCCTGAGACAGACAGACATCTAGGCACCCTAGCGTGAGCATCCCTTCACTTACCTTACAAGCCAAAGAAAAACTCTTTCTACACGGCACCCTTCGTGGGTAATTGATAAAAAATAAGAAAAAATAAGAGCGAAAATAAGAGAAATGAGAAAGAAGAAGAAAAAGGATGATTGGAGATGAATTAATAGAAGAGGAGGAAGATTTAATTAAAAAGACAGTTGGTACTCCAGCGGTCGGTTCGCCAATCTTTTCTCCTGTCACCTTCCTTCCTTTGTTCAGCTGGTTTTACCCAAGATGTCTCAGAACAAACTAGCTCAGCTTTTAGCCTTAGTAAGCACAAGTATGTTCGTTACAATCGGAAATAAAAAAAATAAAAAAAAAAACGCTTCCACTATCTTCCTTGCTTTCTTATTCTTGTTTCGTTCCAAGATAACGGTGTTGTTGAAATAAGGTACACATTCACACCTTTTAGAATGCGCTGCTAGATTACCAGAGAGGGCTGACCTCAACGACAGAGCACGTTCCCTCAGCGAGAGTTGTGCTCGTTACTTGAACATGTAATGGTTTACAATTAAAAATTACCGATCCTCAAACGTAATGAATTACCGTAACAAATTACTTTCGTTAAAAAGTAAGGGATTACTTTACTCGTTACTTTTTCGTACACTTCTCCAGAAAACAATAGAAGCGATTTGGATATTCTTAAAAAATGTTCAGCAACACTACTTTTCATTTTTCATACACCCGTATTATAAAGGTCCTTGTAAAAATAATATAACGCATTTAAGAGAAAGGGTGTATGTGCACTCCGTTAAACTGTAACCTGACCAGGCACCGAAAGCTGCAACAACATCCACCATCTCGCCAGCTTACGACATCCCAAAATGATCCCTGGAATTGTGTAGACAAAGCTAGCGGTGCGCATGCTAAGTAGCAGCGTCCACCTCCGCTACCAGATTCGGAGCTAAAGAAGAGATCTAAGAAAGCTCCCTTTTGACTGGGGTGTTTCGCCTGTTATTCACAGTAAAAGAAAAGCTTGGTTCTAACGTTCCAGTGTATTGCCCAATGCGGAATGCAGGTGTCCCAGCTTACCTTGATGTGTTTCCGTAGATTAGAGTTTGTTGTTCTTGCTGATGACAATGTGTGTTTTCTCGGCAAGCAAAATATGCACTGAAACTCTAAGTTTCCGTTCTCCTTAATACCTTGAATTTTGAGCATCTCATTAAGAGATGGCCATGAAGACGACGGACACTCCATAACCAACAACTCGACCAGTCAGAAAACAAGTGGCGCTTGCGGATTATTGATCGCTCATTGCTCGTCATTTTCATACCAATATTCATGGAGGCTAATAGAGGGTAGGGCATGGAGAGCGAGAGGAGCGGTGGGCATCGGTCTCACAAGACAACAGAGGATTACACCAGTTTTATGCGTTCTCCCTTTCTCTCTTTCTCTCTGTCAGAACTCCTTAGATGTCCTTTCCTCCCCCCTCTCCCCTCCCCGTATGTTGACAGTTGACTGTAAAGTGAGGAGTGGATTTGTCGACCATGCCCCGAGAAGTAAACCAAAAGAAATATCGTCCGTACCCTCGAAGACGATGCTCTTAGCCTCATGCCGGGCGCTTTCCAGCCATGCCTCAAAGCGTGCTCGAATAAAGTAGCGCACATCAAAGACAAAGTGAATTCGAGCCACTCGCGCGAGGCTACCTTGTCTGTTACGCGAGCTGTGAACCCGCGAATCGAGGGGGAACGGACCAGCGTTTGAAGTCTGTGCAGGTGGCGGGAGACGTCGAACAAGTTGGAAAGGGTAAAATGTTATAAAGACAAAAACGAATAGACATGAAGCGCTTTCTCCTGCTGGGGAGAAGACTAAAAACACAATATAAGGCATGGAGATCTTACTCCGCGTTGTCTTACTTGATCTTTGCCTTTCGTATATTCGCACATGCCTAGCCTGTTCTCTAGTGGTTCTAGTGACCGATCATACAATCATCATTGGCTAATCTGCCCTTCCTGAAGTTTTCTATATTGTTGAAGCTGCTCTCTTTACGCTGCTGAAAGTAGCCTCATATTTTTCAAAAGTAACGAGTAATTAAATAATCCGTTACGAATGCTTTGTAACGAATTCACATTAATATTCACTTTAAAAAAGTAACGCGGTAGTTACGAAATTACTTGAAAAAGTAACAGATTGCAAGTATTGCGTTATTTGTTACGAATTACTTCCCAAGTCTGCCTCAGCCTTCTATTCACGCGTCTTCCCGACTGCCCTATGCACATCTTCACACAACACTGCCCCCCCTTTGCTGCCCACATACGTTTTCGCATGTTTTTTTAAGAGCGCGGCTCTCAGGCGCCCGGTTCCGCGTATAGCGGAGTCGCCGTCGCCGTCGGCGCAACCGCCGACGGCGACGGTAAACTTGGTGGAGAAACTGAATGTTTTCATGAGTAACGTGACACGAAGTCATGTGACGCCATTTTCCCCGCTATATTGTGGGGTAGAGGCCCAGTTAGGGCACAAATACCTTTTGTCTTTACTTCCCTACCGGGTCTGGCCCGTGAGAAGCCAAATAAACTTCAAACTTCAAATTTAGCGGGGAAACTGAATTGGTGTTGAGGTCACGTGACTTCAATTTTTGCGCTAAATCTAGCGGTGAAACTGAATTTGTTCATGGGTGACATAACACGAAGTCCTTTGATGTCATTCTCTCCGCTAAATCTAGCAGGGAAACAGAATTGGTGTTGAGATCATGTGACGTCATTTTCCCCGCCAATTTTAGCGGGTACCTTAATCGGTGTTGAGCTCAAGAGGACGGGAGGAGGAGGAGGAGAGGAGGAGGGGGAGAGGGGGACGGGAAGAAAGGAGAAGGAGGGGAGAGGAGGGGAGGAGGAGTGGAGGAGGCGAGGAGGAGGAGTGAAGGTGGCGAGGATGAAAGGAGGGAAGGAGAGTAGGGGGTAGAGTAGGGAGGGAGAAGGAGAGAAGGAGGGGAGGGTACAGAGAAGGAGTTGGTGCATACCCTTCCCTCCGCACCCTCCCTTCCTCCTTCTCAAGTGCTGCGCTCTAATTTCGCATTACAGAGATTTGTAAACGTCTTTCATTTTTGACACATATTTGCCCGTGTATCTCCTTGCTCCAACCTTCCACATAACTCGCTTAATTTTCGTGGAGGTGAGAGAAGAACCGAAATACCATGTTTTTCTCCAGTTTTTGTATGCTAGGGCTAACATTATGTATATACGAAATCACCACTACTCTTTTTACCTGACTTGACCCTCCTTCCCTTCTTTCCTCCCCCACGAAGCTTCCCTAACAAGCCCTGTACCATCTCTCTAATGAGCTTAAAGGGGAAGCCCCCTCCTCCAGTTTCCTCTCCTGTAACCCGAGGCTATTGACTACCTTGTGCGGGCAGGACTTCGTAAAGGACGTGTTCAAGCAAGCGTGGCTAATAATCTGAGAGTGGTTAAAGTCACAGAAGAAAGCAGCTTTCTTTGCTCTAAAACACTAAGCCCAACATGCATGCGACGGGAGAAGTTCCATCTTCAGATCTAAAAAGTGCAGTGCACCCTCGACCGGGCTCTCACTTGTGAAACTCAAGTCCGAGGCGCTACTTATAAAAACCTCAAAGACATCTGATATAATCTACAAATCTGAAGACGCGAACGACGTCTGCCTCCAATCTACTCGTATTCTCCCTATTACACTTTGCTAAGTACAAATCACTTAGCACTGGAGCCACACTCCCCCCAATAGACATACCATGTTTCTGCAGAAGTTGTACGTTTGTAAAAATATTATAGATGGATTCCAACTTCAAAAAAAAGACTAGCAACTCTAAAAAACCTTCCAGGTCAATCCCACACTGATTTCGAAACTTAGCAAGCCTAAACACCTCAATAGCCTCATGAATAGCTACTAAGGGGCCGTCATGCGGGATGGAATAAAAAAGTTTGCAGCGTCAAATGATAACGCATCAAAGGATTCAGTGTTAAAATTACACAGAAACTGCACCACACTTTCTGAATTGATCACCCTGAAAGGATCGTTCAACTGGAGCAGTGAAAGGTGACCCTGGGGTTATAATGACATCTGCATCTGCCACGACCCCCTCTGTGTAACAACGGCCCTAGACAGCATGCCCACTTTATGCGTTTTCCCCGTGAAAAAGCACTCAGGTAAATATCCTTAGCCCGCATAATCCACGTCTAGACAAGTTCAATAAACTGTCGCCCACACAGTTCGGATTCATACAGGAGAAGGGTACACAACCTTTTTTAGAACTCTTGTTATGCTAACGCAAAAGGAGACAAGAAACACACAAAAACACGTCAGACGCGGGCCAACTTCCCTCTGCTTTTGATCACAAACTTATCACCTCAACTGTATTCTTAGCCGTGTTCGATACATTAAGTCACACATTACTCTTACGGCATTTAATACCGTAAGTCACAAATTACTCTTCCGAAAACTATGTGGCATAAGATTCTGTGGCTTTGCTTTTTTCATTCTTAGAAAAAATATTTTGGAAATTGCTACCAACCGGTGTCCGCAGGCGGTACTCAAAGCTCTCAAACCAAACTTAAAGCACGGGTACCAAAAGATTCGATTATATCTCCTCTTTTCTTTAACATTTTTGTCAACGATATCGGAGATTCTGTTTTGTAATGTGATTATCCAGTACGCAGAAGACACTGTAATTATGTCCCAACACATTATTTGCTAAAATCCATCCGCCAACTGCAAGATTATGCGGATGCGATCGTGGATTGGTTTAAGAGAACCTTATTGCTGTTAATGTTTGAAAAATGTGTGTTTCTACAATCCGTTTAAAACAGTCAACCTTAAGTTTCAATTTATTTCGCATGTGTTCAGTGCACCTACGTTCCTTTAGAGCACACAAATAGCGTTAAGTACCTCGGCATATTTCTTTAAATATTGGCCTGAAATTAAATTGAATGTTCATTTGACATATATTTGTAAAAACTGAAAACCGTCAGCTGTCTCTTGTATCGACATAAATTTCGTCTGCCCCTTTCTATAAGAAAAGCTATGGCACATGCTCTTGCATATTGTATCCCTCGTTACGGTATAACTGTTTTCCAGAATTGTTCCGCTTTTTGGAAGGCAAAGATTAATTATATCCTAAAAGCTAATGTTACAGACGTTCGTACAAGCTCCCGTTACGTCACGACGCCAACCTGTCCGAACAACTTAATCTACCTAACTTCGAACCGCTTTACTTTCATTCAGTCGTGTTACGCAACTTTTGGAACACTGAAATGAAACTTAAGAACTCATCTAGCCGTGCCCTTTATCACGTACAGCCATTCCAAAAAACCTCTTTTTCGTACTAGGTACGGTGAAAGCACGCGTTCATATTATGTTCCTCGCATTTTTCTCAACTACCACATGAGATTCTAACATTTACTTCGCTTCGAAAAATTAAGAAAGTACTTAAACGTATTACTTAGTTGTTAGTCTCTTCGGTTAAACTTCTTAATATACCTAGATTTTTATTTTCAAAATGTGGATCGATTTTGAACATTCTCGGACGCTTGCTTTTCGGACGATGTGTAGCGTATTTGTGTTCGTATAGTTTTCTGCGTCCATCTCTAATAAAAAGCTGAGTTTTTTCTTTTTTTTTCCAGTACGCTTATTTGTTTTGGACACATGGAACTCTTCGCCCTGATGAGTGTTAATGTTTAATTTTTTTTAATACAATATCGGAGATATATTTTTAATACTTTTATGTGTAGGATTTTATTTTAGGGTTTAGGGTGGCTATGCGATTCTATGCTTGACTTCTTAATTTCAGGGTGGCATCACACAAGCCACTTATTGGCTTTAATGTGCCCATCAATTAAATTTTTTTTTAAAGTGACCCTTTTCTGTGGCAATAAATTTATGATTATTATTGTTATATTTTATACTTTGATTTATTTTTTCTTTAATTTTGATCATATTCTGTACCTGACACTAAATACAAGTGGGGGTGCAGGCCTCGTCCAGCTGCAACAGTGGCTTTTCTTTTTTTTCTACCTCCCTTACTCCCCTTAGGGTGATATTAGGCTCGAAAAATAAAACTTAAAAAAATTAGAAGAAATCTAGAAGGGTGGCACAGTTCCTACGTCCAAACCATAGGTGTTTGCCCATTCACGCGTATAGCTATGATCAAAAAAATTATACTTAAATTAATTTCTGGGATCTTCATTTCCTGGGAACACCTGATACGTCAGCGTGATTGGTGGCCGTTCTCTTCAGCGGGTAGGCGAACTGCGATGCTCTCGTTCGAGCCCACTTTTATCGCAAAGCTTGCACACCCAAAACCTGTCTTCATCGTTTCCAAGTTAACTAAGTTCCTTTCGCCGTATCTTATTTTAATCCCACCGTGCACGCCTTATCGGTTAATTTGTTCCGAACCCGGGGAAACTTCCGAACACGCCCGGTCACTTTAATTCGTTCCGAAACTTTTCGGGCTAGTTTCGTGGGTTTAGCGGGCGTGAGGTGGATGTTGCGTTTTGATCCCCTTCTCCTAACGTAGTCTTCCATGGGTACTGCTAACGAGATCCTGCGAATACGGGTGCTCTTGATACGGCCTCCCCGTGTCAGAGTTGCGCAACTGACACAATCTGTAACGCAAGGTCGACTCTCACCGCGCGACGCAACTACTCTGACCAATGAGGAGGATTCTCGGACCCGTAGCCCGAGGCGGCTGAGAATATAGCGGCGACGAACTGCGATGCGACACCCGTGGGCACGGGGATTCCTAAAGCATAACCTAGAATAAAGGAGGCTACGCCTGAAGCCGCGGTCGCAATGATAATACATCCCATATAGGACATTCTGCGGGCACTGCGCGTATGTCTGTCCTGACAGATTGGTCACACAGAAACCTTCTGCAGACGTGTTTGGAGCATACCTATGCCTATAATGGACACCGAGACGAGGGAGAGCGACGGACGATACAAAAGTCTCCTACTCAGCCTATATTTATTGACAAAAAGCCCGTTTATATGGGCTGCAGGCACCTTCAAAGTAGATAAAAATTGAAAACGAAAAGAAAGTAAAGAGGGGCGGAACTCGAAGGGGGCACACCGAAGAAAGAACAACATTCGTACGAGTGCACGTGCGCAAAGGGCAGTAACTTGAACGGGAACTACACAAGAACTAAAGGAAAAAAAAAGAGATCTAAAAAAGATGGAGCCTACAGGCGCCTATCGACCTTCGTAAATATCGCCTTCTGCGAACTGCCATCCTTGTCTGCTGGGCTGTGGAACGCCTTCCAAGAATACGCTCTCGATCTGCTATACGGCATATCAGACGCTGCGCATGCGCCTGCAACTCAGTGACTCAGCATTTTTCCCCGTGGGTGGCAAGCGATGCAACGGTCTCTATAAAGTGAAGTTTTTGTCAAGAAATATCATCTGTGTTTGAGACTCGTCTGTCGTGTCGTCCCTCGTTCTCCCTATGGTCTTGGGGTTTTAAGTACAGGGTGTCACAAAAGAAAATTTACACGGTCTTTTTTACCGCAAAAATAAACTAGGCAACGCCGAACGCTCATTCTCCGCCCGAAGGTAGAGCTAGAGGTCACAACCAGATGCCAAAGTTTCAGCCCGATCCGATATCTTAATAAAAAGTTATAAGTAATTTTCTGAAAATTTCAATGGGAAAATGGAACCCATTTTTGCACGTTTTCGGTTTCTAGTGCCACAGAGCCCCATGTGTTTAAAACGTCCGTCGGCCACCATTTTCCCATTGAAATTTTCAGAAAATCGCTTATAACTTTTGATTAAGTTATCGGATCGGCCTGAAACTTTGGCGTCTGAGTGTGGCCTGTAGCTCTACCTTTGGGCGGGAAATGAGCCTTCGGCGATGCCTAGTTTATTTTTGCGGTTAAAAAGACCGTGTAAATTTTCTTTTGTGACACCCTGTATATTACATTACACCATTACCAGCTCGCTTACGCCCTAACTGTCTCTACATATGTAGAAAGCCTATCACGCTTCCAAGATGATTGACGCGCGCCCACTGATGATCAATCTGTCATGATGTCTGCTGCCAACACCGCGTCTTTTCCAAGATGTATCAGGAGCAGCGGGTCTCCGGCTTCAGGACGTAGGTTTTAGCCGCTGACGTATCCAAAACGATATTTTCGTTATTGGCCTTCGTTTCGAACGAATCTTGGCACCAGTCTTGAACAAAATGACGCTCCTGAAATTACTACAAAACTTTCCTCCCCCCTTTTAAAAATAAATAACTACATAAAAAATTTCTTTGCAGAAATAGACTATACGCATCGCCGAAAGCTCATTTACTGCCCAATTGTACGGCTAGCGGTGCGGACCAGATGTCGATAGAGAGTTTTAGGGAACCGTTTTTGCCCAAACGATATGATACAATCGGCTCTCCGGTATGGACTGCACATGCGCGAGGTTGCATCTGCCTTACCCTGGTCCCTTGTCCGAACCGTAAGCTGTGATCGTGTGGTCAAAGCGCGGGTGACATCAAAAGCGTCTCGACTCGTTTATAGAAAGTCTGATTAGCCGTGGGAAGGGGCTTGCCGAAGCTTCAGAGGTACATGACATCATTCGTGGTTGTGCCGGGAAGAGACGTCATGCTGGCGGTGGAAGAATCGCGACCAATTGACGATAACGTTAGCAGAAAACAAACAAAACTTGAACGAGACACCGAACGCTCTATTCTATTAGAATCATATTGTTCATTTGCCTCAATTTGCGAGGATGTGGCATAGCTCAGTAGGTTGAAGCGTCGCCCTCCCATTTTAATGAAGACCTTGACGAAGCGGGTTTAAACTCTGTCCGATGACGCAGTCGTTAGTGGTTAGTGTTTCCGCGATTTGCAGAACGGAGCGAAGATGAGCTACGTCGGCTATGTGGAAGCGAAGTTGGCGTAGCACATCCCCTTCATCCATCGACGCTAGGTCGAACGTCCTGAATCTCACCGTCAACAATTTCAATTCTTATCTGGGCTAATAGAGTGATTTCGGCGCGCCGGGGGTTCAATCTTGTTTTGTATGTTTTCTAAATTTTTTTTCTTCTTTTGAAGCATGCTGTGCATGCTCCTCAAGAAACTTTCGCAGTCGTTTGGCCGCGAATGAAACTAGTTGAAAGTTGCGCCTGTCCTTGTTCACTCCTTCGGGTTTTCCCGTTTTTGCGTATACAAGTTTACTCAGAACCATAAACCAGCTAGCCCAACAACGAGTTTGGTAATATAAACGTTGTAACTATGAAAGTCAAGTAACGTATATAATGAAAACGAACGTGCGTAAATTATTGCAGCGTACGTGACTTAGTTCATAATTATATACTTCGACATATTAGTTGATTGTAAACAGCAAACAGTAAATTAGTTATTAGTTTCCCTAAAAAATTAAAAACGACGTGATCGGTAATTAATGGATTTTTATTTATGTTTTTTTTCGTTTGTTAGTGTCGACTTTCGGTGTAGTATGAGAAAGAGTTTTTTTTTTCTTTTTGCGATATTGCGATTTTTGCGATTTTGAAATTGCGACGTCGCTTATGCGGCAAAAATGCGCAGTGGAATCTAAGCTTTTGTTCGACGTCGGAAGTACAAAATCGGATACAAAACTGTACCATGTGTGTCAAGTGCTAGTTCAGCTGGGAAACATATCTAGTGCTAGTTCAGTTGTGTAGTATTTCACGCTCCATTTACTTATTGCCACGTTTTCTTTTGGCCCACTATACTGACCAGATCATGGGACTATGAGACAAAAGTGTTCAAGGTGTAAGATGGATTCCCACTAAGAGGTACGTGGACTACTTACGTGTTTAAAAACATCGCACAAATGGAAAGGAAAATGCGCTATAGATGGACATTGTGAATATCTTTTTTCGAGAATGTATGTTGTTAAACCACAAAATTTAGATAGCCTGTGTTTGAAAATCTCGGAGTTTAGAGATCATCGAAGAGAAAATCAGTCCTCCATAATAAAATGACGGCATTAACAATCTATTGAAAAAAGAAAAGTTTGATATTAGTGGTTTTGCTATGGTAAGCTTGACAAGGCTTCGTTCATGTAATAAATGTCACTATTTTTTAGAAAACTATGAGTTTAAGGATTCGTATGGCTTTTCACGCGCACTTTCCGTGACCGTGTCTATAAAAAGCGACTTGCAGATTTATTTTAATTTTAGATACGTTACTGTCACCTGCTCTCATAGCGAGCCATGTCCTATGGATTGCGGTGGTGGATTTCGATGGCGCGATATCAAATGCAACTGCAGCCTACGGTTTTCGGTCTATTAGCTCAAACATGTTTCGGTGGTGCCCCCTCGTGGTTCCCGTTGGCGACGTAAGGATCAGGATGGGCGCAGACATGTACTTAACACGTAACTAGTAACGAGTTGCTTCTGCCTAGTTATTATTTTTTATTTGTTAATAGGTGGCATATTCAATTACTTTTTTTTTTAAAGGCAGCGAGTAAAGTGCTTTGTTCCTTTTATAAAATCAAATAACGAGTTGCGGTATTTCGTTACTTTTGAGGAGTTACGTAGCCTGAGTGTGCACCTATTGCGACAAAGGCAGATGATGGACTATTCGAAAAAGAACTAAACAGTATGACAGTATAGCAATGTTTATCGCTGAACACGTCAGTCAAAATCTACAGCGGAGAATGTCGTTCACCCAGCAAACAGTATAAGGTACATTGGTTGAACCTTTCTAAAATCATGTACAGGCCGAATGTAAACTCTGAGTTTGCCAACACAGGGTGGTAGAGATCCCACTGTCAAATTGGAACCTTAGAAGCAGGGCGAAAGAAAGAGGGGAATCTCAGATTTACCAGCTCTTCCTGAAGCTGCCGTGTCTTCGAGCGCGTCAGTACGACTTTTCAGCGTCTCCGGAGGGAGCGGAGAAGCATAACCTATGAAAGCTTTGAGGGACAAATACTGCTTAAAGGTGCTCTGGGAAATGTTATTGAGTTCGCCTAAATACGGCGATAATTCACTCTGCTGGCTCTAAGTACCCTAGAAATTCATAAATCATAATGCAGCGCGACCAATTTTCTTATTATAAAAAACAAAACAAAAAAACAATCGAAGATTGCAGCGCACCGAGGTAATCTCCGTCGATGGCAGAAGCATGTTCCAAAACCAGGACCACTGTCAGCCAATAGGAAGCGAAGGTTCCTCGTGCCTCCAAGTTGTGGAGCCACGGAGAAACATCTGGAATGCTCGCCAATACAGCCCGGATTACGATTCAACCTAGCGAGCGCGCGCTCGAGAGGTGACGACCGGAAAACCTCACTCCAGCAGGAAAAAATAAATAAAAAATAAAAAAAGGAAACAAATAGTGCGTTTTTAGTGCGCCTATAACTGCAGTATAATGTTCTCTCTTCGCGGAACATTTAAAATTTTCGACTACTCTTATTTGCTTTTATAATCAACAAAGGCATGCACGTTTTGTTATAACAGCGTTTGCAATCGGAACGAAATGTCGCGCTTTCATAGGTCACATGTCGCCCTGGCTGCCGGCGCAATGCTCCTCGCGGGAGTTGACCTCAGGGTGTTTAATCATCGATTGTTAGTTTATAGAAAAATCGGTTGTGCATTGTTATAGTTTATGGATTTCTGGGATGCTTAGAGCCCGCACACTGAGTTATCGCCATTTTTAGGTGACCTCTGAAACCTTCTGGGGCACCTTCAAGTGCAGAGACCACTGAGAAGAAAACAATCAACTGTGAAACAAAAGCAGTTGTGTACTTGGCCGTCAAAGTAACGAGAAGAGTAACGCGTTGATTTCGAGGTAACATAACGCGTTCCTCCTGAGAATTGGAAACGAGTGACGTGTTTAGCTACTTTTTGAGCTAGTAACGTGTAACGGTACTGAGTTACTTTTTTTAGGTAACACGTACTTGTCTGCATTTGCTTCTCCGTGATTGGGTGATTGTCAGGATTTGACTCGCCGTAAACCGGCAGTTCGTCAGGCATTATTGGTGGACTATGATTTGGCAGTCATGAATACCGGCCACAGCGACACTTTTGGTCGTGCATATCGCTCACCGACAACCTAAGAAACGAAGGGCGTGCCTGAACTTGTTTCCGCTTCTTGCTTTGTAATTTGTTGTTGGGATTTTTTATCAGTTTTTGAAGTCACTTTATGGGCTACGAAGCGAAGCAGCACGGATTTGGCCAATCATTCTCGAATGGCTGGCAGTAGTCCTTCAGCCAGTGGCCGGATATTGGTTAGAAATTGACCGAAGACTGGCTTTCTCTGACTATTGGCCACTGGTCATCAGCCATCGGCTAAGCATTGGCCGATGTATAGCCACTCTTTGGCCATTGGCCAAAAGACCGTCGCCAGCCACTGGCCAATGCATGGCCAAAATCCGTGCTGCTTGGGAGATGCCTGGGACTCTCCGCGCCCTGCGTTTCTTATATTCTCAGGGACTATACCTCCGCTTATAATTTCAAAATGGCGACCGCCCTATCAGTTCCCCAACCTAATTCTTACTAGAAAAAAAAAAATAAACGGGTACATTAAAATAACAAAATATTCGTTATTGAAAAATCTGCACGTTGGTTTTGCTAAGGAAATTACCTAAGAGCCCAAGTTTAGAGGACAAAAAGAGTAAGAGGCACTCGTTTTTTTTTTAATCAAAATGACCTCTACGCTGAACTCGTGAACCCGCTCATGCGATCTAGTCTCATCACAGCGCAGACGGAGCGGTCCGCCTCCAGCGGCGCGTTTAATAGAATCCAGCCCCTGTAAACGGCTCCTCTTCGTCAAGAATAACGAAAAAAAAAAACAATCCCTAAAATAAAAATAAAAATAAAAATGAAAAGAGAACGAGCAATTTCGCAGCAAACACTCTATACAACGAGCTCGAAAACACCGAAATAAAAAGGCAGGGAAAATGGTCTTCAATAAACTGAGTAGCATGCGCACAAAGCTAAGGCGGCGAATAAAGGAAAGGCGCTGAAATGGACTTTTATGTGCTTTCGTTTTCGTTGGAGAACAGCGATTCGGGAGAAAAATCATTTTTAGGGAGAGTGTGCCGAAAGCCAAAAGAAAGATAGGGGAGGGGAGATTTTAAGGAGACGCCAGGTTTCTGGAGGGAACGAAACAGGAAGGGATAATTCCTGGATTGAGTGCGCTGAAGGCAGTTCGGTCAGGAATCCATCCGGGAGGTTAGCCTTTCCCGCTTATAGTGAGAGAAATGTGAGATTGGAATGGGGAGGGAAAGCGTTCCTGGCGAGTACGGCCATTTTGGGGAAGAGAGGTCGTTTCAGCAGGCAACCTTCCGTGAAGAATGAGGGAAGGTACAAAATAAAAACGGAATAATAATTTATAAAAAAAAAAAATAAAGAAGGGAAGGCAAGACGGCGGAGGCTACGCGATTTCTGCTTTTCTTTTGACTCAACTGCTATATCTCTCCTCCGGCCTTCGTCCCCCAAAACTAGGATCGCGTCCTCTTCTATTTGGGAGCAAGGGGCACCATGCCCCGTCCTCTTTGTTCCTCATTTCCCTACATTTGCACCCCCGCGGTTTTGAGAGGAGGGAACTTGGAGTATCTTTCTGCGTTGCTGAATTTTGAGTTTTGGTGTGGCTACTTTATGCCGACTGAGAAATAAATGAAATGTAGGAAAGAAGAGTGGTTGTTTGGGCGAGGTGGTTCGATACGTTTTAAAATCTTATGCGCAACAAATACGAGGACAAAAGCAGAGAAGAGGACACAACAAGGCGCAACTTTCAACTGAATTTTATTGAAAACGTGCTCCGGTATATATAGTCTCAACCATCGTCACAATGACAACAAAACGACAAAAGTAAAGGAAAAACAAAGGAAAAAAACCATCACAGAGCATAACTTGGAAACAACACTATCTCGTTCTCATGAAAAACAATTCCTTTTCCGATAATGCAATCCACGGCATAGCAACACACGTGTCTCCTAAATTATCAATGTGCTCGGCTTCTATGATTTCGCGTGTTGCCGTTGTTTTTCCTGAGAACGAGATAGTGTTGTATCCCAGTTATGCTCTGTGATGGTGTTTTTCCTTTGTTTTTCCTTTAATTTTGTCGTTTTGTTGTCATTGTGACGATGGTTGAGAGTATATATACCGGAACACGCTTTCAATAAAATTCACTTGAAAGTTGCACCTTGTTGTGTCCTCTTCTCTGCTTTTGTACTCGTCTTTGTTGCGCACAAGATTGTATAAGAAATGTAGGCAATACGAAAGCAAGGTAGCTAAAGTTCTAGGGTGAAATTGATAGCGCAGAACGAAAGAAGCGCAGAAAAATATGATATTCAATTTTCTTGATTGAGCGAGGAGGCGACAGCTGTGCCAAAAATTAGAGCGTTGGCATGCGAAAGACAGCAGTTCCTTGGGAGTCATCTTAAAACTAAATAAACGTGGCAGCATCAGTCTTGCCAATGCAAAAGGACTTATAGTGACTCATCATTTTCTACGGATCGATGAAAACAAATGAAAATGAAGTGCGAGAAAGGATATCATGAATAGGTAGCCTTTTTTTGTCTTCTCTGTTGGGGGAGGAATTAAGTTGTCGAGTGAGGAAATGTAAACAAAGAAAAGGGCTTGAAAGATAGAGAAGCGGGAGAAAGAAAAAGAAAAAAGGACGCCTGGCGCAGAGGTTTTGTCAAATGGACCTCTTGGCGAATATGTGCTGCCACCTAGACACGCGACTGGGTTCGAGGCTAGGTGGCGAGAAAACAACGCGTGCGCAAGGCCTCTCCCACCCGTTCCACACCCAAAACGTCAGCTACATCCTGTCCACCCATTGAGGCGCTGTGACCTAAATACGGCTCCCCCAAACTTGCCTTTGTCCCCCATCAAGCGTAATCTTCCGCCCCGAAGTCGACACAACGAAACCATCTTCCCTCTCTGCTCGGCCAGAAGGAAGAGAGAGAGGGTACTGGAATCATTTACTCTCGAACCGATGTTTCTACAAAAGGTCCATTGAATGGAAGTGCTGTAACACTAATACGCAATTCTTACCCTGCTTTCACAGCCCTCGTTCGTATTGAGTGTAGGGAAGGGGGGGGGGGGGGGGGGGGCGAAGAAGGAGCGCTAGCGCAGCGCTCACCCTCAGGGTCCCTAATATACTAGGGAGCTTTGGTAGATCCCTTCCGCTGTCCCGCAACGCTCTCCACAACCCGCTACGCTTGCCGGAACTCTACAGTCAAGGCTATCGGCGCGCAGGCGCAGTAGCGGCTGCTTCGTTGCGGAGGGCTTAGCGGAGGGGGAAACGCGGTCTACGAAAACTCCCTATTAGGGAGTTTTCGTAGATCGTTTTCGCCGTCCCGCAAGGCCCTCCGCAACCCGCTACGATAGCGGGAACTCCACAGTCAAGGCTATCGGCGCGCAGGCGCAGTAGCAACTTCTTCGTTACGGAACGCTTAGCGGAGGGGGCAACGCGGTCTACGAAAACTCCCTAATAGGGAGTTTTCGTAGATCGTTTTCGCCGTCCCGCAGGGCACTCCGCAACCCGCTACGATAGCGGGAACTCCACAGTCAAAGCTATCGGCGCGCAGGCGCAGTAGCAACTTCTTCGTTGCGGAACGCTTAGCGGAGGGGGCAGCGCGGTCTACGAAAACTCCCTATTGTAAGTAAGTAGCGCAATTCCCCCTATCTCCGCGTCTTCCTCCTTTCCATCGAGGGCGATCCTCCTCGTCCTTCTTCCGTGCCACGTCCTTCGCCACCATTTTTTTTTTTTTTTTTTTGCGAGGCCCACAAGGCTTACGTAGGCGCACGCTTGCGCGCCTATGCGTGCCGGGCTGTACGTGTTTGGTATTGCCGCGGCAGACTAAATCATTATTTTTTATATGACGTCGCTTCTTTTCTCCCCTGAAGAAACTATAACGTTTGTGCAGCCTTGTTGGAGTTGTAAAGCACGGAAAGACGTCTCGATCGGCAAATGTTGTAATGCGAGCAGGGCTGGAGTCGCTCCGGTGTGAAGAAAAGATTTCTCCGATCCCGTTAAACACAAAAGATAAAAAAAGGAAAGAATATGCCAATTATATTCGGGCGTTTCGGGACATGGGCATATACTGCAAAACTATATTGTGTTTACGCGTATAATGCAACAAGTGCTGAGAGCAGGCACACGGTAGAATGCACCTCTTCCTGCGAGTAAATATCGAGATTCAGTGGATCGTAGGCAACGACTGCGTTGCTAGCGGGAGCTCGTGCCTTCTTTTTGAGTATGGGTTAAGCACGACGTTCGCAAGGCCCGCACTGTTTTCTTACGCTCTACTATAACTTGCTATACTATATATCGGGGTTCGAGTCCAGCAAAGTGCAGATGTATAGGCGCAGGCACGTGACTTTCAGATTTACGTTCCTTTCGCGGGTGCTCGTGGAAGGAAAGCGAATCCTAAAGTCACGTGGTAGCGCCTGTGCTTTTGCCTCTGCTGCACACCACTCACTAGATGGAGAACAGGCGCTTTGCACTCGCGCCAGATTACAGCTGTCCATTGCTGACCTTCTCTTCTCTTACTCAGATGCCGAGCAACTGAATCGGGTGGTGACGAACCTCTACAAGAAACAATGCTGGGGAAAGGGACACAGTAGAATCTAAAATCACAATGACCGGCCATTCTGTGGTAATGATGCAGCGAAGTAAGCGCGATAAGAGGAAATAAAAACTGAAGGTCGGTTATGGCAGACGCACAGTTGGTGCAAAACGTCTATAGTATCTTGAATGAAGCGCGTTCCCACACTTGGCGTCACTCGAGTTAGGCAAATAAAAGACAGCACAACGTGTGCAACCCATCACCTTTCAGGACTTTTAAGCATCAGCGATCGTTTTGAGAAACCAGAGGCTTGGTTTACTTCGTACACATTTTATAAACATCGAATACTACCTGCAACTGTGCACATGCGCACGGAAAAATATGCCACATATGCCATTTTCGCGACTCGTGCAATAACTGCCATTAATTGCATTCATCTCCCTCGGAGGCAGTGGAAACTTTTTCGACCGATCCGGTGGAGCCAGTGTCTTCGTTTTCCCGTCGGGACGGGAAACAATCCACAGAGCAGCAAGATGACATAGCGTTATCGCCAAGAGCCCCTTACAGTTGGACCGTAAGCAGCATAGCCGCCGCCATACTTCACACAAAAATGGCGCCGGTTTGGAGCAGACGGCCGAATGCCGCGGGATCGTGGGAAGGTAACGGTCACTTTTCGCGCCCGATCCGATTGAAACGAACGGAAAGATTAATTTTTAGAGACAAAGGGTATGGAGAAAAGAAATTTTGTTTCCTTATTTCAGACAATGGTCTGCACTACCTTTCGCTATATAGGCACCTCATTTACTCCGTCCCCAACCAGTCCACTCGGCGCAACGCCATTGGTCGCGCGCGCAATGACATCGAATCAACAACTACGTTCCGTTGCTGGAACTCTCTCCCATGCCCTTGATACGGTGCGACCAACATCAACTCGATCAAGAAGGTCCGCGCAGGGTTTGCATCTATCGCTTTAAAGAAGAAATTCAGCTAAATCGACAAGAGCCGATACGTCAAAGGTCAGCTCGTCGAAGACCCGACTTGTCGAGTAGGCGAACTCGTAGTACGTCAATCTTCAGCATGGAAAAACTCGTGAGAATGAATAACCTATCGAAGTGTAATATGTTGAATGGGTCTAAAAACAGAAACAAAAATCATCAGCAGGAGGTCTGGGAAAGGTGTAGAAGCCAAATGCAACAGAAAGTATATATGGCAACAAGATGGCCTCTTCGACCAACAGCCCTTCGAAGGGTTGCCCTACTAAGAGTTGACCTATTCGACAAACTGGCCTTCGACGAATTGCTCTTCGATGAATTGGTGTTCGATGAGTTGGCCTAAACCATAAAAAGTAAACATAAAGCGCACGTCTGCCTTTTGATGAGCGGAAAAGGGGAAAGGGCATAGGATTGGGAAAGCTTTACGCGGACGGTGCTTCCTTTTCCGATGTCCATTTCCGAGTTCCAAGCATCAAAATTGCCGCCGCATGGGATGAAAAAGAGGTGGGGGATTTTGAAGGCTGAGATAAAATGGGTCTGAAGAACGTGGAAGTCTTTGCAGCTGTCGTTCAAGCGGAAGTCATTGGCAAAGAAAAATCGGAACAAAAAGAATCTCGCGAAACGAAAACGCGTTGAAAAGTTTGGCAAGAAGACCGAGGTTGTGTCTTTTTTGTTTTATAAGCTTTTTCTTTCAACTGGTGCAATGTTTGGTTTGGTGATATTTTATTTTAAAATTGCTTTATAGCGTAAATCCAGGAAGCTCTTGATTTCAGTTTTCTTTTTTTACATCATCGTCCTCTCTGTCGCTTTTTTCAATACTGTTTTTCATTGATTCGCATTGAATCCTTGCTTTCTTTTACCTCCATGTCTTTCGTAGTTTACTTATATAAACTATAAAAGGCAGCGGTAATGATAAAAGGGTTTGTAGCAGAGAAGCGTGTTGAAAACTTAAATCAACCCTACACTTATAAGAAGCAGAAGCACATTAAGCAAATTGTTAAAATAAACTGGACGTTGTTCCAATTTGAGGTTCAACCGAAATGATATCCATTTCATCGAAGTGGCCGAAAACCCAAGTTACGATAAACGCCCATTCATCATGGACTTCTGGAAGGAGGGAACGCGCTACAGCGGTAGCGAAGTTACTCCACCGTCTCGAGGTTCTTTAATCAGAGAGTCATTTGCTTACCATTTAGGTCAGTAGCGGGTAGATATAGACGCGTAACTTCAGTCGAGGGCCGTTTACAGTCTTGAAAAAAAGCAGCTGCAAGACGCAATCGCGTTTGCAATTGTTTGTTACTCCCATACCCACCGATAAAGGTACGCTTCATAGTGAAGAGACATCAGCCATCTTTGTGCCTAAATATATTGTAGCCAATTATCTGACGCTCTATTTGAAATTACAGAAAGCGGGCTTCCATGTACTTAAACGGTAAAAGGGTACGCAACAGAGCAATACAGTATCGCCCGAGCATTTTTCTTTTTACGCCATATGCAAGGCTTGGAAAGTCGCACTTTTTACTAGTAATGATTGCCAATCACGCCCGTTCTCCAATAATCACCAAAATGGCCGCGCGCACGAAAGAGTCTGGGAATTAAATGGCGATACTCAAAACGTAGCTTATTTAACGGCTCTAGTTAGTGTTCGGTATCAGTCGAAGGGGTAGAAACTCCTTACAGAAAAACCAAAACAATTCTGTATTCGAAAAAAATAAAAAGTGTAGTCATATTCACTTCGGTTTCCAGGGACACGAATATCGAGATATTTTTCAAAATCTGTGGAGCCCCTCTTTCCCCGGGCGTGACATCGTGTCCAGAGTTCACCGAATCTCTGCTCTCGCGCATCTTCAGAGCCTATCAAAGATATGCACGCGCCCTCGCTATTTAAAATTAAAAAAAAGGGTAAAAAAATACGTCACGACGGCTGTCAGTGCGGGGGAATATACCTGGCAAGCTCGCAGTTGCACGCGCTCGCCATGAAAGCGACACGCGCTTGGCGGGTTCTTTTAATAAAACTCGCGTGTGCGCAGCAAAGACGAGGACGAAGGGAGGACAGGACACAAACGAGGCTCAACTTCCAACTGAGTTTACAGCGGAGCTGTTAAGGGCTAAGTTCCCCAGGATCGTGTCCGTGTATGTCGACACAAACCTACCTGGACAGCTACCGCCATCTATAAGCGACGGCGGCAAGCACACAACCAGTATGGTTTCCGCCGTCGCTCGTAGATGGCGGCAACCTTTCCAGCTATAATAGAAGAATGGATTGTTGGGCGCGTTGGTGGGGAATCATCGTAAAAAACAGCGCGAAAAACAGACGACGACGAAGAAGAAGCACACAGTGTATCGAGTACAACTCCGCTGGTCTTCTTTCTTCACGAGAGTGGAAAGGCTGAACGATTTTTATTGAAACGTGTTCCAGTATTTGTAGTCAACCCTCGTCACAGAACATGACACAAAATAACCATCACAGAGCGTGCGCAAAGTACAGCATTGTCTCTCTCTGAGGAATGCAAATTCATTTAGAGATAGCGCTGTCGAAGGCGTAGCAACTTACGTATCGGCGACCGAAACATCTGGGCTTGGCGCTACAACTGGTCGTTTTTTTTTTTATGTTTTCTCGCGTTTAGATACATCTTCGGGGAAAACGACCGTGATATTCAGTTCCACGAGATAAAAACACTAAAACAAAACGCTAACTCGTTTCTTTTTTTTTCTTCAAGAACTTTTTGAGTTTTTCTTTAAACCGCGGTAAAACTGCTAACGTGACGTGTGGGCACCCTGCGTCCGCTAGGAGCCGCTACCGATCACCCAGCAAGCAGCGCCGCGCGCGGCCCCTTCTGAGTCAGCGTAGGGAGCGCGGTAGAGCCCGCAGAGCCTTTTATACTGGGAGAGTTAGGCGGTCTATTCATCCAGCCGCCAGTCTGGCAGCACTGATCGAACAGTCTGGCAACTGTGCGCATCACATTCCGAGTCTCGTCGTCCGCCATGATGTGCCTTGTCGTCTCGAGCCGGCAGCCGTCTGACTA
Organism: Ixodes scapularis; assembly: GCF_016920785.2. NCBI lineage: Eukaryota > Metazoa > Arthropoda > Arachnida > Ixodida > Ixodidae > Ixodes > Ixodes scapularis. Next base: position 15,323,005 of record NW_024609839.1, read on the forward strand.
GGGTGGAGCGAGAGATGACGGTGAAAATGATCGTTCTGCGCTCCGCGAGACGTTAGAAGAAAACGTAATGCGGTGCTGTAGTGCCGTTGGGTGCTCGAACAGCGCGAAAAAAAGATTCAGGATGTACCGGTTCCCACAAGGAAAATAAAACGCACAATATCCGGGAGGCCTAAACAAGGAGGGCTAAGTGGAAGCCGACTTCGAGTTCTCGATGGTGCGAGGTAATATTATTATTAACTTATTTTGTGAGTTAAACGCGTTTTATTTTGACTAAAACTGTGCAGCGACTTGACGCGGTAGCGTCAAGTGAGAGTGTCCGTTGATCACGAAACCGTTTCCTGCCGCGCAAGACCTGATACTTGCGAGCGGCCTAGCTTGCCAGATTTGAACTGCCGATCGCTGGAAGCGCGTGCACGTCGCGCTGAACGACGCGTGCACTGTACGAGCGCACGCGCTCCGTCGGCATGTTCAGAGCATTCATCTCGCTCTCGTAGCTTTCTCTACGCTCGAGTTTTTAGAAGCGGCCTCGGCAGTCGCAGCTCGACTGCCGTGGTACACCGGTAGGTGTCACAAGGTCGACATGCCTGCTTGGCCGACTACATTGGCGGAAGCGCGGGAGCGGCGGCGGGTCTTGGCCGTCTCGCAAGCGCTTTTGTTTCGCTAGCGATACCTTTATTTTTTTTGTTTTTAATACGAGTAGTAAATACTTACTTGTCATGCCTTTTTTTTTTAAGTGCACTTCGGAGACAGTGAATTAGAAAGCGGTTGTCGATCCCAAAAACTCAGGCACAACGCCATGCCTACGCTGCTTCTTCACAGCAAACCAAACAATGTCAGAAAAAAAAAAATAAAAGGCCGGCAGGTGAAGAAGCATGACGGAAAATCACGATCGCTCCGCTGTATTCCAAGCAATGGTGCACAAACCTTGTGGTGTGGTAAACAATCGGGGAGCGATCCAGACAATCGAACCTACCCACTGAAAAATGAGCACAAGGCCGCCGAGCTGTGTCGGACGTCGAACGTTTTTGAGCGATCCCCCATTTATAAATGAGTGCCGTTCGTAAATGGGCGGTTTGTTTGCGAATTTTTACATGAATAAAGCACCGAATTACAAAATGGTTGTTTTCCGACTTTCTCCTCACGGCAACAAAAGCGCGAACGGCAAAACCTACGCATGCATCGCACGTCAATGGAGACGCACTTGCCGGGAGGAGAAAGTCTTTTCCGCCAATGTAGCCGGCCAAGCAGGCATGTCGACCTTGCGACACCTACCGGTGTATCACTGCAATCGAGCTGCGACTGCCGAGGTCGCTTCCCCCGATGAGTACTCGCGACGCCGCCGCCAGGGGAGGACGTATCGGCACTGAGTTAGATCTGCGGGGTGCCCATATCAAAGGGGTTTCTGCAGATAAGTTTGACGTCGTGCCTGCAGCGAACAGTGTCGTTTTTGTGACGTGCGACACGACCTCCCAACTCCGTGTTCAGCATTATTTAACTGGCCACCATCCGGTTGGTTTGATGCGAGCCTCAAAGTGAACGAGGGTAGAAAGTTCAGCCATTTTATTAGTGATTCATGGTGAAGATTAAAGTGCGCAAAAACCAGGACAGCGGGGAAGAAACACGCTTCACGGGCTAGCCCTTACTCGCAACTGACCGATTTATTGTGACCTTATAGCGCGTTCGAGTGACCGAGCTTAATTCGTTTAAACTGTAGTTTTCGGATCGGTGGTTTAGGGAAGTGCTGCCTCCCAACTCCCCAACCCGTAACTCATTAGCAATTCAAAGAGCCGTGGGCCCGCCAGATCCTTAAAAGCGCGACCGCACTGCTTTGGGCGGCTTCGGGTGGTTGATCTCTAACTGTGAGGAGAAGGAGCAGCTTAGACAGAATGCTGCGCGTCAAAGTGGCCGTTCAATTAAGCCCAGACACGGTCGAACTTCAGCCGCCGCCGCCAGCGCCAGAGACTTCGATCCAGCGGTGTCATTATCGTCTTGAACGCAAGGAATTCAAGGTCTGAGGGGTAGGGGACAGGGCACGTCGCATTCTGTGAATAGCAGCGCGTCCATGGTGCTAAAGCGGAAAAACAAAGAGAATGCATAGTTTGCCCCTGACTTCATCAGTCCATGCTAGTGGTCACACGTACTTGCTCTTAGATGTGCCGGAAAATTGACTATGCGCAGGAAAGACAAAATGTTTGGCGGCTCAATAAAGACGCAAATTTTTTCTTCAACGAGCAAACCGAAAAATAAAAGAATGCGAAAGATTACCGTACTTTGTTTTACAGCAAGTTCGAGCACCACAGACGCCATGATTCGATTGAGCCAAACAAGCAGCTCCGAAAAGTGCATCGTCACTCCACTCGTATCCTTAAAGCAATCACGTGCAATGAATACGCCACGATGCTGCGATTTCCTTTTTTCCGTACGTGACTGGTTATAGCCCCTGGTAGCAAACGCAATCAGGCGACGAGCACCATGACCTTGCGGTTTCGGTCCTGGTTGATTGACTACACTGGGTGGTAGCGTCGACTGCGTTCGTGCTTAGGGTAAAACGGCCGAATATAGTCAATTTCGTGTTCATGAAAAAATAATGGCTTCAAATTTTTTAGACAACAGATATTAAATATATGTGGAGCGGAAAATTCGGCAGAGACTTAAGACTGCTTACGATCAAGAATGCCAAAGCATTCCTACAACCGGCGCACCACGTCTTTCTATCGCACACGACGCTCCGGCGGTGACATCACACTCCCCTACGCGCAGGCGCGGCGAACCCTGCCGGCTTTACGCCGGCTCCCGTGACGAAGCATTGCCTTGCTGTGATTTTCTCTGTTTTATTTCTGAAGCGCGTCCGCTTTGATCTTGAGCGCCCCCGCCGGGTTCCGTGACGAAGCATCTGCGTTGCAGTGCTTTTCCTCGTGCTTTTATTGGGAATGGGAATTTTTAGGTGCGTTTTTCTGCTACAGACGGTTACGGACACCGCCGGCTTCGCTCCATGGGACAGTTAATGCTTTCGCTATAAAACGAAACGTCGGAATAAAGGTATGTTTGAAACGGACCAACACTATGCGATGCTCATAGCAAGGTAATAACTAAACGCGCACGCTTTCTTCACTTCGTGGTCAAATATGGACACGAATACCCGATCACTCACACTCACACACATGGACACGCTCGCAGACACACACTAAAGGCTCTGTTAAGGCTCTGTTATACTCCGACGTAACGCGCGCGCAGGCGAACGCCGGCCGAAGTCGGCTACGTCACGTCAGTCACGCCGCGCGAGTCAAAAATTCGCCCTCTTTATTCTCCGGCGGCCCTGGCGACTCCCGCGGCTGTGCGTCGGTGAGCCGCCGGCGTGGCGCATGCGCAGAATCTGACTACGAGGGCACGTTTCCTGTGAGAGTGCGTCACTTCCGGTTCCTTTCGAATGTTGAAAGTAGTGAAAGCGCACAATAAAGACGAATACGAAGACGGAGAGGCAAACAGGACGAGCGCTGACTATCAACTGAATTTTTTATTGGAAAAAATAGAAACAGCAAAATAACACCAGGAAAAGCCACAAATTCTACAAATGTGAATAGTCCTCAATGACTCGGCCACCACACGTGTCAATAAAGTCCACTTCCTTTTTGTGAAGGAAAAGTGAGGGTTGACTGATACACTTATCAGGACATTCCTTCTTTATCATATAAGCCTCCAGTACCTCCCTCGCCACCTTTTCTTTACCTCTCCCAACGATTGTAGTGCCTTGGAAGTTGGGAATGCAGCGGCAATCTCTGCAATGTATGTGTAAATGGGCTCCTGGTGTTGAACGCAGTGATAAAGCATGTTCGCGCAACCGTTCATTCAAGCACCTTCCGGTCTGGCCTATATAAACCTTGCCGCAGCCCAATGGAATTTTATAGACCACGCCCACCGCACATTCCACGTATTTGTTTACGTGCTTCACTGTGCATTGCCGCTTATCTTTGTTTTTTTCTTTTATCCTCGGACATAGTTGAGCCAGTTTACGTGGTGCTGAGAATACCAGAGGTACCTCGAACCTTGCCGCCACTTTTTTTTATATTGTGTGACACCCTGTGTAAGTATGGCATCACGTGGGGTCTTGCTCTCTTTTTTTGCTTGTCCTTTTGGCTTTTGCCCCTGAACTTCTTCAGAAGTTTTTCAGCCACTGCGAGCATAAGGGAAGTAGGATACCCTGCAGTTCCAAGTCTCTTGACCTGACTACAGAGGCTGTCGTGCATGGCATGGTGACATGACTTTCCAATTGCCGTCTCTAGACATGACGACGCAATGCTCCGTCTCACCAACTTCGAATGCGCCGAATCATAGGGGAGGATTCCCTTCTGGGTACGCGGTTTGTAACCCCAGCACACGTGTTCCCCTGTGAATTGCATTCGCAAATCCAGAAACTGTAAAAACTGCCCATCCTGGCGCTCAAGGGTGAACTTCAGGCCTCCAGAACTTTCTTTAAACACGCTCATCACATCTTCAACAACTTCACATACAGTAAGGTTTTCACAGTTTTGCAAAATCACTAAATAATCGTCTACGTACCTAAACAACTTGGTCACAGGTTTGCCTTTCAAGGCATTCTCAATGGCTCGGTCATATTTGGCCAAAAAAATATCACAGAGCACTGGGGCAGCACAGGAACCAATGCAGATACCAGCCCTCTGCACGTAATGGCGGCCCTCAAAAAGAATAAAAGTCGACTCCAAGTAAAATTTTAAAAGTTCCAAAAAACCATCAACACTCACACCACAGGCGTTTTGGAAACCAACCACGCCGTTTCTCTCAATACATTCACGTACTGCCTCAAACAATTCTTGGTGGGGGATAGAGTAATAAAGATCCTCTACGTCAATAGAAAACGCCACGGCATCCCCTGGAACACCCTTCCTAAGAAACTCCACCACTGATTGAGAATTTTTTACCAAAAAGGGGTCACTGATATCTAGAGCACGCGTGCTCCCGGGTGACACCGTGACCGCGAGGCGCGCGCTTAAAAGCTTCCTTGGAAGGCTCCGCTATTGCCCGACGCGGAACGCGGTAGCGGTTTGCTATAAATACCCACTATCAAGAATACCGTGCCAAGACGACTCCGGTGTAAATAATCAATCCCGACTGCGTAACCTACCGAAAAAAATAAAATAAAAGGCGTGTAGGCGAACAAGTTAGTCGAGACCATTCCTAGCCGCAGCCTGCGCGAGCCACCGGCCTGCGTCACGGCCATCCCCTTTCACCTCTAAGTTGCCACCGCGGTGGAAGCTACGTGTTCGTCGGACCAGTCATACGGCGATCTCTCGTCACGTGATCCCCTTCCGGCTCGTATACCCAGCCGCAAAGAGCTGGGTCGGGTAACGAAAGGAAGGCAGCTGATTGGTCCGGCCAGCGTGTGTACCCCCCGCAGTGCTGTCAGCATTGGGGCGAACGTAGCGTGGCCCGGCTACCACCGCCCGTGTCCGTATTGATCGGAAAGAGAGTGGGCGCACCGGGCGAAGCTATTAAATATTTATCGACGCAGCTCGCGCCAATGATTCCTCCGCTGGCAATCAAGGCGACGCGTCGACAGACCTCGTACCTCTTTCTCTTTGCTGTCGCCACCCGCACCCGTTCCCCGGAGTTCACGTTTGGTTTGTTACCAGATTGCTGGTAAGGCAGTCGCCTCAGGTAAGGAGCGTGCCTAGATTACAGAGTCGATCCAGCTGCTTTATCCGGGTCACGTGGTTTAGAACAGGCAGCGTTTGCAATGTGAGCTAAGAGAGGGTCGCGAAAACCGTACCAGCCGCGGTAGTCCACACGTGTCTCCGAGGGATGGACGGATGGACTGACGAGAATGGCTATACCCTTTGTAACGGGCGGCAGCTTGCGCCACCTAGACTTGAGCACCCGCCCGCATTCCTCCTCTGCACGCGACGACGCGACGCATTCGCTCCTGCGACCTATCGGAAGGGCGTCCGCCGTTAAATTGTGAATAGTCTGCGAGGTTTGAGTTGCTCCGACTCTCGTATCGAGGTAGCGAGGTAACAAGCGACGGGGGTTCGCTTCACGGCGCGGAGTAAACACGCCGGGTGCGAAAGCGGCGGCCACTTTTCTTCCTACGGCTTATGCAGCGAGCGGAAGTTGAGTGTTTCCCCGCTCCCGGCACTCTGCTCATTTGCCTGCCCAGAGGCGGTTGTGGCTCTTTGCTGTCTGCGTTTATTTCGTTTGAATTATTAAATGCTAAAGTTTTTTTGTTTTTTTTTTTCGGTTGCCGTCAGCGTATTAGATAGATTGATGATGTCAGGAAAGACTATTGAAATAATTTTCTGGCAAAATGTTTTAAGAAATTAATCATATTGTAATGGCTTTTAGAAATATCCTCCGCGCAATATCCAAATTTTTAATCCTCCTTCACGCAAGTAGCTCTACAAAGGGGGATTAACTGTTGCCAACTTGCGCGGACGAGGATTAGCTGTTACACTGCTAACGACAGCTGCCTTTGGCAACAATGGAGGTTCTGGCGTAACATCGTGCAAAGAGAACCACGGCAGCTTTTGACTGCTGTCTCAGTAAAATGAATTCTTTCGAAGAAAAACAAGATTTACGTTATTGTGGGAAGCTGAATTGTTGGACGATGATCTTTGTATGCATCATCAACCATGTTGATCATAGCCGGCAATAAGTCAACGCCATCGACTCTGAAGTTACCACACCTGATGTGACGTCACGACGCGACCAGCCATGCATACTTGCAAAATTTTTCGTGAAGTTTCGTATAAATGTTTATAATTGATTAGGAAAATAATGAAACGCCTTTTCATTAATTAAATATCACGTATCATTATATTTAGACCCGCTCTACGTTACCAGCACAGGATCTTAGTGACTTCCGGATTTTCTCCGGACAATCCCTTTCAAGCACGTAATTCTTTTTAACGCTACCCCCAATCCCAAAATTTCGTACGTCCGTGCATTTCCCGCTAAATATAGCTTGGAAATTGAAGCCACATGACCCATACACGAATTGAGTTTCGCGACTAAATTTAGCAGGCAAATTTATGTCACGGGACCTAAAAACAAATTCAGTTTCCCCACTAAATTTGGGGGAAATTGATGTCAAGTGACCTGACGTCATGCGATCTATACACAGATTCAGTTTAAAATAAAATCAACCAATTAAAAAACGAATCCTGCTTCTTACATACTGCATTTCATGCATTATAGTACTTTATGTCTGTGTGTATGTTTACACAGCCGGTGTTAGTCAGCCCGAACGGGCGTCTGGTGTCTCAGCTAAACATGAGAAATTTAGTCAGTGCACTAGAGCCGCAAGCCTGCGGTCTTTAACGTGCACCAAGCAGTAGCGATACACGACCGAACGCCGGTGCGACGCTCATTTAGATCGAAACGGGCAGGGACGGGAATTGCACTTTGCATAGATCTTTCAGGTAAAGGACGCCGCCTATATTTCCATACTACGTTTCACGATAAGTTTGACCGCAGCCGACACCACCATTTCGACTGAATCAATCAAGCAGCCAAAAAAGTGCACCGTCACGGGGCTCATAAACTCAGTTGCGCTTGTTATCTCTTACTAAATTAACGACTTACGGTGAATGCTCCATTCTTATCATCAACCGACGCTGCAGTCTCATCGGCTGCGGATTGAGAATAAGATGGCCTGACGTTTCTTAAGTTATCAGTGAATAGTACCTTGATGAGTCGCGAATAAATGTCCCTGAGAGCTTTAAAGGAATGTGAAGCACTTTTCAAGAAATCTGAGTTAGGAGCGGAATTTCATGAGGAGATCAATTTCGTCTGCTTCTTCCGCAGGGATTGTGGTGACGTGAGAATGCTGACTCTGATTGGCTCCGATTGAAGAGCACGCTCCCGAAATGCAGCTTGCTTTGAGGTCTACCCACCATCCTTCAATCAGCCAATCAGAGCTCGGCGTTTTGACGTAACCACAATCCCTGCAACCGAAGCAGACGAACTCGCGCTTCACGCAGCTTTTGTCTCACGATTTCAGTTATCGCACTGAAAGGTCGACCTACAGAATCGCCTTCTGCCGGGCGGAAAACCGGTCCCCATTTTTCTTTTCTCCCTTTCCTCTCGCGTTCTTTTCTACTTCTCTCCCTGCAGGAGCGGGTCTCTGCAACACCTCCCAGTTAAGAAAGCCGTAGTGTTGAACGAGATGGCGTCATCAGCGAAGGACAACGCTGGTCACAGATCGGACGCGACAATTGCGTCAACGTTCGGCTCAAACTCGACTCAAAGCCGAGCAATGACGCAGCACTTGTTTCCAATCTGCGTCCAGCGTTGGCCCTCACTGGTGACGCAAAAATCTCAGCACTACGGCCTTGTCTTCTAGACGGTGTTGATCAATGGGTTCTCTGAGCCATGCCCCGAAGCAAGGAGGCGAATTTTGTTCTTTCTCGATTGCAAAGAAGAAATTGGGGGAGGGTGTCCTCCTTTCCGATTGTTCGTCGGCCTTTAACTTGGGCAAAAGTAAACGTGAACCGTATTTATCTCGAACAATAGGTTCAGCGATTACCGCGGGGTATCTCGGATGTCTATATGCCACCTACTATCTGTCCAAAGCGTCATGACGTCATTGTCGGCATTCCCAATCCAGGTTAGTGGCGAGCAAGGGTCATTGACTCCGCACACGACGTCACATTTAATGGTCCTGTCACATCGGCAATAAAAATAATATACTGTCTGAAGACATCTTCGAAACAAACGTGCTTGAGTCGTGTCCGCAGGAACTTCTGTCATCGTGTCTGCAGCCGTGTCTTTTGTATGATGTGTGAGCAGTTTGACTTCATCTTAATACTGGGGTCACACTGCTTACACATCGTGCAAAGTTCAGTCTTCAAAAAGACTCAAACGGAACTCACCACGAGATTCGTGCTTCGAATGCCGCATGGTAATGAGTGCAAGGAGGATGCCTGGCACGCGGGATTCGAACCACGGATATTGCGGTCACTGGTGTTTGCAGAGTGTCTTTTGTATGATATTTGAGCAGTGGGATCCCTGCTTTAGGCGACGAAACAAGTGGCCGAATCAGAGTGAGCTGATGTGCGAACGAACTCGTCTTATATATGATATTATACTCCCTTTCACCTTGCGAACGAGAGGAGCATCCAACGCCACGTGACTGTGCCGTGACATTATGGAGGGGCTGATTGACGCGCACGATGTCCGGTCACGTGATTCGTTCACAGTCCTAGATTGGCAGGAGTGGCTCACAGCGTCCGCTGCAACCAATCACTAGGTGGAACAAAGTACTAGCCCCGAGATGTTTTGGTGGCGCCCTCTTGTGGCTCCCATTCGTGACGTCACGAGCAGGATATGCCTTGCCCTGACGTTGCTTTTTGTAGTCCTGGACGCTTATTATCGGTTGTGAACCAGGAGTTCGATGGCATGTGTGAACAGGGCGGTGGAAACTGGGAAGCACCACGTTCTGAAACGAACACCCTGGTAGTTGGCAGTCTTACCAGGCTGTTATATGCCCGTCGTTTTAACCAACCATGGAAAGACGATCAGAGCGGCACTTTTGGTCACAAACGTCACCAAGAGGTAACTGAGCATGAACGCCATCCTAAATGATCACTTGCATTTAGTTTTGCTCTGGTCATTACAATTCATGGTTATTGTCGCGCGTGAGACCTTCGTACCTTTAAAAGACGTAGCCGTCATGTTGTTCTATGAGTTGTCTCTCTTGGATTTGCATAATATTGTGTGTCGCTCGCTGACGGCGCTCGAGAGGGAACCAGGAAACTTCCAGTTATGAGTTGCCGCGCCGCACAAATATTGACTTTGCGGCTTGTCGCTTACAAAAAATAATAAGAACAGGCGCAGATTCTTGTTGTTGTTTTTTGGGGGTTTTTTTTGCCAGTGGCATTTGCAGAAAGATGTATAATACGCTATTTATGGCTGCATAATAGCACCGATAATTAAATTTAGTCGGACGCCACGACTAATCCAATTAAGCCGAGATTCGGCTGTGTTACTTACATCAGTAATAGGACCCGGTTCGGGCAAATCGGAGCACAATGCAAAACTAATAAAGGATGCTCAAGTGCGGGGCGTCGGTAACCATATCAGTATACACAAACAGAAAAGACGAGAAACGCTAAACCGCTGTTCATTGTTGTCTGCGATTGTTGCCCATAGCGCTGATGTAGCTGTAAACTCTATACCCTTATCCGCAGTTCCAAGAGGTAGAAGGCCTGAGCTTGAAGACTTAAGATTACAAGTACTCAACGCGTGACGCTGCGTTTCGGTGATTTTATTTTAATGCGTCAGCATTAGTATAACGTGACCGGTAAAAGCTGACGGCGTCCGTCTGTGGACAAAACAATGGAAAGGGAAATGCGCCTCATAGAGGGGAGGACAGTAGTGAACGACAGAGGCGAGAGGGACACGACGTCACGGGGAGGAAGCCAATGCGCGCGTGGATGCTGAAGCGAGTCTGAACTTGCAGGTGTGCCGAGCGCGTATGCCTTGGTTTGTGCTCCGAAATGGAGTGTGAACCGACTAGAAGTCGTATTACAGCGCCTACATTTATTGTGTAGAGCGAGAGAGAGACCAACGTCGCGCAATCTGGCCGAGTCTTAATTTGCACTTTTTTGTCCATGGAAGTAAACGAACGGCATTTCATGGGTGACAACCAATACATTAAACTTCCACCCATTGCGCTGTTCTAAGGGCTTTCAAATGTCAGCTCAATTAAACATTACCACATTGTTGCCGCAAAACGGAAGCCTAAGAAAAAGGCGGGCGTGGCGACTGCGATAGATGCATCACACAAAAGACACGGATTCCGCATAGAATTATCTGTCCGGACACACCTTAGGTATGTTCGAAACATGTTTGCATGTCGAACATGTCTGGAGACAATTTTTTGTTGTTGTTGTATGACAAAATGTGGCAAGACCCTCATAAAAAGAAAAAAAAAACGATTCAGACGGTGTCTTCAGGTTGTCGTATGCATGACGCAGTAGCTGTGTGGCTCAAAGATTGTGGAATAAGCCGAAGTGAACTCCTAAACCCAAATAACGATGCAAGAAGCGTGATCCTAAGCGGCAACGTACAGCGTTTCTTACATGATCGGTGGCTATCAAAGTGTTTTTTTCTCGGCAGTTTGTCTCGCGTCAAGCGCATTTATAACAATTAAATGTCCATGCATGTCTGTGCGTATCGCCTCGGCCTAGTAAAACCGATTAGTTTTCGAGACGTCTTAGTTGTTCTACTCAACCGTATCAAGATTTACCCCTTCTAACCTATTCAGAAAAAAAAAAAATCCGCGTCCGCAAATTATGCGAACTTATTATACGAGCAACAGCGAACCGGGTTGCGGCCGGCCGCGCTCTAGAAACCAGACATACATAAAAACCATACCAAAATATCAACAAAACAACACAGGAGGCCTAGCCGAGTCATTAGCTCGTCGTATACTTCGTTCGCCCTCTATTCCCCATAGAGCCCACGTCTCGGGTCTCAAGACACCCCCAGGCAAAACCGCCGGAGTTGGCGTCGAGCCCGCGGAGATACCGAGCCTTTTTCGCTTTCACGAGAAGGACTTCCCGAGTTGTTAATTAAGCCTCCTCAAGAAGCTAATGGAGTTATGATGTCGCTAGGCTCCCAGAAGTGTCTAGGAGCAACGCAGCGCTCCAGGTAACTCTTCATCAATACATACGCACGGAAAGAGGGATGGATGAATGTGGGCGTATAGGGCAGTAAAGAAGGGACATCCTGTACGGCAGTTAAGTCCTTTTTGGGTAACGTCCGCAAGAACCAAGGAAGTAGCAGAAGCTGGCCAGAGCGCCGGCTCGCAAGGAAGCAGAGACGGCTGTCTGAAGATGACAGGTCTCAAGGCGAGGGCTCGTGAGCAAGCAAGCGCGTCTCTGGGTCGGTGACGCTGGATCATGGTCCGAGGCGAGCGTGTTTTTGCTTTCACGGGGACGATGATTTGGGGCTACACTGCCTAGTGCTGGGGAATAAATGAAGGGTATCCGGACAAGTCGGGGACTATTTTTGTCCCGTTGTAAAGTGGTTTTCTGTTCAAACTTTGTTGAGTGATAGTAGGTTTGGTTCCCCGTGTTTATTGCTCTATATTGTTTTTAGTTCAGTCCGAGAAAAGGCGAATTGGTGAGCACACGAAAAGTGACTTTTATTTTAAAGCGGAGCAGCCCTTATCAACAAGTCCGTAAAATCGAGTTTATTTTCAGGGCCCGTTCTGACTACGCCTTGATGCTTCGCTCAGCGGGTCAGCCAAAAAGCAAAGCACTTGAAAGTAACCATTCGTTGATGTCTGTGCACAGACACGAAGCTCCCGTTGCTCTACTGTGTAGTTCCACTTGTTTTACAGGGGAACTCAGGCGCCTTCCGGAACTGCCAGAAGAAAACACATTTTTGAATAACTCATAACTTCCCGCAAGCGATTTATTATCTCCAAATTTAAAATAACTATCGAGAAAACGGCTATTGAAGGGTATGCCAAAATTAACATTAAATTTTTTTAGCGCTCTCCAGTGGGGTGATGTCACATGTCTTATAACCTCCAAGTCGCGAATATAAAATAACAAAAAAAAAACTATTTTGCGTATTTAGTTTGTTTTAACTTTGCTGGCGCGAGCTTCCCCCACATTTACTTTAAAACAGCAAACTTCGTCTAACTCGTCGGGTAAAATCTTTACTGCCTCTTTAACACAACTTTTGAAGTCACGTTTTTAGTTTTGTAGGTAAAGCCTCTCAACTTTTAAAACAAAACAAAACAAAATTTGGTAAAAGTGTATTTTGATTTGTAGTTTGGGTTCTTATTATATATGTGTCTATTAGTATGCTGAACCAATGTCGAGGGCAATCAGTGAACATCAAAATTTCGCCCTGAAACGCCACTGTCATATTGGTAGAACAAAGCATAATACACAAGACAGAGTCTGTAGACACTTTCAGAGGGGTGTTTTTCCTTGTGAGATGCTCATGTCACATTGATCATAAAAAAACCTGTGTGCAGTCGACATGCTTTAAGCATACTATTACACACGTACGTAGAAAATACGCTTCTAATATGGGTGTCCGAAGTTGATTCTGTCATTATGTTTCCAGAAAACACAGTGTCATTTGCATGATATTGGAGCAGTGTTGCGGCTTGATGCAGGGCGTCCAACCGAAAAATGTAATTATTTTTTTTGCCGCAAAAATAAATGACGTGTTCCACAACGCTAATTTCCGACTCAAATCAGAGCTCCGAACCAGATGTTCGGACCTCTAGCGCCATGGCGCTCAAAATTCACTGATGTCTGGTGATGTCTCTACTCATTCTTTTTACTATAATTCATTTTAACTGCTTCTTGCGCGGGGGTTTCGATGACGTCATAGATGCACGGTATACATGCTTGGGACCTGTTACCTTATCAAAAGTCATGCGATTTTGTTTTAAATGTTCAATGCGAAATCGGCGGCTGACGGAGCACTTGAATACATGGAGCTCTATGGGGCTGCAGAAACCGAAAACGGGCAAACATGCTGCCCCTTTTGACCATTGAAATTTTCAGAAAAATCACGTAACCTCTGTATGAGACATTGGTTCGTACTGATGCATTGACATCTGGTTCGGACCTATAATTTTATATTTGAGAGCAGAACGAGAATTCGACGATGCATATTTTATTTTTGCGGATAGAAAATACAAAGTTTTTTTGGCGTCATCATGTATCCTGTAGTTTATATTTTTTGAAAGCCTCGAAAAAGAGTACACCTTCAATACCATGAAGGAACTTTCTCGTTTAGAAGTGCATATTAGGCGGTCCTGTCTATATCACCATTCTCAGAAGTCTCATAAATTGCATATGACGCATCCATTGTTTTTTGTCTGCACGTCGCGCATTCTACAACGAGAGTGATCTAAGGCCTTGCCGTGCACCTACGCTACTTTGCCCTAGACTGCCAGCGCGGTATCAGAAAAGAGGTAAAGTATAAAAAAATAAAGGAATTAACCTGCCTGGTATAAAGTACATTGAAGTCGGTGTACAGTAGGTGCTCAGCTGCTTTTCAGTCACAATAATCGATTACTATTTATGCGTTCATAATGAATATACTAATGCAATAAGTGTTTCGATAAAACTAGTGCTAGTGAGCTGGTAAAAGCTTGATCAGAAGAAAAATGTTTTCGTTTTGTTTTGTTTTGTGTGTGTGTGTGTGTGTGTGTGTGTGTGTGTGTGTGTGTGTGGTTTGATTTTGACTCGTGTTTCGTGTTATTAAATGCAATTTTCGTGGCAACATGCCCTTAGATAAATTCCCTCCTTTTTTCTTTTTTTTAAGGCAGATTTTTTTTTTTTGCAAAAGATGGCAGATGTTTATTAATCAGAAGAATGTCAAGGCAGCTATTAGTTTGACTAACAGACGAAACCCCGTATGATTACCCTGTAGATCCTTTAATCCTAGCTCGGCGCCATGAATTTACTGTAGCCTCTGTGCAAGAGGCAGGCGGACTTGCTCGCCGTATAACCTTCTGCCGATTTGATCAGCCTTTTGCAGAGGCCAGTTTTTAACAAAGAAGCATAAAGCGGAAAACAACTATCACAGAAGGAACATATGGCGGGCCTGCAGTATTGTTCGATGTTTGTGGCTTCGATGTGTACGAGTTCTCAAAACACAGCGGTTATATACGATAGTTGATCACGATGAAATTTAACACTTTATCACATTCTTTCTGCCCAACTTGATTCGCTCCTATCATACATCTCTCAATGATGGTATACATGAAAGAGAAGCCTGAAAAGAAAAGACGCGAATTAATTTGTTGAATCAAACATCCGTGATATAGCGATATTTGACGAAAAACGGATCGTAAAACGAAAAAAAAAACACACTTGACGAAAATTGCGTTAAGACAAAAAACAATTTGTTGATAAAACGTTTTGTCAACTAAACGTTACATTCCCGTCGCGAGCACGACTCCCACCACCTCAAACCCAAATAGGAAATGGCACGGAAGGTTCGCGACCGTCGACGCGGGGCACGGCAGAGATGAACGACTCGCCCGGGCCGCTCAGATCACAATGTCTGTCCCAGAGAGAGAGAGAGAAAGGGAGAAGCGACTCTAGAACATTGAAACGCTATCTGGGCTTTGGCGAGCGCTCAAAAGGGAGAATGAAAGGGGGTTCTAAAGGGCAGACAATAGGTCCGCCGCCGACGGCGGAAAATACCCGGCGAATAATCCCCGGGACAGCCAGACAAGGCGCCGCTATCAGACTCCGCTTCACCACACAATGAACCGCAGCGAGTGCTTGGAAAGATCCCAGCCAATCTAACGTCGTGGGACTGTCACGTGACGTTGGATCCCAAACAATCCAGCGATGCAAAAGTATCACTTCGGTACTACCCTAGAGAGGTCCAATATATCAATATATCAAGCACCGGAGAAATAAGGCAATGCATGGACATATATGCCTACGTACGACGTAACTTGCCTAATTATGAATATGGCCATGTATGGCATTTTTGCGCGGGTTCGTGCGTCTCGCATCGCTGCACTCCCTTCCCCTTTTAAAAGGTCACATGACACCAACATTTCGCTGGATGTTATCGCACGTGGCCTCAGGGAGCGGTGCAGCAACGCGAGGGGCGCGTAGTTACGTGGATTGGCTCGGAATGACTCGTAGCCTCGGCTGCGGTCTATCGGGGAGCGAAAATGGAGTGGGCAACGCGAAGCCGGGAGGGAGAAAGGAGAGGATGGGGGAGGAAGAAGGGAGAGGAGGCCCGTCCGCCGACCGGATTTGGAAAGCGGCGACTCTGAAGTCTCCGGGTCATTACGCGGCGCTCTGTTTTAATGACGGAGCTGCTCCGTGTTTGGCCGGCCCCCGTTTCAAAAGCAACAAGGAGTGTGGCGGGGGGGGGGGGGGGGGGGGAAGGGGGGGGGGGAGCCCCGTTGCTTCGTTCGCCCGGCATGCCTAAAGCAAACTCAGTGGCGACGGTGCTGGGTCCGGGGCGGGCCCTTATGCAAAGCAGGAGCGGCCGGGGTTTTCGTTCTCCCTCTTTCCCTCCCTCTTCCTTTCTCTCTGTCTCATCCCCGGTCGTGAGCAAGTTCGACTAATGACGACTGCAAAAGTGCACGTAACATGAAGGACGGGCTCTCGCGCGGGGTTGCTCCCGCCAGCGCGCGTCGAACTTCCCTGGTGCTCGCTGCGTCGAGACTGCCAGGCTTTTCTGCACGCTATTACAGCAGAGATGTTCCGGCGGCGTCCTCTTATGGTTCGTCTCCGTAACGTCACGACCAGGATTTGTCTCACCTTGACGCTACGAGTTGTGGCGCTGTCTACTTTGCATAAGTCGCCAACGGCAAGTTCGATGGTCTGTGTAAACAACACGATAGAATCTTGTAGCCGTCCGTTACCTAACAGCTTTCAGGTTGACCCACTGACGTTGCCCTCGATGAAAGCAAAATGAATCCTAGGAAAGACGTCATGGTACGGTGCCTGGAACGCATCTGTAGATAGTTGGAGGGAACCGTTTTTGCACACCCGATACGTTACCATGGGTTCTCCGGTACACACTGTGCATGCGCTACCACAGAAGACTTGCATATCGATACGGTACGATGGGCCCTGGTACCGGAGGTCACATTGCACAGTATCGGACGTGCCAAAAACGGTTCTTTATAATTCTCTTCTGACTGGTCTGTTGAGCGTCTTATGGCTCCCAAGCATCGAAAGTTGTTCCGAAGGGGCAACAAATGGCGTAACAGAGGCCGGGGTGCCACGTTGTCGGTTGTCGCGATCCTGGCGGTTGGTTTTAGAATTTGTCCCGTGAAAAAAAGTACGAGCGCATGCGAGTATCGCTGTCATCACTGCGTGTCCCAACTCCTGACTACCGAAGCTTCCGCGGACTGTGAAGCTGGGGAGAGACGTGCAGCAGAACAGGAGTCTCCCACATCCACCACTGCTTCTGTGACTCCGCCGGGAGCACTGCCGGCGACATGACACTTCTGTCACGTCATTTGGCGGAAACGAATGGGCCATTTTTTTGGGCGCGGTAAACACACCGGTCGGAGACCCGTTCCGAGCAGCGTTGTCCTAGTGAGCTTTTGTCCAATCGTAGAACACAGACCACAGCGACGCTTCTGGTCGAGCACGTCGGTAATTCACGATTCCAGTGATCGCCGTCAGGCGTGCTCCCGTTTTCTTGTCTACCGTCTCATGTAACGCGTTTTGAGCATACGCGGTTCCACGTAATAACAGACGCTCCGGTTGCGTCCACAACTCAGGGACGCTATTTATTACTTTAGCTGGAGGGTGGAGCTTTGAAAGGTGTTGAACGATTCCAATAGTCGGATTCCGCGTTCCGCCATCTTTGCTGACTTCCTCGTGGTACGTGCTCTAAGCCTGTGGAGTAGTGTCGCATATGAAAACGAGTGGACGAACGTAGAACTTGAAATAAATGTTTGAAGAAACAAGCTTGTGCTAAAAGAAGACAAAAATATATATACCAGCACCCTGCTTCGTTGACGGAAGGGCGGCTGCCCCGAAGCACCGCGCTACCGCTGCTCTTATAGACCCTTCGATCGCTTATTACACAGGCGAAAATTCCTCAGTCAGTGGGCTGTGGACGCGTGGGCGGCGTCTCACACTTCGAGGAAGAGAACTACTGTGCGCGCTCAGAATGCCCTCCACAGCCTAAGGGACAAAAAAAAAAAAAAAAAAAGCAGCGCACAGAAGCCGATTTTTTCGAAGGTCTATATCCGCGTTCGGAAATATTTTGAACGTGAAGAACACAGTATGACAGCCGAGTATGGACGAAAACTTTCCAGAAAAACATTCATATTTAAAAGAAAAGGAGCAGGCAGAGTGGTGTTCGAACCCAGTTCCTCCGCATGTCAGCCGCGCTCAGCCAGCTCCGCCATACACAATGACTTGCGCACAAGCACGCAATGACTTACGCACTTACAAATTGCGCTCGTTGAACAGCGCTTATGAAAATTGAAGCCGGTGCAACAATATGTTAACGTCGTCATTGTGAGGTCGAGTGCAGACACTGAATGAACGCGAATGCTGTTCAATTGGTGTCGGAGAACGCTTGGCGTCGGCTCGGGTGCCACTGCTGAGTTCGTGCCATCGGAGTGTGATGACATCACTTGGAGGCGGGAGAGTATCTTTAGAGGATCGTTTTATACTCACTCATAGTCTAAGAAACGGAAGGCTTGGCTTAGTGCTTTTACACTTCGGGATTGACTCTGAGGCCTTCTCTCGGCTAATGTCGCAATCCTACGCGGAGCGGAAGTTCGTCTGCTTCTTAGGCGAGGGTTGCGGTGACGTCAGAACGCCGAGTTCTTATTGGCTCTGACTGGACGGATAGCATGTAGACCTCAAGGAAGTTTACTTTGAGGTCTACCCATTATCCAGATATATACGGTACCCAAAATTTCCCTCAAAGCAGCGAAATTTCCCTTATTCTCACATAGACCTGAATATTGTCTTAATCTGGGAAATTTCCCTGGGGTTGGCTGCCCTGCTCCAGGCCTTCCGTGACGATGTTTCTGAGTAGCTGTGCTTTACTTTTTGTTTTATTTCTTATGAACGTGCTTGATGAGTTGATTTTAGGTGCCGTTTGGTTCAGCCAATGGGACTTTAGCTGCTGTTACACTCAGCCAATGCGATTTTATGTGCTGTTTTTTCCGGTTAAAGACAACGCTGGCTTCGCTCCATGGGACAATTAATCCGTTCGTATTAAAAATGAGAAAGCCGTGGGCGGCTGGTGATTGACTTAAAAAAAAGATAAAAATAATCATTTTCATACATTTATTAGGTATCGTGATCCTAACATGCTTGTCAAGTTCAAAAGGGAAATAAAGAAACTGAACTCGGACGTAAAAAAGGTGAAAAAAGGTGAAGTGCGAATATTATCAAAATTAGTTCGAACACATTCACGCGAACGATCGGACTACACAGGAAGCAAGCTAGCGGCCACGTGCAACACATCCTGGTAGACTATCAACATTTGCCTTCAAGCCGACAAAAAGAGTATTCACTTTCTGAGTATTGGCACATACATTGAACAGCATGACAAAGCAGACAACCACACAGAGAAAGCTAACCCTTCAGGATCTACGTATAACGCTTCTTCCGACGACACCAGCGAGTGAAGTTAATAAAATTATTGGAAAACTACAAGAAACAATGTTTTTGGCTGGTGACGACAGAAAAAGGCACTGCCGAATAAATATGTCGCGGCTCTGCTGAGTCCTATTCTCCCTTCTATTATAAATAGAATGATTGAAACTGGTAAATTTCCTGACGAGCTAAAAGTGCAAAAATTATTGAAATTCCTATATTATATTTCTCTCCATTTGAAGAGGGGAGGCAAAGAAAAAAATGAAAGACGTTTACAACTGCCTGTAATGCCGAATTAGAGCGCAGCTCTTGAGGAGGAGAAGGGGAGGGTATGCCCCTCCACCTCATACGTACCCTCTCCTCCTCCACTCCTCTTCCTCCTCTCTTGAGATATTTCGATTTTGCGATATACCGTACTAAACAATCTGAGAAATATATATATATATATATATATATATATATATATATATATATATATGACATCTTCGGGCTAGGTAGGCTGTAGGCGTATTTTAATAAAAGTAGAAGCCACCGAGGGTCAAACAAACTTGGAAGGTTCAATTCAACATGTCTAAGCCATACAGAAACCGCGACGTTTCGAAGGGGGACCCTTCTTCCTCAAGCGGGACTTGAAAAGTGAGACCTCAAATGTCGAGTGAAATCCCGCAGAAGCAAGAAAAACGAAAAAAAGCCAAACATACATAGAATGCAAAGATAAAAAGATGAAAATAAAAATTCAAACAGCAAACGCAAAACATGGACGAGGCCAGTGGCGGCCTCCTCTGCGAGCTCGCCCGAAAGCACACGATTCTAACTCTCCGTGACCGGCGATAAGCCCTTCATCCATCCACACACCCACGACCTTGTATGGCACGCAGGGCACAAAGGCGGGCGGCCCGAACCGGGCACACTCGTGATATATATATACATATCGCGAGTGTATATATATATATAAAGAAAATATAGCGTAGGATGCCGAAGACTATAAAGTAAAGAAGTCGCACTTCGAAACGTTGTTGGGGTTTTAAAGCATTTAGTGAGCCGTCGTTTCGGCCTTAGACAGGCCTTCTTCAAGACTGGTTGCCAGAATCGGTTACAGAGTTGTTTTCGGTTCCCCCACCCGGGTCGCGTCACGTGTCAGATCACGTGTAAAAGCGCCCAAGTAAAAAGCGCCTCCTATACCGGCTCCCACTCCACGCCCGGCCGCAGCAGACGCCGCCAGCCATCGGAGCCAACCAAAGGCCGCGTCGGATTTCGTGACCCCAGGAACGTCACGTACGGAAGGCGCAGTCACGTTCACAGAGTTGGATCGGCCATGATGGCCAGCAACGCAGCCACGGAAGGACGCAAAGCCAAACAAAATACAGTAAAAAAAACAAGATAAATGAGAGTAATGAAATAAGCGCACACAGTAAATCAACGCCAAAACGCATAGAAAAACCCCCTGCATGGTAAAAAAAAAGTGAAGTAAGCGCACACAGTAAATCAATGCCAACGCGCATAGACAAACCCCCTGCATTAAAAAAATGATTGAAAAAGGCGCACACAGTATTT
Organism: Ixodes scapularis; assembly: GCF_016920785.2. Classification (NCBI taxonomy): domain Eukaryota; kingdom Metazoa; phylum Arthropoda; class Arachnida; order Ixodida; family Ixodidae; genus Ixodes; species Ixodes scapularis. The sequence continues at coordinate 15,343,662 of NW_024609839.1, forward strand.
CAAGCAAAACCTCGGCCAAAGCACATAAACAAATCCCCTGCAAAGGAAGAAAAAAAAACACACGTAAATATAACAGTGTGAACCACAGTCCCAGAGCATTCAAAAAGGTGCAACAGGTGGAAGATGCCTGTTGAAGGTCATGACCCGTTGACTCACCGACAGGTTATACAGAGAGGTACACGGTTGAACTAATGGGATTGAATTAGCTACAGTCACTCCGCAACAGGGCGATCAAGGTAGATTGCATGCATAGATGACATCAGGTACGTAGCGAGGGCAGGGGAGGGCCCCCCCCCCCCCCCCCAAGAAAAAATCTTCCATTTTGCTGTGACCCCCCTCTCCCCCCTTCCCTCATACAGCATTTTGTCACAGGCGAGCCCCCCCCCCCCCCCCCCCCCCCCCCCCTGGAAACAAAATCCTGGCTACGTGCCTGGACGACATTATACCTGGATCTTCATTAATACCGGCCCGAATTGAATTAAATTTGTAAATAAGATACTATTCTCTCTGGGGGCTCGCGATCCCGATTACTTTTGAAATTGGATTGTAAAAATGTAACGTCCAGTTTGGCCAATGTGTGTTTGGGTAAAGCCATATGTTTTGAAAGGGGGAGTTTGGGAAATGAATTTACATGCGCCCTGTGATTGTTAAACCTCAATCGGAAAGCTGTGCTGGTTTGGCCCACGTACTGCTTACCGCAGGTGCCACATGTCAGCAGACTTGTACGTAACGCGTTACAAGTAATTGATTACTTGTAATCAATTACAGTTAAGTGCAATTTTGTAACGCTTCAATTACATTTGTCAAGCTGTAACGCTCGGAGTAATTCAATTACTTTTTTTCTGTAATCAATTACAAAATCAATTACACAATTACCAATTACATTTTTCATTCCACAATTTTTTTTTCTCACAAAAATCAACATAGTCACTCAGTCGTGGAGCAAAAATGATTGACATTTTTTTAAGATCTAAAAAAAATAAAACTAGGATTAGTCGGCAAATCCTTTTTTCTTTTGCGCCACGCTCTTCTACAAGCGCGCCACCAGCCTTGGCTGGGGAGTTCCGGATCCCGTTGCAGATTGCTGATAAAGTCGACGGGAAGCGGGAACTCGCTATTGACTTTTTAGTGGGCTTTGTTTCTTAGGTCAACGCGTCAGCTACACGACAAGGTCCGGGTCTGAAAACAAAAAAGGGAACAATAACCAAACAAAATTGTGTACGCAATATTTTACTGTGTATTTGTGTATTTCTATCATCGCAATAAGAAGTAACGTGAAAGTAACTTGAAAAGTAATCAATTACTTTGCAGTAATTGTTCAATTACTTCTGGGAGGCAATAATCAGTAATGGTAATCGGTTACTTTTTTGACTGTAGTAATTGTAATTGTAATCAGTTACTTTTTTCAGTAACGTGTACAAGTCTGCATGTCAGGCGGTATATCACATTACTTGTGCCGCAGTTTAAGTTTCCGTGGATAATGTAGGTGAAATTGGAATTCGTAGTCTCTACCGTGGTTTTAGGTGCCACGTGTTTACACACCTCGCAATTTGTTCTTCCACAAGGGCGACTGCCAGTGCTTTCAGTGTAAGTTGTCTTAGACCTAACTATTGCGTCTCTAAGAGTGCGTGAGCGTCTGTAGACTACTTGGGGAACGGAAGCGATAATCCTTGCGAGGCGTTCACTTCGCTGTAAAATGTTAAGATGTTTTCTTAATATCGGTGCGACGTTCGGAGACTTATTCTTGAACGTTAGCACGAGGTTCGCCCGACGCTCCTCTGTCTGAGCGCTCCGTTCACTCAACAAGAGGCCACGATCAAGAACCTGTGCCTTATTGATCGCATCGTCTATGATCTTTTCCGGGCACCTCTGTTCTTTCAGGACTTGTCGTAATTGATCGGTGTTTGTTTTAAAATCGTCGTTGTTTGAACATATACGTTTAAACCTATGAGCCTGACTATAAGGTATGCTATTTTTGTAGTGCCGTGGGTGGCAGCTGTCATAGCAGGCACGTAACCAGGGGGGGGGGGGGGGAGGGTACGGGGCTAGGCCACCCTCCCCCCCCCCCCCAAAATCTTCCATTTTGCTGGGTCCTCCTCTCCCCCCTCCCCATCATACCGCAGTTTGTCATGGGCGCCCCCCCCCCCCCCCCCCCCCCCCCCCGAAACAAAATCCTGGCTAGGCGCCTGTGTCGTAGTGCAAGTATTTCTGACGATCCGTCGGTTTTTCGTACAGTTGAGTGGCCAATTTAGAGTCACTAATTAGCACTTTTGTGTCTAGGAGTGTAATTTTAGATTTGGAGCAACTATGTGTAAAACAAATGGAGGTGTGCGCAAAATTAAAAGCTCTAATGAACTCGAGAAGCTCTTCTTCCGAATGCGACCAGATAAGAAATATATCGTCAATGTACCTTTTATAGAAAAATGGTTCGAGTGAAACAAGGTACTGCGGTGGGCTAGTTGGTTCATACTTAGTGTTTGAACAGCGCAAAGACGACAGGAAGATAGAAGAGAAGAGGAGAGGACGAGCGCTGGTCCTGTCCTCTTCTCTTCTATCTTCCTGTCGTCTTTGCGCTGTTCAAACACTAAGTTTGAGTGAACGCGATGCCAAAAAAGTTGGATTCTAAATTACCCATAAATATATTAGCGTAGTGAGGTGCCATCTTCTTTCCCATTGCAGTGCCGCTGGTGTGAAGGAAGAAACTTCCATTGGGAATTCAAAGCAATATAACTCAAGCACCAGACGCGAGAGTGTAGACACGATATACTTATCTGGTAAATCGTCACTCCTGTGAGTGTCGTACGCATTCACAAGGGCCTCTATGCCATCATTGTGGGGGATGTTTGTATATAATGACGACACGTCCATCGTAAAAAGAAAAGCATCTCTAGGGTTATTAAATTTAGAAATTTCTCTAAGGAAGTGGGTTGTGTCCTGAATGTACGATGGGAAGCTGGGAGAGATGTTCCTAATCAAGTTATCAATATAGCTAGATATTGGTTCGGTGAGGATTCCTGATCCAGATATAATGGGACGGCCTGGGTTCCCTCATTTATGAATTTTTAGTAGCATGTAAAATCTACCTGGCACGGCGTTTTTAGCAGTTAATGCCTTTGCCGTATTTTCGGTAATTTCCGCCTGTTCTACCAGCTAGCCCAGCTGCTCCGGTATGGTGTCGGCATGTTGCCCGGTTAGATCGTCTTTGAGATGAGAATAGAATTTTGCATTGTTACGTTTTCTATTGCCTTCTTTTAAGTAATCGCTGGTGTTAAGAATGGCTCTGGCGCCCACCTTGTCGGCAGGTTTTATCACGATGTCGTCTCTCTCGCTAAGGGACCTGAGTGTCCTCCGCTCTGGAGCGGAAAGGTTGTAGTGATAGGGCTGCTGTTTTCTAAATGCCGTTAAGACGTCTTCCTGAACAGCATTAATAAAAATGTCGAAATGCTTGTCTCTGCCAGTTTCGGAAGTCCAACCAGTCGATGTGGATGGAAGAGCAGACGCGCCTTCGCGGGGTCTGTTGAAAAAGAACTCCTGAAGTCGAAGGTTGCGGGCAAAATTATCTAGGTCTTGAAGCAAAGAAAATTCATCATATTGTCACGAAGGACAAGTGATGAGGCGGCAAATAACAGAGTAAACTGAACGTTTAATCGGGCGAACTTGTGCCCAAGAAGTAAAAGCAGAAAGAAAGATAACAACAGAGCGTCGCGGGCGTCGAAGGCGGCGAAGCAGCAAGATCGAACGCTGAGGCGAAAAACTGACTCGACAAGGTCGCGGGCGGCCTCTTATCTTGAGTGCGTCGCTATCTCGAAGATTCGGCGAAAGCTGCTCGAGCGTCGCGTGATCGGGGCGAGAATGAACACGCACTTTCTAGAAAACAAAAGCAGGAATAAATGACAGAAGTTACGTGCGGTACATGAATCAACGAGAACTTTCTGGAAGTTCCGGATCGAGCGTTGCTTTTTCAGCCCTGCGCGCGGCATTATCCCCCCCTTTAAAAGTGCATCGTCCCGATGCAACACAAAAACGCAAAACAAAAAAACAAAATGACAAATTGCTAGCCGGAGTTCACAGTCCACAGTTCACTCGTCGACGAGAGTGGAGAGTCCTATCGTTCGTAATACGGCTTCAGCCGGACGACATGCACCACCTCGGGTCGCGGCTGACGTCTTGCAGATGGGCGCGTTCCGTCGGGTAGAACTTCGTAGTTCAGATCGCCGAGGCGTCGGATGATCTTGTACGGTCCGAAATAGCGTTTCAGGAGTTTTTCGCTGAGACCGCGACGACGAATCGGCGTCCACACCCAAACTCTGTCTCCGGGCTGGAAGTGGAAGTCGCGGCGACGAAGATTATACCGGCGAGCGTCGACATGTTGCTGGTCTTGAATTCGTAGTCTGGCTAGCTGGCGGACCTCTTCTGCACGTTGAGCAACCAACTGGGCGTCATCGCTCCCGTCGTCGACTGACTCGTGCGGCAACATAGAGTCTAGCATAGTCGTCACCGCCCGGCCATACACCAGCTGGAAGGGCGTCACTCCTGTGGTCTCTTGCACTGCTGTGTTGTAGGCGAACGTGACGTAGGACAGCACTTCGTCCCAGGTCTTGTGCTCCACGTCGACGTACATAGAAACCATGTCGGCGATTGTTTTGTTGAGCCGCTCCGTCAACCCGTTGGTCTGCGGATGGTACGCCGTTGTTCGACGGTGTTCCGTGTGGCTTAAACGCAGGATCTCTTGGGTCAACTGTGCCATGAACGATGACCCTCGGTCTGAGATCAGTACTTCGGGGGCGCCATGCCGGAGGACGATGGACTCGATGAAGAACTTGGCGACTTCGACAGCAGTCCCCGAAGGAAGGGCTTTCGTCTCGGCGTAACGAGTAAGATAATCGGTGGCGACGATTATCCAGCGGTTCCCCATCGTCGACGGTGGAAAAGGACCCAGCAAATCCATTCCAATTTGCTGGAAGGGCTTTGTTGGCAGGGTAATCGGCTGAACGAGACCTCCTGGCTTTGACGGTGGTTTCTTGCGTCGCTGGCACTCATGGCACGATCGTGTGTAGAGATGGACGGTCTTCGGAAGTTTTGGCCAGTAGTACTTGTCACGAATCCGGGCAAGGGTCCTGCTGTAGCCGAGATGTCCGGCCGTTGGGTCGCCGTGGCACGCTTGAAACATTTCTTCTCGGAGGCTGGCGGGGACAACCAGTAGCCAGGGGGTTCCGCTGGTTCCGAAATTCTTTCTGAAGAGCACGCCTCGCCGCAGGACAAAGCTCGGTAGGTCCCGAGAAAAGACCCGTGGGACAGAGCCTCCTCGACCTTCGAGGTTGTCGATTAAGGAGCTAAGTTCCGCGTCGTCGTGTTGCAGTGCCCTCATGTCGGTAGCGTTAACTGCGCCTAGAAAACGGGCGTCGTCATCGTCGTCATCATCGTCCGCGCCGGAGATTGGAGGTTCGACAGGAACCCTAGACAAACAGTCAGCGTCATTATGCTTGCGGCCGGACTTATGCACAATGGTTACGTCGAATTCCTGCAGTCGAAGGCTCCAGCGGGCGAGGCGTCCGGACGGATCCTTGAGGTTTGCGAGCCAGCAGAGGGCGTAGTGGTCTGTGACCACGCGAAACGGGATCCCGTACAAGTACGGGCGGAACTTGGTTATCACCCAGACGACAGCAAGACATTTTTTGTCGGTCGTTGAATAATTTCGTTTTGCCTTAGACAGCGCCCGGCTTGCGTAAGCGATTACTCTCTCTGCCCCTTCTTGTCGCTGAACGAGTACCGCACCGAGACCAATATTGCTGGCGTCCGTGTGGATTTCTGTCTCCGCCGACTGGTCAAAATTTCCGAGGATAGGGGGTGATGGAGCCTTCGCTTGAGTTCGTCGAACGCTTGCTCTTGCTCCTCTCCCCACTGGAACTGCACGTTGTCTTTCGTCAGATGCGTCAGCGGTGCAGAAATGTGCGCAAAGTCACGAACGAAACGTCTGTAATAGGCGCACAGCCCAAGGAATCTTCGAACGGTCTTCTTGTCTGATGGCTTCGGGAACTCGGCGACAGCGGACGTCTTGGCGGGATCAGGGCTTGCACCCTGAGCACTCACGACGTGGCCCAAGAATTTCAGCTCACTATAGGCGAACCGACACTTGGACGGCTTGAGGGTAAGCCCAGCAGCTTTGAAGCCCTGTAGCACGGCTCGCAGTCGTCTCAGGTGCTCGTCGAATTCGTTTGCGAAGACCACAACATCGTCGAGGTAGACGAGACAGCTTTGCCATTTCAAGCCGGCAAGGACGGTGTCCATAACGCGCTGGAAGGTTGCCGGCGCTGTGCACAGCCCGAACGGCATTACTTTAAACTCATACAGTCCGTCCGGCGTGACGAAGGCCGTCTTCTCACGATCTCGTTCGTCGACCTCAATCTGCCAGTACCCGCTCTTCAAGTCCATCGACGAAAAGTATCGGGCGTGGCGTAGTCGGTCCAGGGTGTCGTCGATGCGTGGCAGCAGGTAGACGTCCTTTTTTGTTACGGCGTTCAGTCGGCGATAGTCCACGCAGAACCGAAGAGTCCCCTCTTTCTTTTTCACCAGGACTACTGGTTAAGCCCACGGACTGCTTGAGGGCTGGACAATGTCGTCGTCAAGCATTTCTTGTACCTGCTGCTGGATGGCTTCCCTTTCTTTCACGGAGACTCTGTACGGCGGCCGATGCACAGGGAGTGCGTCGTCATCAGTAATTATCCGATGTTTCGCAACCGTCGTTTGGCGCACCTTTGACGACGCGGAGAAGCACTCACTGAACTCGGCGAGAAGGTCACGAAGTTGTCGTCGTTGTGGGGCTGGGAGGGATGGGTCGATGTCGAGCAATGAGGACGTGATTGTCTTGTTCTGCGTCGGAGAGGCGTCTTCTGAGATCACGGCGATCGCGGCTGAGTCTTGAACTTCCTCGACGTAGCCCACAGCTGTACCCTTTGTAAGATGCTGCGACTCTTGCCGGAAGTTGGTGACAAGGGCTACGGTACGCCCGTCCTGGAGCTCGGTTACGCCTCTTGCAATGCCAATCCCTCGTCCGAGGAGAAGTTGGACGCTTCCTTCCAGTAGCGCTACACCGCAGGTGGCTCCTTCGGTCCCGACGGGCACGAAGACACTCGACAGCGGCGGCAGGTTTACGTGGCTGGCGAGGACTCGCACTGCAGCTAACGTCGGTTTGGTATTTTCCACCGATGGGACAGGCTTCCGAAACGTCAGCTTGTTCTCCGCAAGGTCGATGATGGCGCCGTATTCACACAGGAAGTCCATTCCGAGAATGACGTCCCTCGAACAGTCTTGCAGAACGACGAACTTCACAGGGCATGTTTCGCCGTGAATCTCGACGCGAGCGGTGCATCTCCCGACTGGTGTAATCAGGTGTCCTCCGGCGGTTCTTATGTGTGGTCCATCCCACGGCGTCATGACTTTTCGAAGGCGACGAGAGAGCCTCCCACTCAAGACTGAGTAGTCTGCTCCGGTGTCCACGAGTGCCGATGAGTCGAGGCCGTCGATAACAACGTTTAGGTTCTTGGACACCGAAGCAGGAGCGTCGTTGTGATGCGTAGCGTCGCGAGAGTGGGAGCGCTCCGTCGTTCTTGGAGGCTCTTTACGTCGGTCGTCTTCGGCAACTCCACCTCCACGGGTTGCCGCGCCTAGTTTCCCCGGCGAGGAGCGAGGGGCGACAGGCTTTCACGTCGGGGTCGGTGCATCGGCGAAGCCGGACGTCGTGGCGATGGCGACCGGTACTCTCGGCGGGAGGCAGGCTCGGGGGACTGAGGTCGTCGAAGGTACTCGTCGATCCCCCGAGGGCGTTCACCGTAACGGGGGCGTGGGTCATTCGGGTGGAACCCCCGCAGCCCGAGTCGCCGGTATGCGCATTGGCGGTAGGTGTGCTTCGCTTCCCCGCAGTGGAAACACAAAGGACGTCGGTCGGGTGTTCGCCACACGTCGGTCTTCCGAGGTGCGCGGGGCTCTTGGGCGGCGTACTGAACCTGGTCGTCGCGGCGGCGGTCGTGCTGCAGCGCTGGAGAACGACGTCGGGGCGGCGCAACATAGGTTGGAGGAGGAGGCGGTGGCCGTCGGGCCACTCTGGCGTAGGTGAGGGCGGGCTCTTCGGGTGGTGCTACGCTGGCAGGAGCCTCCGGTTGAATTGCCCGCTGGACTTCTTCGCGCACCACTTCGGCTATCGACAGCTCAGCCGGCTGATTGGCAGCAGGCAGCAGCTTCCGGAGCTTCTCCCGGACGATGTCGCGGACAATTGCACGAATATTGTCAGCACGGGCGCCGCCCTCGTCGAATCGGGAAGGTGTCAGGGTCGACGCAACAGGCGTGCCGGCGAGTCGGTTGTAGTGGCTGGCTCGGATTGACAGGGCACGCTCGATGTTGGTTGCCTCGGTAACGAATTCCCCGACAGTTGTTGGTGGGCTGCGAACAAGGCCGCCGAAGATGTCACTCCTCACTCATCTCATCAGCACGCGCAGCTTCTTCTCCTCGGTGGACTGAGGGTCGGCGCGGTTGCTGAGGCGGAGGACGTCTTCAACGAACCTGGTGACCGTTTCGTTGGGCCCTTGGGTTCGTACTTGCAGAAGGTCTTCCGCTCGCTGTCGTCGTGTCTGGTTCGTAAATGCCTCTTTCAGGCCGGCGATACAGGTGTCCCACGACGTAAGCGACGCCTCGTGGTTCTCGAACCACTGCCTCGCGGTACCCTCCAAAGAAAAGTAGAGGTTTTGGAGGCGCTGCTCAGTGGTCCATCCATTATGGCGTGCTACACGTTCGTAGTGCTGCAGCCAGTCTTCTACGTCCTCGTAAATTTCACCGTGGAACGGCGTCGGCACACGGGGAACCACAGGCAGGAAAACGTAGGACGGTGCTGCTTGGGGGTTTTCCGTCGGCTGGGCCATGGAGTCTATCGTCGGCTTCGGTGGCTTCTTGGCGTTGTCCGGCAGTGGACCAAGCTCTGGTGGTTGTCCTCGGAGACGCTGGCTTGCGCGGGGCCCTGTCTCTTCTTCAAAAGGTCGTCTTGGAGTGGGGCTTGCCGAACGGGTCCTCGGAGGGGTACGGCGAAGAGGCATAAGGTGTTACCCCGCACCTCCACCAAAAATGTCACGAAGGACGAGTGATGAGGCGGCGAATAACAGAGTAAACTGAACGTTTAATCGGGCGAACTTGTGCCCAAGAAGTAAAAGCAGAAAGAAAGATAACAACAGAGCGTCGCGGGCGTCGAAGGCGGCGAAGCAGCAAGATCGAACGCTGAGGCGAAAAACTGACTCGACAAGGTCGCGGGCGGCCTCTTATCTTGAGTGTGTCGCTATCTCGAAGATTCGGCGAAAGCGGCTCGAGCGTCGCGTGATAGGGGCGAGAATGAACACGCACTTTCTAGAAAACAAAAGCAGGAATAAATGATAGAAGTTACGTGCGGTACATGAATCAACGAGAACTTTCTGGAAGTTCCAGATCGAGCGTTGCTTTCTCAGCCCTGCGCGCGGCAATATCGGCCTGTTGGGGGGGGGGGGTAGAAGTTGAGTTTCTGCGAGAGGAGCGACGACTCGTGGGTGGACAGTTTTATGTTTCATAAGTTAACTATATTAGTGGATTCGGGAATACAATTCTGCGTTTCTCGTTCCCTCACTCTCCTCGGTGGATTCCGAGTGGGTAGTTCTACGTCTGATGAGCTAACTGCGTTACGGGAATCGGCCCTGCAGCTCCGCGCATTGCGTTCAAACACACGTGCCGGAGGAGGTCCAACATTGTTCCTACTAAAGTTGTTTTCCTATACCTCACCGAGCATCTTCCGTTTTCTCTCTTCAAATGCTTTTAAAGCCACGTTTTCGTGCTGTGCTAAATCACGATTGCAGAGTAAATTACTTTCGACTTGTTTAACCGCGGTTGAAGCTGTTTTGCAATGTTCAGTAGTTATCCTTACCAACTCGAGAGGCGCGTTAGTGAGAACCGTATTCCACCTCTCCAGTTCACTCTGGGACTAGCGCTGTCATGCTAGGCTTCAAGGTAATTGTAAGCCCTTAGGGGCGATACGCGCGTCAAGGTAATATTTAAGGTATGCAGCATGCAAATCGTGGCGTATTCTTTTGTCAGCTAATTTTCTAAGTTGTAAAAAAGTTCGTGATGGCAAGTTGTCGCGGTCCGCGTGGGTTTCACTCAGTACAGGGGGAGCTCGTGATGTGTCCCGCGGTGGTCGTAAATCCCGCTGGGGACAGACAACGTCGCCGAACGTCTTGCGCAGGTTGTATCTGGGTGGAAGGGTGCGACTAGGGATGCGATTCTCGCGCGCTGCAGGGCGGGTCGCCAGGGCGGGACGCTTGAACTTGTCCTCCGACGGCGGAGGGGTGGCGTTTGCCGAAGATCCGCAGGAGAGAGAGAGAAAGGGAGAGATGCACGTATTTTCTGGTATTCTCGCTCACCGCTTGTCTGGAGAAAGGAAATAAGTTCTGCTGGTGCCAGGAAAGAGGAAAGCAGGAGCAAGGCGGGAGAACGAGACAGCGTTAGAGACAACACTTTGACGAAGCACGTGATGCTCTCAATGTCGTCCTACTTGCTCTCGGCTCTGCCAAAGACTGCTCGCCGTTTTTGATTTCCTTAATATTAGTCTTGAGCGTGCTCCCCCGACATGGCACAGCAGAACAGCGAGTGCACGTCCCTCGGGGCCAATGGGATGTTCTCCTGCGTGACTGGTCTGAGGTTCTTCTTTGTCTTGCTCGGAATATTTGGTGAGTTCCGTAGGCGAGAGATGGAGAGCTACCACGAGCAAGCCGTTTTCGACCTTGGTGTCACATAATGTACGAAGTTCGTCTGACGTGACACAGATCGATGGGTACAGCACAGACCCGTACCCGTCTAGATGGCCACTTGGATAACGAGTACACCACGTTTTCATACGTGCCTCTCTGTGATTTATGAATGGTGATATCATTTGCCTGCACAACGGGTAGCTGGCATCTCCCTTACCCCCTCCGGGTGGTTATGATTTGAGCCCGTTCTCGTTTCGACCTTCTCACTTGGCCCTTCTCAAAACAACCATTCTCAAAAAGACCTTCTCCCTTAGACCTGTCGCATTTTGTCCTTTCCTGTTTCGCCTTTCGCATTCCGACTCTCCTCATTTGGGCCCGTTCTCGTTTCGCCCTTTTCACCTGGCCCTTTTCAAAACAGCCATTTTTTAAAAAATATCTCGCTTTGACCCGTCGCACTTGACTTTTTTATGCCAAAATCGTTTTTTTTTGTTTTATCAATACATTTATATAATTTGTTTGTGTGTGTTCGTGTGTGTGTGCCACTATACAGGCCAACTATTTCACGACGACGTCGAGGTCGTCGTGAAAAGCTACTAGCTGACAATAAAACAGACCAACTATTTATCGCAGCCAGGTCATATTACGAAATGTCACGCTGTTTGAGGTCTCTCGACTTGGGACAATGCCACCACTTCTATAATGCAGTGGTTCTCGAAAAGGGGTCTGCGAAGACATCCTAGGGGTCCGCGAAGCCCTGTCTCATCAGTCAGGCACGGCAATTTTAGTTGTCTTCCTTCACGTTGAGAAGAAACGTTCCAATTTTCGGGAGGGTACTCTCGTGTGTATGTCAATGAGGTAAGTCTACATTACACTAGCAATTAGTTATATCCATTTATTAAATCATTATCATGATAACCTATACTTTTCTATTCCCCTCACCCCGAAGGGGTCCTTCACCATCTCCGCATTTCTACAAGGCGTCCGGGAAACATCAATGGTTGAAAACCGCTGCTATTATGTTTGCTATTTCTGTTCAAACAAAGTTTCCAAATTAAATGTTCACCGCTTTTTTTTTCTTGTTTGCTTAGAGGAAGGGAAGGAGGCGTCAATGTACGCTCCTCAGTGCGTACCTCTACACATAATATATTTCTGATGGTATGTTGGGAGTCCAAGCAAGGTAAGGCTCATCAACAAAACCGCGAAGGCATAACGACGTTAGAAGCATGCCGAACTAGTGCTATTCGGTCGTAGCGCGAACGGGCGAAATGAGAATGGGTTCAGTTGCGAAAAACACGATTTGGATCTTATGAGAAGGTTCAAACGAGAAGGACCAAATGAGAATGGGTCGAAATGTGTAAGGTTCAAATGCTAATGGGACGTTTTGAGATACACCCTACCCCTGCACCTCCCTCCTCCTCTCCCTCCTTCTTCCTTCTCCCCTCCTCCTCCTCCCTCCTCTTGTTCCTCCTCTCTTCTACCCGCGCGTTGCATTATGGTAGGTTTCTCATAATGCAACGCGCAGGACCCTTGTGACGTCATTTGAGACGTCATGTGTGGCGTCATTATGGGACATTTCCCACAATGCACCTCGCGGTCACGCCGACGGCGAAGCCGGCGCTGACGCCGCTCAAGCCGGAAACGGGCGTCTAAGAGTGTCGCTCTGAAAGCAACTCTAAAAGCAACACACACACACACACACACACACACACACACACATATATATATATATATATATGGTTGTTTCAATTCAAACCGTGCAGGCAAAAAGGGTCGAATTTTTAATTTCGCCCAAAAATATATATGTTATGGTGTCGTCTCTAAAAATGCGGTAGCCACAAACCGTAGGTTCGTCGGATTTTTTGTTCTCGACTTACGAATTTTAAAAGAGGGCGCGGTGGAAAGCAGTGTTTTCCACATCCGTCGTGGGTCGGATGTTTCGCTCGATCTCCCGCCGTGGATTTTCAGTCTACATTATATTAACTTTTTTCAAGCACTCTATGAGCACAGGTAAAAGGCTCTAATACCATAAAATAATTATAGACGTTTTGCTTTTTTTCTGTAAAAATGTCAAAAACGCCCCCTAGGTTAATTGTTGACGAACTTTGACAATTAAATACTGGCGATCTACTTTGGGTTATGTCGATGCTTTTTATGTATATGTATAGCCCTAAACACTTTCTTTATATATATTATAACATAACTTAGCTGTATGAAGTTACATTTGCGGTAAGGTTACGTTAATGTTACGCGAAAACTGAAAAGTACCAAATTTGAAATCGATTTAAAAAAAAAAAAAAACATTTTTATATGATTTTTTTATTTTTTGTTAAAAGGTAGATATGATAGTTGTCTACCCGAAAAGGAAGTTGAGAAAGTGCGTATTTTGTTTGTGTGTTCTATATTTAAGCATCACTATCCTACAAAAACGTGTTTTTACGGCTCGAAACGGACTTTCGAATATCGCGTCTTCACAAACTTGGAAATATTTTTGCCTTTTTTCAACGTTCCTACATAAATACAAAATACAGTAATTGCACCCTGTTATATTTATTGTTCATTGAAAATTTGTTATGGGCCGCAAGCTACATTGGAGGAGTTCGAAAGAGAAAGCAACACTTCTTAACAGAGCAGCAGGCGTCGTAAAGTTTTAATGTGTAGAAATCGGCAGACGTCGTATTGATTCGGGGCCTTCATTGGCCTATATGAACGTTTCGCCCTTTCGGAACCAGCAGATGACCACGACCTTTCGCGCTCGTTGTGTTAGATAGGACGGCCCGTGACAGTAAAGCGAGCAGCTCACCCTGGTGTCACGAGGAGTGAAATGGTACGAATGTGTCGACGTGGCGAACAGTGACGGCCACCCTGGAGGAGTCAGTCAGTCGAAAGCAAAGGAACTGTTGCCAGGGAGGATTAGGACACCATGGTGTCTTTATCCTAATTGTAAGACCGTGCACGGTCTTAATCCTAATCCTAATTGTAAGACCGTGCACGGTCTTAGAATATCGACGGACAAGAACAGTTCTGCCGGCGAAAACAACGCCGCGTGCGCGCTAAAACCGGCGGCGCGGGACAAAAATGCCGCGGACGCACACACGAAGATGGGCCGGTTTCGTTGGGATGTGGAAAAACTTTGAAACCAGCCATCCGAGCACGCGTGAAACGATACCGCGTATTTGCCCAATCTTCGAGCGCCGTATCCTTGAAACGGCAGTGCTTCATTTCTCTCAGCGGAGATTCGATAGCACCGAAAGGTTATCTCTTTTGGAAACAGCAAAGACCGGAGACTAACATTAAAAACGAGCGTGTTGGTCAATATTAAAATTAAACTTGAGGAAGAAAATGATAAGGGACGGACAAACACAAGTTAGTGTTTGTCCGTCCCTTCTCGTTTTCTTCCTCAAGTTTAATTATACCTACCAAATTTGGTGTTTCGGCCTTCAGGCCGAGAAAAAGAGAGTCGACCAGCCATGACCCAACGAAAGATAATCTAACTTTATCAGACGACACAATTATATACATGGGAAGAACAGCGCCACATACATTCACAAGGTTTACAGACGAGATATAGAAACCGAAACTAACGACACCTTAAAACTTGCAGTGGGTTAGTAAGCTGTTAGTGGGTTAGTACTGCAAGTTGCTGTGTACAGTGACAACTGGTACTCGTAAGGAAAACATAAGTCAATGAAAAACAGTGATCAATCAACAACAGTGATCAATCAACAACAAAGGAACATCAGTAACACAAGTATCCTCGGCAGTAACTACAAATTTCATATACAAAACTCGCGGCAACTCCATTCTTTCTACAAAAACATTATCTCTACAAAAATGTTCAAAACATAGACAATTCGAGGAGAACAAACAAAAAATAATCTTGAGTTCTCACACATAGTCATTGTAACGATTTGGAGCTTGTCTTGCTCGTGGTGGTTGAACGCGACGAGGAGCCGGACCCGGTTGCAGTTCGGGGGCAGCCCGGTCGACCACAAGAGCAGGAAGAGGCACACCGGCTTGTGGCTCAGGCGTGCCTGGGTCGAGAGCAGCACGGGTGGCCACAGGAGCAGGCAGGGTTGCAGCACGGGTGGCCACAGGAGCAGGCAGGGATGCAGCCGGCGCTTGAGATGCCTCACGAGCAGCTGGTAGCCCATGGTTCCCCGGTGACGGTGACCTCAGTGTGCTAGCGTCTTGCGAGTTCCAGGTCTCCTTTGAACGCAGAGTACGGGGACCCGAAGGGACTTTGGCAAGCTTGGATGCGTTTCAGGTCCTCCCATCATCGAGACGGAAGGAGGACTGCCCGCGCTACGCCAGCACTTTGTTGGGACTGCCAGACGAGGGGTCTCCCTTGAAGGCGACTGAGGGTTTTCTCACCCGGACAAAGTCACCAACCGCGATGTTGGTCTTCTTTGCGGCTCGACGAAAATCTGTCTGCTTCTTGCTGGTCTCTTGCTTGCGCTTCACCCGACGACGCAGCCGACGGAGCTCGGTAGCTGGGTCCTTGAAGAAGGAAGACGACGGGTGCCCGACGACATCCAGGCGTGTTCTCGGCAGCCTTCTATGCAGCAACAGAGTCTGGGCGACTCCCGTGGTCGCGTGTGGTGTGCACCTGTAGATTCCGAGGTATTCGATGACCGCTTGGCGGAGTGGTCGATGTTCCAGCAAAGCGGTCTGCACGAAGTTCTTGAAAACGCGGTTGAACCTTTCCACAGGTCCATTTGCCTGGGGGTAGTACATGGAAGAGTGCGAGAGGCGAATGACACGATCCATCAGGATCTTGTTGAATTCTCGGGAACAAAACTGAGGGCCGTTGTCGCACACAATCCCTTCGGGGTAGCCCTCTCTAGAAAATACTGACAGCAGAAAGATTGTCACTGTGCGCGCCGACATCTCGCTACAAAACTGTACTTCAGGCCACTTGGAGAAGTAGTCTACCAGAGTGATGGCGAACCTGCAGTCGTGCGGCGCTCTTTCAATGGGACCGACGATGTCGACAGCGACCTTCTGCCATGGACGCTCTGGCAGGGGAACAGGTTCCAGCGGAGTTACTGCCGTCTTGGCACTTTTGTCTCCAGCCTGGCAGACTATGCAGTTGTGGATGGCGACTTCCACTTGCTTGTCCATGCCGGGCCACCAAAACCGCCACCAAAACCACACCAACCCACTCGTTCTCTCCTTACTGGCAAATATACTTGTGTTTATTCTGCCCGGAGACTAGTTGGGTCGAAGTCAGCCTTTTTGTCAACTATAACCGTTTGTGAAGACTGGTCTTCTCCCGAGGTGAAAAGTTAGCGCCGGCTGACGTGTTCTTTTGAAAAAGGGAAGGGGATAGAGAAAATTTTGAGTAACTGCAGTAACTACCTCGAAAGCTCCTCTTCCGATATGAAGCTCGAGGCATGTTACGTATCGGTTACCTTCTCGTGCATCGCTGCTCGAATCTATTCTTAACTTTGTTCCGCACAGCCACTGTTCCTCACAGCCGTCGTGGCTCTGCGGAACAGAGTGAAGAATAGATTCGAGCATCATCTGGACGCCGTCATCCTGCC
This sequence comes from Ixodes scapularis, assembly GCF_016920785.2. Classification (NCBI taxonomy): domain Eukaryota; kingdom Metazoa; phylum Arthropoda; class Arachnida; order Ixodida; family Ixodidae; genus Ixodes; species Ixodes scapularis. Next base: position 15,359,962 of record NW_024609839.1, read on the forward strand.
AGGCTTCAGTGTCGTGGGACTGGACTCGGCGTCGGTCATTTGAGACTTTCTATTTTTTTTTATTTTGTGTGTGTTTCTTCGCCTTGCTGAAGTTTGTTTCTCGGGTGCGGTTCTGCTGAACGTTTTTTTTTAATGTTTCTTTACTAACTGTTTCTTAGCATTGTTTAGTTGTTGGGTTTATTTCGTCACGGCGTAGCGCCCTGACGGTCCAGTAGAGAGCGTGTTCGAACGCATTTGGTTGTGTCCCCTTTAGGAAATGCCCGGAGGAGTTGGTTTTTGTTCTTGCCCTGTGCGGCTGAGTTTTTTTGTCTTTACTAAATTTTTGATCTTTTCTTTTACCTTTACGTGTCGTTGATTTTTTTGTCTGACTCTCCACCAGTCGTGGACCTATCGCCTTGGCACCGCTCGAACCTAAATCTTTTATTTTTTAACGCAATTTTCGTTAAGATCGGAGTTGGGTAATATTATTCTTAATTATTTTTTTCCCTACACCTCCAAGGCCAAGATTCCGAGACATTCGGGCTAGTTTCAAAACTTCCCACCACGCGGCGCTCAAAGACCAACCTGCAGAATATTTTTCAACCAGAAAAAAGTTCCCCTCGCCACACTTCCCATTTCCTCCTCTCCCACAGTTGACGCTTGACGGCGGGGAGACTCCTTTTGTTGCTGCATCTCGGGGCCAGATAAGCCAAGCTAAGCGCATAATGGGCGATTTGCGGCGGGAGGCACAGCGACCCCTTTCCTCCGGCGAAACCAGAGAAGCGCCCGAAACCGAACTCTCCTTTCTGCAGCATTTCAGAGCCTAGCCTCTTGGTTTTGTCTCTGAATTTTTGTTTTGTTTTGCGATAAGCATGCTTGGCTACTCCAATCATTTGACTGCTTCTGCGTGTATGTAAAGTGACCCAAGGTTATGTGAGGATGGGCATAGGCTAAGGGCCATCGTCCAAGAACCCTAGAGTTCGAAGGAACTACCGCATTTTCCGGACTATAGCCCGGACCCGGTGCATAGTCCGCAGGGAAATATTTTGCGTCAAAAATAAAAGTGCTTGCTTAGATAGTCCGCACCCGGTACACAAACGGCACCCAGTGCAAAGCCCGCACTTAGCACCTAGTCCGAACGTAAAAAGTATCATACTCAGCAGACCTTGACAAACACCTACTGTATTAGCTCACGATGAAGCTTTATCGTACGTAAATCAACATTAGTATAGTCCGTTACTCATAAAATCCTTCACGATTGTCATAGTAAAGGATCTAGAAAAATTATATCATTGTATTGTCCGCACCTGTAGATAGTCCGCATCGAGTGAATTTTCAACTTTTAAACTTATATAGTCCGGAAAATACGGTACTACAGAGTGTATTGTGACCCTGGGTACTTGAAGAGGGAGTGGCGAGCCTTACAAAAAGTGTTTACGGGACGGGAATTCATGCCAGCGTGCGTACCCTAACATGTCCGGTGCTTTTACCCCAACCCACCTGGTGTTGCCTAAATGGGACACACGTTGAAATAAACAGTGCTGGGGGCTGTCAGACCGTTGTTTTTGTTCTGAAATTTGACCGAAACTCCAAATATTGAGATCTGCAAAAATCCATAATACAAAGCAGAGCCTTTTTTTTTTTTTCGGTTCCTTGCATTTTTATATTGCGTTTTGAGATCCCACTAGTGACCAGTGCCGCGTTTAGACGTCATATTGCACGTGGCCACACCGGTGACTAGAACTCCACCTTTCCGTAAACAAAAGTTTAAAGTACAAGTTCACCCGTCAAATTTTGGGAGTGTAATTACAATATTGCGTTACTTTTTTTTAACTCGATCATTATCTCTTCTCGAAATGGTTAATCACTTTAGTACAGTCGCCCTCTTGAGATTTCTAGGCGAGAGATGGCAAAAGCATTTTCCAAAACTGACTGTTTTACATTACCGATTCCTTTCTTAAAGATCACTAAAATTTATTATATCACATTACAAATTACTGATTACTAAAACAATGGGCATTCTCTTCGTATTACATTTAATTTTTGCAGGTAGAGTTTGCTTGTCGATAATGAAATATCAGTCTGCTGTTGCAAACAGTGCAATGTAGGCGCAATATAATATATTACTGTCATGCCGCAACCTTGTTCAGGAAGCCGCCGTTGACAACGAGGTTTTACGATGCGCTAGTAACTCCACAGTATCTGAATCAGTGGTGTCGCCATGCTGTACTACAGCGCAACATATGAGATGAGACCATAACCGTGCTCTCGCAAGCTCGCTTTTAATAAAAAAGAAGATAATATTTTTTTCTTTAATTCTCTACTTGTGCTTGTAAGTTGCAACACAGCAAGAGCTACTCAAGTCTATTGTAATGTATCACTGATATCCGATAAGCTGAGGTGGCGTAACCTGTGCAGCATAAAATGCTTTGACGGAATCGTTTGTTCTCAGGTTCACACGTGAGGTGCGAGCTAACCTAACCTATACCTACAGCCAAGAATAAAGGCTCCGAGCATTAATTGGAATGCGACGGAAGCACTTCGACTTTCCGGACTGCCGTGACTATATCTGGAATGACTTCTCTAATCGAGGTGAACACACGCACACATATACCGAAGGCACTGTTGAAGTCTCAGGGGCTCGGGTTTGCGTATTGATTATCATTTGCGCCGATACCCGGTTTTCGCTTTGCTAAAATATTTTAACAACTGCCAGACTTGAACGGGTCAACAAAAGAACTGATCGTTTTCACGTAGTTGGGTTAAAACTATGTGGTTAGGCTACTGTATGGGTGCACTACTAAAACCAATTATAATGACATCTAAAGCGACAATCACTTTCCTGTGTACTTTATCTTGTAAATAACACTTTTGCGATTGACATGTACTTTTGCGCGCGTGCACCGTCGGCAAAAGTCGCACCATTAAATGATCTCCCTTCTTTTTCTTTTCTTTTTTTCTGAGCGAGAAAAAAAAAAGGGGGGGCGGGGAGAGAGAAGTTTGTTGAGGGTAAAAAATGTTGGAGATATGTGCTCTGATTGTCATGATTGTGCATTTTTGATCACCTAACCTTTACAGCTCCCACATGAACGCGACGTCCCATGATGTCAACCGCAGAAACAGTTTGATCACTACTCGTACATCAGCCACTGCATTCGGCTTTCAGGTTATTGTGTACCTTCGTGCGTGTGTGCGTGCGTGTAACTTTGATATTTGTATCTGATGTTTGCGAGTGCATATCTCGTAATATTTTCTAGATATAGCGTTGATTTTTTTTTGTACATTCTTTCCGGAATGGTAAATCATCTAAAAATATTTTTTTACTCGAGTTTTATCACTGAAAATATTTACAACGCTTCAAACGTGCTTCAATGTGAAAAGTTCCCCAACTTCAGCGTGCAATTAAAAAAAAAAACTTCGTTTTTCTTTTTTTTCTCGAGGAAAATATTTTACACTATATCGCGTGGTGTTCCATTAACATGTTGCATTATTTTGTCTCCATGCGAAATGCAGCGCTTCGAAATGCACGAACTAGGTAACTTTGACATTTTTACCCAATATTTGTGAGTTGTTATCTTGCAATGTCTTCAAGATATAGCATTGAACTATTTCTGATATGTTCTTCCCAAGAGGGCCTATCACCTACATAAAAATCATTACACTCACTAATAACTGGACAAATTTACAGTGCGGCAAACAGCTTCCAGGGCCGAACTCGGTCCCAAGCAATAACAAAAGTTACAAGTAAAAAAAGAAAAACGATACCGACATTTTCAGAAGCTTTTATTTCTACGCCACATAGTTTTATTGTGTCCAGAGTTTGCGAGCTCAGGCTGAACTCAAGCAGGATTTACCAATGAACCACTCTAAGCGATCCATTATTCGCAAACACAAAGCAGCGTACTCTGTTACGATCCGTTCTACCTTAAAATGGACTGCAGCGGACGCTACGAGCCATCGGAGGTAAATCAGTTCCGAGTGTGTGACACGTGACATGCGCTGAGTATGGCACGAGGCCAAATGAAGCGCTCGCAGCGCTGCATTGGCTGGAACGACCTGCAGCGTCCGGTGTGGTTCATCCCTGGGTATACAGAACATAATCTTGTACCAAAGCAGTATGTCTGACTTCTCGGATTACCCCGAAGACATCTCCAAGCAGCTCACAAAGTGTCATTGTATATTGTCAGAATGTCGAACCGGACAAAACCATTATCACGGAGTACCTTCCGCACAGGACAAGGCGAGGGGTTAAGTGCTCGCTCAAGCGTTGTGAGAGCCAGTCCTTTGAAGACAGGATATAAAGCTACGACCCTCGTGAGCCAATCGGGGCATCGGAGCAAAGCACTTGACGATGTGCCATAGAAACACGATCCTCCCACGGATAGCTGTCTCGTGCGTCGCTCCCTTGCTTTGATTGGCCAACGGGGATCGTAGCTTTCGCCGTTTACCAAGTTATGGTGAAACGGAGATACACTCAGTCCGTGTAGCTTTTCTATCTGATCGTTTTTTCTGTTCCACGTATTTTTAAAGTTCAATGTCACGGTTTGAGCGGAGAACGTAACGTGGCTTTTCGAAGCTACTGGAGAATCCAGTGTATGTCTGTTATCTGTTTCAACGGTCGTTTACTTAAAAAAGCAAGCCGGGTCTTCCTGACAGAATAAAGTGCTCCTCGCCGACATTTACGATTCTGCCCTATTCCATGATTAGTTTAAGAAATAATCCAAATCCGAAAGCCCCGTTTCCATACCCCTGCCGCAAACCCCCGCGTTTTGTCACACATCTTCAAGATCCCCGGCTTTTAAAAACCAACGCCCGCTTAACAATTTTCCAAGCTTCTCCCCTTATATTGCTATCAACGCGTTTCTTCCTACGCATTGTATACATGATTAAGCAAGGGATGGAGTTGACAACGCGACCACAATTACTACTTTTGTGTACTTGTTTATCGAATGCGCTCTCGTGGCCCGAAGTCGTTATAGAGCGGAAGGTAAATACACTGCCAAAATAGTCTGTACATCTGTAACAAATAATTACTAATAATAAACAGAAACAAAGAAGCAGGTCACGGGCCACCGCAAAAACGTCACTGATGGCATTTATAATAAAGTTAGGTCATTGATATTAGCAACCAACCAGATGAGGTGGTTTTATCCGTGGACTGAGCAAGGTAGGAAAGATTAACTCGTATTTCAAATTAATGCTGGTGATTGGGTCCGGACACTTCATCGAACGCCGTCTCATCGAAGCCATTTAATCGAACGTTATTGAATCAAACGCCATTTGATCAAAGCCGTTTAATTGAATGCTTTAAAATAGTATTTGGAGATCGTTTCTCGTTTTCGGAAATAATTCCTTTTGCATCGAAGGACAACTATATTCTATGCCATATTTTCAATTAAATGTCAGGACCAAGAAAAGAACTGCTTTTCTCCGGCAATATAATGGTAGTCGCATGAGGACAAACACGCGTACACTATGCAGTGCTCACTACCCCGCGACAACCAGAAAGTTTCTGGCTCAGTGACTTGGTGTGCGCCGCCTGTTTGTGTCACACTTGTGCTACTAAGCTTGTCTAAAGTAGGGAACACCCAAGATCACAATTGTTTTAAAGATGTCATTTACGCACGAGAAAACCAGAAAGTTTTAGATGAGGCGATGAAAGGGATAAAAAAAAGGGTACAAATATTTTTGGACATTTCATTATGCACGTAGTTCGTAGCTCAGGCTCAAATCAATCACGATTTGCACAAGAAGCTGTCTGGTTTTTGAAGCTTTCTCCCAAGCCTCCCCGTTATTTACAGACTTGGGCTTGAAACATTGGAATCCCGGAGAAAAGCTCACCGGAGAAAAGCTCACCGGAGAAAAGCTCACCGGAGATAAGCTCACCGGAGAAAAGCTCACCGCAAAACCGGCGGATGCGGAGAAAAGCTCACCGCTTTTTTTTTTTCTTCCATTTATTCGGAGGCTGTTGGATCACGCGTAACATATAAATTTATTATTATTAAAATTCGTCAGCTTTGTAAAAAAGAAAATGTCGTTTTTTGTAATATTTGTTAAGCTTATTCAGTATACTACTCCCAAAATAATTATTGCGGGCGAGTGTTTTGTGTGGCTTACTGTCTAGGCAACGAAAGCCTAACTGAAAACTTTATGCCTTTGAAGAACAGGAAAAACTTCGAAAACTTAATAATGTCTGCCTAAAACCTAAAAGTCAAAACTGTAAATGCCGAAAATTCGAAAGTGCACGCGCAACAACGTGGTGCCAAAAAATCTCTTTTTGACGCTTGTGTGCACTTTTGAAAACGGTCAGTAGGAAATCGAGGCTTCTTTCTTCCACGGACATGCACGTTTCCTAGCCGCTCGTGCTGGTGTTTCCACACGGTGCCTTTGTGTGATAGTGCCCTTCTACGGTGAGCCACCCATGACCTTCAGAGGTGCACACTGGCACCGTTGTTACTCGTGACCTACATAAGAAGTAGTATTCCTTAATGTAGCGAATAGGGCGAGTTGGTAAACGTTACACATGATGAAAACCGCTCAGATGACGACGACGGAGTGAAGACAACAAACACGACACGACGAAGTTGTTCTCGCCACTAAAGTTTTGTTAGTGAAATTAACAGAAGAAAAAAAAAACAGCGTAGCGGACACTGATTACATCAACAAACATGTACTTATCTATTAGGCAGTACACAATATTCGGAGCTGAAACGGTTCAGACACCGCTATTCATATAAGCTCGCAAAGAGCAAACCTCTTTATCTGACAGAGCTACCGACGGCGCACTGTCAGCTGTCAATAAAGCGTTGTCTTTTTTACCAGTGTACGATGTTCTGATGTTATACTTGCGGCGTCATTAGTGTACAGAATGGGTGATTACTAATTTCTGAGGAATTAGTAAGTATGCTTATTAACTTTAAGAATATTACAAAAAAAAAAGACATATGTTTAATGAAGTGACTAATGCAAATTGTGTTAAATTGCCTCGTTTCAGGCAGAATCCGCTAATATAAACAAAATCGGTGAGCTTTTCTCCGCATCTGCCGGTTTTGCGGTGAGCTTTTCTCCGGTGAGCTTATCTCCGGTGAGCTTTTCTCCGGTGAGCTTTTCTCCGGTGAGCTTTTCTCCGCCGCCCGAAACATTGAACCCGAACACAAGAAAGAACGCAGTGGCGACTCCTCTCCCCCCCTTCCCCCTCGAGCGCCTCGATACCATGAGACATTGGAGGTGACTCAGTGCTGGGAAAAGTGACACGTGGCATTCGGATTTGGTGCAGCAATGTGCGCCAAGGAGCGAGAAGTCGTATGAAACCCTCACAGCAGTGCATCTGCTGGAACAGCTTGTAGCGTCCGGATGTCCTACTTCCATCAAGCCCCACCTCAGCGACCCGAAGGAATTCCGCAAGCAGGCTCTAAAGCGACCCATTGTGCGTTTCAAAAACCTTGAACGGGCAATAACGTTATCACAGAGAAAAGAGTCAAAGTACAGGCTAGCTGGTGGAAGTCAACCATTTCGTCGTTTACCCTGAGACTGGGGTTTTTTTTTGAAGAGCAGAAGAAACAGAAAAAACAGACAGGTCTCAAACTCAGCTGAGCTGAGTTTGAGACCTGTCTGTTTTTTCTGTTTCTTCTGCTCTTCAAAAAAAAACCCCAGTCTCAGGGTAAACGACGAAATGGTTATCACAGAGTTCCTGGTATACTGAACAAAGAAGAATGATAAGTGCACCCCCCCCCCCTTCCTCGCTTTCAGCATGAATCACACACACCCCGTTCCAGCATTGCTTCTTTCTTTTTTCTTTTTTTTTTTCATTCAATATTTCCAAGCGCGGGAGGCATGGGGTAGTGCGAGAGCGCCCTGTTTCAACGACTGCTCTTGTGAAAGATTGCATAAGTTTTGTTTTTATATATTATTATGAAGCCGCCAGTCGCTGCAGTTATGGCTTAAATCTCTGATGAACCCGGATACTTGGCGTTTTACAAATTTAGAAATATACAAGGAGAGTCAAATGGCTCTGTCTTTATTCGCAAGGTTGTTGGATTCTTCATACTGGGGATCCGAACAATTCAGTGTAGGAAGTTTCGGTGTAGGTCGTTCCGGTGCCGACATTTCGGAGCACGGACTTTTCGGTGCAGAGACTTTTTGCTGCATGGATATTTTTGTGTAAATACACGTTTGGAAGTTCAAATAGCTGAGCTTTCCAGCAGGCATTGCGGACGGCTAGCGGACGTTTCATCGAACACCGTTTCATCGAATGAATGGACATTTCATTGAACGCCATTTCATCGAACGCCGTTTCATCGAATTGCTTAGGGCCGTTTCATCGAATTTCTCTGTATCGAGTTTTGAGACATAACAGTGCTTTGTAGATGTTTTACCTTACATTTGTTAAGACTAAGGTAGTCACTTAAGAAACAGTCTTTAGGGTGGAGCCAAATTACTAGAAATAAAAACCATTGGTATAAAAACAAATGGGTATGCGACTTACTGAAAAGTTTTACTCATGTACCTGTCAGAAAACATGGTACTGGAGGTAAAGGACCGGCAGTTAAAACACTTTTGAATGTCTGTCGTTTTTTTACCGGCTGTCCGGGGGTTTCGGTAATGTGCCATTCACACCAGCTCATTTGCACACTTACGCTTAGTTGAAGGTTTATTCACGAAAAGCATTCAACTGCCAGGGCAGCACGCTTATAATAAAACGATGCTCTGCCAGGAGAGCACACGAAATAAAATTTAATGATACTCTGATTATCAGCTTTATGCTCAGATTGAACGTTTCTGCTTTTTTTTTTTAGTTTTCAAACTCTACAGCGTCAACAGCTGCACAAAGTGTCAGCCAACATGGTTTGGGGCTACACCTGGACTGGAACCACCTCCCCTTCACTGTCAACTTTATTACCGACCCTTTTGCCTATTATGAATCATCTTCAGGACGCTTTCTTAGGAAGGCCAACCCGCACCAGACAATAGTAAAGCCCTGGGTGTACTCTGTCACCCTTTCGGATCCTCACATAACCCAAGGTTACAGGTACACGCTGTCAAACAATAAAACACTACCCGCTTCCCAGAAAGCACATCGTGCTTTCTGTTTCTTTTGTTGTTGTTTTTTTTGTCTCATTTTTAATTGTTTCATGTGACATGAAGAGGGGTCATTGTTTTATGGAGGCTTTCGTCTCGAAGCAGGACATGTTCACAATAAAACTTATCTCGTCACTGCATACTCTGATTTAAAAAAATGGATAATTAGATGACGTTGAGTATAAAAATCAAAATAAATTGCAAAAATATTGCAAGCTGTAACAGCGTTCGATGAAAAAGCGTTCGATGAAACGGCTTCTATGAAACGGCGTTCGATGAAACGGCGTTCGATGAAACGGTGTTCGATGAAACGGCTTCGATGAAACGGCGTTCGATGAAACGGCGTTCGACGAAATGTCCGGACCCAATATAAGGGATGTAATTATCGAGATGTCTTATTTGACTATGTTTTTCCCCCTAATGAAAATATACGATAGGTGTAATCAAGCAATTATTGGCCTGTGTGATCCTGTGAGGACATGTTCATAGAAGACGTAAGGTACACGGTTATTTCGGTGTAAACGGCCCGTCATTTCTGGCAATAGCATGCTTTAATATTTTAAAGGTTAGAATATACGTCTAGGACATCTTTATTAAGATTTGTCATAATTATGTCTGGATGATAGGTATGTAACGTGCGTAAGCATACGCATATGAAGTTATTCGCATGTGTGGCTTGATAATAATATATTCCGGAAAGAATGCCAGTTTCTAGCCCTCCCAAATACTATAACGGCCACGTATCACAAGTGAGTCGTCGTATACGTAATGAAGTCTGAGGCCAGCTGCCTTCAAAAGAAATATAATCATGCACAAAGGGTAATGTGGGCCCCTTTTCTTTACAAAACGCGTGTGCTCACTGCTCTGTGACCTAATCGGCGTTGCTAGCAACGCCCCTGAGGAATCGTCGAGCACCATTGCAGTCCCTGATCCCGGCCTTCCAAAAGACGCTACACGGGGGTGCAAGTTTATTCATTGTGGTCGGAGGCGAGAAACACATGCTCTAACCCCCGTGGGGCGGTGGTGTCTGCTAAAAAGTCGAGCAGAAAGAGAAGATGACATTTTTTAATGAAGTTCGGGCAAAAAATAATCGTAAAATAAGGACAAAAGCGACTCTTTGCGTCGCTTTGTGTTCCACGACCATGCAACAAAAACTCCGCACACCAAATATTTCGAGCACCGAAATGTCCTAGACTCTTCAGACTGCTAGATGAAGCCTAAAACAAACCATTGTACTATACATGGGCTGCACCTACGCCACAGAAGAACGTCGCACGCCGGTTTCGACCATGCTGGTGGTCGAGACGACCGCGATTTGCAGCGGAGCTATGGAAGACGGTGGTGCGTTGGGCTGCAGCAAGCGCTCGCGCAACAAAAAAGAAGCGGAAACTACACGGCCAGCTTCTACCGTACTCCGGCGATCGCAACATCGGTGTGCACTGCGACGGAGATGCTGTCCAGAAAAAGAAGGCACGAATGGCATGCAGAGCCGGCTCAGGACAGACGTCGATGATGCGGCCGCTCATTATTGAGTTTGCGGGGCGCATTTATTTGTTAGCGGTGTGTGACGCACTTTCATAACGTGTTTGTGAATGCTGTGAGGGCCAATACGACACCGACGCGCTAAAGTTAGTGGCCCATGTGATGACTTTCCACTACACCACAAGTTTGTGTGGTAGAAAGAAACAGTATAGTGAGGTGTACCTTGTGTTGTTGAGCAGCGCTTCGCAAATATGGAACTCAGAAAATGTGGTTATGGTTGAGTTGGAAGTCACTTCCTAATGTACACAACTTCACCATTCGAAATAACATTCAATCTCGGCTCCTGCACCCAGCCGATCGATCGTCAAGTGGTTCTGTGTGCTTTAAAGTGTTTGCGTACAATAAAGCCTTTTTTTTCGGACAAGGTAATCAATCTCGTGACATGCGCTCTACTGGTCATGCGCTCTTGTGACGTGCACTCTAATGGTAAGCGCGCTCCTATCGCAGCGCTCTCGAGTCGCGCGTTCTAACGTCGGCGCTCTAGTTACACTGAACTAGAATATAGGGGCAGTGGAAAAAATGTCGGCGGCGTCCCATCGGCCGTGTGAAGCCAGAAGTGCAGACTGCCGCGAGTGGCGCTGTTGTCGAAATCCGGAAGACATGGCTACTGTAACATGGGATATGGCGTCGCGTACGTTCTCGGATGGTTTCTGTAGTGTCTATGGTCGTTTTTGCAATTTGTTTTTGTGATTATCAAGTGCTTGGCATTGTGATTACATAGGTTCGAGTTTTGTCGCTATGCAATGAAAACGAAGAGAAAGAAGACGGATGCGCAGCGCTACGCGCCAGCATGCAAGACTGGTTACCCCAGTTTTCACTAAATTGCGGAAGTAAGCTTTAACCAATTTATTCATACACGTTGAAGCACCCATGAAGCATTCAAAGGCCACACTAATGAACCGCTAATATCAAAAACAGCTACGCTTGGCGCGAGCTTCGCTGGCAGGAGTGCTCCGGAATCGAACACCAGCGCCACCTGGCAGGTTCTACAGGGTGTCACAAAAGAAAATTTACACGGTCTTTTTTATCGCAAAAATAAACTAGGCATCGCCGAACGCTCATTCTCCGCCCAAAGGTAGAGCTAGAGGTCACAACCAGATGCCAAAGTTTCAGGCCGATCCGATAACTTAATCAAAAGTTATAAGCGATTTTCTGAAAATTTCAATGGGAAAATGGCGGCCGACGGAGTTTTCAAACACATGGGGCTCTATGGCACCAGAAACCGAAAACGGGCAAAAATGGGCTCCATTTTCCCATTGAAATTTTCAGAAAATCACTTATAACTTTTGATTAAGTTATCGGATCGGGCTGAAACTTTGGCATATGGTTGTGACCTCTAACGCTACCTCTGGGCGGAGAATGAGCGTTCGGCGATGCCTAGTTTATTTTTGCGGTAAAAAAGACCGTGTAAATTTTCTTTTGTGACACCCTGTACACGAAGCGCCTCACCTGGAGGCCGGCTAGTGTCGTGCGCTCGAAAGGGGCATACGCGCCTTTCGAGCCTTCCAAAGGTGGACTCCCGTCGGAGTCCACCTTTGGAGAGCGATAACTAAGTAAATTCTGGGCCGCTTCAAAAGCACTCGGGCATACGCGTTATAGACCTAGAGGAGATACCTTATAATGAATTACAGACTGCTGAGTGTCGCCATTGATGGTACAATTGACGGCGCGTATGCCCGAATTTGTGGGGAACGCCCCCTTTTTGGCCGATTTTGACGTCTGAGGCAACCTTTGGAGAGCGATAACTAAATAGATTCTCGGCCGCTTCAAAAGCACTCGGGCATACGCGTCATAGACCTAGAGGAGATTCCTTATAATGAATTATAAACTGCTGAGTATCGCCATTGATGGTACAATTGACGGCGCGTATGCCCAAATTTGTGGGGAACGCCCCCTTTTTGGCCGATTTTGACGTCTGAGGCAACCTTTGGAGAGCGATAACTAAATAGATTCTGGGCCGCTTCATAAGCACTCGGACATACGCGTCATAGACCTAGAGGAGATTCCTTATAATGAATTACAGACTGCTGAGTGTCGCCATTGATGGTACAATTGACGGCGCGTATGCCCGAATTTGTGGGGAACGCCCCCTTTTTGGCCGATTTTGACGTCTGAGGCAACCTTTGGAGAGCGATAACTAAATAGATTCTCGGCCGCTTCAAAAGCACTCGGGCATACGCGTCATAGACCTAGAGGAGATACCTTATAATGAATTACAGACTGCTGAGTGTCGCCATTGATGGTACAATTGACGGCGCGTATGCCCGAATTTGTGGGGAACGCCCCCTTTTTGGCCGATTTTGACGTCTGAGGCAACCTTTGGAGAGCGATAACTAAATAGATTCTGGGCCGCTTCAAAAGCACTCGGACATACGCGTCATAGACCTAGAGGAGATTCCTTATAATGAATTACAGACTGCTGAGTGTCGCCATTGATGGTACAATTGACGGCGCGTATGCCCAAATTTGTGGGGAACGCCCCCTTTTTGGCCGATTTTGACGTCTGAGGCAACCTTTGGAGAGCGATAACTAAATAGATTCTGGGCCGCTTCAAAAGCACTCGGACATACGCGTCATAGACCTAGAGGAGATTCCTTATAATGAATTACAGACTGCTGAGTGTCGCCATTGATGGTACAATTGACGGCGCGTATGCCCGAATTTGTGGGGAACGCCCCCTTTTTGGCCGATTTTGACGTCTGAGGCAACCTTTGGAGAGCGATAACTAAATAGATTCTCGGCCGCTTCAAAAGCACTCGGGCATACGCGTCATAGACCTAGAGGAGATACCTTATAATGAATTACAGACTGCTGAGTGTCGCCATTGATGGTACAATTGACGGCGCGTATGCCCGAATTTGTGGGGAACGCCCCCTTTTTGGCCGATTTTGACGTCTGAGGCAACCTTTGGAGAGCGATAACTAAATAGATTCTGGGCCGCTTCAAAAGCACTCGGACATACGCGTCATAGACCTAGAGGAGATACCTTATAATGAATTACAGACTGCTGAGTGTCGCCATTGATGGTACAATTGACGGCGCGTATGCCCGAATTTGTGGGGAACGCCCCCTTTTTGGCCGATTTTGACGTCTGAGGCAACCTTTGGAGAGCGATAACTAAATAGATTCTCGGCCGCTTCAAAAGCACTCGGGCATACGCGTCATAGACCTAGAGGAGATTCCTTATAATGAATTATAAACTGCTGAGTATCGCCATTGATGGTACAATTGACGGCGCGTATGCCCAAATTTGTGGGGAACGCCCCCTTTTTGGCCGATTTTGACGTCTGAGGCAACCTTTGGAGAGCGATAACTAAATAGATTCTCGGCCGCTTCAAAAGCACTCGGGCATACGCGTCATAGACCTAGAGGAGATTCCTTATAATGAATTATAAACTGCTGAGTATCGCCATTGATGGTACAATTGACGGCGCGTATGCCCAAATTTGTGGGGAACGCCCCCTTTTTGGCCGATTTTGACGTCTGAGGCAACATTTGGAGAGCGATAACTAAATAAATTCTGGGCCGCTTCAAGAGCACTCGGGCATACGCGTCATAGACCTAGAGGAGATTCCTTATAATGAATTACAGACTGCTGAGTGTCGCCATTGATGGTACAATTGACGGCGCGTATGCCCGAATTTGTGGGAAACGCCCCCTTTTTGGCCGATTTTGACGTCTGAGGCAACATTTGGAGAGCGATAACTAAATAAATTCTGGGCCGCTTCAAAAGCACTCGAGCATACGCGTCATAGACCTAGAGGAGATTCCTTAAAATGAATTACAGACTGCTCAGTGTCGCCATTGATGGTACAATTGACGGCGCGTATGCCCGAATTTGTGGGAAACGCCCCCTTTTTGGCCGATTTTGACGTCTGAGGCAACCTTTGGAGAGCGATAACTAAATAAATTCTGGGCCGCTTCAAAAGCACTCGGGCATACGCGTCATAGACCTAGAGGAGATTCCTTATAAGGAATTACAGACTGCTGAGTGTCGCCATTGATGGTACAATTGACGGCGCGTATGCCCGAATTTGTGGGAAACGCCCCCTTTTTGGCCGATTTTGACGTCTGAGGCAACCTTTGGAGAGCGATAACTAAATAAATTCTGTGCCGCTTCAAAAGCACTCGGGCATACACGTCATACACCTAGAGGAGTTTCCTTATAATGAATTACAGACTGCTGAGTGTCGCCATTGATGGTACAATTGACGGCGCGTATGCCCGAATTTGTGGGAAACGCCCCCTTTTTGGCCGATAATGACGTCTGAGGCAACCTTTGGAGAGCGATAACTAAATAAATTCTGGGCCGCTTCAAAAGCACTCGGGCATACGCGTCATAGACCTAGAGGAGATTCCTTATAATGAATTACAGACTGCTGAGTGTCGCCATTGATGGTACAATTGACGGCGCGTATGCCAGAATTTGTGGGAAACACCCCCTTTTTGGCCGATTTTGACGTCTGAGGCAACCTTTGGAGAGCGATAACTAAATAAATTCTGGGCCGCTTCAAAAGCACTCGGGCATACGCGTCATAGACCTAGAGGAGATTCCTTATAATGAATTACAGACTGCTGAGTGTCGCCATTGATGGTACAATTGACGGCGCGTATGCCCGAATTTGTGGGAAACGCCCCCTTTTTGGCCGATAATGACGTCTGAGGTAACCATGGAGAGCGATAACTAAATAAATTCTGGGCCGCTTCAAAAGCACTCGGGCATACGCGTCATAGACCTAGAGGAGATTCTTTATAATGAATTACAGACTGCTGAGTGTCGCCATTGATGGTACAATTGACGGCGCGTATGCCCGAATTTGTGGGAAACGCCCCCTTTTTGGCCGATTTTGACGTCTGAGGCAACCTTTGGAGAGCCATAACTAAATAGATTCTGGGCCGCTTCAAAAGCACTCGGGCATACGCGTCATAGACCTAGAGGAGATTCTTTATAATGAATTACAGACTGCTGAGTGTCGCCATTGATGGTACAATTGACGGCGCGTATGCCCGAATTTGTGGGAAACGCCCCCTTTTTGGCCGATTTTGACGTCTGAGGCAACCTTTGGAGAGCGATAACTAAATAAATTCTGGGCCGCTTCAAAAGCACTCGGGCATACGCGTCATAGACCAAGAGGAGATTCTTTATAATGAATTACAGACTGCTGAGTGTCGCCATTGATGGTACAATTGACGGCGCGTATGCCCGAATTTGTAGGAAACGCCCCCTTTTTGGCCGATTTTGACGTCTGAGGCAACCTTTGGAGAGCGATAACTAAATAAATTCTGGGCCGCTTCAAAAGCACTCGGGCATACGCGTCATACACCTAGAGGAGATTCCTTATAATGAATTACAGACTGTTGAGTGTCGCCATTGATGGTACAATTGACGGCGCGTATGCCCGAATTTGTGGGAAACGCCCCCTTTTTGGCCGATAATGACGTCTGAGGCAACCTTTGGAGAGCGATAACTAAGTAACTTCTGGGCCGCTTCAAAAGCACTCGGGCATACGCGTCATAGACCTAGAGGAGATTCCTTATAATGAATTACAGACTGCTGAGTGTCGCCATTGATGGTACAATGAACGGCGCGTATGCCCGAATTTGTGGGAAACGCCCCCTTTTTGGCCGATTTTGACGTCTGAGGCAACCTTTGGAGAGCGATAACTAAATAAATTCTGGGCCGCTTCAAAAGCACTCGGGCATACGCGTCATAGACCTAGAGGAGATTCCTTATAATGAATTACAGACTGCTGAGTGTCGCCATTGATGGTACAATTGGCGGCGCGTATGCCCAAATTTCTGGGACACACCCCTTTTTTGCCTGATTTTGACGTCCGAGGTTGTGATGACTTAAGAGATACTGGGCAGTTTCAAAAGCTCTTGGGCGCACGCGAAGCAAACCTACATAAGATTGATTAATTAGCAGTAACAGCGTGCTAAATGTCGTTATAAATGGTACTCTTCATGTCCCGTTTGCCAAAGTGTCCGGACCACGCCCACTCATTTTGGCATTTATATTTTTAATACCATTCTTGGAAGTGGAATAGCTGGTGAAATGAAATTTGGACACTTTGTAAAAGATAGTTCGGATCAAAAAACGCTTTGACTCCTTAATTATTCAGCGCGTTAAGTATAATGTATTTGAGCTAATTACGCGATAAGAACAAAAAAAAAAAAAAAACCTGCATTTAGGTTTTGTGTTTATCAATTAAGAAAATATTCAGTGTAGTTGCCGTTTTGTTATACATTACATATGTTGCTAAAAAAATGTATTTAGGAACGCAACAACGTCACTGAATCCTCGAGTCTCCTCACCAACTGCGGATTCTTCTTGGTATTTAAAGCCCTGGGGAACCACTTTAAATTTAAGTAATTTGAAAATAAAAACTGTTTCCATGGAGCTAGAGACATTGGCTATATATATAGCAAAATGCAACTAAATTGATCGTGTGGTTTTCTTGGGGTTTGCGTCGAATGTTGAAAAGACGTATGATTTTTCTGCGGTTCGCCATAGGAACCAATGAGTAAAAGTTTGGTTGCATTTTGGCCAGACTTAATATAAACCCAGGACCACCAAAAATTCTCGTGGAGATTGAGGGCAACGTATTAAAACGTGACACAAAAGTGCAAAGGGATTGAGTGATTAGTTTTCTTTGTATAAAAAAAGATCGCTTTGGTCCATTGAGTTACGGGCGCCGGCGCAGCGGCGGCCGATAGATGGCGTAAGTAGTAACGGCGCTCGCCTGTCCGAGAATCTTGGGGTTGTCCGTGACAATCTCTCCGTGTGTTTCGGATCGTTTCTGTTTCATAACTTTTGTGTATTACGGAAGTGAAAGGATATTCCCTGGTGATCTGCGCGATGTCCGGTGAACAAACCCTAGCATTTGGTTTCGGAAAGAATTTTATAGAATATATCGAAGATGTGGTGACTTTCTATGTCTTAGTAATATGACAGCTAATAGCTAGTCATGCTAGTTTACAGTGAAAGTTTTATAAATCGAAACAATACAACGTCTGTGCCTCTTCGGCATTAAAGGTCTACTCGCCGTGCTGATTTGATTAGATATGTTTTTCGTTGTTTCCCGATCTTATCAAAACATAAATAACTATTCGATACCACAAAATGCGTTTATAAATTATTTCGGAACGCAGACAAAAATTCAAGAAAGCTTTTTCACAATTCACAGAAACGCACGGGTCGCTATGTCTGACTAGGGTCTAGCAAAACGAAGACGTCTTTTTCCAATATTGAGTCTTAAATATAGAACATACAAACAGAATACACACTTTCTCAACTTGCTTTTTGAGTAGACAGCTATCATATATATATTTTAACAAACAATAAAAAAAATGTTTTTCTTTTTTTAGAAAATCGATTTCCAAATTGGTACTTTTTGGTTTTGGGATAATATTAACGTAAACGTCCCTCAAAATATATTTCATACAGCTAATTTATTTTATAATATATTCAAAGAGCGTGTTTTGGGCTCTGTATAAGCCTAAAAAGTATCGACGAAACCCAACTAGATCGCCAGTATTGAATTTTCAGAGTTCGTCAACAATTTACCGAGGGTGCGTTTTTGACACTTTTACGGAGAAAAAGCAAAACGTCTATAATTATTTTATGGTATTAGAGCCTTTTACCTGTGCTCACAGAGTGCTGGAAAAAAGTTAATATAATGTAGACTGAAAATCCACTGCGGGAGATCGAGCGAAACATCCGACCCCCGACGGATGTAAAAAACACTGCTTTTCGCCGCGCCCTGTTTTAAAGTTCGCAAGTCGAGAACAAAAACTCCGACTAACTTGCGGTTTGTGGCTACTGCGTTTTTAGAAACGATGCCATAACATATAATTTTTTTCAGCGAAATTAAAAATTCGACCCTTTTTGCCTGCACGATTTGAGGTGAAAATACCCATATATCGTGAAAAGGAGGTAAATGCTTTAAAACGTATTTATTGGACGACGTTCCAAGCGGGGACCGCTCTTCATCAGGTTTATATATATACACAGATAAGATCTATAACATCTTTAACATAATTACTAACAAACAATATTAGTATTTAAGATAGCAAAGAAAAAATATCCTAAATCATAAAATTACTTCATGCTCTAACTTTGCAGTGAAATACTTAGGAAAGCCCGTAACAAAAACAGAACGCACCCCTTTTCGAGTCTTACACAAAACGTTCATGTTAAATTTCCTACAACAATTTAAAGGACGCGGTAGGATAGATCTCAACTTTTGATTACCGTAATTGGTCCTGGAGAGCGGCACTGACCATATATCTGCAGAATGAGTATTGTAAGTCCTTTCCCTGAACGCAAGGTGGATGAGTGAAGGGAATAAATGGCTATGATATAAGGAATTTTTGTATTAAAGGGCAAATTTGTAAATATAGTAATTGGTAACTTGCACAACATTGAATTTTTCGAAGAATGGTTCCGTATGGCTGCCATAGGCAGTGTGGCATATTGTACGAATAGATCTTTTTTGGAGAATGTGTATTTGTAGGATAGTTGTTATAGTCTTATTTCCCTATACTAGAAAGCAATACCTATAGTGAGCGTAAAAAAAAATACAGTGGTAAACAAGTATCATAACGGAGCTGGGAATCAAGTGACGATATCTGTATATCGTACCCAGAGCCTTCGAGAGTCGTGGGTACCTAGGTATATTGTACCTCCTCTTTTTTTGCGTGTTTTAATTAAAAATTGCCCCTAACACTTTTACGCTCTCAACTATATCAATAGTGCCAGTACCAAGAGAAAGTACAAACATATCGCTACAATTTGTGTTCCGGAATCAAAAAAAGACGGCTCTCGTTTTGCTCATATTTATTTGGAGAGAATTCAATACTATCCATGTATTTAGCTTATGAAGAAAAATGAGGTGGAGAAACAATAGCCCATAATTACAGAACAATTTTTATTTTTTCCGAAATCTCCTAAAAATATCAACACGTAATCAGTAAAAAAATAACCTTTTCTTTTTCAGAATTTTAATAAAATAACTAACGCGCATTGTGCTTTTCAGAAGCCTAAATGCACCGAGCAAGTACTTCTGTATATTAAATACAAAATTGTAGAAGATATGAAATATCGAAAGTAAATTGCTCGCGCTCAGCAGGTTTTTGGATTTTAAAAAAAGAAGCTTTCAACACTGTTCTACATGACATGTTACTAAAGATACATGTTTAAGGGTAGTAGCGGTAAAACGATTTGAACTAGATGAAAGATCCTGTATATCCAAGTTTCCTTCGTTCTACTATAGAGTGCTCTCTCAAGCCACTTTTACACCATACAAAAGACACGATGTTCACTGTAGACGTAACGACACAGGTATCCGATGACATGCCTGAAATAGGTCCGAAGCAGGTTTACTTTATGCATTTGTATGCTCGGAATTTTTATACAGAGTTTTCTTATGACCAATGCCACAAGACGGTCATACAAGAGAGAAGCACGTTTCAGACAGTGTCTGGAGACTGTCGTTTCCATTCTGTAATGGAAGTGTGGCGGTCGCATTAGGCATTAATGATTAGAAAAGACAAGTACGAGGCGAATACACTACCAATCATTTTTAGTAAATTTAGAAATTGGATCCCCGCCTCTGGTCCGAAGGCACTTGCACTATCCCTCTCTTTCTCTCTTTATCATTGTTATTTTACACCATTCTACCTTATTTGCCTCGCTCACTGAACATTGTACAGTCTTTCAAGTACTATTCCAATCATTTTAACCTTTTGTCTTCTATTAATATATCTTGTGTAACATATAGCTTCGTCCATCTTACATACCGCTTGGGATTCATCCATTACGTCCCTCCTTTTTTCGCTCTCGCCCCTTCTTTACTTCGGTCAGGCGTCCATTCGTCATCTGAGGCCCGAAGAGTATGGGAGGGAGTCAAATGAACCCCTTCTAGCCTTCCCATTGGGGAAACTCGCACGTCCAGAGAATCAAATGACTCCCTTTGAACTCTGCCATGCAGACAGCTGACCCTTCCGGCAAACCAAATGACCGTGTACCCTCCCACATGCTTTACTCACGTTGCATTCCAGTCCCTGCGAAACACTGACCGTTCCCCGTTCGAATGGATGATAATGTGCCTCGGTTTCGATTGTGGTTAAGGGCCTGGGGCGCGCAGCGTGCTGCCTTGTAGTCTCTCTTCCGCTGCGAAACCAAACCGTTGTTTGTCTCTGGCGAGTTCGTTTGGGGAGATGTTATGGCGAACGACGTAGGGGAATCTCGGGGGCGTGGTCTGGGTCAGAAAGTTTTAATTAGACTGGGTTAGGTTTGCCAAGAGAAATTTCGGGATCGGCTTCGCTGGGTGGCATTTCCCTTCTTCCAATTGGTTTGATTTCAAGCAGCGTGATTGATCGTTTCAATTTCAGTTCGACGAACTATTCCGTGTTCCCGTGCTGCGATACTTTGAATGCCTATACTAAGTGAACGCACAAAAGAAACAAAATTAATCTTGGAATACAACCGCCAAGTGAGCTTGCTATGTTTCGTTCAACTTTAAGCTGAGAAATCAGCCAAAGCTACTAGCGAAGGAGAGAAGGATTTTTAATGAAAACATAAAATAGTAAGCCGGAGTTTGTTCTCTGGCTTGCTACTACGTAGGGAGGGGTAGATGAGAATACAGACAATTAAAATAAGAGTAATGCCAAGCACAGGCAAGCACATCATGCACACAAAGCACACATATGCCCTTAAAGTTGATCTTCAAGGCCATTGTCTTCAAAATCTTTTGGAGCGCTTTAAAGACGATACTTTTATAAAGCTAATTGTTCGATGGGCCCAGGATTTTCGCCGCAGTAAAAAAAATTGGGTTGTGTGTGTGTTTATACAGCCTAGAACTTGGTCTGCCTCACAGGAGCGACGAGTCTCCCAGCTGTAGATGAGCAATTTAGCCAGTGCGGTACAACCGCTAGCCTGGGGTCTTTAACGTGCATCACACAGTAGTGATACACGACCGCACGCCGGTACGATGCTCATCCAGATCGAAACGGGCAGGGGTGGGGCTCGAACCCAGGATCCCTGGGTTCTGCAGCGCGAGCTTTCGCTCCACGTGCTCCGAGCTGGTGTGCGCTAGACCACTCGGCCACCGATCCCCCTTCGCCGCAGTAAATGGTCGTTGGTCCAGCTGTTAAAGCGTGGTTTTACGTCTTGTCGTTGTGTTTGGCATTTAATGGATTTTTATAACAAATGCTGAGCACCATCCTTGCAGTTGCATTTATCGCTGTTTGGTTATCATCCCGGCCAAGAATAAAATTGCAGCTTCTCGTGTAGGTTACCCCAAGTATCAGTGTACCCCGCCGCCGCCGCTGGGCGAGGCAGCGGCGGGAGTGCGGAGCTAAGCGCGGCGCGTGCTGAAATCACGTGTCCTCTCGCCATCATCATCGCCCTAGCCGTTGGTACCAGTTGACGACGTTGGATCCCAAAGCGTAAAATTCGGCGTTGCGTTAGGCTTAACGTCAAACTAGCGCATACCCGCGTCCCCCCGTCACGTCAAACAGCTGCGCTCACCGTTTAACAACGTTAAACCTCAAATTGTAACGATAGGCCGAACATTAGGCCTAACGTCAGGCCAGCGCATATCCACCCCCCCCCCTCCCCCCCCCCCCTCGCCCCCCCCCCCCCCCCCCTTTCTTGCTGCGCCTCCAGCAGTTCGGCCGGCTTTTAGCAAAGATGAAGCCGTCGCAATGGAGCCACATGACGCGTCGCCGGCCAACCGGAATTTAGGTGCCGTTGTTCGCTGCTACAGACAGCGTCGGCTTCGCTCCATGGGACAGTTAATGCTTTCGCAGTAAAATGTCTCCCTGTGTGTATCTGCACCTCAAATCCGGGTACTTGTTTGCATTTTTCGCGGTAGCATCTCGGGGATATCCCATTACCTAAAAGGCTAATGTATATCAGCCTCTGTATCTTAGTCTTAATATACATGCATTTCAGTGTTTGTATTCCGGAATACTTTTCGGGGTATCTCTGCACAGCACTGCTTGCATTATAGACATGTATCCAATAAAATGCTTAGATGGGCCAGTTGGTACATCATGGGAAATAAGCGCCAAAGGAACAGGGACCAAGAGTAGAATAACAACGACAGAGCGACACACTGTCAACTGAATTTATTGGGAAAAAACTAACTTATATACCAACGGGAGCACGCCATCAGATATAACACGTCACGTTGTTCCCCGCCCAGCCCACGCTTCAAATATTCAGACTCATCCGTAGACAGGGCCAGAGAAGTATCGCTAATGCATTTTTCACCCCTACACCCAGTCTCAAATTCCTCATGCAGCTCGCGTGGCACTTTGTTTTTGTACTTCGCCAAAATTTTAGTGCTGTCAAATGACTGGGCGCTACAGCATCTGCCACAATGAACAGCCAAATGCTCTGACGGTGTGGTTCTAGTTGAAGCGGCGTGCTCACGGATACACGGACACACGGATCATTGACACATCTTCCAGTTTGCCCTGCACAGCTTAAACCACACGTCATTGGGATCTCGTAAACGATGTTGGTTTTTCAATCAGTGTATTTATTCCTATGATTGGTATCGCACGGGTATGTTATCGGTTGGGGGTCATTGATTCTCCTGCATAATCGCGACATTTTGTTAGGCGCTGAAAATACGACCGGGACATCGTAGCGCCCAGCCACCTTCTTAAGATTATGTGAGACACCGTGCATAAATGGTATCACCACAGGCCGAATGTTACTCTTCTCGCGCGATGGTTTCTGCGTCCTCTTGAACTCCTTGATCGAGCTCCTAGCCACTTCGTCCAATGAGCTCGTTGGGAAACCCTCTTTTCGTAGACGATCTACTTGTGTAACAAAACTATCCTGGGCGCTATACAGGCCAGACTTTCTGAGAGATGCCTCCATACACGCCTAACACACCTCCATACACGCCTTTTCAGCGCCTAACAAAATGTCGCGATTATGCAGGAGAATCAATGACCCCCAACCGACAACAGACCAGTGCAATACCAGCCATAGGAATAAATACACTGATTGCACAACCGGCGTCGTTTACGAGATCCCAAAGAGGTGTGGTTTAAGCAAGTAGGGCAAATTGGATCGGGTCCGTGAGCACGCCGCTTCAACTAGAACCACACCGTCAGGGCATTTGGCTGTACATTGCAGCAGATGCTCTTGCGTCGCGTCATTTGACAGCATTGGCATTTTGGCGAAGTGCAAAAACAAAGTGTCACGCGAGCTGCATGAGGGATTTGAGACTGTGTGTAGGGGTGAAAAATGCATTAGCGATACTTCTCTGGCTCTGTCTACGGATGAGTCTGAATATTTGGAACGTGGGCTGGGCGGGGAATAACGTAACATGTTGGGCCTGTTGGTGTGCTCCCGTTGGTATATAAGTTTGTTTTTTCCCAAAAAATTCAGTTGAGAGTCTGTCATTGTTATTCTACTCTTGGTCCCTGTTCCTTTGGCGCTTATTTCCCATAATACACAAGTATGCTTCAAGCGTGCCTGCAGACTGTTTCGGTGTGACCTTTGCCGCCTGACTGTCACACAAAGGAGAAACGCGCGTAAGAAAATCTCTGCAGACTCTCCTTCGTATGAAGCCGTGTAGCCGCGGCTTCAAGAGTGCAACATGTAAACTGGACTGCAAAACGTTGACAAGCCTCTACCTGGCACCTCGTCGGCTTGAAAAACGAAGGGTGAATGAATGGAGCGAACTGAATACTACTCGCGCGTGTCCCTGTGTACTTTAGACATCGCTTAAAATATGTGCCCTCAATGTCATATTTCGAGAAGGAAAGGAACCTTGGATGTGGAATTAAAATTATTAGGTGCCGCAGGCACACTTCTGCGAATCTCGACAAAAGCTTCTGCCGAACCAGTGCATAAAAGTCTCTTCGCTTTATCGCCAAAAACACGGATCCGACCTAAAGCGTTAATCATCGTTAATCTCTTTATCTCACGCTAACGCAGGCAAATCTAACGGTTCTCAATGAGAGTTCAAATAAATGCACGAAGGAAAGCCTAAAACAAAACAAAAAAAAAATGGAGCGAGATACGCAAAGTCGTCCGCTAAGTTGCGAGACCTGCTTCGATGTCTGCTCCACGTAAACGGATACAAAAATTCTGAAAGCAAAATTGGAAGTGACAAAAAAATAAATAGTGCGTACCTCGCACCCGGAAGGAGCTGAGTGCTGCGACACGGCGGTCCGTGTTTTGCCTTCTTGATCGATGACGGGAATGTGTTGCCGGAATTTCCAAAATGCGTTCCTGACACTCATAAAGATGGACGATAAGCTGTGTTCCAATATCCTCCTCTCTCTCTCTGTCTCCCCCCTTTTTCACTCACTATTTTTTTTTTTATTTCTGACTTTTCAAAACTAAACAAATCAAAATATGCGAGCAAATAAGATAAAGCAAGAAAGACAAAAGACAAAGAAGAGGAAATAACCATTGCTCTCCTATGCAAGGAGCGAAAGTGGAACGAGAAATCAACATTGTGCCGAGGAAAGGTGACCTTTTTTTTATATCTCAGTTTTGCTTCGCAAACACGTGGACTGCGTTTGATTTTATTTTATTTTTTCTCTGTAGTAATTGCTAGGCGAAGCGTTAAGTTTCCAATATCGGCTGACGGAGAGGACATAAGTTTAAATCAAATTTCCAAAAATTGTGGCCCGCCTTATTCGTTCTTTAGCAACTACAATAACAAATAAAAAAAAAAACGCTTGCACAGTAAAATGTGTTTTTTTCGTTTGTTCATGCTTCGGGGTTAATAAGTATAAACGTGTCTTTCTTCTTCAAATAAACTCGTATCCTCGCGCACCACTTCTAGCGGGTACACATTTATTCAGTCGGTGTTCCTTCGACTCTAGATAGTTTTCTGAGTTTGAAATTCCGTGGGAGTGAATGGAAAACGGTGCGATTGCACAAGTAGTGCGCGTGCTCCGTAAACAGATTTCGAAAAATCGAAACATATGTGCGTGCACTATTGGCGGGATGTGACATGACTTCAGAGCTTCCGAGGTACGCATCACCTCAGCCATCTTCGGGCTTAAAGTAATTTTGGTTCCAGTCATCTGAAGCCTTATCTGAAATCACAGTGAACGCATTTCGTCTCCCAGCAATGTTACAGCAGTCGTTGAGAGAGCAAAGCGATATCTCATGAGCTTCCGGACACCTTATCTAAAGCTCCGCGGAAATCCCAGCTTCGAATTGTAACAGATATTCCCATCTTCGTTTTAAGATCTAAAATGGCGGCGTCCACTAAAGAATCGGGTAAGGGAGCTCCAATACTCGAAGCGTAGCTTGTTTGCTGACTCTAGCCATGCCGACACGCCCGCGAAGCGCGAGTGGCACGGCGCGTCGCGCGGCTTAAACGCGAATCGGACTCAGTTTTGCATAATTGAGGAGCGACTTGAATACTTGGACTCATTACGTATAAACTTTGGGAGAAAATCTGGGGCCTTCTTTTGAAATGTAAATGAACGGATCTAATGTGACCGCCACGGCAGCGGGGGAACTGCCGACAATTTTGGCATACGGCGGCTCGGCGCGAACATTTTGGACAATGAAAAAGAAGAAGAATTTAGACGCGCTTGCGCTGAAATGAAGGACTCGCCCGTGATATAGCATTCCGGAAATTCGCAGTGCCTCGCTTTGTCTTTCCGACTCACTTGGGCAATCAGATGTATACGGCGCGTGAAGAAGCATCCATGATTAGAAGGAGCGGTTCGCGTTTCTTTAGCATTTGGCGATTTCAGAATGTAAAGAAGGCAGAGCGGTACAAAAACAGGGTGCGAAACGGCTTTGCGATGTATTCACTTTGCTTTCCGGACTCGAAGTGGCAATAGATAATTAATTGAGCCACAGACAAATATATAAGCAGCGCCGGTCCGAGCGCACTTAAAAACAGGCCCACGATTCCCCGCGCCTCGCGGTGCAATGTGGGACGGCGAGAGGTTATTTATTTTGAGTTTCTCCCACAAACAAGACAAGCGCGTTCATCGTGTGTACATCTGATTTCAGCCTTCTCTATGATGCTTGCGTAGTGTCCCATAAGCTCGATTGGAATATTGAGTGCACGGCATGGGAACAAAGAATGCAAGGTACACTGACTTTCTGGATACATGCGAACAAATAAAGAAAGCGCCTGCTGCAGTTTTAACGGTGACGCCCGCTTTTTGTTTTTATTCTTGAGAAGCTTGACACATTTCAAGATTTAGCTCACTGTCTCCTGATTGGTGCTAGCGTCGAGATCGTGCGTCAACTCCGTGTTGGCTTTAAGATAAAGTGCTTGTAAAGTCCCTTATGTTCAGCGCAGTAGCACTTTTGTCGGCGCAAGTTGATTAAAACATGCTAGAGAGACTTTAATGATGTAAGCAAAACAAAGATGGCGAAATATATAAAGAGGGAGCAGAAAAATAGACTGGAGGAAATTTTTGTGTTACTTCTTAGGCAAAGCTTGTTGAGGTCTTCGTGTTTCGAAAACGCAAAAACGGTATATTTTGGCACATATTTTAATTGTGTTTTTATTACGTCAAACACAACCATAACTAGCGTCATCTTCACAGCGCTACTACATTAGTGAAACACCTCCTTAAAAGTTATATTGGTTTGAGCCTTCTTGCTGATTTGAAACTTTCTTGTTTGACATCGGCCCGATGTTGCCTCTCTCTTAAACACTTACTGCAGGTTGTAGATTTTTCGGTGTTTATTAATATGGGAAATCGCCCTATGTTTTTCAGTGATTATTTCTCTTTCAAATATCGGTGTGTTTTAGTTTGTTCTCTCTGACACATGCGAAAACGAGTGATTATCAAGAAAAGAAGATGAAAAACCAAGATCTCAAGTTATTGAGGGAAGTGTCTTGGCAAACGCAGTCCTAGCTGGAATAGCAGTTAAAAAAAATCTCAGTTTTTGCGGTGTTAACCTCTTCTATTTTTGACACCGACTGATGTTCACCACTGTTATTTAGTATTGCCAAATTTGTATTTTCGATACCTACGGATATTTATACCAATTTTTGGGGTCTAACCTATTTTGTACTTTTAGCACCGATAGATATTTAGCGGTGCTTTTCGGTTTTAACCATTTTTCATTTTTGGCTCCGACGGGCATTTATCAGTGCATTCCTGTATCAATCGCTTTTATATTTTTACACCACCGAATGTTTATCGGTGCATTTGGGTTTTAGGCAATTTGGTATTTTTGACGCTAACGGATGTTTATCGGTGTTCTATTTGTATTAATCGCGACCGTATTTCTGACACCAACGAATGTTTATCGACGTTTTTCGGTTGAAAACCTAAAAAAATGACAAGCCTGCATATAAATAATAGAGAGAGGAGAAAGGGTCTTGTAACCTTTCTTATTTGCACCGATGCGCATCTACAAGGAACTGTCCATCGGAGCGCACAAAGACGATGCGCGAAAAAGCAAAATGGGGGAAAAAAAACGGAGATCAAAAGAAAGAAAGAACAAAACAGACTGAACAAGAGGGCGTCCATCAGCAGAATTCTTTGCATCAAACGAAGACAGCGTTTCTCCGCGACGTCCCGTCCTCCTTTTGTGTTTCCCTCGTTAGTTCGTTTCGCGCTCCGTCATTTCTGAACCTTTTTTTTTTTTTTTTTTCGCGCTTAGAACTAACTTTTGGCCCCTCGGACGTTCTTGGTGCGGTTAAAGTAAAATTGAATTCCTGGCGCAAACATCAAAGTTGCCCCGCAGCTACCTTATTTCCGGGTGCCCTTGGACGATGAGGAAAAGAGAGCGACAAAAGGGCGTCGATTCGATAACACGAACATTTTTGTTGCGAGGGTTAAACAGACTTTTCATGGAACTAAAGGTGAACATAGAAACATCTTTACAAAGCGCGCGAAGGCAAAGAGAAAAAAGAATCTGGCCTGAGCGAACAGCGGCGACGAGAACACGGGTCCTGCAATAGAAATCTGTCTCAGGCTTTTTTTTCTTCTTCTTTTTTTTTTTTTTTTGAAGAAATGATGGCCCACTCTGAAATAGTGCGGGGTCACAAAACTTGCAGACGAGATTTATAAGCAGGCTGCAAATCAGGGTTCCCGGACATTTCATCGAACGCCGTTTCGTCGAACGCCGTTTCATCAAAAAATTGAACGTTTCATCGAACGCCGTTTTATCGAATCGCTGAGGGCCGTTTCATCGAATGTCTTTCATATAAAAAGTGTGAAAGATGCTCTTTTATGCACGGATCGAGTGCATTTTCGTGTCATTCACCCATTTCATCATGAGGGTTTTTAATGTCCAGACTTGTAGCTGTTAACAATTTATTTTGAGGCAAGTAACCCATGAGGATATTTGTAGAGATTTTTATGTTTGTTTCGCATATTGTGCTTATCTGTTCACCTCCTCTGTACTACCCGATGGGTCTTGAGGGTATTGTAACAAATAAATAAAAAGTCGCACTCCCGGTAAGAGCGCACTCGAACTCATGAAGGCCAGAAGGTGACTTAGGTTTTGCGCATGCTGTCGCAACCACTTTAGCCATGTGAGCCTCCTAGCCTCTCATGTCTTTCTATTGGTGCCCTTTTACTGCCCGAAGCTCGCAGTAGCTAAAGCTGAGGTGCTATTTATGAAACTACAACGAAAAAAAATGTATTTTTTCTAGTTCTAAGAATCAATGAAGTCAAAAGTAAGTACGGCACTTCAAATTTTATTTTAAAACTTTCGGGGGCTCATGTGTTCGCGCGACAGCCATTCACCGTTTCAAATGATGTCCCCCACAGTCATGCTCTGTCGGTTTTCATAAAAATGGCGGGCGTTCTCATTTCTTGCCGCTATGGCCTTCTTCTGGCGAGGAGGCTCTTGGGGACTCAGTATCGCCTCCAGCTTGTCTTCCGTCAGTTGACGTTCTGCGCCGATGCAAGTAAAAAACTTCCAGAACCCGGGATGTGCACCTCCGACCAGTTTCAGAAAGCGGGAATGCCACCCTGGCGTTCGATACGACGGCGTTCGACAAAACGGCGTTCAATGAAACGGCTTCGATGAAACGGTGTTCGATGAAACGGCGTTCGATGAAACGGAATTCTATGAAACGGCTTCGATGAAACGGCGTTTGACGAAACGGCGTTCGACGAAATGTCCGGTCCCCAAAAATCAGTTCGACTACTTTGCTGGAAAGCACTGCAGCGCTCGCTGCGTCCCCCGGAGGGGGCTCCGCGAAACTCGAGGTTGAAAGTAAAGTTAGAAATTAAAAAAAAAAGAAAAAAGAAACCGTTTGCGCCGTGACACGAGCAACAGGTTCTCTCGTACTTACGTCACGGTCGTAATAAATGCGCAGATTGCTTTGTTAGGTCCGAACCATAGCCTCTTTTATTCTTCAAAGCCTGTCAATCCTCCGACGGAGACACGGAGCACCCGGCCGCCTCAAAAAGGCGAGGAGCAGCGCCGAACGGTTACCGATGTGGTAGCGCAGAGCCACTTGTGGGGTGTCCCTCCAGCCAGCGCCACGCGACGGCCTGCGGCCTCTCCTCGAAACACATCAGCGTTTGGGTGCTTGCATTACCTCCGAGATAATCGACAACACACAGGCGTGGTGAGCGTGGGGGTCACGTTAATCGCCGGATGCTCGAGGCACGAAATGCTTACCTTTCAACCGCAAAAGAAAATAAAATAAACACCCGTCCGTGTTTTAGGATTTTACCGCATCGGCAGTTTTGGCGCTGCCTGAGCGGGTTCCTGCCTAGGCGGCGTCGTCCCTGCGCAAGCACTCTTCCTTGTTCCTCCTTTCACCTTTACAGCGGTCAGATTCTTTCGCGATTAGATAGGCTTTGCAGAATAAAGGCGGCCATGTCTAAACATATCCTCTGCCTCGTCACAGGCAGAGATTGCACTGATTGGCCCTTGCAAGTGCTTTGCAGGAAATTAAACTCACCACATTTCTTGTACGTTTAATAATTCATTGTATGTACATATTTCAGAATATATCGTCAATAATGCGGGAAAAGTAGAATTTCGAAACGTAAGTTTTGTTTTTGTACGCGACACAATTATTAGTGAATGTTCGTGTTTATGACGGCGTCATTACAGCTGGATGGCCGCCTGTTTATTACTGACTGTCGCTTCATGGGAAGACGCATACCGTAATTTCATGAGATATGGACACCACCGAAAGATAGCCCACCCCTATCGCTTACATAATATATATATATATATATCAGTGTGTCGAACCAAAAAAAAATACGGGTTCGGTTACGGTTCAGGTTCAGGTAAATTTATTTTGTTCCGGTTCAGTTCCGGTTCGATTATTTCGATCCGCGAACCGGTTGGCGAACCGGTTCTAAGCGCTGAACCGGTTCGCGAACCGGTTCGGAAATTATAAATAACAAATTGCAACATCAAAATAAATTACAAATAAAACATCTGAAATCAGCACATACGAAACGGGATATATCGTAGTGTAAAGCTCAGGAATTTCTACCAGGAATGGTTTCTTTATGAGCACTCAAAAGTTACCTCACCGACGTTTACGCATTCGGACTTGATCTAATTGGGTCCGACGCAGTAGCTGTAAAATCCGCGACCTCCTTACAAACCCGCTTACAAGTAGAACTCGCTAACTATCCCGCCACCTCGGCGTGTAAGCAATTGAAGCAACAGTGGGGAGAAAATACAGCTTTCTTTATTTAAACTAGCCTTCGGTAACTCAAATTATACCCTTAAAGAAGTTTTCATTAAACAAGATACGGAATATGAAAAACACTTCACCGAACGCAACGCATGAGGACGTAATAGGATAAATATTAAAATAGAAGAGTTCGCTGTCTCACAAATATGTTAGCTTCTAAGTGCCTATACGAAACCGGATGCATTATTATCAAACTCCACAGCCTTTTCTTTTCTCATTCCGATGGAAGCAAGCTTCAAGAACTCGTGCGTTCTAGAAACGTGTTATGAAATGAGCACACAGCAGCATTTAGGATTTACGAGATTGTAGAAAAATAAAATCCCGTGATGCGATTTATTTTTGCACAGCCTTTCAATTCTCTTTCTTCCGTGCAAGCCGCGACCAGCGCAATACTGGTTCCTATATCAAGATTCATGGATGCAGCGTTTGTCAAGATTCATGGATGCAGCGTTTATATTCCTAAGACTGAGTGGAGAAGAAAAATATGTAAGCGAGGTGTGTGTCAGTTGACGGCACTTAAAAGGCAAATGGCATTGATAGCACATTCATTGTCAACAGCGCGTGGCCTAACCGTTTTGACATGAGCCGGTAACCGTTATTTTTTTTCCGGTTCAGTTCCGGTTCGGGTTCATCGCAATAACAATATAACGGTTCGGGTTCAGTTCCGGAAAAAATACCGGTTCGGTTCCGGTTTTCGGTTCGGTTCGGTTCCGGTTCGACACCCTGATATATATATATATATGAACGAATATGTGCAGATGAATGAACCGTACTTAATCCATTGAATCAAAAAATCAAAGTTTCCAGGAACCCGCCGAAAGCCAAAAATTGGCGGAACCAGGATTTGAACTCTGGGCCTCCCAATGCCCGGTCGGGTGTGCTAACCACTACACCTTTTTTTTTGCACA
Source organism: Ixodes scapularis (assembly GCF_016920785.2). Classification (NCBI taxonomy): domain Eukaryota; kingdom Metazoa; phylum Arthropoda; class Arachnida; order Ixodida; family Ixodidae; genus Ixodes; species Ixodes scapularis. The sequence goes on from NW_024609839.1 coordinate 15,392,117, forward strand.
GCCTTTTAATTCTCTTTCTTCCGTGCAAGCCGCGGCCAGCGCAATACTGGTTCCTATGTCAAGATTCATGGATGCAGCGTTTGTCAAGATTCATGGATGCAGCGTTTATATTCCTAAGACTGAGTGGAGAAGAAAGATATGTAGGCGAGGTGTGTGTCAGTTGACGGCACTTAAAAGGCAAATGGCATTGATAGCACATTCATTGTCAACAGCGCGTGGCCGAACCGTTTTGACATGAGCCGGTAACCTTATTTTTTTTCCGGTTCAGTTCCGGTTCGGGTTCATCGCGATAACAATATAACGGTTCGGGTTCAGTTCCGGAAAAAATACCGGTTCGGTTCCGGTTTTCGGTTCGGTTCGGTTCCGGTTCGACACCCTGATATATATATATATATATGAACGAATATGTGCAGATGAATGAACCGTACTTAATCCAATGAATCAAAAAATCAAAGTTTCCAGGAACCCGCCGAAAGCCAAAAATTGGCGGAACCAGGATTTGAACTCTGGGCCTCCCAATGCCCGGTCGGGTGTTCTAACCACTACACCTTTTTTTTTTTTTTTGCGTGCTAACCACTACACCACTCCACCTTGGCTTTCTGGCGTTTCCTACCTGTCTTATTAATGCACAAGAAACGAAATGTATCCAATCGGAGGTGTTCTGGAAACACACGCCGCCACGTGGAACTCGGCACGACGCTTAGCGTCACGTGGTACGTGCTCGTTTGTGCTCCAGAAATCCTCCCAACATTCATCTGCACATATTCGTTCATATCCTCCTCGGAGACCACGTACGATGGTGTGAAGTGCCCGTGTTGTATATATATATGTATTTCCAAAAATACCGAAAGGTATTATATTTCTAGTAATAGCACTGTCTTGGCAGATTGTGACCTCGGCCTAAATTTGGTTATTTGGCTATGGCGGGAGGTTAGCAAATATTGCTGACTGCAGTGACTCGGAAGGACAATTGGCTATTCTCTATGCTCCTCGATGTGAATACAAGTTTGGTAAGTCACAAACTACAAACATAGCATTTTTAAATTCTTTTGATCGCACAGTGAAAGTTAGCCCACTTCTCATTTTCCTCCGATTTTCTCTCGCTTCAAGGTTGGGGAAGTTAAGGTAGATTTTTTCTTCCAGCTGACATATTTGAGTGCGTCGCTGGATGCGCGGCTCATCGCATACTAACGTCGACTAGCAGCTTTTTGCATCATAATAGCTGCTGATAGCGGCTTTTGGTTTCGCGGATTGAGTTTGCTCTTCTCCGTGATGTGCGGCAGACGAAAGAATTGTGACTCGAGGAACACCAAAGGTAAGACGCAGAGTGCGCCAAGTAACTGGGTATGGGTTGTCTCCGTTTAACATCGCAGTGCTGTCGATGAGAAGACTAAGTAACTGCTTTCGAAACGCCTGTGGCGGGAATCTGGCTTCGGAAATAAACACAGTTCGCGGAAAGCTCGTGTTACGCTTTTATTTGCTGCTCCACTCGTCCTGTTCAAGAGACGTAGCGTCCTCGTCAAGCCTTATTGGGCTCAATTTGCTCGATTCGGGGCCGCCATATTGAGATGCAAGCGACGGAGGATCTTTGCTCCCCTGCTTCAGGGACGAAAGTTTCTCCCTTTCTAAAGGAACATAGGTTACAAGACCGTTCCTCCCCTAAGGGAAGACTATCCGAACCCTTTTTTCTAAGAGTGTAGCGCCCCATGGATTGCCCTCTATGATTCAGAAATGGCGAATTTACAGTCATTTGATAGGCCGAGCTAGTAAGAATATATATAGATTAGCAGGGCGATGTGTGTACATTGCGTGGGTGTTTTAGAGCGCAGCTCTTAGGAGCCCGTTTCCGGCTTGAGCGGTGTCTCCGTCCGCGTAACCGCGCGTTGCGTTATGGGACATTTTCCATAATGACGTCACATGTGACGTCACGTGTGACGTCCCGTGGTTTACGAGTGACGTCCCGAGAGTCACGTGGGACGTCACATGTGACGTCATGAGGGTCACGTGGGACGTCACATGTGACGTCAGAAGGGTCACCTTCGTGACGTTACACGGCGCCTAATTTTGGCGGAACATTTTCCCGCTAAATTTAGCGGGGAAACTTTTTCACTAAATATAGCAAAAAAAGTTTCCCGCCAAAATTAGTGGAGAAATTTTCCCGACAAATATAGCGCGAAAATTTTCCCGCCAATATTTTTTTCGCCAAGTTTAGCGGGGGAATTAGTTCCGGTAAATTTACCTCCGTACCCTTCCCTCCTCCTCCTCAAGAGCTGCGCTCTGATCCGGCATTACGAAAAATTTTAAACGTCCTTCATTTTTTTTTTTGATAAGGCATTAATGTTTTCTTTGATTAATTCAGATGGTACTTCAGTTGCAAGTGCGCTCTTAATGTGTGAGTCTGCTTTTAGTGGTCTTCGTAATTTTAGTGCTTTTGATCGTCATATTTCTTGCTTCGTGTTGCGTTTTTGCGCGGTTTTCTCGGCAAATGTCGCAATCCGATTGGCTGCCGTAGCGATAATCTGATGCTCGTGACTAAGCACCTCCTCCGTTCCTCGATGGCACATTTGCACGGCGCACATGTCCCCGGACAATTTCCTTCGAAATCGGTGACGTCACCTTTTTTTGTGGTTTGAAATCCGCTATGTTCCAGTCAAAAGAAAAAAAAAAGTGTAAAACTCAAAAGTTCGTCCGCCGACCACAGGTACTTATCCCGGGACGAGTCCGCGGATCTGTTGAATGTTGTATATTACGCAGGCAAACGTAACAAAATAGGTCCGCGGGCCTGTCGTACCTCATTTATCGATATTTCGAACCCGTTCAATTGCCACTTTATCCTGCTTCGGCGAGGTCCGTGCAAAGTCCGCGCACTCGGCTAACTCAGAAGGAAGTTGGAACTAATTCCCCCAAAATGCTCTTGCAACAACGGACGCGCAAGCAGTCGTCTATTTTTTATTTTTTTTATTTTTACGGACCACTTTTAGCGTTAGTTGTTATGGCTACCCTAGTTACACGAGCGCTGTCAACTGTTAAGCCGAGGACACCTGACTCAACCGCGATATGGCTGGAGTTTGACGGCGGCGCCAACCGTCATTGAGCCGCTAACGATCATTCACTTGAACTGAGCTTGCCTACATCAGTTAACTTGTGGGGGGTTCGCTCCAATAAAGATAAAGATGGCGGCGCTCGCAGCATTGCCGTCGACGGCCAGTGCCAGCGAAGCGCTTACTATTGTGGAAGAACGGGTTATGTATATCGTAGCAGCGAATATTGTCGAAAGAGGTATGATTCGGGCCCAGAGCTTCCGCTAAAACGATCACGGCACGTTGCGGAAGTCCACGCTCGGCGAGTGCGGCCATTGTGATGTCAGTGCCGATAAGACTTTCCTTATGTCACTCTTGCTTAAATTCGTTTGAAACCTTCTGATCATCATTTATTTACTCTAAACAATGAAAAAAGAAAAAGTTTAATATATTTTGTGTTAAACCCTTATAATGAATAAAATGTATGCCGATAATTCATTGGCATCACTTTAGAAAAAAGAAAGTAATGTGACATCAATTTTGGTTTTGCTCGGTTCCAACTGGGATATAAAGTGAGGGTTGTTAGGCCTATGTACTGTGTAACACCTAGTAACACCGGGCAACTTAGTTGAGCTCGACAGCAGTTGGGACATGCCAAGAATCGACTGCTCACTGATCGTTGTAACGTCCCCTGTAACTGGGTTATAACTTGACTGTTTTTTTCTAACGGTTGGCACTAGTTGACACCTTATTGAACCGAATGGTTTTATGTTATTTCTTGCAATTATTTTATCTTCATCCCTGCCACATGTATATATACTTAGAATCGACGATCTTTTATCACCTCTTTTAATGAGAAATTCAGACATAGGTTTTAACATTTGAATCCAGGAAACGACCTCATCGAAAACAAAGACCAATTCAAGATCTATTAAATACAGAAGGCCAGCGTAGTTATCGTAAAGCCCCAAGCGATATTCGAATACGTTTGATTGCGGTCTCGTAGCAAGATGCAACAATGAGTTCCAAAACCACAACGCGAAATCATGTGGTCACTTATGATGAGTATCGAACGTTGTTGTCAAACGTGAAATAAACCGGGTAATATTTTTTATTCAAAACAGATTTAAAAAAAAAACCTCTTTACTGCTGCGTGAACGCCGTTTTCGCTATATGTCTCTCGAGCTCGGCGGACATTCGAAGGGCCAACAACCGTCACTGTCCGGTTAGTAATTAACTAAAATTTGTCAATGCACCTTTAAATTAGCGAAAATAGACACATGGTTTCATTAGAAACTCACTTAGCGCCATCGAAAACCACTAATTCAACTCTTTTTAGAACGACATGTAGCTTATGGGAAACTCGGGGGCGCGCCACAGTTACCCCTTTTGAAGCAGGCGCAAAGCTAGGAGTGGCGGAACGCGATAACGATCTAATCATCCGCGTTCCGCCACTGCTAGCTTTGCGCCTGCTGCACGAGTGGTAACTTTGGCAAGCCCCGGAGTTTCCAACGAGCTTGAAGTCGTTCTTAAACGGATTGATTCACTGGTTTTCGATGACGCTCAGTAAGTTTTCTAAATGGAACCATAGGTCTATTTTTTCTATTTCAAAGTTAATTAACAAATGTTAGTTAATTACTCCCCAGACAGTGACGGTTGTTGGCCCATCGAATGTCTACCGAGCTAAAAAAAAAAAAAAAAAAACATATAATAAAGACGGCATTAACGTAGCAGTAAAGACGTCTTTAAAAAAAAGTATGTTTCTAATAAACATTATCACCCGGTATATTTTATTTCGGGAAAAAGATAAATGTGCTTAGATTATTTCGATTTTTCCAAGGACTATTTATCTCGTGTCCTGAATTTTTTTTTATATTTCTAAATCATAATTTAAACCGGCAAAATCTAACTGCTAAAAATTTTCAATGTGTACAAGAGCGAAATGCTGTAAAATCAGTTGGACTTTGTAGATCGATAATTTCTGTTCCTTAACATATTTATCGCTTTTGAAGCATTAGGTTGTAGGCGGAATAGAATGCATAGCTATTCATTTTCGGATGATCAAGGTGACATTCAATTAGTTAGACACTTCCATGTGACACCGAATAAAAAGTATTTTATTTATTGTCCAGATGTGTCGAGTGTTAAACATCAGGACTAACTATTACCGGCTCCCGTCACACTCACTGCTTTTTTTCTATGATTGAAACATATTGTTTAATATGTGCTCCGGCCTTTGGATGGTATTGTAACCCGAGTGTGACCCCAAGCGTTACTCGGTTTGTGTTACTTAATGAGGAGGATTATTGCTCGTAATATAGTTGATGATATCTTAAGAAACGAAGAACGTTGCTTATTATATTCGCTCTTTGCGACTGATTTTGTCGCAAAAATTTCATTGGCTGCAGAGTTATAAAAATATATTAGAAACTTGACATGTTCTGCGTTTTTTAAATTATCAGTTAAATAGATGCATCTTTGAGTGGGTGTCAAAGGGGAACAATATGGCGGGCGAAGGGTGAAGGGCGGACGGAAATGTGAAGTGCAATTATATTCTTTCCGGCATAAAAGCTCAAAGGCTCTCATGCTGTTGAAGGCAGCACCATACTTTCGGAAGTGTTGCCTCGCGCCCCCTGCCCCTTTTCAAGAAAAAAAAATGCATGCCGTTCTAGTATTCCATCCTCAACCTGTCCCTCTTTTCGACCTTTCGCGTGCTTGCGAATTCCATAGCGGGATCAGGGATTCACAAGTGGTCGACGGCGGCGTCGATCGCGGAAGCATTTACGCCACTCCTTTTTGGCAAACATACGCAGCCCTCGAACCGGAGGGGGATATTGGACGTCCAGACCCGCGCAATCCATCAACTAGGAGGGGCCTCCGATTGCACACGCGACGCGCGAACGTGTTGCGGGGATCAACGTGGCGGACGTGTCGGGTAGGAAAGATCAAGCGTACACGGGGTAGTTTGCGAGAGGGAAATACGACAATGCTGATCGTTTTGGGGGAAGAAAGTTTGATCAGGGCAGCTTTACAGTTGCCGGCAACTCAGGAAGCACAGGGCGTGGTAAGTCAACGTGCATCCAATCATCGGCCAAAGAGATCATCATATTAGCGTATCAATCAACCAATCAATCAGTCAATCAATCAGTTATGTGCTTTATAAAAGCGCCGAAGTATGGACAATGAGGCAAGCGTGGACATAATAAGCACTACACAGCGTTTCTTATTTTCTCAGTGACTATGGCATGTTTTGATTAGGAGCAACTTTGGGTATTTCCCCTTTCAGAAGGTTGATACTGAGTGTCGCATGGCGAGGGAGACCATCGAAGACTGGTAAGCCAGCTCATGGCTACGAGACAACGAGGGAGTTCGTGTAATTTAGGATCGTGCCACGATACGTTCTAATGGAAACACTATAATTGCCCTTCCAAAATACTGCTTGGTATCTGTGGATTGCGCTATATTCATCAACGGCTCAAAAAATGCAGGGCCTCACCTAATATCCTCACACTTTGCGATTTATTCTTCGGCGGTCTCATCGCCGAATGCCGCAACCTGATTGGCTATGGTGCCAATCATAGCCAATCAAGACTATGAATATGATGCCTGTGACCCTGGGTTGCATGAGCTAGCAGTGACTTTATGAAATCCATAAAACGTGCACAGTGTTTCGAGCGTAAAGTGTGATTTTACATTACTAGATCAGCTTACTTACGGAAGTGCCCATGGACGCTGCTTCCGCCCCCCCCCCCCCCCCCCCCCCCCCCCGAGTAGTAGCCCCCTCTCCTCCCACAGTCCGCCTCCCGTCGTTCGCCGCGCTACTCTTTTGGGGACGGCCGCGGTGCTAACTGCCGTGTATTCTATAAGATGCGCATGTTTTCAAGCACCGTGTCTAGATGGCGTTTCACCGTAATCTATGGAACACACATTTTTGAAACCAAACTCTAGATGGCGCTTCGTACGACGGGAGGCGAAGTGGAGCGAGAGAGGGAGAGTACCCGCTTCGCAGGAGTTCCACAACTGAGCTAGTCAGGTAACGTTAATGTAAGCTAGAACTTGACCTTACAGAGAATACGCACAGTTTGATTTTAATAAAATAAATAAAAACGGCCACTCAAAGTGTGCGGCGATTGACAGCGGCAGCTCTCGCGTTGTCGAAATATGCGCTTTACAACATTTGGTTTTAGTTGATGGGTTTTAGGATATTTGCGTTAGGAACTTTTCTCTTAGTAGAATATAGTTGTAAGTCATGCGCTGTAGGAGACGTGCGAAAAGCACCGACGCGCTGTCCCTTGTATGTTATCGTAAGTGTCCTGAATCCTTCGCTATACTCGTTCCGCCGCGGAGCTCAATCTACCCTGCTAAGAGCGCCGGAGGACCTTCCAGAACCCCGAATTTGCGGCGGCTAGGAAGACGGCGCAAAGTCGGATAGAGAGAGGGAACGTTATTTCGGCTTGCAATAGATGAGGAGGTTGTACGAGGGGCAACAGCGAAGTGGAGATAATGATAGCGCAGCGGCGCTGTCACTTTCGCGGGTTTTTGCGTATGGATGCCGGCGGGATTCGCCCGTAAGGGACGCTAACAGCTGCCGGTGTAATTCTATTTATGTTCCAGGTTACTCGAAAATGAAGCTCGATAATGTGGATGCTTGGGCTAGTTGGTAAGTAATGCTTGGATGGAAGAGAGCCGCGAGTCTGTTTCCTTCTTGTGTGCCTGTGAGTGTAACTGTTCATCCGCGCTGTTCCATCCAAGCTCGAAAATGAAGTTAGTTAAATTCATTACGCAAGAATTAAAAGAGGACTGATGAGATTTTACTTGCAACTCGTGGTCTACAAATATAGGTCATCGAACAGGACACCGCGATGACCCGTGACCCATTGCAGTGTCCGAGTGCAAGCCCCGAGCCGTCCGCCGGCCGGATCGAACTGTCCCGCCATTACCGGAGGGAAACCTTCTTCATCGAGGCTCCTTCATCGACCCAACGCCGATTTTCTCCCCACCAAAAATGTCTGCCGCCCCCCGACTCCTTTTCCGACCTTCCCAAATTGCGCTCTTCTAAATGGGAGCCCATCAGAGCCCTTTCCGGCCTTCATTTCCTGCACCTTTGTTTCAGTCGCGGCGTTCCAGTGAAGCGACGCCGGAGGGCGCCGCTAGACGGCCTACTGACGACGCGTGCTCCGCATGAGCGCGGAATCACGAAAGGAAGTCGGCGCCTTCCTTTGATAACCTCGCATCGCGTTTTATCTAAGGGCTCGTCGTTTCTTCAATATGAACCCTTCAATATGAACCGGGGTATAGCCAGAAAGCGCTTATGCTCCTCGAGTGAGCCGCGGTCACACTCCTCATACATCGTAAGCAAGACAGTCTGCCGACACTGTCTGTTTCGTCTTTGTATGACGGTCACTGGGCATACAAACACTGCCTGCAGACATGTTCAAAGCACGTATGAAGCAAACATTCTTCGAACATGTCCGAGCCGTGTCCGCAGACATATTTGTCGTCAGTGCATGGACAGTGGACTGCGGCTTTAGCTGTGGTGGCATCTAGCACTGAGGTCTACCCACTGTCCATTCAATCAAGGCCAATCAGAGCTCGGCGTGTTTCTGACGTCACCGAAACTCCTGCGCAAGACGCAGACGACTTGCTCACCGCATAGCCCCTATATGCATTGAAAGCGGACCCGAAGTGGAAACATATAACGTCGCGCGAGGTGGCCTGCCACGTTGTCCAAGGTCGCAGTCCTGGCGGTTAATATCAAAAAGTTACGAAAAACAAAAATACGAGCGGTCAGGAGTATCGCAGTAGTCACAAGACCCCAGCTCCTGGCTACTGAAGTTTTCCTGGATCGTCGAACTGGAGAGCAAGCTATGCGGCCAGAAAATGAGGGAGAGGGCGTTCTCACGTCCTCACCCCTCTTGTCTTCTCCGCTCACTCAGTTTCTGGCCGCAAAGTCTGCGACAAGTTAAAGGTGAGATGCAAGGATGTTTCTACCTTCGCTCAATACTACTTAGAATCTCTCACTAATGTTAATAACTGAATAAACTTGCCTTGTTTTTTTTTGTTTTTTTTTTCTAGGCAATCGCAGCCGCCTAAAAAGTTCCAGGTGTATGATCATGCTTCATCCCCTCAACTCGAAACCAGAACAAGCAGCCACGTGGCCTGCTGCTTATCATATGCCGCCAACGTCCATCATAATTCATAACCCCGCGCTGGGGTCGGCGAAGTACAAGACGCGTGCATTCGGGAAAGCTTGTGACGTAAGTGAACGGACTCATTGCAGCGCTCTGATTGGCGCATTCGCATGAACTCTATATGGCCTGGTGAACGGAAAGAAAGTGAGGAGGGAGCGGCCCGAGGTTAGGTAAACACGCCTCGGTGGATCACACTTTTGCCTTTAGCCGACAGCCAGATTTGCTTTTCCAATATGCGTAAGCAAATGAGGGAGTCGGCTAAAGGAGAGCGCGCGAGTCACTGAGCCGTTTTTACCTAAGCCTCGAGCTTTCCTTCGTCTCTCTTAACACGTCAACCAGAGAAAAGTGAAGTCCACGAAAAGGTGCCAGTGGAATCGCTGAAATTGGTACGTTGACCTACTACACAAGTTTTTGCTGAGTACAGTACCCGGAGATAAACATGGTAATTTTGGACCTATCACGTGTGCAAACAGTATATTTTTGCAAAAAAACAAAGGAAAACAAAAAGACAAACAAAAGAAAAAAAAAAAGAAAGCAAGAAGGAAGTTAACTTTCTCTTGCTCCCGGTGCTTAAACCAGGATCAAGAAGGTAGAGCTACCCGTGGAGACGGTCCCAGCCGGTCACTACCGACGCGACTCATTAACTTCGCACACAATCCATACAAAAAAAAAAAAAACAAAAAAAAAACAGCACAAGCAATCTAAAAAAGAAAAAAAGTGAGCTCAAATCTAGTTTAGGAGGGAGCTCCAGAAAGCATACTCCGTCGAGATTTGAAGTCACCTCCCCCCTCTCCCTTTCCTTTTTCTGCCCCTGTCTTTCTAGCTGAGTGATTAATAAATGATTCGTCAAACTAATTAGCATTACTAATTCTCGTTCCAAACGAAACGCTCTATCCTCCGCATCCGCCGTCTGCCATCTTTCCTCGCCGATAGCCCGGTTTAGCTGTGTTAAGGCAGTTCCTCGTCAAATTTGGTCCACTATTTTATTGTTGATTTATATTTGTAAATTTATCGTTTCAATAACGAGCGGAAATACGCGTGTCCTGGAACAACAAATAACAATAATAGAAGAGAAAAACACAGAAAATCTGCGTTCTTTTCGACCCATTGCGAACACACGTGTAGGCAGTAACATATGCTGATCAAGCTCACGAAACGGAGCCCCCTCTTCGAGTATTTAAATGCTGCCAAAAGGATCGGGTTTGCATAATCTGTAACCCAGAAAGTAGAATATAAAAGATAATATATTTACTAATGCAAGCATGTATTCGATCGGAGTCACCTGCCACGTGAAAGCTTTTTATTGTATCGAATAAAGATGCCGCATCTAATTATAGAACACACCTTCGTAACCGATAAGATGTGTTTCTGAACTTTTTGCCGCATTGCCACACGGTACGCATGTTATGCGAGGTGACGCCAAGAGGGGAAGAGTGAATTTGTTGCAGAATCTCTATTATCACAAAAAGCAAAAAAAAAAAAGAAAAGAAACGAATGTGGCGATGTTTTGATTGTCTCATTGCCTCTCCGGAGCCGAAGAGATTGTGGTATTAGCTGATCAAAATGGCGAGGGAGGAACCTTTTGAACGGTTCGCCCCATCTGGGAACTCCCGCGACAAAAAAATCCGAGTGCGCACTTTGAGCAAGTACTCTGAGCGTGTATCATCGGACACGACGAGCTGAGTCAGCGTTCGGAAGATGACTCGGATCCGAACACCCACCTCCTGCCCTAGAAATGGCGGCCGTCAATGTTGCCAACGGACTTTTGAAAACAGTTCAGTATAAAAAGAGTTGAACCCAAGAAATCGCGCCCTTCGTTTCTTCATCTGCTTGTTTCTATGCGGAGTGCAAGTCGTCTGCTTCTTTTGCGCAGGAGTTGCAGCGACGTCAGAATGAGGCCGAGCTCTGATTGGCTCTGATTGAGAGGATAGTGGGTAGATGCCAATGCTAGATACCGTAAGGTTTACGCACTATGTACTCTCTCTTTCAGTCAGCCAATAATAGCTCGGCGTTCTGACATCATTGCGACCCCTGTTCAAGAAGCAGACAAAACTTGCACTCAGTATTGATCGATACTAAGATCAAAAAAAAAATGCATAGTTAAATGACATTCTATTTCACTTATATTTCAAGATGAGGAAAATATTTTCTCAACTGCTTCTTTTTCCTCGAATAAAAAGAAAAAAAAAAAAAAAAATCTTGATCATGTTGCCAAAGATTGAGGAGCACAAGACGTGTTAAGCGCAAGGTGTGCGACCTCGCTGAAATTTACGTCACATGACTCGAGGTCGCGCGACGTGTCACGTGACATAAATTGTTTCGCTGTATTTAGCGGAGAAAGTGATGTCCCGCGGCATCACTGGCCTGTTCCACGAAGAGAGGAAATACACGTTACGTGACTTGACGTTACGTGACATGGTAGCATGCCGTCTATTCTCCCGCTGAATGTAGCGGGAAAAAAGACGCCACGTGGGCACAATTTCTCCGCTACAATTGGCGGGGAAATGGTCGCGGCGATCCTCTAAGGAGCTCCTTCGTGACGGCCCTATGTATCGGTTATTCGTGACGGCTTTCTCGTGTAATTCGGCTGATAAAACAGTTAAAAAAGAGTGGCATATATAACAAAAATGTACTAGATAACAGAGAGTATAAAACAGAGAGGACGAAATACAGACGAGTATATACATTCTTTTATGAAAGAATGTACTCCTCTGTGTTTCGTCCTCTCTCCGTTTTATACTTTCTGTTATCTAGTACATCTTACCAACACGCTCGTTAGGAATATAAAACAGAAATATTTTTGGTTTTTGTTTATAATATACCGGCAGCCTTGTCGGCTGTTTTAATAAAAAAAAAAAAAAAAGAAACAACGTTTCTTTTTTTTTTTTATTAAAATGAAGTAACACGCGTTACTTCATTTTAATAAGACGCACTTCTTTCGCGTGCGCGTGCTTCTTTCATTAAAATGAAGTAACACGCGTCCGGTTGTGCACATTTCTACAGCCAAAAATAAGCCTCAACGTTTCCTCCAGAGATTCGCACGTTCGAGAAATAATATTTAAAAAAAATAAAATAAAAAAAAAAAACAGAACGCGCGCACACGCAAACACGCGGATTCTCGTTCGTGAACAATCCGCGAAGATTAGGAACTCGTACAACCAAAATGATCGCGAGCAGGCGATTCTGGGTTCCCAGGTACACATCACAAAATACCGCAGAAGTAACCCGACGTATTCCAGCGAAACCAGCAAACAAAAGTATACAAAACAAAGCGAATACACCAACCACATTGGAATTTACAAAACGTTCACATACTAACGTCCGAATTCAACTGAAACATAAACCACAACGTAGCGTTTGCCGACAACGAGCCTAAATTCAAAAGAAAACAGCCTGTGTTCTTTGGCTTAAATACAATACAAACAAATCCAAAAAAAAGGGGCAACGCGCGGCGACATGTTGTTTACGTTTTGAATCCCTTCTCCCATTTATTTTTTCTCTCTTCGGGCTTTCCGGCGTACTATGATAGCGAGGAAATTGAATTTTGCGACTTTGAGACAAGAAAAGGGGAAAATGAAAAGTCCGAGATCATTCTTTCCGGTATTTTTTTTTTCTGCACCACTTTGTGGTGTTGTTTCCCTATGATATATTTTTCTTGCTTGTGTCCTGAAATTGAACTTGCTACAACTATGAAAAAATAGTAACCGAGAGTTTAAGAAACGCAGGAAGTAACTAGTCGCGAGAATCTTCTTACCGCTCCAATGTCAATACGGTTGAGCACGAGTTTACAGTAACGCTTAAGAACATACCAAGAAACAAGGAGGGGGAATTAATAATCCACGTCGTTCGTTTCCTAAAAAGAAACTGAAGAGTCTATTGAAATGTAAAAAAAAGAATAGAGAATATTTAGAGGTAAGTTTTGGCGTATTTTTTTCCGGCGAATTTGAATGTCACAACCCTTTTACACGAACGTATCAATAAATGCAAAAAAAAAACGAAGAAAAACCTGGGTGGCGGAAAAGATATAGAGAGGGGTAAAAATAGAGATAAAAATAAGCAATGGAAACGCTTTAAAAAGGGGGGGGGGGAGGGTTGTGTTAGAACTGGTTTATACAAATCTTAAAATAGAAGGGATGACGAAATGTTAGGCCAGGTGGCGTAAGCTGCCGCCCGTTACAAAGGGTATAGCCATTACCATCCATCCATCCATCCATCCATGCGACGTCATACCCATAGGTTTCAGCCACTGATCTCTATTTTAGTAGGCTGGATCGCGGATCGGGAGCCCCTCGGTGTCGCCACCGGCGGCCATTGCTTGACCAGGCAATACACGCAGGTCTATGGGAGAAACGCACAAAAGTAAAAAATATTGAAGCATGTACACTGTGCTCCGACGCGCCTATTTTATGGTGTGCTGCGATCCTTATGTCGGGTGTTTGGATATCAAATCGGCATTCGTCAAACGTTCGAACGCCGATTAAAAAAATCAAACGTACCGGAGCACCTACGGCTGAACCTGGCTGAACTCGCTGTACTGGCAAGCTTGCTCTTTCAGTGGAGTAAACAAAGCAACTTGCCGTCAATGAGACCGTCCTCGGAGAAGCCCAGACGTTGATGAATGACAAAGAAGTTCAATCTCGACAGCGGCTTTCCGGGAGTGAGCGAATCCCGTGTAGCAAAGCCTTCGATCTTTTCGTCTGCTAAACCCAACTCAACGAAACCGCCACCGACTCCGCGGTAACTCTGGGTAACTCTCGCCTCATTGAGCTGCATTGCAGCAGAGTCGCTCTCGACCACAAAATATTTATTTATAAGAACTGCGAGGACTGTCAGTCTTAATGTTTGTACGCAAACTATTTGACGGGCTTATTGAAAAGCCTCCCAAAACGTTTCAGTGCCGACAACGGCTTAGAAACGGAGGAAACGGCACTATTTCTCGTCCTTCCCATAGAGTCCCATGCATTGGCTGGTGTCAATCAATGGCCGTCGGTGGCGACACTCGGCCCCAGCTGCCGAAGCCGCGTTTTGCGATCCAGCCTACTACAATAGAAATCAGTGCTCTGTACCGAATGCCCAATGATTCCATTCTCTCACCGAACGCGACGGGGAGGAGGGACTTCGGCGCTATATTGAAAGTGCTAGGTGCCTAAACCTCAAAGATTATTTTGATATTCGTAATCCTGGAGACCAAATAAAAGCGATTTAAGGGTTTCCTTTTTCAAAAAATGAATCGCTGTAGTTTACCTTTAAACTCTCCGCCACTCAATGCGGAGCGCAAGTTTTATTCTTATCGTGCAGGAGTTGCGATGACATCTGAGTGATGCCGAGCTCTGGTTGGCTTTGATTGAAAGGAGAGTGGGTAAACCGCAATGCCCTTGAGTATACCCGCTGGTTTTTTTTTTCGACACGGTAATAAGAGCTTGGCGTTCTGACATCATCGCAACCTCTGTGCACGAAGCGGAGGAATTTAGCCTCCGCAGACACGTTTGCAGTTTCAGAAATACAGGGCATGACCTCTTATGACCTCTTAGGAATACGCGTCTTGCATAGTGCTTCTCTTTCTGACCTGCCTATCTTTGAATACCGATAGACACGTCAGAAAGTACTGCGGGGTGAGTTTAAAATAATCGGAAGTCGATACGCGCCGTGCTTTTCAAGTCACCAATAGGGAGTTTTAGAATAGCGCATGCTAAAGCTTTGCGTACGCAAAGAATCGCGTCGTCGCCACTGCGCATGCTGCGAACGCAAACCAGGTTTTGCGCCTTGCGTGCGCAATTTTAGCGTGCGCTATTTCTCGGAAATAGCGTGCGTACGCAAAGAGTCTTTGCGCTGCTCGAAGGAGGATTCGTGATGAGAAGTTGGCTAAAGCCAAGACGAGCACAGTTAAAAAAATGGCGTCTCCCAGGATTGTCGGCGGCTGCCTTGGCGGCGTCGTGAGTGCGACGTCGGTGGCATTCTCGCGACTGCGATTCTCGATACGGGATGACATTGTACTCGGTTTGGCAACGATCACCGGCAACTTGATGCTGTTGACGCGCGAACATTTTTCGGCGAAGGTACGATGTGCGAAGATCAGTACACGAGACCTCTCTTGCCGAGGCGACGCCAGCGGACAGGACCGGTCAACCGCTCGCGTCGCATTCTCATGTTTAAACAAAACTAAAATGGTACTCTGGACCAAAAAAAAAACTTGTCTTTTTCTAAAGTTACAGCATTTCGTGCGGAATGAAAATTGTGACTGTATCTTGGTGGCGTCGCAAGCGCGAGATGCTTGGGCTTTTGCGTCGCGACGGAGAAACGCTATTCTAAAACTCCCTCGCGTCACGTGCGCTAATACAAGCGCTAAATTTAGCGCTAGCGCGCGCTAAAATTGCGTACGTTATTCTGAAACTCCCTAATGACTATGCAGGGTGTTTTCCTTTTTAAGTGCACCAAATTTCTAAAAATATAAGATCTGCATTAGAACACTTAATTTTTTTAATTAGCTTACCCGACTGGGCGACAACTAGAAACAAGGATTTTTGTGCAATTAGGTGGCTAATTAACGACATATTTTAAATTAATTTTTTAAGTAATGTCTTTGGAGGGCATGTTGCAGTTCCTGAATTTGGTGTCCAACCTCCAGGACGTCTGCTCCAACAGCAAGCTATAACAAACATGTAAGCATTTGGGCGCTAGCCGCCAAATTATTTTAGTTTCGCAGGCTTCCCGAAACTGACACTAATTTAGAAGAGAGCGACGATGACGTCAACCATTCCGTCCTCGAATAGTACCCCTCTAACTACGTCACTTGCGAAGCTGGCGCCCCTAACGGCACGTGGCGTGTTTATTTATTTATTTGCCTTCGGCGTTGGGATTTTTGCGATACGATAAATGCTGTTCTGCAAAAGTGTGCAGACAGTAGTGATATGGGTCAATGAACGCTGCTTCATACGCAGGTTTTGTCGTATAAGACGGGGCACGAAGGCGCCGACAGCAGACTGCAATATATACAGCTGAAACCGAAAACAAATGAAGATATAGACATTGCGTGCAAGTGCCGTAGGGGGTGCCAGCATCGTAGGTGACGTCGTTTCTGCTATGATGCGCGAGTGCGAAGATGGTGACACCACTGTTGCTCTTTTCCCAAATAGTTTCGGTTTGAGAAAGCCAGCGTTATTAAAGTAATTTGGCAACTAGCGTCCAAATGCTTACATCGTTATTAGAGCCTGCATTTGGAGCCTAAAACCTGGAGGGTAAATATCGATTTTGAAAGTGAAATATTACATATGCCCTTTAAAGTCCTTAATTTATAAGTTACTTATAATACACCCGCTAATCAGCCGCCTAATTGCACAATCGACCTTGTTTCTAGTGGTCGCGAAGTCGGGTAAGCTAATCCAAAAGTTAAAAGTGTCCTAATGCCACTGTTTGGTTTTAGAAATTTGGTGCAGGTAAAAAAAAAAGTACCCTGCATATTAAAAGAAAACTTAAAGGAGCACTGACACGTTAAAGTTGTATTTTTTTTTTGTTTATTATCCGAAACGATTGAAAACTATCACTCGACATTACACTCAAAATTCGAAACTTGGAACGTCAGTACTTGTGAAATAAAAAAAAAAAAATTGGGGCTCTAGTCGA
Organism: Ixodes scapularis; assembly: GCF_016920785.2. Lineage (NCBI taxonomy): Eukaryota > Metazoa > Arthropoda > Arachnida > Ixodida > Ixodidae > Ixodes > Ixodes scapularis. Next base: position 15,408,948 of record NW_024609839.1, read on the forward strand.
TGCTGTGAAAGTGGTTGATCAGCGAAGCTGTGGCATCACCTGCAACGATTGCCAACTGCACTATACGAAATGCCGCCGCCGGTCACAACATGCCCCCGCTGGTCGTATTGCAGTTTCTTTTCCCTTTGCCGCTCGTAGTATTCACGCTGCTCCTCGGGAGTCCTAACTGTGCGTGGCCTATTCATCGCGGTGCTGCACCAACAATGAAATCGGTTGCTATGTTCCCATAAACTTGCGTTATAGCGCAGCGGATGTTACGCGCCATCGGAGCCAATCGGAGGCCGTGTGAGTGTCACGTGAACTTAGAGAGGGGCAAAGCGACGGGCGGATAGCGTATCACGGGCCACGTCCAGAGAACGGGATTGGCTAAGATAGTTCGTAGGGGGGCAATCTCTGCGTCCGGAAGTAAGGCGAAACGGGGTACCCCAGACGGGTTCTTCTTTTATATATGAAAGGTTAGTTGCGTTATCACCACGTCGCAAGCTGACGTCGCCGCTGCCGCTTGGGCAAGAGTAATCTTCACTGGGGACGTATGCGGTGAGCGCTACGTGCTTCGCATTGTTTTCAGGAGCTCCTTAGCATTCATTATATGGTTAGGATGCTTGTTTTGTGCTTATTCTTTACTGAAACGAGTGTTGTGCTGTAAGTTGTATGCGTGATGTTTGTACTTTTCGCTTCAATCTTCTGAAGTCTGTTTGCGTGAGAACGCCGACACGAAAACACACGCGGGGAGAAGAAACGTGCTGAGCATTGTTCGCAGGCGCCGTTATCATCCATTTAACGGTTTGCACTTCACACGAGAGCTTTGAATGACGTCGACGCCTTTCGAAGCAGCTGCAAACCTAATCTTTACCGGAACGCGTGGGAGGCCGTTCCTATTGTTCACACGCGCCTTATCATCCATCATGTGGCTTTGATGCTTGTTTTGTTGTTTTCTTTATTGAAACGGATACTGAGCTGTATGCTGTGTGCCTGATTTCAAAGGAGATATGCTGTTTTGCCTTTAATTGCTCGCCGGCATTTTTTTTTTGCTTACAACGCCAACGCCACAGAAATTTCCTTGGCTGGTAAAGGTAAACAGCTTCGCCGCAAAAAAAAAAAAGAATAAATAAACAAATTCAAAAGCCGATTCCGAAGCTTTCGCGCGATCCGCGCCAGTGCGATGACGTCAAAGATAGAATCTTCCTGCAACTCGAGTTCCTCTCACGCCTCCGAAACGCCTCGACCAGAAGTGCAGTGTTCGCTCGCGTCCCGCGAACAACCGGGTTCCTCCGTGCACGCCGCCTATCGCTGCAAGCAGACCACACTTGACTTTCGAGGTTGAAGTTTCTTCAGGCCCCTTCAGGGGTTTAAAATATTTTGAACCAGTGTGAGGTCAAAGGGGAAGCACAGTAGACATTTGTTAGCGACATGAGGGGCCCGGTCGCACCAGTTGTGCGTGAAAGGCTCCCGCGGCGGAGTCGCCATCGGAAACTACGGTACGCAGACACCATACCCAGTTTTTTTTTACTGTTTGACGATTTCCATTTTGAAGTCTGAGAGGTCGTCGGGCACCTAAAAAAGGACCACTTTGTCCGATTCCCCGATTCACCGATCATCCTCAGTGCCACATGTGGCGTGCGCCGCGCTGCCGCCATGCTTTCCGTGGGAGGATAAAAAGCCAGGAGGCGACATCACCCCGGACTCTGATTTTCGGTACTTCAAAACGAAAAGCTGTAGTCCGATCGCAACTGCATTAAAAAAAAAAAAAAAAAAAAAAAACAAGCAAAAACATGTTTTACCAATGCAGTTATTAATCATTAAAAATATGGCTTGCAAAGCTTCGAAATTTAATAATTCTTGACGCCATAAATGAAAAGAAGAGAGGAGTTGAGAAAGAAAAAAGATTAACGGCAGAAAAAAATAAAAAACGCGTGCGCGCGCGTGGAATTTTTGTTTTTCTGGGTTTTTGTTACGTGTCTCACTACAAATTTTATCGTTTTAGACAACGAAAAAAAAATTGACCTTTTGGGTGCCGGTGCCCCTTTAAAGCGCCGTTCACACATATGCAACCGCGTTAGGCCGAGAGAGACCAGACCGGTTTTTAAGCCGCTGGCGACGTCTTAGGACCAGCTCCGCTGCAACGCACCCGGTTCTAAGACGTCGCAAAAGGCTTAAAAACCGGTCTAGTCTCTCTCGGTCGTATTCGGTTGCAAGAGTGTGAACGGGCCTTAGGGCGGACAAACCCCTCCACCAAGGCATCATCTCCTCCAGTCATAGCAGTGCGATGAAACAGCAATGTGACCGATTTTGTAGGGTATGAAGAGGAGGTAGCAGAGTGATGCGCGCGTAACATATCAAGGCAAGAACCTCTCTGTCTCGTGTTGCCAAAGGGCGTTGTTCTGTGAACATTTGGAGCAGAAGGAATCTACATTAACGGAAACATAACCAGAGCTCTTCGGAGCCTGTCTTGGGAGACAAAGAATGCGCTTAAAGAAAAGTCATATAAATTTGTATGGATGCGTAATGGTAAAATATTTGTAAGGCAAAAAGAGAATGCGGCTTCTATCCGAGTTGAAAATGTGAGAAACCGGAACAGAATTCGTTAAAATGGACAACTCATTTCAATCATTCCCTGACTGGGATGACTTTATAGAACGTACTAAAGCAGATTATGAAAGTAACTCTTTTACTCTGTTACATGTTAATATTAGAAGTATGCAGAAACACTGGGATCAATTCAATGTCTACTTGTCAGAGAGGCTGAGTAGCCTAGATGCGTTAATATTGACCGAAATCAATGTTGATGAGGCAGCCTGTTTAGGATACAAATTGAATAATTTCAGTTCACATTATCTTTTTCGTGTAAAACGTAAAGGAGGGGGTGTTTTGATGTTTTTACGGGATGACTGGGTGTCAGAGCGCCTGGAGACAACGTTTGCTATAGCAGAAGTGGTAGTAGCATCAATACACCGACAAAATGAGTCGTTTACAGTCTGTGGTGTGTACAGATCCCCAACCTAAAACGTAGCTCCCTTCTGCGAAGAATTCAGTTCTCTCTTAAACAAATTTAACAATAACCCTCACCTGATTTTGGCAGGTGATTTCAACATAGACGCTAAAAACCTTTCTAGAGGTGGCTCATCGGAGTACCTAAATATATTAGGTGAATTTGGATTAACAAATTCTATCCAAGACTATACGAGAGAGGAGTGTTTAGGGGATAGTATAACGAGAAGTTGTATCGATCATATCATTGTAAGAGTAAATGAAATGAGGGTATTATCTGGAGTTATTAAACAAAAAGTTGCTGATCACTACTTTATAATAACAACACTACTCCAAGAAAAGGATGGTGATGACTCGTATGTGGAAAAAGGAAATGTAATTATTTTTGACAACAGAAATATTGACAGATTAATTTAACCTTATGATTGGAATTTGTTTACCGAATATGACCATATCACTGCTTACCAACACCTAAGAGATAAATTAAAAAAAAAAAAAATATTCGAAATCAAGAAGAACAAAAATACTCAAGAAAAGAAAAGATAAAAATGTATGGATTGATAAAGATATAATGAAGCTCTGCTACTGAAAAGACAAGCTTTGGGAAAGATGTAAACAAAACCCAGGTAAGCAGGTTCTGAGAGAGGAATTCCGAAAAATGAGAAATAAAGTAACAGCAACGATATGGTTAGCAAAAAAGAAATATTTCTTGAATGAATTCAAAGGATGCAAAGGTAACTTTTAAAGAACCTGGGAACTTACACGACAATTAGCCGGTCTGAAGGCAAAACAAAACAGTGATGACGCAATCACAAAAACTTTTGGAAAAACAACAGATTTTCGAGCACTCGGAAACGCTTTCAATCACACGTTTATTGATACTGCACAAAGTTAAAGAAACATGATAAATAAAAGTGAGGAGTTCGTTGTCGACACTAAAACTAATATGACATCAGCGTATTTGCCTTTGATGACTGAGTGCGAGCTAGAGGAAATACTTTCTGGTATGTCTTTACTGTCAGCTGGTCATTATCTAATACGAGTGCGGGACCTTTACTGTAATTTTGAGAAATTGAAAAATGCTTTACTTGCGATTCTTAATGGCATTTTTGAAAGCGAAAATATTCCAGATGGGATGAAAGTGTCTATCATCAGACCACTGTAAAAAAAGGATAAAAAAAAGAACTGAAAAATTATAGGCCAATATCAATACTTCCAGCGCTAACTCATATCATGGAAAAGCATTTAGCGAAAGTGATGAAATCATTCTGTGACAAATTCTCTTTAATACACTCCTCACAATACAGGTTTCGCAAACAAAAAAACACGACTTTGTTGATAGAAAATTCTCAGACATCATTTATCACTCGTTAGGCAATAATCAAGTCGCTCTTGCACTGTTCCTTGATCTATCTAGAGCGTTCGATACCATAGACCATTCAATTATGCTAGCTAAATTACACAGAATGGGTTTCAGGGGGCCATTTTATACACTTTTGAAAAATTATTTCAAGAACAGATTTCAAATGGTGAAGCTTAAGGGTCAACTAAGTGACCCAATTCAAATCAAATTCTGCGTTCCATGGGGATCAACTCTGGGTCCTTTACTCTTTCACATTTGTATTAATGGGATAGGTAATCTTAACCTTAAATCAAATATATTCTAATACGCAGATGACACAGCATTAATACTACCACACTAAAAATATAATCTCGCTGCTCCGATTTTTCAATGCGATATAGTGGAATTAATGAGGTTGTTTAAAAATAATTATATTTTTCTCAATAGCGACAAGACTAAACTGATGTGCTTTCGAAACCCTCATAAACATGTTCCATTTGATGTTCCTATATTTCTTCATGATCGACAGTGTCATCAGTGCAACTGCCAAAGAATGTAAAATGTTAAAACAACACCCTGTCTTGGTCTGCATTTCGGCGAACATGTTACATGGGGTAGTCACAGTAAACAATTACACAAAAACTTCGTGTTGTCTCAGCATATATTTATAAGCTGAGAAGTGGCTGCGACATCAATTTGAGGAGAGAGGTGTACCTTTCATTGGGGGAATCTGCACTCCGTTACGGTATTACAATATACGGAACATGCGCTAAACACAAACAGCACAAAATCGATAATATCATAAAGAGATGTGTTAATAATATAGTATATGGGTCTAAATATGAGCCTCTTGAAACTGAAGAAAGAATGAATGCAGTCGGAATATTATCTTTTGAAAATGTATTTAAATTTGTTGTTTTAATCAGCCACTATTTCTCCAGTGAGTTCAGAGACATACCAAACAGAATAAAAACACTCCGACACACAGAAACCTATGCCATTCCAAAAATATATACGAACTACGGAAAAAAACAAAGACAGTATTATGTTCCTGAGATATTTAACAACTAACCTAAAAATCTCCTTAACCTGTCATCCAAGAAGCAGATGAACAAGAAGATAAAAGAGTGGTGTTTTTCTGTCTAGTGATGTAATGAACGATAAAAGATGTACGTAGATACTGATTTGTGGAAATTGTTTGATGTTTCATCGGTTAACACTGACTGAGTTTATTATTGCATTCGATGTTACTTATCGCATAGACTTGTTATTAGTTCGTTACGACTGACTGATTGTTTTTCATTGTTGCATCTGTTGTTGCATTTCGCGTTGAATTTTGTTAATAGCACGTGAACTCTCGTAGCTGCCTGTACTATTTTTGTACTTTTCTCTCCTTTTTTTATCCTAATCATATGGGATGTTAAGTGCCGTATGTGTTTGTGATTCATTTAATTGTGAATTATATTTATTATTTATGTCTACAAGATAAATATAATTGCTGCCATGTCCCACATACAAGCTTACTACGCTTAAGCGGGCTCGATTGTTTGCCGGTTTTTGATTGAAAATAAACTTTATCCTTTATCCTTATCCTTTAACTGCGCTGTAAGGTCTGGCGTCATTGTTTATCGCTTTCTCGGCGTGCTCTATGTGTTGCCGGGCGCCGCCACCTTCGCATTCGTGACTAATGCATACCCGTAAAGAGATTGCCCTTTGCGGGAAGCTGGCCGGGGTGTCATGTTTCCTCTCCGTGCTCCGATGGATGGACGAGCAGCATTGCATTCCGGTGTGCCAAGGTTGTATGAGAGTTGCGCAAGACCTGACATCAGAACCGACGAATGGCAAAGCCTCTGAAGGAGTGATGTCAGTTTTGGCAAATAGCAAAGCGTCTGAAGAAATGATGTCAGTTTTGACGAATGGCGCTGGAGAAAAGTGATGTCAGTGTTCGGAGTGTTTTTTCTATGTTCTTTCACTGGGGGGGATTGTAAGCAGCGCGTATCCGCTGGTATTTAAGCGTGGTCTTGACTGGAAAAGGGGTTCTTGTCTGGAGCTAGGTGGGCAGGCCTCACCTCGAGTAGCCGCGGAGAGGGTCCGCGGGGCGGCCAGAAAGTTCCCTTCCTGCTTCGTAAAAGTTGTTGTATCGTGATTCCTTGTATATAAAGTATACCTACCCCATACCAAACCTCATCGAGCCTTCTCGCTGATGACATCGGGAGAGTCCGTGGCGCATCGAGAAGAACAAAGAACCATTTACTGGCGCAGTCGACAGCACGAAGCACCACGGAGGAATCGACGACGGCAACAAGACGACAGGAAACCCTCGCAGGACGCCAAAGGCGGCGTTTCAGCAGCGGACAAGAAAAGACAGATCATCGAGTTTCCTTCACTGGCCGTCCGCAGGAACGACACGAGGTCAAGACTGGGACAAGAAAGGCTACGAAGGAGAGATCTGCGACGTTTCCGGAACGAAGAGGACGCCAAGCAGTAACCGTCGACGCACAGACGAGGAGCGACCGCTGGCAGGCCGCCGGGAAGAAAACATCGACCCGACACGCGGTCACGCACCGCCACTATCGTGCCTCAGGGACCGAGAATTGGGCGCGGAGAGCACCATCAGACTTCCGCAGCGAGGACGTCGGCTTCAGGCGACGAGCGACCAGGCGCACACACAAACATCCGAGTGAGTCCCTTGGTTCACATTCCTCTGTTATGTGTTGTGTTGCTCGAGCCGGCCCAATTATATGAATACCAGATTTCCGCACCTAAACGCGGATAAAAATCGGAGAGACATGAACAAGAGCGGGAAAGGCGGCGGGGATGGTAGTCACGTGCCAGACTCATCTCTCTCGGAAAAAGAAATGGAGTATAACCTGAAGCTAGCAGAAGAGCGCCGACGCGCTCTAGAACTTGAACTCGAGCTCGCTCGGGTTCGACTGGACACCGCGACGCAGAGGCGTGACGAGGCGAGCGAGGCGGAACCTTCGAGCGGCCAGATGGGACTCAGATATTACTCCAAGTTGCTAGCAGGTGCCTTCCCGAAATTCCCAACCGACGGCGAGGTGCCTATTTGGTTTGAGTCAGTGGAGAGCTCACTGGGTGCGTACGACGTTCCCAAGGCGCTGTGGGGGCAGATCGTCTTCCCGATGATCGCTGAGCGGGTTGCATACTTGTCAACGCGACTAACCCCTGCGGAACACAGGGATTACGATATACTCAAGGGAGTAGTTCTCGACGAGTTGAAGCTGTCAGCGGCCGAATACCAAAGGCGGTTTCTTGCCGCGACCAAGCGAAAGGGGGAGACTTGGAAAACGTTTGCAACTCGTCTACAGAGTTACATTAACTTCTATGTGGAGGCCCGCGGCGTCTCCTCCTTTAAGAATCTTCTCGAACTGTTAGTCGCCGATCAGTTGAAGTCGGGTTTAGCAGAAGAAGCCGCCAAGTACGTTAAGCTGCGGGAGGGGGAAGAATGGTTAAAAGCAGACGAACTGGCTCGGCTGCTGCAGACCTATGAGGAAGCGGCGGGCGAGGGCAGTGCGTGCGCGAAAATAAACCTCGCTAAAAGGGCAGAGTCAAAGGGCACCAACCAAGGGGTAATACCGAGCGCATCAAAAACAACCGGGAGCGTTACAGCTCGGGCAGAGAAACCCGAGACGACCAGGCCGCCCTCGGTTGTTAAGAAAGCGTCTCGGCCGGGCGAATGCTTCCAGTGCGGAAGCACGAGCCACTACGTGGCTCAATGCCCGTTCGCTCGGGAAGCGAGGGGGGTAAAAAGTGACGAACGACCACGCGGAGAGAGATTAACGGCACGTATCGCAGCTGAAAGCCGCAGCTTGGCACATCCAAAGCTTGGGAGCGTCAAAGTTAGCTGCCGAGGCAAGGTAATTGATGCAATTGTCGACACCGGAGCAGACATCACAGTAGTCCGTGAAAGCAGTGTGCCAGAGGAGCTGCTAAAGCCGCATGGGAGTATAGAACTCGTGTCCGCATTCGGCGAGAAGGTCGAAGCTAAGCTCGCCGTGGTACCACTCGCACTTTACCGCGGGGCATCCTTGATTCACGACGTGGGTGACGCGACGCAGGTCGTGTGCGCTCTTACGGATCGGCTCACACACACTGACTGCCTGATCTCCGCGGAAACATGGGAACAGTTGCACACGCATAATGAGGCGGATGACGAGGTTCACATACAAGCAGTGGGAAAACGGGGCCAGCAGGGAGAGCAGGGACAAGAACGGGAGAACCTGTTCGAGCCATCGAATTCCAACACGGTTTCAACCGATGTTCCCCCACCGCCTGATATCTCCGCAGAGGAGCGAGAGGAGCCGAATCTCGAGACTGAGGTGATGCAAACCAGTGACGCGCGAAAGTTCCGTAATGAACAGCGAGATGACGAGTCATTACGACGGGCTTGGCAAAATGCAAAAGGTGGCAAGGCGGGCATGTCAATAGTAGACGGATTGCTGTACCATAAAGATCAAGTACTTGGTCAGAAAGTGCTGCAGTTATTACTGCCCGAGTCGCGCCGCAGCACTGTGCTTCGCCTGGCCCATGAGTCCTACTGGGGCGGTCATCTCGGCTTCCGCAAAACAAAAGCGCGCATTAAGTACAGTTTTTACTGGCCAGGCATGGAGAAAGACATTCGCGACCATTGCAACGGATGTCACAGTTGTCAGGTTCGATCAGACAGACGGCAGTCCGATAGGGTGCCGATAGCACCGCTCACGCGCCCGAAGTTCCCATTTCAGAAAGTCAACATGGACGTGATCGGCCCTATCGACCCACCTTCAGCCAGAGGGCACCGCTATGCATTGTGTGTCATAGACTTGTGCACACGCTGGCCAGAGGTGGTTTGCCTAAAGTCACCGTCAGCCAAAGCGACATGTGATGCGCTGCTGACCGTGTTCACCAGGACAGGAGTACCAGAAGTAGTGTGTTCGGACTGCGGAACGAATTTCACAGCTGCACTTACTAGCGAGTTTCTCGCGAGACTGGGTTGCACCCCACGGTTCTCGACCCCTGACCACCCGGAAAGTAACGGGTCCGTGGAAAGGTGGAACCGTGTATTCAAAAATATGTTGTTTCACGTAATCGAGAGAGACGCCCGAGACTGGGATCGATTCGTCCCCTTCTTGCTGTGGGCCTACCGAGAGGTCGCCCACGACACAACGGGAGTGTCACCTTTCCGGATGCTTTACGGTAGAGACCCGGTCGGGCCTCTCGCTATCCTCGGGAGAAGCTGGGCGGGTGATATTGAGATCCCAGCGGAGTTAGCGGACGCTCCCGCGGACTACTTAGAGAAATTGAAAACGCAACTAGGGCTCGCAGCTGACGCCGCGGAGCTCACCACAAGCAAGCAACAGGAGGCGTACGCGTCGCACTACAACAAACGCGCCATGTTAAAGGTGTTTAACGAGGGCGACGCGGTCCTCGTCTTTGACACAAACCGCGCAGGGAAAATGTACCCGAAGTGGCTGGGGCCGTGCACAGTAACGGAAAGGTATCGTGAGCACTCGTACTACGTGCAGACGCGCGATGGCCGCCGCATGCTAGTGCACGCGAACAAACTGCGCCCCTACGTTCGCGAAGTTGCATCGGTGAGCGTTATGTTCCACGATGACTGTGACTTCGGGGAGGTAGAATACACTCCGCGAGCAGCCGAGCCTGGCCAGGCGCGTCCAATTCTCGATCATGAAAAGACCGCGCACATCGATGAAGAAACAGCTGCCCGTATAGGTGCTGCGTTCGACCAGCACCACGCGCTCTTCTCGGGCCAGCCGGGTATCGCGCGAGTGGGGGAACACCGTGTGAAGCTAATCGAAGGCGCTAGCCCAAAGCGCGGCCGCCCCTATAGGATTCCTGACGCCTTAAAGGGGGAGGTTACTGAACAGATCAGAGAGCTGCTGGAGCTAGGTTTGATATACCGATGTGAAAGCGCCTTCGCACACCCGATCGTATGCGTGCCAAAGAAAGATGGGTCGGTGCGCTTGTGCATCGATTACCGCGCGCTTAATGCAGTGTCGGAAACAGATGCCTTCCCAATGGGACACCCACAGGAGCTCATCATGCGCGTGGGGGCGGCCAAGTTCATCACGCTCATAGACCTGCGACGTGGTTACTGGCAGGTGCCATTGGCCGAGGAGCTTTGTACGGCGTTCATCTCGCACTGTGGTCAGTTTGCATGGAGGGTGATGCCCTTCGGCCTCAAAAACGCGGCGGCGACTTTCCAGAGAAATATGAATCTCGTGCTGGCAGGTCATGAAGACTACGCGTGCGCCTATCTAGACGACATAGCTGTGTTCAGTACGTCGCTAGAACAACACGTTGAGCACCTACAAAGGGTGTTCACAGCATTACAGGCGGCAGGCTTGCATGCAAACCTTGAAAAGTGTCAGGTGGCTAGGCCTTCTATTCGCTATCTGGGGCATATTGTAGGTTCTGGGAGGCATGGTCCAGATCCCGAGAAAGTGGCGGCCATTGAGGGACTCCAGGTGCCCCAGACAAAGAAAGAGCTGAGGAGCGCTCTCGGCCTCTGTGGGTATTACCGTAGCTACGTTCCTAACTTTGCAGAGATAGCTCGGCCGCTGACGCAGCTCACTGGGAAAGGGGTGCCTACTCAGATACCTTGGCCTCCTGAAGCCCACGAGGCATTTAAAGCCCTCAAGCAAGCCCTCTGCGAAGCCGTGTCGCTGGCTACCCCTGACCCGGGAAAGCCGTATGTGCTCCACACTGATGTCTCGATGGTGGCCGTCGGTGCCTGTTTAGCACAGATAGCCGCCGACGGCTCCGAAATTCCGATCGCCTTCGCAAGTCACCGGTTCACGCCAACGCAAACGCGGTGGGCCACGATCGAACGCGAAGCATTCGGGGTGATTTGGGGATTAAAGAAGTTTGAGACGTGGGTCTTCGGCACCCAGGTAACCGTCGTTACCGACCATAACCCGCTCTCGTACCTTACAAGCAGCGTGCCCCAGGGCGCAAAACTCACACGTTGGGCCTTAGCGCTACAGCGTTACGACGTGATAATCCGTCACCGCAAGGGCAGCACCCATACAAATGCGGATGCCCTATCTAGGCTCCCTAACGGTTGCTGGGAAGCATTGCCGGCTCGAGCACCATAGCAAGCAGGCGTGGAATGTGGCCTCGTGGACCACACGAAAAGTGCTGTGACTTTTGTGTGCCAATACGAACTCCCGCGGAGGGAATGAACCATTTGTCTCGTGGACTCGTTGAGTGTTCAATGGTGTTTTCATACCCCTATATTTCGCGTAACCCTTGAAGTGTGCATGACTTAATTTTGTGGTGTTGTAATGACGCCGGACTTCGTTTTGTGTTTGTAGTCCAATTAATCTTGGTTTAGATTAATGGATCTTGGAAGGGAGGTGTAAGGTCTGGCGTCATTGTTTATCGCTTTCTCGGCGTGCTCTATGTGTTGCCGGGCGCCGCCACCTTCGCATTCGTGACTAATGCATACCCGTAAAGAGATTGCCCTTTGCGGGAAGCTGGCCGGGGTGTCATGTTTCCTCTCCGTGCTCCGATGGATGGACGAGCAGCATTGCATTCCGGTGTGCCAAGGTTGTATGAGAGTTGCGCAAGACCTGACATCAGAACCGACGAATGGCAAAGCCTCTGAAGGAGTGATGTCAGTTTTGGCAAATAGCAAAGCGTCTGAAGAAATGATGTCAGTTTTGACGAATGGCGCTGAAGAAAAGTGATGTCAGTGTTCGGAGTGTTTTTTCTATGTTCTTTCACTGGGGGGGATTGTAAGCAGCGCGTATCCGCTGGTATTTAAGCGTGGTCTTGACTGGAAAAGGGGTTCTTGTCTGGAGCTAGGTGGGCAGGCCTCACCTCGAGTAGCCGCGGAGAGGGTCCGCGGGGCGGCCAGAAAGTTCCCTTCCTGCTTCGTAAAAGTTGTTGTATCGTGATTCCTTGTATATAAAGTATACCTACCCCATACCAAACCTCATCGAGCCTTCTCGCTGATGACATCGGGAGAGTCCGTTGCGCATCGAGAAGAACAAAGACCATTTACTTGCGCTATACGAGTTTTTGGGACCACTTGCTGGAGCACAAGAGCGACTTCACAATAGACTGCAAACCAGAGCGTGATGAAACATGAATTTCGCGACAAACTCGGCAAATATAAAAGAGACTTTTGAAATGATTCGGCAGATCTATGTAAAAACAAAAAAAAAAAAAGCTGTAAACTGTACGAAGTGTTTTGAGTTGCTTTCTATTTTGAAGAATGACAGTACGTCATTGGAAGACAATGAGATTGGAGAAGGTCGCCCTACCTCTCTTCATCCTCCATCTGTGTTTTGCCATTCTCTATGGGCGAGTGCTTCTAAAAGCACTCCACTTTTCCCCAAATATGTGCTGTCACCTAGACACGCGACAGAGTTCCAGGCCATTTGACACCCAAACACCAGTGTCAGTTTTTTTCTAATGACTCAACATATGTGACCGAGGCATCCGTTTGGTTTTGGCGTAAGGTTGTATTGCACTTTTCTGGCTTTAGTTTGGTGCTGTCATAAAGGAAGAAATAACCTAATTTCAAAACATGAAATAAAAGTAATTTGCGTTAGCAAATTAAGTTTCTTTCGCCGATGAAGGATTTGGAAAAAATTGGGTCAGGTCGCCGTCGGTTGTCGTCCAGACACTTCTTTGTGAAGCTCGTTGGTGACGTCGGGTTGAGGAGCGAGGGACGGATCTGCTTGGCAAGACAAGTCCTTCGCCGGTCCCTCAGGAGCCACGCTTTCCCTCCGTCGATCTCGAGACCCCCCTCGTCTTCTTTCCTTCGCCTCACCTTTGTCTTCGTGACTCGTTAACGTTGCTTTTCATCTTCTTTCCGTCGGTTTATTAGACCCCCCCTTACAGTCAGCTACATCCTGTTTGCCTATTAAGCCGCGCTGGCCGCTTTTTCCCCCATCATCGGTTATCTTCATTCCCGAGGTTGATACAAATAAACCATCTTCCTTCTCTGCTCGGCCAGAAAAAAGAAAAAGCGGATACCGAATTCATTTACTATCGAACCGATATTCCTGCAAAAAGGCCCCTTTACTACTTTTTGACATAAGCCTGCTGAATCATTTCAATATTCTCTCTTTAAGATTTGCCGAGTTTTACGGAAAATTGCTGTTTCCTCTCGTTTTGGTTTGCAGTCTATGGTGAAATCGTCACTTTTCTCGTGCTCGTGGTCACAAAAATGCCTTTTGGGAACTCCAGCGAAATCGAAGGCACGAAATGGCTAGAACAAACAGCCGTGGCGGCAGGTTCACTGTCCAGCCTTTCAGAGCGAATCTGATATTCACAGCGCCTTCCGGTCAAAGCGCGAAGCCGTGAAAGTAGGTTCAGAAACACGTGATAAATATCGGCAATATCGCAGCTGCGAATGTTTAGAAAACAACGCCCTTTGGCGTAATGAGACACGAGGGTTCCTGCCTTTGCCTGCTTTGCGCGCGTCACCCTCTCCTTTTACGCTACAAAACCAGTCTCGAAATGTTTCGATCGCACCTCGCAAGTCTCAAATGAGCCCGTCCTTCGACCATGGCAACATATCAGATGCCAAGGTCGTGTGGCGTCACTTTATTTTCTAAACCTCTGCACACATCGGTGCAGAAGGGAATAAACCATGACGTGGTGTTTTCTTCCTTAACTGCTTTATTGCGAGAGTTGTCTAGTTTTGTTCATGTGGAGACGAACGGGAGCATATATGGCTTCAGGGAAGAACGTCAGTATCCTGAGACCCACGTCTCATAATGCAGTCTAGGTCGGACCTCCCGTCGGCAGGCATATTACGAACGTGCTCTGGGCAAAAAAAGCTCGCTCTGTCCGCTGCCTCAATTCTGGGAAAGCTTGCAGAATATCAGGAACGTGTCATAGACTTTCCCGAGAGACAGTCATGCATCCCAAAGCAAATGGAGTCTTTGCTCCGCATACCTGATTTCCGTATAGATGTATTTGTTTATTAGAATTCTGAAAGAAGTATTCAGGGTTCTACTAGGTACTAGCCTATCTCTTAGATGGACTGCACAAATAGAAAAGCATGATTCCAATATCATCGTTTCTGGCGTTCGCTTCCTTTTCTACTAATTCACAAAATGAATTCGCACATTACGTGTAAGTGTTCCTCTGGTTTCCAGTCCAATTGACCTTTCTTCATGGAAAGTCTTGTACGTGCTCAGGCCCTCCTTAGGCAGTGGTGAAAGCTCGAACTACAGTTGGCGTCAAAATAGGGCGTTGCACTACCTTCCTCAATCATAACTCCAGTTAATTGCGGGGAGTCAGAGAAGGTAGCGCAAATCCCGTTCTAGACGCGAATCACACTTGGAGCTTTCGCCGTCGTCTTAATGAAGAAAGGATCAATTCGGAAAGAGAGAGAGAGCGGAAGAGAAAGAGAGAGAGAGAGAGAGCAAAAAAAAAAACAAGGTTGTGAAGAGATCGGTAGCCTTAAAGGGCAGTTGATTTTCGACATGTATATATTACTGGTAAACAATATTTACTAGTCCGGTAATGCTAAGGTGGCAGCCATTTCCCTAGTACATTTTAACCGGCATCCTGATTTTAAGGGATATTCTAGATTCACAATGTTCAGCCATGCCGCAGTCCCTGATGATTGCTGAATAATTGTAGTCTCTTGCTATTGTTGCGGTTTAGGTTTTAGAAACCTGCCACGGTGACATTATACATACATCTTGATATATTTCAATCAATACCGAACATAAAGGGGCGTCGTGACTTGAAGTTGCCACTTAGCCATAGTTACTGAATTATGACAATTATTGAGAGCAGCTAGACTCATGTAATGCAAGTTATAACCGAAGGTGCCAGCTCGTGTTTAAGTTAAAACAATAGAAAAACAGGGATGTTCTACAATACTAAATATACACAGACCCTGCAAACAGAAACGAGAAAGCGTCAACTATAGACGCACCTCGCACTGCCTCTCAGTCGGTGCATATAGTATACCGGCACATATACTGCTACTTTTTGCCAGATGACCGGATTCCTAGCCACTTATGAACGCGGGCCAAGCTAAACATATTTGTATCAATGCCTACCATCTATTCAGAAAGAAAGAGCAGGGTGGGCTGGGGAGCGAAGGCATAGTCGAAACTGAGTGAAAAATCCTGGTTGGAAAACAACAGCGGAAGTGTTCATTCAACGTTTCAGTCAAAGTAACTGTTACACGTGATATAGTTTCCAATCAAAAGAAACCGCGAATTAAAAACAAACAAACGAGGTTCCCTTTTTTATCACTCGCAAGTCTGTCTTGATCGCAAGTGGGGAATTTTCTATATATCTATATTTATATCTATGTGTAAACCTGACAAAAAAAAAAAAAAAAGCAGTGCGTGTTCGATACGTCTGGCGATATATATGATCCCCGATTTACCTGAAAATTTTCTGAAACACCAACAAACATCGCTGAAATAGTATACCAAATACTCAGTCAAATTTTGTTTGGCGAATTTATTGAATTTACAATTTTGTCCCTCAACCCGTTTTGTTTTCTTCTCACTTTCATGGTGTCAAATACGTGCCTCGGAAGCTCGTTCTACTACACGCGCATTAATTCGGAGCAAGTGGTTGGCATAGTTTATTTGTTTAGACTGCTTGCTGGACCGCAAGCCGGCCGGCCACCGACGTCACTGGCACTGAAACATACTGGTATATTGGAAACAAGAGGTAACGTTGGGAGAGTTGGTTGATGGTCATATTGAATGGGTTAAAACAGCGCAAAAAGACGAAGGACCAGTAAAAGGAGTGTCTGTGTGTTTCCTTTTACTGGTCCTTCGTCTTTTTGCCCTGTTTTAGCCCATTAGGTATATTCAATTGTATTTTTTTTGTATTATTCTTATTTGCTGAAGAAAATATAACTATTATTAATTTCGCGATGCTGAATAGCATACCGAAAAAGGTAAAGGCCGGGGATTCACAAAATATAGTCTGTTGTGGTAACTCAAAAAATCGACGGAGTACCCCTTTAACGAGCTTGCTGCATATAACATCTTACAATGTACAGCGTATTTTTAAAGTTAGCTTAATCCAGGCCATTATTTGACTTTACGTCGTCCATATATATATTTATAAATCTATGTTTAAAATTATGAAGGTGAATGAACCGTACTAGGGTCTGAAAAAACTGGCACCCTTCTGATTGGAAACACTTCGTTTATGTACAGGTAGTAAACGCCAGAAAGCCAATGTGGCGTGGTGTAGCGAAACGCATTGTGAACAATGTGCTTCTCTTCTGTCGCTGCCAAGTCGGCTGCGTTTTGATCTTGTAAAAACATAAAAAAATATAATTATGTTTTAATAATATATAAAAAAGAAAAAAGGTGCCATGGTGTTGTGGGCAGTTTACGCGACCGGGTGTTGGGACATCCAGAAATCGAATCCTGGCACAGCCAAAGATTGTCTTACAACGGTTTCTAACCTTTGCTCGATTCCATCAAGTACGGTTCATTCACCTGCACATTTTCGAATATTTCCTCTTTGGAGACCGCCTAAGGTAATAAAAGTGCCCCGCCATATATATATATATATATATATATATATTTGACGTCATGGGTCACGTGATATAACTAGGGTGTGTACTTTCCGGTGTTTATTTGTGAGAAAAATCGGCGGATGTTTTTCGGTGTTTATTTGTTTTCAAAACACCGGTGTATTTCGGTGGAACGTCTCACGACAAGGCTAAAATCGGTGAATATCGGTGAAAAAAGCGATTGATCACATACAGAGAGTTCCGATTTTATTCACATAGTTCATACACTTCTTCTATAGGAAGCAACTATTTCTCACACTTGGTTATCATAGTAGATGCAAGCATACTTTCATGCTTGCATCTACACGCAAGGAACGTGCTGCCGTCATGGCAGCACGTTCCTTGCGGTTCGCAACCCGCAATTATGAAAACGCACGCTCCTGTACGACACGTACGTTGGCAGTGTCTTCCAGGAACCACAGCAACCTCTGAATACATGGCTTGCACCGACATCACTTGGCCAGACACAATGAGGAAAAGGCACGTGAGAGCCTACCCTCCACTGTGTTAATTTTTCCACAAAAGGGGGCCATGGGAGACACAATAGAGGAAAGGCGTATTAGAGCTTAGCTTCCACTGGGTTCACTAGACGCTTTTGACCCCCAGAAAGGAGGGCGCACTGACGCCACCTGCAAGCCATGTATAAACACTGGGAGAATGCAGGATCCACGAGATAACGCGTTTGACGAACCTCTACGGGGAAAGGGTTCGCTAGGTCGGAAACTAGCAACGACCGGTGTTTTTCGGTTTTAACCAGGGCGTAAATATCCAACCACCGGTGTTTTTCGGTTTTAACCGATTTTATATTTTCGTCACCGACGGATGTTTATCGGTGTTTTTCGGTTAAAACCGGAAAATGCACACCCTAGATATAACCAAGGTATGTAACCAAGGTGTGTCAATATTTCGCCAAACGTAACCAGTCTCGGAAAAGGTCTGACTCAGACCGAAACGTCGACAAACTTTACGAATAATATGTTTTAAAAACTCCAACAACAGTCTCAAGCGCGTTTTCTGCCGTATATATATATATATATATATATATATATATATATAGTTTCATTTATAGCATCTATATCTATATCGGTATCTCGATGTCTATAACTAGATCGAGCGCGTTGTCCACCACGGTTTAGCAGTTAGTGACGAAACGCAGTCCAGTAACGTACGTCTTGCCCGGAGGGAGTGGAGCGGGGAGGAAGGGGGCGGAGAGGAGAGGGAACGTATTCGTCAATATCTGCCCGTAGGGTTGCTCACTTCTCCCGCAGCGAACCCCCAGAAGCGCCTCCAGGTCACGGCGCGCTAAGATATAAGATCGCTGCTAGCGAGGAAAAGTTAAAGAGGGGGCTAGAGAGGGGGAAAGAGAAGCCTTCAACTCCGGCGGCTGAGACGGTGGGTACCCTTCGGAGCGGGAGCGGGGGCTTCCAATATTGACGTCTCCCACGGCGGCGGGTTCGACCGCCGGGTCCCCAGCCCCAAAGGAGAGAGCCTCTCCGTTATATTATTGGGAAGCTGAACCATATACGTGAGTCGAAGCAAGAACGCGCCGAGCGTTTTGGTTGCTGCCCTCTTGGTTCGCTGTCACGCCGGGAAAAGGGAAAGGGCGGGGGGGGGGGGGGGGGCTGAAAGACACGCGGGGGGCTCAACACAGTCACCGGCTGTTGTCTACTGACGGACGAAGGTTGAGGGTGAGGGCGTTATGGCGCATCCGCCGATGTTCGCGACTGACAGCTTGATCTCTGCGCTGCGTTTTGGTCCGTTCCACGTCGACTTAGAGTTCTCTTTGTTTATTGTCACGTTCTTATCCGTGCAGTCGTTCTAGGGCGTTTTTTTCTTCTTCTCTTCTCGCCCTATCGTCCGGAGGTGGCCATGCACGAAGAGGGTGACGGTCTAGATGTGTTCCCCTTACACTGTTTTCTCCAACGGCTTGTGCATGTCGTGCGTGTGCGTGCATGCTTATGTGTGTGTGTGTGTGTATGGTAACACGGCATCGGGTTGTTTTGTTTTTTTTTTGGGGGGGGGGGGGGGAGAAGGAGTTTACGTCGTAGCGCTTTGCAACGTCTGCTCGTCAAAACCCATTTGACAACAGCCTTCGTGGTCGTTACCCGTCCGCCATGCTGTCGCAGTTCTGTGTTGCATCTTCCTTTGATTTTATGATTTCTTGCGCTTGGTTTCTTTGTGTGCGCTGACAAGGTTGGTGGTTGGGGGACTTGGGGGCGGGGGGTGAAAGGGGGAGTGGGGTGTTGAGATGCTAGGGCGAGTGTCGTTTGGAGGACATGCGGACGGCGAGAACGGGAAAATGAGAATAGCACGTTTTTGGTTCAGCGCGTGATGCGGCAATGTTTGGGATATGTTCCGGTCGGCTGTTTTCGTTCGTCGACAAGGCCACGTCCGGGTGGCGTACTAAGAACGCGATGAAATAATAGCGATTCGTAACGCTCTGCTTCTTTCGAAAAAAGACAGTACTTCGGCTCTAAACAAAGATCGCTTGTCGGTATTCAATCGGATTGTCCTTGTTTTTTTTTATTCTGACGACGTGTACAATAATCCGCACCAAATCCAATATTACTTATATATAAAAAGGCAATAAGAGTTTGCTACTACTAAACATACAATCTAAATGTATGGCGTAAAAAAAACATTACGTTTGTAAGCTTGCGAAGATAGCGTAAAGGCCGTGGCCACACTTCTAATACATCATACGAAAGACAACTTGCAGACACAAGCCGTTGATTTATCTGCACCTCTTGCAGTCGTCCATAAAAGTGTCGGGAGTGTCGTTCCTAAGTTCTTCTTTCCGTCGTCTCTGAACCAGTGTTGAACCGGAACCGAACGAAGAACCGGTACCGAACCTTTTTCTTCTTGCCGAAACGGAACTGAACCGAACCGAAATCTTCACCGCCATCTTGGAACCAAACCGGAACTGAACGGAAAGAAATATAACGGTAACCGGTTCAAAACGGGTCACGATATTTTGTCTTCATGTTGTTGTTATCAGAAATTGAATATATGAGGATACAAATTGGGCAGAGCTCTGTATTTCTATGAACTGATTATTTCGTTACGTACAAAATTGCAATGTACGAGAAGCTGCAGCTTTCGGGAGCTTTTGTATTGACACTATGATCAATCATGTGTCTCGGCAATGTCACGTCACGTGGCTTCGTGACGTCACTTGAGCTATTTAACGTGACACACTGATTGAAGTCGATTAAAATTGAGAACATCAATAGATTAATTACAGTTGTTGACACCGTGACGTCACATGACATCACGAATTCGCACCGCGAGCCACGTGATACAGGGGGCGAACTCGATTCTCATTTGCCCGAGTCGTATGCTCAGGTACATGGCAATCAGCATCACTAAACATTCTGCTCATATTCAATTAGAGATGAAAATAGCCAAACATGAACAATATCTGAAGCTTAGCTCATGCTCTATGCCAGGCACGTAGCCAGGGGGGGCCCATGGGGCCTGCCCCCCCCCCCCCCCCCCTGAAATCTTTCATTTTAATGGGACCTCCTCTCCCTCATCCCCCTCATGCAGCATTTTGTCATGGGCGGGCTCCCCCCGAAACAAAATCCTGGATACGTGCCATGGGCGGGCTCCCCCCGAAACAAAATCCTGGATACGTGCCTGCTCTATGCTTTGCCATCCCCAGTGCATGACTATGATTAACACTGACAGTTTATGAATTGTGTCAGATAACGTGGCCGCCTGTTCTAATTACGAGTTGAAGAGTGGAAAGCTGTATCTCTCCTTTATTTTTTCTGCATCTACCATTGCGCGGAGAGAAAAGTTATGGGATGATTTTGCAAGTTATCAATGTCAGGGATTAGTTCTTAGCGGTATTTACTGAATCACAAGAATTGTAGCACCGTCTATTTTACAACACGTAATGATATGCACATGTACACATTATTAAGACGCCCATACATGTTTTTGTTGTCGCTGTACTGCAGCAGAAATTTGCCCCAGAGAAGAGAAGCATTGAAAGGACTAGATGTGACTCGTCAGTTCGATGTTACATAGAACTGCAAGTGTGTACGGGAGGGATACCTGTAATGAAAGATCCATAGTGGCCTCAGAGGGACAGCCGAACGCTGGCAACCGCTCTTGGTCTCATAGGAGTGTCGTTCCTAAGTTCTTCTCTAGGTTCAACCACCTCCGTATTTCGGTTTTGGGTGAACTTTATAAGCGATGGAGGATTACTTATAACAAGTGATAAAAACATAATTCTAGAATTAACTCCTCTAAACGGAGAAAGGAGTTCCTCAGAAATAGAATTGTATCTAATAAAAAATGAAACAAAAAAAAAAAGAAAAAAAAAGGGGGGGGGGGGGGGTAGTTTTAAAGACATAGTTTGTTGTAAAGGTTCATCTCCCCCGCATCTCCGGCAGAGAAAAAAGGACCAAGAAACTATTAAAAACACCCTTGCCAGAAAGAGTGTTTTTCTTAGTGGCAGACACACGGTTTTTGACGACGCTGCACCAAGCAAGACTAATTTGTGCCTCTGAAATAGATGGCTTGCACAGAGCGCGAAACATCTGCAGTGTGTATTTTGCACCACCGAATTCGATTTTCTCATCAAGAACAAATCGCAATGACCAACAGTCTATAGCGCGACGACGTCACTTGCAAACCACGTTAAACAGTTCAGTTTTCTGGTTAAATGCGATGTTCGCCCCAGTAGCAAAAGTATATGTCCAAATCGTAAAGTTGTACAGCATATATAGCAGTCTCGCGATGTATATTTCAGCCTAATAAAACGTTATAGCGCAAGACTGATAATGCACAGAGTCGTAAAGGTAAGGCCCAAAACAAATGCGCGTAAAACCCAATGTAACAATAGCCTCCCGAGGTGATATTTTGAGAGGTATTAAGTTGGTGCAAGTTGATGCCCAAATGACATTGATGTTAGGATTCTAAAAACCTTACTATGTCCTTCGCGATATTTATGAGCAATTAGGAGTATCACTACACATTTATGTATTTACTTTTGCTGTAAAGCATCGTGTATTGGATTCTTTTGAAGAATATCACGTATTATCTATATCTTTCTACAACGTTTATGTATTTGCCTCGATACTTATTATGTGCGCACAAAGTCCATTTTGGCATACCCCACAACCCGGTGTTTCTGAATACCAAACAGCGAACAGAAAAGCCCGTTTCCTCAGTTCGTCTCAACATCTGGCGTATTTTCGTGGATCGTCCTCCCACTTATGTTTCAAGCGGTTATGTTGACTTCATACAATCAAATATATTGATGATAATAAAATATAATTAATTACTGACATAACTGACTGATTTGACAAGAATAATAAAGGGTCGATCGCGTTAAATATATACATTATAAGAAAATGCTTCCGCAAATTATGTGAAAGATGATCTGCAAATATCTTCCGGCTTTTTTATCCCGATAGTCGCATGTATAAGTACTTTGGGAGAGCCTTAAACAAATGTCTGGTTTTGAAGGTGATTGAAAGAACTATGTGTCCCTGACACATATAACTTGTAAATCATATAAAAATCAATTTTTTCTCCTTTCTTTTATGAATATCTATTTTATGTGTATGTAGGCTGTACTAAAGCAAAGTACACAGGGGCGCGTAACGGAACTATCACGATTTCGCACGCGAACCGTCAAAACTTGACCAATTAAGTAGCTGCCTTGTTGAAATACTGCATTTTATCTTAAACGAGAAAAATATAAGTTAGTACGGGTGATACTTATTTGCAAATTTAATTGGCCGGCACCTTGTCAAGAACTAAACTCAACAGCCAGGCTTTGCCAGCTTATCGTATATAAGAAAGTATTCACTTGGGTAAGGGTAAGTTTAGCCCAGATTCGGTTTGCAAAGTACACAG
Organism: Ixodes scapularis; assembly: GCF_016920785.2. Classification (NCBI taxonomy): domain Eukaryota; kingdom Metazoa; phylum Arthropoda; class Arachnida; order Ixodida; family Ixodidae; genus Ixodes; species Ixodes scapularis. The sequence goes on from NW_024609839.1 coordinate 15,431,699, forward strand.
GGGCACGTGACGGCGCTATGACGGTTACGCAGGAAACAGTCAGAAATTGAGCAATTAATTAGCTGCCATGTTGAGATACTACATTTCATCTTTAACAAAAATTATCAATTAGTAGAGGTGTTGCCTATTTGCAAATTGAATTGACCCGCATCTTGTCAAGAACAAAACTCAAGAGCCAGGCTTTGCAAGCTTATCTTGTATAAGAAAATGTTTACTTGGGTACGGGTAAGTTTAGACCATATTTGATTTGAGCACGAACGTGCGTATAGATTAGAGTGAACACTGTTGATCACTCCTTTCTGCATTATTCGTCGCCTCGATCACGTTGCTGACTGTAAACAATGTCGGTTAGTAAAACAAGCGTTTTGATTGCCGCTCAGTGTTTTTATAAAAGATAGACTGAAAAAGCTTGTCCTAAAACTTTCGTGACATTTTGAAAATATTATTGCTTTTAGTTCAGCTGCGTCGTCCTCATTTACATTGTGAAACGTATTTCGTAAACTACATTTCACAATATACATGGCCACGCAGTGGGCATTTTATTATTTTGTGCATTGCAAATAATTCCTTAGCTCAAGTGGAGAACTACGATTCAATTTTTAATACTGCGTCGTAAAGTTGTACCAATCGCGGGTATTCTATGCGACCTGCCGCACTTCGCGGCGACCTCTCAATTTAAGTAAAATATGCGACTGAGGTAAACTAATGAATATTGAGTCACAAGAATAAGATGTTTTGTACGTTAATCTATATTTTATTTTACTGTTGCGTCGAAATTAAATAACGCAATTTTTTTATTTTTTGCACCTAAAAATAGAAGTGGATGAACGATAAAAAAAAAAAAGATATATAAAGTTACTCCGTTCCCGACCGCCCTTTCGCCAAAAAAAAAAAAAAAACAACGCGGAAAATATATTATCAATTTAATGGTTCAAACTGGTTCGACCCTGTTCGAACCGTTATTTATGCTCCAGGTACTCAAAGAGAACTGAGCCGAAAACCGTGAACCCAAACGCAAACCGAACCGAACAGACAACAAAAAAAATCGGTTGCACATTTTGGTTTGGATACACATACCGAAAGCGCACTGCCCTACTTTTCTGCACCGGTGCAGGAAGTGCAGACCGGTCGAGCGAAGCTACTGTCTCTGGCGCGTTTCGTTCTTGAATGGCGATCCTATCAAATTGGCCGTAGAAAAACTGTGGTTCGAAGCATACAATTGTACCGAGGAAACATGAATTGAGCATGTTTCAGCCGTGTCCGCCCACACTTTTGATGTCACGTCGGCAGCGAAAACTTGATACTGGATGAGCCGTCTGACTACTGCTTAAAGCAACTGTCGGGAACCGGGACGCAATATAAAATAATACCCGTAGCGGTAGACGGATCGAACGCCATAGGCGAACGCGAGGAAGTGAGTACCCAAGACGACGTTCGAATAAGACTGTGAATTTGTGGTCTCTAAATTGCCAAGACCCTGCTGCGCTCGATACGCGGCGAATCGATTCCCACGCCGTCGCGAGTTTTTGTTCCGCATATTGTTGTTATAAAACTGGTAAGCGCTTTGACCGACAGAAGACGCTAGGAGTATAGCGCCGACTGCTACGGCAATAAATGTGCGCGCGGACAAATGCGCTTCTTTATGGATCGGTAGAGGCTCTGTGCCGTTGTTGCATCGATGCACATTCATTTGTACGAGCTACAGGTATGACACCGCTACAGACAGGTAGCAAAGTGAAAATGTATTCCGAACCGACCACAACAAGTAGGTACTCACACGGATGTTTGCACCAAAGCGCTCTAATTTCTCATTTACATTAATGGTTCACATTAACAGTCTTGTGTTTACACCAACATATTGTTGCATATGTTTCTCCCCCCATATTTTTGTAATGTACGCGGCCCTGTTAGCTGATAGCCGCATGCGTGTTTTGCTCTTTGTATTTGTCACTCGTTCGAAATCAATCGACCCTCTCATGAATGGATCCTTTAAGCCGGAGTGACACTGTTCATACGTCATACGTAAGACAGTCTGACAGAGATTAGTCACCGCGATATCCGTGGTTCGAATGCCGCTTGTCAAGTTTCTCGTTCACCTCGTCGCCATGCGGCATTCCAAGCATGGATCATATGGTTACTCGCGTTCGAATCTGTAAGCAGACTGTCTTTCGTATGATGTATAAGCAGTGGGACGCCTGCTTTAGGGAGCAGTGCGTTTATGCATATATGCACGTATGCAGGGGTACTTTTCATTATCTTAGTGGTCTCCAAGAAGGAAATTTTCGCAAATATGCGGTTGAATAAACCGTACTTGATCGAATGAATCTAAGTTTTTGCGAATCCACCGAAAATCAAAATATTTGGCAGAGCGTTGATTTGTAATCTGGGGTTCCCAGACCGGACATTGGGAAACCCAGAGTTCAAATCCTGGCTCGGCCAAATATCTTGAATTTCAGTGGTTTCGTGTAAACTTCGATTCATTCGTTCTCATATTTTTGACTACACGTACAGACACACACACACACACACACACACACACACATATATATATATATATATATATATATATATATATAATTTCAAGTAATGAAGTCGCACTTCGAGGCGTTGCTGGAGTTTTAAAGCATTTAGTGAGTCGGCGTTTCGGCTTGAGTAAGGCCTTCTTCAAGACTGTTTGCCAAAAGCGGTTGCAGAGTTGTTTTCGGTCTCTACACACCTGGATCGCGTCACGTGTCAGATCTTACGTAAAACTGCCTAAGTGAACAACGCTGCTATACTCCGTTTCACCCCACGCCCGGTCGCAACGGACGCCACCAGCCATAGGAGCCAACCAAAGGCCGGGTCAGTTCCCGTGACCCCAGGAACGGAGTGCCGTCACGCGGGGAAGGCGCAGTCACGTTCACAGGGTTGGAGTGGCTCGGATGGCCAGCAACGTATGCCTCGGAAGGATGTAAGGCAAAACAGAGCTCAATCGACGAGAAAAAAAAAAAGTATGAAGAAAGCGCACACAATAAACCAAGCAAACGCTCGGTCCGCCCGCATAAACAATCCCCCTGCATGCAAAACAAAAAGACGCACACACAAAGGGTGAAAATGCCTGTCGAAGGTCACGACCCGTTGACTCATCGACACATAATACAGAAAGGTACACGGGGAAATGCAAGGGTTGAACTAATGGGATTGAATTAGCTATAGTCACACCGTTACAGGTGATCGAGGTTGATTGTATGCATAGATGACATTATGCCGGGATCTTCATTAATCCCGGCCAGGATTGAATTAAATTTGTGAATAAGATACGATTCTCTCTGCTCGCTAGCACGGTTGCTTTTGAAATTATATTGTAAAAATTTAACGTCCAGCTTGTTAAACGTCTGTTTGTGTAATGCCATTATGTTTTGAAGGGGACATTGGGAAATGAATGTATGTGTGCATGTATGTATGTATGAATGAATGTTTTTTATGTATATATGCATGTACGTTTGTATATATGCATGTATGTATGTATGTATTTTATGAATGCATGCAGTATGTAAGTATGTATGCTTATGAATGCATGCAGTATGTATGTTTATGTATACATTCATGTGTGTATGCTTTTGTATATATTGCCGCCCGCAGAGTCGATAAAGAAACGCTCAGTCACGGAATTCTAGAGGATTCGCGTTCATTGTCGCCCCAGACGTAACTTTCCTCCAGCTTTCTTGTTCTCGAAAGTGCCAGTTCATCCTTGCCCCGAGCGCGCGACGCTCGAACTTACTTTGCCGAACTAGTCTTCGAGAAGAGGTCTTCCAAGTCTGCCGCGACGACCCGACATCTGGTAACCTTGGCTACAACAGGACTCTTGCACGGATACGAGAAAAATACTACTGGCCCAAGCTCCCGAACACCGTACACCTCTACATCCGTTCGTGCCGCGAATGCCAACGACGCAAGAAACCACCGTCGAAGCCGGCAGGTCTCCTGCAAGCGATCGCTCCCCCGACTGCACCGTTCCAGCAGATTTGAATGAATCTTCTTGGACCTTTCCCGCTGTCAATGCAGGGAAACCGTGGATAATCGTGGCAAATGATTATCTCACCAGGTACGCCAAGGCAAAAAGCACTCCCGTCGGGAACCACCGTGGAAGTAGCCAAGTTCTTCGTTGAGTCTATCGTCCTCCGACACGGGGCTCCCCAAGTCCTGATTACGAACCGAGGTTTCTTGTTCATTTCGCACCTGACACAAGAGATACTACGCTTGAGCCACACCGACCACCGCCGGACCCCGGCGTACTACCCACAGACCAACGGGCTGACGGAGCGACTAAACAAGGCCATCGCCGACGTGATCTCGATGTACGTGGACAAGACGTGGGATGAGGTGTTGCCCTACGTCAGGTTTGCGTACAACACGGCGGTTCAAGAAACCACTGGGATTACGCCTTTTCAGCTGGTGCACGGCAGGAATGTGACGACGATGATCGACGCCATGCTGCCCCACGACCCGACAGACGACGGCAACGACGACGCCCAGCTTCTCAACCAACGAGCGGAAGAGGTACGCCAGCTAGCCCGCCTTCGCATAAAGGACCAGCAACGTGTCGACGCTGGCTGGTACAACGTTCGTCGCCGCGACATGGAGTTCCAGCCCGGAGACAGTGTGGGTGTTGACGCCCATTCGCCGCCGCGGACTCGGCGAGAAACTGCTAAAACGCTACTTTGGACCCTACAAGGTCATTCGCTGCCTTGGGGACTTGAACTACGAGGAGCTCCCCGACGGAACCCGACCATCAGGACGTCGCCAGCCACGACCCGAAGTCGTCCACGTAGTTCGACTCAAGCCATTCTACGCGCGTTAGAATTGTTGCACCGCATGTATATTTCGTTTCACCGTAATTTGTTTTAGCCATTTCTGTTTTCCTTCCGCTTTGCATCGGGACGATGCACTTTTAAAAGGGGGGATAATGCCGCTCGCAGGGTCGATAACGAAACACTCGGTCACGGACGTCTAGAGGATTCGCGTTCATTCTCGCACCAGACGTAACTTTCCTCCTGCTTTCTTGTTCTCGAAAGTGCCAGTTCATCCGCGCCCCGAGCGCGCGACGCTCGAACTTTCTTTGCCGAACTTTCGATATCGTGACGCATGGTAGATAAGCAGCTGCCCGCGACCTTGTGTCAGTCTCGCTAGCGCTCTGTACTACCGCCGAATCGCCGCCCGCTTTTCTGCTGCCTCGACGCTTTTTCGTTACTTATTTTTGTTCGGAACAAGTTCGCCAATTAAACCTTTATCCTTCAGTCCAGTGTTCGGCTTCTCGTCACCTTCATTCGTGACAATATGCGTGAATGAATGAACGAATTAAGAATTCACATGCAGATTTTTTTCATGCGTAACCCGGCACTTTGGTGATTCGGTAACAATTAAATATTCGAAAGCATTCCTTCTGTAAAAAACAAACAAATAAAAAAACGAGTTATCGCACGGGCGCGCTTAAGGAGCACTGTTCTGAACCTCGCCAAACGTTTCGTTTTCAAGCTTAAAAAAATAACCAGGAGTCCTTGAACTTTAAAACCGCATTCTCACTGCTCATATCCCATACAAAAGACACTGTGTTTCTTCGAGACATGATCTGCAAACACGCCTTCAGCGTGTTCTAAGCATATTCGCTTCCGACATTTGTGAGGTTCAGACATGTCGGCAGACAGTTTTGTTACGCCCGATGTAACATGACCATTATACAAAGGAAAACATGACTCAGGCAGTGGATGAAGAATTTTTTGTGTGACGCATTAGCAGTAGGAAACGAACAAAATGATCTCGGACTAAATGGTCCCGAAAATAAATGGTCCTGGACAAAATAGTTCCAAATGAATTAGTCCCGGACAAAATGTTCCCGGTTAAAAAGGTCTCGAACAAAATGGCCCCGGACAAAGTGGTCCCGGTAAAAATTGCGCCGCATCAAACAGTCCCGGCTACATATGGTGTAACAGTTCGCTCGCTCATTTCAGGATTAGTCGATTCTTCGTACTTGATGCAAATCGCACGAACAAAAAAGTGCATGTTTTAAAGGATACTTAAGTTCTAAAACGTTAACCTCTTTAGCGTTTATTTATTCGTTTAAAAACAGAGTGTGTGCTAGCACCTGAGCCGAAGAGAAGCACAAAGGTTATTTTAGAATCAACATATAATAGTACCCCCCGCCCCCCCCCCCCCCCCCCAATTTACAGTATTTGTCGGCGCAAAAATAAACTATGTACCGCCGAATGGATATTCTCCGCTCAAATGTTGTGCTAACAGTCTGAACCAGGTGTCAAAGTTTAAAAAATCTCAATGAAAATTTTCAAATATTTTTGCAAATTTCAATTTAAAAATGGCGGTCAACGGAGCTCTTTGAATATATAGAGCTGAATGGTGCCAGTCAGCGAAAACGGAGAAAAACGGGCCCATTTTCCTATAAAAACTTTCAGAAAATCACTCATGCATTTAAAATTATTTAACGACTACTTCTGAAACTTTGGCATCTGGTTGGGACCGTTGAGACTACACTTTGGCGGAGAATGAGCATTTGGCAATGAGCACTTAACTTTTGCGGTGAAAACAAAAACTGTAAATTGTTTGGAGGACACGCTGTGCATACACCACGTAGTGTATTTTTAATATTTGGCCTATTCGGCACAAAAGGAAAACAGATTCTTCCATAACACGGTGACACAGAAAGGAATCTGCATGATAGTCTGTATAATAACGTCCTTGATTTATCGTCTACATGCATTTTCGTTTCATCTCTATTTCGCGAATTTGAAATGCTAGAAAAAACCTTTGCAAGATATGTGACTACTTTCATCCCCCCCCCCCCCCCCCCAAATTACGTTTCAATTAAGCTAGAGCGCAGGTGACTCTACGAGCTGCTAGATCCAGTCCAGCAGTGCTCAACACAAAACGTGCAAAAGGAGGTCGTCGAATCTTTAATCTGAAGTCATTTACTGTCCCACAAAGCAAGGCCGGCGGTGTCTGTAGCCGTTGTCTGTAGCAGCGTAAAACGGCAGCTAAACTCCCATTGGCTGAACTAAACGGCACCTATATTCCCATTGGCTGCGATGCGTCAAATCAAATGCTCGGTCACGGAAGCCGACGGTGCCGCTCGAGATCAAAGCGGACGCACCTCAAAAATAAAACATAAGGAAAAGCACAACAACGCAGACGCATCATCACGAAAGCCGCGGAGCCGGCGGGGTTCACCGCGCCTGCGCAGTGGGGGAGCGTGATGTCGATGTCGGAGCGTCGTGGGGAAAATGAAGACGTGGCACGCTGCTTTTGGGAAAGCGCTGCCCATATAGGATTACTTTCCAATCCCTACACGCAAGCAGCCTTAAGAGTCTTCTTTGTAATTTTTTTTTTGTATGTCATAACCGACTAGTCGAATCACGCGCAGAGAGCGCATCGCGACCTTGCGCTTTTAATCTACGCGTATGTCATTCCGTTGTCACTTCCAGGCTTCAGCTTTGTACAGTGTTTTGACTTATGCAAACTGGAGCTATAGAGCCGAGTAAGCGATAATAAAAAAAAAATGTGACGACCTTTTGGTCTGCTTTAGTTGTTTCGCAGATATATCAGGAAAGGCTCGAATATCTTAAAATATACATAAAAGAAGTGTTGAACACAGTTTCAAAGCAAAGCTCACTGAAACAATCAAAGAACGCACAAATAGCACTTGAAACCATTTTTCCCGGTTTGTGTTTGTGAACATTCTGTCCGGGACCATTTTGACCGAGACCATTTTTTTCGGGACAGCTTTTTCCTACACTAATTAGCAGTCTGACTGCGGCTGTAGAGCGTAGTTCCCATATTGCGAAAAAAAAAACAATAACCAGCGCACCTCGATGACACTAGAGAAAACGAAAATCTTGACCACCGAGTAGTCTACATTGTTAGTGCTTGGTATATAAACACGCTTTGTTAAAACCGGTGAAAAACACACAGATCGAGAAAAAATATTATTCAAAAGCGCTAACGTAAACGAAAGAACTAAGGCGCCCGATCACAGTGCAATCAGTTAGAGCGGGCACAACATTGGTGCTATTTCCCATTTTAGTGCAAAGCTACGTCGTACAGTCTCAATATTTGCCACTCTGGAAGGTGCCTTCCATTCGAACTTTTCACCACACTACCAGATTTAATGACGACAGTTTATCTATAAAACAAAAATGCTTGTTTGAGAATATTGTGTGACGCGCAGAACATGTACAGGCAGCTGTCATTGTATTCGCTTCTTAATTTGAAGGTTTGTTTACCCAGAACAAAGAATTAGCCACAATCAATATTTATGAAAAACAAATTTGCCTATAGCGTTTCGGTCAACAAAATGTACATTGAATGTCTGCCAGCAGTGTTTGCCTTTTATTCGCCTAGATGAACCCCACTCGAAGACGGCTGATGAGTCCTCGTCCTCTGGGAGACTATTTATACCGAGTAATAATTTTTTATTCGAAACAAAATTTAGAAAAAGGCGTCTTTACTGCTACGTGAAAGCCGTCATCAGTATATATTTCTTGAGTTCGGTAAACATTCGATTGGCGAACAACCATCACATTCTGGAAAGTAATTACGTAAAATTTCTATATTAACTTATGGATTTGTGAAAAAAGATGTATGGTTTCAATTAGAAACTTGCTGAGTGTCATCTGAACCCACTAAATCGATACTTTTCAGAGATAATTCGAGCGCGGTGGAAGCGTAGTAGTTGCGCTAAATGTACAGTCTCCGGCAATATGAAAGACCCACCGGGAGCGCGTGACCGAGGCGCTGGCTGGCGGAGGCGCTGCGAGCGCTCCGAGCAATCCCATTCTGCTTCAAGGAAAGGACGCTCACTCGGGCTCAGCTAAAGCGAAACGCGCTTATCAGATTGCGCTGAGCCCCAAGTGAGCGTCCTCCCCTCGAGGCAGAATAAAATTGCCCGGAGCGCTCCCAGCGCCCCGCCAGCACCGCCTCGGCCACGCGTTCCCAGTGGGTCTTTCATATTGCCGGAGACTGTACCACTCGTGAGGCTGGGGCTATGATAAGAGACGGTGAAATAGCGCGGGCGCCTTATCGCACGGGTGGCCTTGTTCCTGCTGTATGAGTGGTAACTTTAGCGCACTACTGCGCTTCTCACGCCCTCAAAGCCTGTCTGAAAATTACTGATATAGTGGTTTTAAATGACGCTCAGGAAATTTCGAACTATAATCATTACTTCATTTTCAGAACTTAAAAAAGTTAATAAAAGAATTTTAGTTAATTACTTACCAAACTGTGACGGCTGTTTGCCCCTTGAATATCCGCCGAGCTTAAGAAACTTACAGTGAAGACGACATTCACGTAGCGGCAAAGACGCCTATTTGAAAATTTGTTTTTAATAAAAAAAGATTACCACATACATACTTTGCCGTGTAAAAAAAGACGATCGCCTTGCTTTTGTATTCCATCAAATGCAACGAAGCAGCAATAGCACTAACACGCAGTTACCGCAAACAGTATGTAGCCCGACCAGTCTTGGACAAAATACTCGATAAAACAATGTAAGTTAAGTTACTAAATACCTGCTTCATAAAGTATTTCAACTACTATTCAAGTTACTTTCACTGTGAAGTATCTTGAGTAGAGTACAAATACTTAGAAATGTCATTCAATTACCTTTGAAGATACTTCCGCATTGCGTAATTTGTATCGACGTCAGTGACCAACACATTTATACGGTTGCGAAAATCTGGTTTACAAGAATAGCTTTAGCACGTAACAACATAAAAAGGCAAACAGATCCTAGGTTTATTTTGTGCAGTCCAACTATAAGGGTCAGGATATTGTCACGAATGACAAATGAAGAGGCGGCGAATAACTGAAAAAAACTGAACGTTTAATGGGGCGAACTTGTGCCCAAAACAAAATAGAGAAAGGTTAGCGTCGTAGGTGTCGATGTCGGTGAAACAGCAGCACCGAGCGCTGGGCCGAGACTAACACCGAACCGCCACGCCGAGCACCTTTTGTGCCGGCGTGGGTTTCTGGAACATTCGGCGCAGAACTTTCGGCACGTAGAATATTCGTAACTCAATCAGATGTGAATTTTTTCGAACTTACGAGAACGCCAAGTTGAAAGAATGAATAAAAGAGCATTCCGCTGACTGGAATCGACCTTAGACCTTCCGCGCGACAGTCCAGCGCGGTAACTATTCGGCCACGAGCTCGCTTGGTGACGCGTCTGGCAACATCACTGATACATGTTAGAAAACATTTTGGGACTGACATCGCTGAATATCACGTCCTGCGGCGAACCTTAGATGCATCGTTTAACTACAAACCTTATTTCCTATGCGGGGGATTCACTATAAACGTACTTGGGATACGAATATGAGTGAAGGGAGAACAAAGAGAACCTACGTAATAGCCACGGCAGGGGTCGCACTTTCAACGCGTAGTTTGCGTTCAGGAAGGCACTCAATTTCGGGAACGCTTTGTTGGGATTTTGAGAGGTCATCCAGCTTTTGTTCGTTTCCTATCCCGTTCTCTGCTTATCAATTTTCGCCGACAGACAGTGTTCGCGAGAGGAATAAGTAACGGACTGACGACAAAAGAAAAATGAACAAAATAAAACTACGACGTTTTGCCGCAGCGGGGTTAAATATACAAACAAAACAAAAATGTCTTTTCTCTTTGCGTCCACTCCTCATTTTTTTTTATTTGTTATTTTCTTGAAACTCAAGTCTGCATAGATGCCGTAGGTCGTTTCCCGGTCTGCGTTGTGCCTCAGTGTGACGATATTTACTTCCGTAAAACCACCCCTTTTCTTCAAGGATTTTTCGGGGAAACTCTGGAAAACACAAGCGCCTTTGGGAAGGCGAGGAAAAAACCTTTATTTAACGAACTTTGGGTTGCAATATGAGTCACAATCGGCAAAAAAAATTGATTTTTTTTTACGAGCTCAATTAAAGTTACCGTAGCTAATCGGAACTAGCAATAGGATTTGGTTGCTCGAAAGAATGTTCACGTTTGCTCGCGCCACGCCCACGCCACTTCATACAAAAAAATTCGGAAAATGGCGGAATGTAAAAAAAATGTATTTGAGATATTGAGTAAAAGATACTCAGAAATGTAATTAAAATGGGGTATCAAATACTCTAAATTAAAAGTATTCGCTCTCGCGAATACGTTTAATTTAGAGTATTTTAAGGTACTTTAAAAAAAGTATTTGAAATACAGTATCTTGAGTAGAGTATTTGAGATAGGCACAAGTCTGAGCCCGACCAGTCCGCGCGGCGCAACGCCAATTGTGACTCGCGTTAGGACGTGAAACCAGCAGCTGTCATGTGTTGCTGACAATCTCTCTCTCCAATGGCCTTGCTACGGTGTGACAAACGTCAACACGAGCAACCAAGGTATTTGCCGGGGATACCACACAAATCTACTCATTTATTAAAAGTAAGACACGAAGTGCAACTTTGCCTCGCCATGTAAAACAATTTCACGTCGACGTAAACATCCGGGTAGCCTCGTAGGGTCAGGCGTTTGCGGAGGAAAATCTTCGAGCAGCCGACCGGTGCCACGTCTTCATTTTTGGTGTTATTTTGTTCTTTGCTCTAGAAATCTCCGACCGGCGTTCACCGAGGCTCCCTTCCGCGCAAATATTGAACCATCGATCCAACATCCAGGGGGGCAAACATTAGGCGGCCCTGGTTTGCGAATACATCAAAGTGCACCTGGTCACGTCTTATCTATACCCACGTTAAAGCCTCCCTTTTTCCTGCGACGTTCAGAAAAAAAAATCAAACATGTTGCAGCCCACACGAGCATAAAATGTCAAGCACCGCGGCGCCTGAGAAAAAGAAAACATAAACGACCCTAGGCTTGGAATACAAGGTACGATCAAATAACTGTGAAGATAACGAGAAGGGACTCGAAGCCGGGAGACAAATTTGTCCCCGAATGTGACCGAGCACTAAATCCGTTCACTGTCTTGCTGTCTTGTTTTTTTTTTTGTTTTTTTTTTTTATTTATTGCATGTTACGTCAGCCACGCGTCTACGTTGATGTAGCGATCGGAGTTGTATAGTCGAAGTTGATGTTTTATAGGTACCCGTGCACTTATAAAAATGTTCTTTTCATTTTTTTTTTTGTGGGGGGGGGGGGGGGGGGGGAGTTTGTGATAAGCTGGCAAGCACGTCTTTCGTGGATTTTTCGGATAAAGGGACAGTTAACGTGTTCCTATTCCAGAGGAGACCGAAAACGTTTCCCGTTTGAATGTTTGTGTTTCGAGAGACATTCCTAAATAAATATTCGCATGTTTTTCAGACATCCGGGTATCCAGTTTGCGGAGTCTCGCACATTTGGTGCAATCTCTCGTAAACTTCAAAAAATAACTTTTTTTTTTGTAGTTTTCTAGAAACAAGAAAATCAAAATAATTTATTCACTCTAGAGTCATAAAGACTGTAGCTGAATCATAAAAAAAAAAACGTTTTTGAATCTTCAAATGCAACAATTGCGCGCAAAAAAAAAATCACCAGCTTGGTCAAAATGTTATTCTCTATTTATTGCTTACTCAATTTTAAGTTCATGTTTACTTCTTATTATTTGTTCACCACTCTTCCTTCATAATGCTTTATGCCTCCAGGGTATGTAAAAATAAATAAAATAAAATAAGTCACTGATCACGTGGGCGTGGTTTTCCAATCGGCGTGGAAATTTGGTGTTACATTGACTATAGACCAACAGCCTGTTTACAAACAAGCCCGCGTTTGCCCACACCAGGTGTGGGCACTGCGCCTGCTCAGAAACCGAATAGACTTTTTCCAAAACCGAGGCGCCCCATCGCGGCGAAATACCACGCAGTGCACTCTGGGAACTAGTTGGCCACTCAGCTCTGGTTTCGATTGAGCAGCATCATCTCATACTATCACGCCGCGACCGAACGCGCTGCTTGCTCTTTCGATTATCTGACTTTCCACGAATGTACAATACACTTATTCTCGTGCGATACAAAACTACTACCGAAGCACTTTCCTTGGTTCCCGAAACACCGGATATTGTGCGAGCGTATGAAAACGTAGTAAGATGTGGCTTAGTCACCTCACCCCTCGAGTGCTTCTTTGAGCTGAATTTCAATAATCCCGCCTAGTACCAGTGAAATACAATTGAAATTTGGTCACCTTGGGCCTTACACGTATTTTGTTAGCCAAACGTCCACTTCTTGTTACTTTATGGGGCGGAAAGTAAGCCGCATCCTTAAAAGAGTATCAAAGCTGAGCCCAGCGTTGACGCACGAACTTTTAAGGAAATGCAATAAATTTGACCTCACTACTGCAGAAAAGTTACTATGAAGTCTTCCTCGTGTCATCGTATATATCCCACTCAAATTTTATGCTGATAGAAGATTAAGTTTTCGCAAACGCTGAGATCGGCTAGCTACGACGGCGGCCCTAACAAGCGTCCCCTACTTATCGCTAAGCCTTTTTGGACGAGCTTTTACTGACGCCCAAGATCAGTGTCTGAACGGTGTGTCTGAAATTATATCGGCATACTCAGTCAGGAAGGAAGATAACACATAAAACATATTATGGCCATTAGCAACCATCAAATGTGCTTTGAAGAATTTCGTTCGTTTGGCGCACCGCATAAAGGTTTATGGCCGTCGGTGCACTTCCGACGAACGGTACGACATTCTTCGCACAAGTGCTCGACTTTTGCTTTCTTAAAACGGTTTGTATGTGCGAATGTGCCTATATGATTGCAGGATAACTTTATGCGCATACGCGATGTTGAATATTGGTGGAATGCAAGCGGGTGGGGATTTCACTTCCTGCAGTGCTGCGGGTCAGCACAGATAAGAGATAAGAAGTGTGTTCAAATGGAGCTTTTCAATGGCGACTCCGAGTTTTCTCGCGTACTCAGGCGTATTAAGAAAAAACGGTAATTGCAAAAAGTTATATTTTGTCTATGAACGCACGAAACAAACTTCCTGGCCAACAATACTAATGAAAAGGCGCGAGCTCGATGTATGCATACTTATTGGTTGCTACAGCTTGTTGGTTTGTACACAAGCAAGATCCCCGAGCTTCGCAGCGTCGAGATTCCCAGCACTGGCTCGTCCACCATAGCTCGAAACGCTAACAGAAATGCTCAAGTACAAAAATACAAGCATGTGTTAAGACAAGCTATAAGTCTCGGGCTTGTGTTAAAGCTTCGAGGTCTGGCCATATAGGTTAGTTTAGAGACCAAAAATGACGCTCTTGGGACACAAAACATGAGATAACGGCCGTTAATAGTCCACGCTCTATGTATAATCTCTTGTCGATGCGTCGATCGAAACCGAAACCATGCCACTCGCCTCCATGGCCAACTAGTTCCCAGAGTGCAACGCGCGCCGTGCTGCATGCAGGGCTTTATGGAAGTAGTCTGTTCGCTTGAAGTGAGGCATCTCCGCATGCGCAGTGCCGTCGACAGCGCCACCGCAGCTGCCTGACGTCAGGGCCACGTGTTGGTTCATACGGCAATTACGCTGCATGATGGTCCGATAAGAGTGAAGACTTCCTCGATATATCGCGGTGATGGGTGTGTGGTACTGTACTTTCAAAGCGCATCGGACGATGCAACGGGGGTTTGAGGAAAAGAACACCCTGTTTTGCCCACCACAAAAATAAAGTACGCAGTGCCTGACGCTCAGTCTTTCACCCAAATGGAGCTCTAACAGTACGAACAAGATGACATAATTTCAGAACCAAGCGTTATCTGATTTAAACGTTATAAGCGATTTTCTGAAATTTCTAATATGGAAGTGGCGATCAACGGAGCCGGCGAACACCTAAAGATGGATGGCGAACGCTAGTAACGAACGCGCTTCGTTTTATTGTTGAAAATTTCAGAAAATCGCAAGTAAGTTTTTGAAATAAATAAATTCTTGTTCTCAGACGTTGGCATTCGATGCCAGCCACTTGCGCTTTATAATTGGGCAGAGACTAGGCACTCGCCGATGCGTCCTTTATTTTACTCGTGAGGAGGGCGCTGGTCCTTTTTCTCCCAAACCCCCGGCACACTCTAAGACGTAATATTTGACAACAATCAGATGCTGATCTTGACAGAACAACTTTGAACTTGGCCGCAAGACACTTGTGAGAGCCGATTGCTAAAATATATGACGCTTGACGCCACGAGAAGCAGCCTGCGCTGTTACCCCGCGCATGGCGTGTCACATGCTGAGTGACACGCCATGGTCGCGTGACACGTAACGCAGAGTGTCACAGCGCATGCCGTTTCTTTTTTTTTTTTTTTGTTTAGACATACTATTAGCCTTATCATTCGTCGACCTCCGTCGTAGAATGAAGCGGTTTTCTCTTCCGAGTCTGTTTGCGGGAAAGTAGTCGCGCCGGGTTTCCTCGAACTGTTACGTGTTTGCGTGCGCGTAATTTACTTCGAATTAATATAAATACCCGCATATTTTTACACTTTCTTACAAGGCAGAAAACGGTCCAAGATAAAACTTCATGCTTCAAGAAGCGAACAATGAGCTGAGCGGCACAGCTATTGATTTTAATGGACCATCATAATTAAGAAACAAAAACACGGGATAGCGAGTGTTTTGTGGTCGCTACCTACAAAAATTGCAGGAGGACACTTAAGACTACTTACGCGAAGGAATGCGAAAACATTCCTACACGCAGCGCATTCCTACAAACACCGCGCAACGCCTTCGTACCGCACACGGCGCTCCGGCGTTAACATCAGGCTTCCCCACTGCGCAGGCGCGGCGAACTCCGCCGGCTCCACGGCTTCCGTGGCGATGCACCTGCGTTGCTGCGCTTTTCTTTGTTTTTTTTTTAACGCAGGTCCGCTTTGACCTTGAGCGTGCAGCGGATTTCCGTGACGAAGCATCTGATATAACGCGTCGCAGCCAATGGGAACGCCGCACGGCCATTTTAACTGTTGTTTATTTAGTTGCCTGTTTTTCGCGGTCACGGCGAACGCCGGCAATGCTTTCGCAGTAAAAATCAAATAGGCGACATCTGCGTCCCTTAGCCACTAAATAAGCTACGCTTCAGAGTAAGGACACTTACCCATCTCGGAGCATGAAATCATGGATGCCAGGCATCTGAAATCCCAATAAAATGTTTTTCTGTCCTCCACAAATGTTTACACGGTTCGCGACAAAGCAAAGCTATATTACACGAGCTTCCTAAGACCGAATCTAACGCTAAGGAAATCGCACTTTTGAATCGTGACGATCGGCGGTTGCGTCAGCTCTACACCGAGCACGAACGTGATGGCACCCACAACAATTCCGCGGGACAGAGTGCCCCTACTCTGAGCGTAGCTCATTTGGTGGCTTTAGGCGTTCTAATCGGCGAACGCCGCAATCTCAACGGTCTGCGAAGCGATCACAAAATGTTCGAGGCTCGCCACGCCCCTCCTTTTTTAGGTTGTCGGTGAATAAAGAACAAAGAGTCGGTTGGTGAAAATATAAGAATCAAAGAAAGAATAAAAACTCTTGGGGACAAGGACAGATGGCACGGACGGAGTCACTGACTAGGGGTGAAAATAATACTCTTTGTTTTTGTGCCTCTTTGTGTACAGAATGAAAAGAGTGAGCGTGATTGATGTAAGGATCTTTCCGCGTCAAGATTATATAAAAAAACAAGAAAATCTGGCAAAACAAGTTTTGTTTAGTAGTTTTAGAATACAATGAGAAGATCTGTAATTCTGAAGCATCGAATGTTTTCTTAATGCATCCCTCCAATCCAAAAATTTTGTCCACCAGTCCGTTCGTCCGTGCGTTTCCCGCTAAATTTAGCGGGGAAATTGATGTCACGTGACGCATACACGAATTGTGTTTACCTTCTAAATACAGCGGAAAACTTGACGTCACATGGCATATACACCGATGCACTTTACCCGCTAAATTTGGCAGCAGAATTGATGTCAGGTAACCTGAAATCACGTGAACTACAGTGCAATGTAGTTTCCCCTACCAAATCTTGTGTGAAAATTTACTTTACGTACAACGACGTGACGTGGCTTATGCCACGCAAGACTGTCTGCTGTCTTTTAAACAAACTAAAATGATTACTTCTTTAGCACTGCATTTTATACAGCATAGAAATTTGAAGGTAAATGTCGCTGCCAATTTTTAATGCAAATATAAAGCTACTCATAATTTCCATTAACAAAAATACGGACTAATACTTGTAGATAAAACAAACGCGCAAGCTAATTTTTTTTTTCTTGTCAAAAACATTTACCCCGGCGTAACGCTGATTTCCGGCACAGAACGACATCCTAATTCTCGGGTGACCACTTTTGCAGGACGGAAGCGAGAAATAACGAAAACAAAAAAAGCAGTCTCATAATGTGCCATAAACATTCAGGACCCTAACACAGTCGAGAACAACGAGCACAAAACAATTACAACATCTAAAGCACGCGCACACACACACACACACATTCGCACAAGCACGCACGCGTGCAAAGCGGAGTACATTCACGCAACACCATTCTTTTCCCGTTTCCGGGAGGCAAGAAACGTTTTCCCTAATATCATGGAGTCTCCTGCCGAGAGCTCCCATTTTTGGGGAGGCGTCCATTAACAGCTCCATTAGAGGCCGCCCGGTGGAGCCACTGTTTCTCCGGACGCTAGCGATCCAGCCCTCCGCACACACGCATATCCATGCACATACACAAACAAGGCGCACACACACATAAATATATACATAAATATAAATATACATATATACGGGATATAGCTAGAGACGCGCACTTCAGAGCATTGTGGCACCCCTGCGCTTGTTTCGTCAGCGACATTCGCTCGGGGATATACACGTTGCCTTTCGCGTCAACTCGCTAAATATGGCAAGTGGCCCTAAGCATCACGCTAGACCGTGTTCTTGTTACTGTAACACACGGGAAGATATGTAGTAGCGTTAACGGTTGCCGGTGAGTCTGGTTAAACATCCAGACTGCGGAGCTAAGATGGAGACTGCAGCTGGTGTTTCCCGCGCTCGTGAAACGCGAGTCTTGTCTTTTTCGGCGATAGCCATCATTAAGGATCTTTATAGAATCGTCCCGGTTAGAGCCTTTAAATGAGCTTCGCTTAGAGTATCGGCACTCTGTTCCCCGATCTGCTAGTGGGCGCCGCCATCTTGGAGCTCAGGGCAGAGCAGACGCAACTGTTAATCATCAGAATTCAAAAATACGACTTTCTCAGCTTTTGAGAAGGTGGCAGGAATCTTAGGTTATATTGTTTCTTGCTTTTTCGCAAACTGTTCTAACATTTCTGGAAAACGAAAAATAAAAAAAAAAACAAAAAAAAAACGATTCCTACGATTTCCGTTAAAACTTCAGATAACTGTCAACTATGATTCTAAGTACCAAGTTTGCTGAAGCTACCCTGAAGCGTAGCTTATTTAATGGCTCTAGTCCGGGTATCCCTAAGATGGATACCCGATAACGGCATGACCACCGATCTTCATTCTAGTAGGCTGGATCTCGGATCGAGAGCCCGTCGATGTCGCCACCGGCGGCCATTGCTTGACGCCAGGCAATACACGCAAGTCTATGGGAAAAGCGCACAAAAGTAAGAATATTAAAGCATGTACAGTGAGCTCGAAGGCGAGTATTTTATAGTGTGCTGCGATCCTCATGTTGAGTGTTTGGAAAGCTAATCGGTATTTGTCGAACCTTCGAACACCGATTAAAAAGATCAAACATACCGGAGCACCTACCGCTGAGCAATCAACCTTGCTCTCGTAGTGGAGTAAACAAAGGAACTTGCCGTCAGTGAGACCGTCCTCGGGGAACCCAAGAACTTGATGAATGACAAAGAAGTTCCATCTCGACAGCGGCTTTCAGTGAGCGAGCGACTTCCGCGTAGCAAAGCGTTCGAGCTTGTCGTCTGCTAAACCCAACTCAACAAAACCGCCACAGACTCCGCGGTAACCCTAGGTAACTCTCGCCTGATTGAGCTGCGCTACATCTTTCGCTGAGCGGAGTCACTCTCGACCACAAAATATTTATTTATAAGAACTGCGAGGGCTGTCAATTTTAATGTTGGAACGCAAGCTATTTGCCGGGCTTACCGAAAAGCAGCCAAAACGTTTCAGTGCTGACAACAGCTGAGAAACGCGGGAAACGGCTTTTTTTTTCTCGTTTTCCCCATAGAGTCCCTTGCACTTGGTGGTGTCAATCGATGGACGCCGGTGGCGACACTCGACCCCGGTCGCCAAGGCCGCGATTCAGCCTACTACAATAGAGATGAGTGGCCATGACGTATGCAGAAAGCAACGTTAATAAAACACTCAGTTCACTCAGTTGGGAAACTCGCCGTCGAAACCTGGGCCGCTAACGTCCACCGAGACCGAGCTAAATGCGACAACAGCGCCACTCTTTATTGTTTGCCCGCACTGTGGTCACCTTGAGCTTTTTGAAAGCCTGTTTTTGCGTAAAAACAAACGGAAAAGACTCTTTTTGTATGAAATTTATTGGAGTTTTGTACCAAATGAAGGGAGCGTGATGTTTTTTTTATAATCTTTAGTTTGCAGGGTTTTGCGGCACAATTAATATTGTTTTTATACAACCATGCCTCAGCGGTCCTTTCAGGTAGCGCGTCCCGACCAAGGTGCATTTCAACTTCGGTAGGTCGACGCGGCGCGTCCGCCGGGGAGTCGGGGGTGGCGCCCTTGTAACCTCTTCCGCTGTATCTGTTCTTAAAGCCAAAATAGAAGTCACGTGCAGTTCCTCGAGTGGTCGCTGCGGGAGAAATGGTGGCGTTGTGTTCGTCATTAGCTCGGTGCTCTGAGACAGATTGGGGCCACTTTTTCAAAGCTGTCTCTATGGGAGTTTCCCAACTGAGTGTTTTAGTAACGTTGGCAGAAAGGCACCACCGGAGTGTCGATATCGATATCGGGGTTACCGGACCGATCGCCTAAAACTGTGCTGACGATGTATCGTAGCGCATCCGAGGACATGTTTTCGTGTAAGTCGTAGGGCGCTAAATTTGGCGAAAAAAAACTGTATTGTCAAGCTTTAGGGATATACTTTTTCTGATAAATTAGGATGAAAACTACATTATAACGTAACACAATGATGTTAGTTTCAGGCGCTAGCGTCACGAGGCGCCACCTAACACCCATCAAGGGATTTATTTAATTTAATTTATACTCTGAATTTTGATTATAAATATTTGAGGTATATTTCGCTGTAATTTAGTGTCGCGTAACGCCATGGTATTACCTGACCTCACGTGACGTGACAATGTCACATCAACACCGTGCGTTACATCTGGAGGGACGTAAGCCCGCTAAATGCGTACATGAGGGTGTAACCGCTGTCAGGAGAACGTGAAGCGCCTCAGCTATTGCCGCAGTTCGTTCGCAATGCAGGGCAAGGAATCGCCCATTTTTCTTATGCGTGGCTGTCACCTCGTATCTGCGACTACAGTCATATATATACTATAAATCGTTTCGTCCACCTACTTTCCTCTATACCACTCGGAGATCAATTCACTGCATTTTACGTAGAGAGCTATTTCAAAAAACTTGAAATAGAAAGAATTAAAAAATAAAAAGACAACCGCAATTTTTTTGTTGTTGTTGTTTAGGTCCTAGTAATTGGCTTCATAGATGGCAGTAAATGAAGCCACTGAACTAGCCAAACCATTTTTTTTTAATGTTTACAAGAGTGTAGCTCACAATACCTGTGTGTCAGTTTGCTCAAAATTACATGGGCAACCTTGCATAGTTCGATCTTTTATTAAAAGGGGTTACGGAAGTTTGACCTAGTTGTTTTAGGAAAAACTGTCAACCGCATTTTTCGGTTGTCCGCTGGCGCGCTGCATACGTCACTGCTGTTTTCCGATTGCCACTGAAGTTAGGTAAAAGTTCCAGGACAAAATGTTCTTCAGCTTTTTTTTTTCTTTTTTTTTTTAACGGGACACAAGGATTTCTTACGCTTCATCAAAGACCAGTTTAGACAAACTTGTCACGTTACAATGTTATCATGTCGCATGACAGAACTGTGCTGTCTGTCCGTGTCTCTAAGTGTTTTTATTCTTTCTTTGATTCTGGTGTTGTCATGTTGAGGCGGACCGCATTTTCGTTTTTAAAAAGACAATCACGCAGCAGAACTTAAGGTACCTGAGAAAGATTCCCAACCCTACCCGTTTGGATCTTCATAAGCATCGGGCCGATGTGCCGTCGTGGATCACTACTGACTAATACACGTTGAATACTTTAAGCTATCAATCGGACTTTATTCTCTAAATTTCTCGCCTACTACAGACACCAGACGCTCATTTGGGTGACCACCTACAGCCTGTCCGAACAAGCACACAGTGTTAAAAAATACTAAAGGTTACTTTTTGTTGTCGTAATTTAATTGTTTTATGCCTTTCAAAAGAGGCACGAAGCACATTTTCAAAAATGTCTAGGCGAGTGTTTGTATGGTGTAAACCTGCAATTAGGACACCAACAAACTATAATGAACACAAACAAAAATGATGCTACATTTCGACGTATTAATCGAACCGTCATAAACACAATATCATTTTATGAGAAACGCAGCCGTCGCTCAGGGTTAATATATGTCTTCCTGTTTCTGTTCTTTTTGCTTTCTTGCGAGGACAAGGATAATGCGCACACAAAGGCGAGAGGGTGTTGTGTGTGCGTGGGGGGGAGGGGTGAAGGTGACTCAACACGTGTCCTTGACACGCCTCGCCTGCAAACACGCGCAGTTGGTTGGCGGAGAAGGAATGCGGCAGCTGGCCAAGAGATTGCTAGCTTCCAGTGTGGTAGGCCATGGCGCGCATCACACGCACGCGAAATCAGTCTTCACTTTTGTACGAACGCAACTCTGAATTAGAGCAGGCATAATGAAAGTAAGCCTGATGTGAATACATTTGAATAGATTTAAAAACATGCTCCATTTAAAACACCAGGCCTCAATCTTATCTAAGTCGCTTTGGAGAGCAAACATGTCAGTGTTGCAAGTGACGTCTCTGTATAAAACAAAGTCATCGGCATATAATCTTATGATAGAGGAAACGTTTTCAACTACGTATATCATCAATAAAAATTAAAAACAAGAACTGCCCTAGCACCAATCTTTGGGGGACACCTCAAGTAACTTTTACATATGCGGACTGAATACCATTAATTACAACGGACTGTTTCCTGCAATTGGGGTGATCAGCTATCTAACAAATAGCGTTAGGATCAATAATAGGCTTCTGAAGTTTAAACATAAGGAGAGCATGAGGAACCGTATCGAAAGCTTTATTAAAATAAAATAAATACAGTCGACCTGCTTACTTTGATCAAATGAGAGTCCTAAATCATGATAGAATTTCGTTAACTACGGGGTGCAAGGTGACCCGGAGCGGAACCGATGGTGAGCCGGAGTAAAAAAAATTAATCAGTGATAGGTGATTCATGGGATTGCTGTACATTATGCGCTACGTTGTTTTACAGGATTCGCTAGTAAGCGACATAGGCCTATAGTTCTCAACCAGATTCTTCGGACCATGGTTGTGGATCGGGATAACGTTGGCCGACTTCCAGTCATTGGTATAGAACCAGAGTATAACGACTCAGTAAATATAATGACCAAGTAACAGCAGATAATATCAGCAAAAGACCTTAAAATACTGTCTGGAATATAATCGGGACCAGCCGCTGAACCGTGTTTTATTTTGGTTAGCAATTGAAAGATACCTTGCACATGAAATTGAATTTTGGGCATGTATACCATGAGATTAGCAGAAAAATCCGTGCAAGTGTAGTGACACGTAGTGACGTCCGCAAATACGAACCTAAAATAATCATTGGCAGTGATAGCCTCTCCCCTAACTTGTCCTCAGAAACAAGGTTATACCATCGACGAGCAAAGACGGAACACCTGCAGTATCCTTGCAATTAGACTTAATGGGGTTCTAGAACGCCTTAGGGTTCTGTTTGAGCTTGGCATTCAGCGTCGCCAAATAATTTGGTTCGGACGAAGTTATTGCACGTTTAAGAAGAAATCCTACCTCTATTAGTTTATTATATGACGCGGAGTCATTGCGTATGTCGTATTGTTTGAGTGCACGTTTATTTTTATTTGTAAGCTTGCGCAGCTCAGAATTGAACTATGGTTTGTAACGACGTCGCTTGGGCGTAAGAACTCTAGATGGAACAAGAATTTCAAGAAGAGTTGTTAATTTGGCTCTGAAAACGTTTCATAATAAATTAATGTCACCCGCTGTACCAATTTCTTCAAAGACAGGAAGGAATGAATTAAGGTTTTCAGATAAGCCAGTATAATCATCTCTATCAAATAAATATACTTTTCTTGGACGATGCAAAACACTGCGTTCGAATGAACAAGTCAAATTCGCAATCACGGCCTAATGGTCACTTAGTTAAAATTAACTGTTAAAATTAAGATGGTCACTTAAGCCGGGGGCGACTGTTACCGAAGAAATCGGCATATAATAATAATAATATATTTATTTTTTATTCACAATGGTGGAGGCCGAGAAAAAAAGCCGCACAAAACGGCTTGACGAGCTCTCGGCCCCCGAATTGCATTCTGCAGCAGTGACAAGGCGAGAGAGAGAGAAAGAAAAGAAAAAACACACACACGCCAAAAACATACACCAAAAACATTAGTCATCTACAACAAAATGGCACATCAGCGCACCCAATTCTTTCATGCTGATAGTGTCTACGTTAACATCACTGTGAATAAAACAATTCAGCAGTTTAGATAATCTGTAGCACCTTTTTTTCCCAGGTTCAATCGGCAGGTAGGAACATTCCAGTAATCAGGTTTTCGAAATTGATAACTGGGAACGCGTTGCTTTACACCAGACAGTTCAATTATGTAAGTACGGTTACTGTACAATTCGTGTTTATACTTCGTAGAAAGCCTATAATTATACATGCTGTTGATACTTGGTATATTATACGGTCTGAACAGGTTTTCTCCATGCGAGCAGAATGGCACATTGGCACTTATACGTAACACTCGTTTTTGAAGTAAATGTATCATCTTAAGATTTGTTGCCGTGGTAGTACCCCAAACTAGGTGGCAGTAATTTAAATGAGGAACAAATACAGATTTATACAGTAATAATTTAAATGACCTCGGAAATATATATCGATTTCGATATACCAGACCTACAACTTTTGCTAATTTATTTGTTAAATACTTAATATGGACGGTCCCATGACATGTTTTGTGAAAACAAAACGCCAAGCGTTTTGAACGACTCAACCAATTCAATATTTACTGAGTTTATATAAATGTGTTCTAATGGAGAAATAACTTTATTTTTTGGCCTAAATATCATAGCTTTTGTTTTATTGGTATTTATTTTTAAAGCGTTTTATCGGTCCATTCTCCTAATTTATCTAGCACTGTAGTGGCCATAGTCATAAGTTGGTCCGCCTTATCAGCAGCAAAAAGAAGCGTCGCATAGTCAGCATATATAACAAACTTAGTTGTCTGTTCAATGTTCATAATATCATTGACATAAGCGTTAAAAAGAAAAGGTCCCAAAATACTGCCTTGAGTACCGCAAGGCCGTATTTTGGGACCTTTTCTTTTTAACGCCCAATATTACTGATTTGAATGTGGAAATGAAATTATTACAACAAACGTATTGTTTGCGGTTTCCAAAATAGGACTGAAGAAGAGTTAAAGCTTGTCCGCAAATTCCATAATACTCCAGCTTTTTAATAATAGTTCATGGTTTAGAAAATTAAAAGCCTTTGTAATGTCAACGTAAATACCAAGTACTCGTTTTTGTTTCTCTAGATTTCCTAAAATAAATTCTTTCTGTTCAAAAAAGGCAAGTTCAGTTGATTTATGCATTCTGAATCCTAACTGGGATCTTGTAATTAGCTTATTATTATCAAAAAGTTCGACAAGCGGGTATGAACAACTTTTTCAAGTCCCTTTGAAAAGACTGGCAGTATTGATACAGGTCTATAGTTATGAATATCATTCCTATCTCCCTTCTTGTGCAGAACGGAAACCTTGGCTACTTGCATACGGACAGGAAATATTCCTGTCGATATGCACAAGTTGAAAATATGTGTTACGTAGGGTGTTATAATGTCTAGAACATATTTTACTGGCTTAACCTGGATATCATCAACATCTCTACTCGTAGTGTTCTTTAAATTCATAAACACCAAAAACACCTCGGTATCAATAACGGGATCTAGAAAAACAGAATT
The DNA here is from genome assembly GCF_016920785.2 of Ixodes scapularis. NCBI lineage: Eukaryota > Metazoa > Arthropoda > Arachnida > Ixodida > Ixodidae > Ixodes > Ixodes scapularis. The sequence continues at coordinate 15,456,907 of NW_024609839.1, forward strand.
CCCATTCCTTTTTTCAATCTATAAACAGGCTTCATTACTGTATGTGTTTGTAGCTAAGTTTACAAAATCGTCATAAATCGTATTAACTAAAGCAATACCTGTAAGTTCTGTGCCATTCACACGAAGCTTTTCAACATCAACATGAGACCAGTCACATTGTAAGATTGAATTAATCCTTTTCCATAGAACATCAACACGTCCACTTGACGAGCCCAAGTTCCTATGATAGTAATCCGCCTTTGCCTTTTGAAGTTCCTTTGTTAGCCTATTTCTCTATAATTTGAAATTGTTTAGATCCGTCTGATTTCTCTTCTTATTAAATTTTTCGTACAATCGATTTTTTATATTAATTTTCGATAAGAGCTCTGGGGTAATCCAGGACTTACGAATTCTTTTGGATGTTTTAAATGTCTTGTACGGAAAAGTGCTTGCGTACAGTTTTTTGAACCTGTCCAGAAAAAGATTCTACGCTGCATCGGGGTTTGTTTCATTAACAACGTCAGTTCAATTTTCATTTATTATACATTCACTAAACGTTTCAAGGTCATCAAGCGTGATATCTTGAAAACGACTGATGGACTTTTATTTTTATGGCGTCGCTTGCCTGTTATGCAAAAGAAAGTTGGCAAATGGTCACTTATATGATAATTTAAAACTCCGCTAACCACACAAGTATTATCAACATTTGTGTTAAAAAGATCAATAAGGGTTTCCGTGTTTTCCGTGATTCTAGTTGGTTTGGTTATCACATTAATACAGTAATACGCAGCAAGCAGAAAATTGAAATCGTTTTTAGGTGTGGTATTAAGTAGCATGTTAATGTTAAAATCGCCTCCAATTATCACAGTTAGCTTATTGTCGCTACAGAATCCCAGGAGAGTGTAAAAGAATGCAAGAAAATTCAGAATGTTGCCATCCGCTGGGCGATAAACTACAGCAACTACAGAAAAGATTTAATATCACTAGAGATAGAGCAAAAACATGGTAACAGTTCACAGTCCATGCCTTCTTTTATTAGTGCACACACACCTCCACCACGACTAGTGATGCGATTTAAACAATAGGCATTGTAAGATGGCAAATGAAAAACGTCCCCTTCATCAGAATACCATGCTTCAGTTAACATAATTACATCGAAAGGAATTTCAAACTGTCCAAAAAGACATTCGAGGTCAATGACTTTGTTCTTTGCAGAACGTACATTTAAATGAAAAGCCCGTGGGGATATATTAGAACATGAGCTTAGGTGTTGTTTCAAATCAGTAAGTAATAAATAAGGCGAATCCATCAAGTAATAACTGATGCGTCATATTTACGTAGGCAGAACTAGGAGGCAAGCGCGAGCAAATCATCTTCGTTCTTGACGATGTAAGAGCGCTCGCCATCCTTACGCCTGACAAAAAGCTTTCCGTTCCGGTGCCAGACATACAAGAATCCTTTCCTTTTCGCCCATTCTTTTGTCTTGGCCTGCAGCTCCCTGTTATACGTGGTCATGTTTTCGCTGACGTACGCTTTGATACCAGCGTTTCTCAGCCTAGCCATCCTACCCAACCACGCGTCCCTTGTGGTCTGTGATGCAAACTTGATAATGATTCCCGGAATTTTATCAGGCTTTGACGGTAATCTGTGGATAGCTGTGACGTCACTTTGAGACAGTTCGGTCATTTCCAACTTTTCTGCTATATTGTTCACTTTGATTATCAAATCTTCACCTTCAGTTTTCGGGATGCCGTGGAATTTTAAGTTAAGCTTTCTGCTTCGCCACTCGAGGTCATTCACTTGGAGCTGCAGTTGTTTTAGCTTTTCCTCTTTTTCGCTTTGCTCGATTGCCTCGACGCGTTTTTTTAGGTTCTTTAGCTCACGGTCCTGTTTTTTCATGTGGCTTAGGATGCTATCATATTGATCAGACATTAGCTGAACCGACGTTTCGATTCCGACAACTGTCTCCTTTAAGGTCAGAAGGTCATCCAGTTTTCTGTTAATATTTGCTAACAGCACAGACATGTCTTCCCCGCACTTTTGTTTACCCCCCTTTTGCGACAGCCGGCAAGCTGGACATTTCCATGCATTGCGGTACGCATCCCCTTTCGTCTTCAGCGTCACTTCAGACACTCCCGCGCATGGCCCGCAGTGATACGAACACTCACATTCAGAAAAAGAAATCAACAGTTCCTAATCGAGTACCTCTTCCTGGCGTTTTTGACACAAAGTTCCAGCCATCTACGCGTGCAATCGCGTGACAATCAAAAACACACTCACGCAGCAGCAGCGGCAGTGATAAAGTGTAATATTTAAGTACAGGAGGCAGTAACCAACCTGCAAGGGCGTACAGAAGATATTAAATCCTTGTCCCGTCACTCGCCGCCGCTGTAGTAGGCAGCTTTATAAGGCAGGATGGCAGGATCACGCGGATGTCTGCGGGTTTCAGCGCCGTCAGCGGGTCGATCTTTTCCCTCGTTGCGACCAGCTCTTGTTGAATCGGCTGTAGCGATGTGGCTTGAAACAGCGGCCTGCTGAGGCTGTGTAATCTTGCTAGTTGCAAATCACTGCAAGGGCGTACAGAAAAGATTAAATCCTCGTCCCGTCGCTCGCCGCCGGTGCCGCCAGAATATCACGATCGCTAAAAAGAAGGTCAAGGATGTTCGATCGGCTGGCACAAATCCTTTTGGACTCCTGTACAAACCGCTTCAGGTCGTAGTCATTGATAAGATTAATGAATGGTGAATATACGCCAGAAGGAGCAACAGTAAAGGGATGATGATCTAACCATTGCACGTCGAGCACATTAAAGTCGCCTCCGACCACGACAAAACCATCATCGACGACAGATAAAACATTATACAAAGAAAAAAATTGGGTTAACGTGACTTGCTGGAGGTCTTTAAATCAGCCTATAGTGAGATTATCGCCATTTTCAAGATAGACGCGGCACCAGACAGTTTCACATAATAAGCCACTGAAATCAATCTTGCAGCTTTTTAAACTTCCATGAATGAGCAAAAAGACACCACCACCGGAACCATTCCCATCTTTACGATGCACAGTGAAAATGGGCGGAAGAACTTCCAGATCGGGGATAGATACTTCAAGCCAGGATTCAGTACCGATAACAATACTATCATTAGTGATAGTGATTAAAGCAGCTAGATCGTTTGCTTTGTTTCGAACGCTTCGGCAATTAACATTTAGAATAACAAGATTATTAAAAGGTTAAGTGGGGTAAAGTCCAGATCTCTGTGATTGTTAAGTGGCGTTATTTTTACGTGCTGAGTTATTGCATCGACGTTATAGGTCTGACCACGAATATGTAGATGATTATACCTAAGCCCAAACTCGACATTATTGGCCTTTGTGAATTCAAAAATTTTACGTTTATTCCGGATCTTAGGTGAGAAATCTTCGCTAAGTGAGTAACCAGTGTTCTTAAGCCTGAACCCTAGGAATAAAATATCTTGTTTCAGCTCAAACTACACAAACTTCGAAATTAAAGGCGGCTTATGGCTTGGCCTAAATACACCCAGCCTATGAGCACGTTCCAAGCGCAAAGAATTCATTTCCACTCCCAGAACCTCGTGGCAAAGTGAGACAACTTTAGCCCCCGAGACAGGCCATGTTTCGCCGGCAGTCATTAATTCTATTAAAAATCAAGTTCGATCTTCGAAACTGACTCAAAATTACCACACCGCGAGGACAGGCTTCTGACGTGTGCAGCCAACCGATTAGTGGAGGCATTAAAACTGTCCATATCAATCTGTAACTGCGGCAACGGGCCATATTAACATTGACAGTCATGAGTATCGTCGTCAGCTTTCCTATGTTTACATCTAGAGAGTTCTGATTGGTTTGAATTAATTGTAATTAATTTAGAAGTTCGGCCTGACCTACTTGATGTTGGGGTAGAATAGCCAGACTCTGCAGCATAAGTTGTTCCTTAGTTTCCTCAAGGAAAACCGGATTAGTCTCAACATCTCCCGAAAGTAATAGGAAGAACTTTCTACAAACGGAGAAATAACAAAAAGCACTGCTTGTGCACAGCAGCAGGATAGGGGCATCTATCGTCACTTCGAAACGTAGATACTTTCAATACACTAACCTGCAAATACACGAAAAGTGGACTTAGAAACATCGTGTTGGTGGCCCTGCCGCTATGCCCACTATAGAGACCTATTGACGGTCGTGTTGTTACACGCTCCCAGATTGCACTTGATGATGATGATGCGGGGGCCAGGCTTGACGTGTCGATTTGCGTGAAGACCGGTTCGGTGAAGAGGGGCGTGTCTTCATAGGTAAACCGGCTCCACGTGTCGGTGCACTCTTGCGATGATGACGAGGGGGTTACTTTGCTGAAGTCGAACTTGTGCTAAGGCCCTAATCTGGACACTTGGCAAGAAACTCAGCGAGAAATCTGGATAGCGTGATTGGCCAACGCCGCACTTGACCTTGGCGCCGGCCAATCAGAGCCGTGGGATTTCTCGCCGACTTTTTCGCCAGATGTCCAGATTAGGGCCCCTGGCCGAGAACGTAAGGGGCACCAAGAAGCAGCAGTCACCGCAAAGACACAAAAAGTGAATTCAGAAACATCGTGTTGGCGGCCCCGCCGCTATGCCCACGCAGCACTCGTGCCCACTCTCAGGCCTCGATCGATCGGACTGCGATCACGGTAGGGAGGCCTTCTGTTTATCTAGGTGGTGTCGTTCAAACTCGCCTACTCCGTTTTACTTCAAGCCTGACCTCAGCCAATGCCGCCATACGATGGACCCAATCAAGCGCCGCAAAAAGTGCGTCGTCACGGCGGTCCTAGTCTTTGTGCGTTTTCTACCTCTGGCTAAACCAATCATTTTCGGCGAACGCGTCGGGATCCTGCGCATTTTTCTTTGCGTGGGATTGGTTTCACCGGTTCAAAGAGATCGTAACGTCGGTAGGGGTTGTACTCAAAGTGAAAGAGAGTATAGCCGCGGAACGTTAATAAGACGCTCGGGCCTTTCCGAACCCTGCGTTTCTTAAGTTTTTAGGGATCATAGAGTGTGACATCCGACAGCGCAACGACACACCTACTACATTGTCAGTGACCGCAAAATTTGTTTATTGCTTCTACAACGGTCGATTAAGACTTCGTACGTTTTCAATTTTGTTTCGATATATTGATGACCTCATCTAGTCAAGTTCTTGATTGTGCGAGCTTTATGTCAAAAGGTGATAACCTCTCCACTTGCTTTTCACATACACACTTCAACTTTATGTATAGAGATGTGTTTATAACTAAGCAAGCGTTAAGCTTAGATATACTCACATCCGCTCACTCGGCTAGTGTCGGTTCCTTTATTTACATTCTTCTCTTTCTTATTTTATGTGAATTGACTGTCACTATTTCTGTAAACTACAATTTCGTTTACGCCCCAGCTTTCCAGAATACAAAATCATTTATACTGTCGAAACAAATTACGTCAATCGCGTCAACGCACAAAACTGCCGTCCCCTATTTTTAGAGAAAGTGAAACAAATCAAGAGCGAGCCTGCGCAGAGAAAACGAACACGAAAGGAACCGCTTACAAGTATCGCTACTACTACCACTAATACCAATACAAATGAAGATGCTAACAAGGGCCATTGCCAAGCCGCGAGAAATACAACAACAGACGAGACCCGAGCCCGGCAGGGAAGCCCTTCTCGCGGTGTCCAGGAAGAAAAGCGGCAAAGAGCGAGCGAAGCTCTCTCGCAAACACACGAGCATAGTAGCGTGCGGAAAAGAACCGCGGATCGGGCTGAGAACACCGCCGGCAACGGGCCCGGGGCTCCAGGATCGATCACGCGCGTTTCCCCATTGTGACCGCTGAATGGCAAAGCAAAACTACGCCTCAGTGGTGTCTGGGTGCTGCATAGACCGACAACAGCAAAAAGCTGCAACAACAGAAACGACGAATACCGCCGACAATTATGAAACACAGGAAAATGAGAATGCAAAGCGAACTAACAAACAACAGAAAGAGAGAACCGTCAGTAATGCAACCGGCTCGATGAGAGAATAGAATAGAGAGAGAGAGAGGGTAGGGGGATGCGAGCTAACATAGAGCAATGCCACGATCTCCCTTTCCTCCCAAAAGCAAATGACCGGCCACTGCGTCATTAGCTATTTCTCTTTTCTTGTCTTTGGCGGTCTTTGGCCATGCTTTGCGCCGGAGGCGGCTTTTTTGGACGTCCACGCGGAAGCTTCTTTTCCGAGTTTGTGCCCTCCTTGAGGTACGCACAATACACTACCTTGACTTGGACTACAAGCGCTATCGCGGGCTCCCTTTCAGGCCGTCGGAAGTCAGAAGCACGCTACGTCAGTGAAGATCTCACTGACGTCATCGCGTCTTTTAGTCTACGGGTGCGGGTTGTTTCATGGTTGCGGGAATTTATTTATGGGTCTGATTCCCGACTCAACCTATTGGCGGCAAAAAAATGCCATGAGAAAGCAGTTTTTTTTTTCTCAAGTGTTTCACTCTGTTTGTTTATTACGATGGAACACGAAGGACGCTACCAGTGAACTAAGCCAATTCAATGAGCGCCACATGGCCTCCGGAAGGGGCAACGCGCATAGTCACGCGATATGTTCATGACCTTAGATTGGCTGGGAGGACTGGTAGCGCCTGCTACGGTCCATCTCTAGGTGACACGGAGTTGAGTGATAGCATTCACTATAGTCAACACGTAGACGGCGAGATAGTTTGTCTCTCTGTGAACTCAGAAAAGTTCCGATTGCGCTGCCATCATCTCCATTGGGAGCCTATCCGGTATTTGGGGCACTTTGTGTGATAGTCCGAGATTCTTTGTGAACAAAGGCTTTCTTGGTGTGTGTGGTAGATCCTAAGTGCCGTGCCCTGTACAACCCTCAGGCTACGTGGAAAAAAAAAGAAGGCACATCGCACATAGGGTGCTTATGGCAAGTACACGCTTGATGAAGACGCGAGAAAAATGCTGAAAATAGAAGAAAAGGTGGCAAAAACACCCCAGGAGTCACAGTTTGGTCGAAGTTATTAGGAGAGATTTAGAAGTGGAAGAGCATTCTAGGCGCTCCGTGGGTGTTGTGTAGAGAGGAAAAAAAATATGCGCGAAGATTTGTGGAATGGACGAAGCGGAATGTCATTTGCGAGGGCATTAAGTCCTCTTGCGAAAGTCTCCGGAAGTTTGAGGCGGTTGTTTGCGGGAAGTTCGGGGCGGTTGCGAAATGATGTCTACACTGCTGCAGCCTTTCGCGCACTTGCGAAACTTCGATCAACAGTGCAATATCACGCGGATGAAAGCGATTTATATCGAAACCACAGTGATTAGATTGTGAATTAGATTGTGATATTTGGGCAAGAAGTGTCAAGTTTACGTGAAATAAAAGAACAAAAAAGTAAGACTGTGGAAGTCAAGGGGAATGTATTATTTGTTCGGACTTAATGAAGGCATTATGTATTGTATATTTCATATAAAAATATTATATATAGTCACGCATGGTGATACAGCATGTTTCCCCGAAAATTTGGGCAAGAAGTGTCAAGTTTACGACGAATAAAGCAACGAAAAAGGAAAATTATAAAAGTCAAAGGAATGTAATATTTCTTCGCACTTAACGAAGGCATTGTGTACTGTATATTACATATAATAATACTCTAAGTAGTCACGCATGTTGATACAGCGTGTTCTCCCGAAAATTGTATAGGATTTGTTTTTTTCACCTGAAAAATAAACATCGTATCGCTGAACGCTCAGCATCTGGCCAAATGTTGCGCTATTGGCCCGAACCTGATCCCAAAGTTTCAGAACTGACCGTTTTCTTAATCAATACCTATTAGTGATTTGGTACACGTTTCAATTGAAAAATAAGGCCAGTTGTTGGTAACTGGTGCCATTCGGCTTTATGTATTCGAGGGCTTAGTCGGTCGCCATTTTGCTATTAAAAGTTTTAGAAAATCAGTTATAACCTTTAAATGAGCGTTTGGTGAATCATAGCTTACTTTTGCTGTTAAACAAAATCAGTGACTTTTTTCTTCTTCGAGGGAGTGGGGAGAGGGGCAGGGGGTGAGGAGATGAGCCCAAAGATTCAAGAAAGCGGGCACGACTGTGTGTACTACTCAGTCTCTGGGCTTTGTTTATTTCATACAATGTCCTTATTTAAGAAGTAATTTATGGAAATAAATAAGGGGCACGCGTGAAATACGCTCTTCAAGTAAAGGAAGGACGTATGATCGGCCCACGGGAACACGCAACCGCGTTCTAGAATATGGCTCTAAGTTTAGTAAGCACGTGCCAATAACAAACATAAAAAATGTTTGGAGTACACGGGTACGGTTGAAAATCTAGCAAAGTTAGTCACTATCTAAATCGATGCAATATAATGGAGTTTGCTCGAGGTATTGGCGACTACTACGAAATTGATTGCACCTAGCGGCTGGAACTGAAAGCTGCGGTGGAGGGTTCGTTCGCTTGCATTCTCGAAGAAATCAGCTATTCGTAACGCCTGGAGGTCTAAAGACGAAGCTTCAAAGTAGGTTTTAAAACATGCGATAAAAATCGCCAATACCCGCGGAACACGTCGAGCGGCATTTTCGGTGAGAGGAGGAGCTTTCATCGGCGTTCATGTGCGCGAAACCTTGAACTGCGAAGCCCCAGAAAATTGTCCTCGGGTTTGCTACTATGCGCCAAAGATTATATTATACTTTTTAGCGCAAGGGCCTTTGAGAGAAAATAGTATATTCTCGCAGTCCAAATAGACCCACTCACAGCTTAATATTACGATGGCATGGCGAGTAGCGTGTTATTGCTAAATTTAAATTTCATTGGCTACTCCGCAGTCAATGAAATTGTAGCATCAGCCAATAAGGACGCGAAAGAACGAATCAAAAAGCCAGAAACATGAACATAATTAGCCGCACTCCTCGTGTTGAATACGAAAGCATTAAGTGTCTCATGGAGCGAAGTTCGCATTGTCTGTAGCATAGGAAAACGGCACCTAAATTGGCTGAGCGAAACGGCACCTCAATCTCGATTAGCTGAGCGAAACGGCACCTAACGGCATTGGTCAAAAGCACAGCAACGCAGGTGCTTCGTAACGAAAGTCGGCGGGGCGCTGAAGGTCAAGGCGAACGAGCCTCGGAAATAAATCACAAAGAAAAACACAGCAACGCAGATGCATCGTCAGGTAAGCCGTGGAGTCGGCGCGGGCGCCGCACCTGCGCACTGGGGGAACGTAATGTCACCGCCGGAGCGCCGTGTGAAAATGTAAGATGTCGCGCGCTGCTTGTAGGAATGCGCTGCGTGAAAGAATGCTTTGGCATTCCTACACGTCAGCAGTCTTAAGTGTCTGCGTTTAAATTTTTGAGCTGTCGGTTACTATAAGTAACTAAGGGGACATCGTAACAAGAAAAAAAAAAGGAAATAGGATTGATGTGCCGAATTGGCGTGTGCCAGTCAATTGACCGCCGGGCCATGGGTTAGAAGTGTGCAGATGGTTTGCCGTCTTCATGTCTGCAAATGAACGCGTCTGCGGTTCCAAGAACGAATGTCACGACGATACGAAGCGACGAAAAATTGTGGCACCATCAGCGGATATTGGGCGCAAGCAATAAAGTCTCGGTAAACAAACCCCCGAACACGCGTTCTAGGCACTCTGCTGTTTTTTCGAGGCACTCTGAAAGCAATTTCGCGTGGTATGCACTGCCCTTCCCCCCTTCCCAACTCACACACGGTCTCCCGATTCCCAATTTCTCCTCACATTGCAAAAACAACAAGGGGATCGGTAGCCGAAATGTGTCAAAGCACGGTAGCTCGAACCACGTGGAGCGATAGCGCGCGGCACAAGACCCAGGGATCTTTGGATCCCCGCTTCTACACGCTTCGGTCTGGATGAGCATCGCACCGAAGTGCGGTTGTGTATCGCCACTGTGATGGACGTGAGAATCCTCAGGCTAGTGGTTGTACAAAAACTAGCAAGATTTCTCATCTGCAGAAAAGAAACAAGACACTCACTGGTGCTGCCAAACTTCCGACTTCTTAAACAATAGGCAACGCAATCGCGTTGAAGGAACAACACCGTCTGTCTGCCTGAAAGATAGGGATTGATCTCCGAGTTTGCTAACGTACCGGAGCTCGGTGCGTGTTGGGCAAAAGTTCGCCCTGAAAGAGCGAGAAATGTTCATTCCTCACCCGTTGCCGTTTTCTTCCGGATGAGCATCGTACCGGAGTGCGTTCACGCATCACCACCACGTGGTGCTCGACAAAGACCTCAGACTGGCGGTCGTACTGAGCTGGATTAAATTTATCGTCTCCAGCGAAGACACCAGACACCCGTGGCTGTCAAACGTACCGCTGTCTAAACATACACGCAACGTTTTTACGGGACAAACACAACACTGTTTCTACACCCCTGAGGCGTTACCGTGCCGCTTCTCTCGGCCGATTGCAGCTTAAATCGGTGGAACGAGGTCCACAAGAAAGTTTCGGGAGCCGAAGTACTCCCGCCAGTCTTTGTTTGCAGTTGCGGAAAATCTCTGGCCGCAGGCGTGCCTCGGCCACGCCGAGCGTAGTCCCGAAAGTGCAAAGACGTTCGGAGAATAGCCGGTAATGAAGCTCATTAGAAACGTCACCTTAATGAGAGCGCCCCCGTGATTGGGTTAGCCGGCGAACGCGAGGTACCGACCCGGGTTTATCGCCGTTTTCTTTTCTTCTTTTCTCCCCGTCTTTGTTTCTCCAGAGAAAAGCCGACTTTCCTCAAAATATGTCGTCACCATATTTCTGTTCGAAGGCCGCCGACAGCGAACTTTCTGGGCTACAGGGGGAGAGGGGCACGTGTACTTTACAGTTTTATTTGTACGGTAAAACCGTCGTAACACTTCTAATATGATATACAAAAGACAGTGTTGTATCACTGTTCTGTCACATTGGTCAAACAAGAGCTGTCTGCAGAGATGTTCGAAGCAAACTTATGTACAAAAAAAAAAAAAAAAAACATCCTTCAAACAGGCTTGAGGCGTTTCCGCAGATAAAACTCTTATCACGCCCTCAGCATACACCGTGTCCTTTGTATGATGTATCAGCAGGGTGACTGCGGCTTTAGTGTTCTTGGGGCGGACAGCGTGTGTACCCCTTATCAGCAGTCACCACAAAAGTTACTACATCAGAAGTCACCACAAAACAGATAAGTTACCTACCTGTTTGGTAGTGAGGAAGTCACTACCAAACAGTGAACTGGAGGAGGAAGTCCTCCAGTTCAGTGAAGAAAGGTTCGACATGGGCATTCGGTCGAGGAAAGGCTTCTCGCCATGACACCGTAGTATCAAGAATCACGTGACCGATTCTGCGCTTCCATGGTTGCATGCGGGTTGAGGGTATTGCTCACAAATCACCTATTTTGAACGAAGGCTTAGGGTTCCTTCGGACCTAAATTTTTTCTTGTATTTCTGGTCGAAATCAAACTCAAGCATCGCAACAACAGTGGTGTCGCGACCTGTGGTGCCGGACCCAGCGACCCAGCTGACCCAGCTTCGTGTTATCGTGCTGACCACGACCAAGTCGATCGTCGTCGTGGCTTCGGAAGTTTATCAAGTGACTGAACAGTTAGACCCTAGAACGGTATGTTTCCCGGGGCGATTTTATGTTTGCAGCCGGTCGGAGATAGACCGAGCAAACAGAGGTCATTTGCGAGGACGGCCAAGCGGGCGTCAAACTTGACATTCCGATCGCCGTTTTCTTCTTTTTTTTTTTTTTTTTTCTTTTTTTGCAGCTTGTTGGCGCGAGTTTAAGGCTGCCGTGGCTCGTGACAGCTAATTGAGTGTTGAAATATGACGCACGCGCGGCATCACCATGGAATTACCTTCTGCGGTAATATTTAGGGCTTGCTACTAACGTGACGTTCAGCGAAAGAAGTATTTGTCCTTTATCGCAAAACTAGCGTAGCCACCGGTACATGTTCTAGCTGAATACGTGTTGACGTTTGTACCAACGTTTCCTCGAAAGAAAAGAAACACACAAGAAGAATGAAGTGTACGTACCACGTTATACGAGGAATATTCATATCGTGTTTAATTGAGCAGTACATCAAAGAAAGCAGCGAATAGAATCGACTAGTTTCTTACTGCGTCGTTAGCGTTCGCCACCACCGCTCAACACTTCGAGCATGACGAGGTGGCGACAAAGAGATAAGACCCGATATATTATAGTAAGGGTGCAGGCGAGCTGGTGAATGTTAACCGTGTTCAATAACCTGAGGCTGGGGCAGAAGTGAACAAATAAGTCGAAGGAACAGAAAAAAAACAGGACGACGTCTCAAACTCAGCTCAGTCTAAGACGTCGTCTCAAACTCAACTGAGTTTGAGACGTCGTCCTGTCCTTTTCTGTTCCTTCGACTTATTTGTTCACTCCTGCCCCAGTCTCAGGTTATTCAACATAGGTAGGACCCATCTTTGAAGCGGAATATCTAGGTCAAGGGTGAAATTCATTATACAAAAGAAGTTCACTTAAAAACGAAAAGGACCACGCGAACATTTTTTATTTAACAAGTCAGCTGGTCGCAGAGATCGAGTGGCGAACCCCTTTCTATGCCTTGCCTGTTTGTACGGCTTTGGCCGTTCAAGTCGGAGGGATTATTGTCGTTGCTTCCGAAACTCTTGGATCCAGCGGCCTTCACCGATAATTGTAGCTTCGAGTACATATTTCTTTTCGTTTGCTGCTTAAATACGAGAATCGCGCGATCTCAAAACAGAGAGCATCAAAGTGCCATTTCTTGGTGAACCCGGACGTCAGCGCACAGCTTTTGCAGGGGCGAGGACCCGAAACACACTTGTTCGCTCGGGAGAAGTGTGTTTCGGGATTTTCGCTTCTCGCCGCAGCGGGGCGACAGTCACGTGGCTCTCCTCTCATCTAATGTTGGCCGCTCCACCCTTTCTATTTCGTCAGCCGCGTCTCGTGGCGATCTGCCAGGCTTTGTCACTCTATAGGAGGGTATGATTGGACACGACTACGGCGTCAGCGTTTTGCCAGGAGTCGTGTTCTCACTGATTGGACACGAGTTCCAGCCGAGCACTGATGTCCTAATCGTGTCCAATTTTTCGTCTTCGGTTGACCTTCTTTTGTGACGCAAGAAAGCACTTAGGCTCTCTTATCTAGGAAGTGTTAGTCGGATGCGGAGAGAAACTGAAGGAGAGGAGGAAATGAAAATGTGCGATGACGTCATAGTGTCAAGCTCTGATTGAAAGGATAATGCAAATACTAGCTGCTGTTGTCTTTATCCACTGTCTCCAACCAATCAGAGCGAGCAAAAGCGTCGTTTGCTCCTTGCGTAGGGTATGGCCTTCGAACGCCGAACGTCAGTGTCGTCTGCAAGCCGTTGAAACGGCAGTTTTATCCTTTTTTACGGCTTTCCGGAATCCGCCGGCTGTTTAAAACGAAAACCGAGCCTACGAAAAAGGGGAGAGGATATACCTCCCAGGGTGCGCTATTTTTGTGGGTTAACAACTTTCACACATGTTTCAAAAAAAAAAACTCAGCCAAGACTTTATTTATTCCGGAATCCGGAAAGCTGTTGGGCGGAGCTTCGTCGCCTATGTGAACGCTCCCTCTCACCGGGCCTCATGACTTCCTCTCCCTTAGTTTCGCTCCGAATAGTCTAGTATTCTAAACATGAAAACAAGAGCCTCTTAGTCACTGTCAAGGTGAGGACGTCAGAGAGGAGCTTCAGTTGTCCCGCCGCAAGCGCGAGAGCTTCCCGCCTTCGACAATTCTTTGTCGTCTCGTATGTACCTCAAGCGGACGCTTGCGCACAGCTAAAGCACGCCGGAAGGTATGGAGAGCGTGATGGAGGCCAAGTGTTTGAAAGGTACGCCCCTGCAGATTTCATATTAGCAGCGAGATGTTTTTTGGAACCCTCTTATGGTCCCCAATTGCGACATCATTACCTTGCGAACAACGAGTTCGATGGTATTCATAATTAGCATGATAGAAGCTTGAAATCATTGCGCCCTCAAAGCAACACTCCCAACACCATCAATATTCAAGTTCTTACATTTCTCTTATTTTCGTCGACGAGAAATTCTTTGCTGACGTCATAATCAGCATTCGGCCAATCATGGCAGGCCGACCTCAGCCACGCTTGCGATCGCGCACCTCACCAATAGCGATAATTTTAGCGTGTAATAAGGGAATGTTCAAGCATTATCGCATTATGCTATTGCTGATGCTTTCTTTTTTCTTCTGATTCTCTTTTTCTTTCCCTGCCTACATCCACACCTTTGTTTCTTCTTTCGCAAGTCGTTGGCCTCGTGGTTCGTTGTGACACCTGTTGATAATTGGGCCCACGAGTGACCCTAACGAACTGCCCAGGCAGCTCTTTACGACTCCACCATCGAGGATACGACGCAAGCCAGCACTGCTCCCACCCGTACATCTTCACCGACGGTCTCGAAGAAGGCTCGCTTTCTATGGCGCAACGGATTCTCGCTGAGCTATAAATTGCTCCAAGCAGGGTCGTGGACTCTCAATGGCTCAAGATGGGGCCCTCGAGGCGGTTATATCGACATTTATTTTAGCCACTGGCCCGCAACAAGAGGCGAGTCCTCCTTCCCACTCTCAAAGAATAATGTATCCTTTGTGCGAGTACCTTGACCTGTCTCTATAATGCCCATATGCCGGTGTCCCACTAGAGCGACAGACAGAATCAAAAGACAGCGACAAGCCTCAAACCCATGCAGCATGCTCGCGATGGTATCAATTCGGCAGGCATTTAATCATTCGGTGCTCGTGAAGCCTTAAGCACGAGCGATTGCAAGTCTGCCAAAGATACACTCGCGTGCATGATGCTCGTGTTTGAGCATAGCCTCCTTTATTCTACAAAGCCCCCTCAAATCGCAAAAGACTCTTGTTTGAGGCTTGTCGTTGTCGTTTGTTTCTGTCTGTCGCTCTAGCGGGACACGGGCATAATGCATTAGTGTTCAACTTGTTTCCCCACCACCAGTACCCATGTACCAACTAGCTCAACGCAAACCGGTAATTCCGTTTGTCTCAGTCCGAGTACCCATGCTTTTTGACTCACGTGAATAAAGACGAATGCCACCATGAAAGGGGCCATGAAACGATTTTTCTACTTCTTCCTCCTGAGCTTTAATCCTCAGCTCACATGCAAATTGTGAAATCAAGTCGTCGTCACATTCTTCAGCACCGGTGCAATGACTCCTAGCTTCCACCGTGCTTTTTATGCGCACCATAGAACTTGTCATTCTCCAGTGACGATAAGTTCTATCAGCGCACTCAGTGGCCACGAACGTGAGTCCAAATATTCTTTGACGGATTGATTGTTGACGAGCGCATACGTCCAAGTAACGCAGTTCTCGTGTCCAATGCGCGAGCTGGGCTCGGCTTACGTCAGGTTGGCACCGCTGACACGCTTTGGGAATTGCGGATGCATCATAGTGAAAAGGCGGAGAGCTTTCGAAGGAAAGAAGGTACAAAAAAGTCCGCTATATTTTCAAATGTTCGTACCTAAAAGCTGGCGTTTGACTTTCTACCCACTTTCTTTTGGCCAACTAAACGATCTGCGATTAGTAAAGTCCCAATTTAAAATCATTCATCCCTTCCAAAATTCGTTTTATGGCCCCTTCAATGCCACAAATAAGATACACTTCAGAGTAACGAAACGTGGCGATATTTTGGCCTAAAATCCTGGTTGCCAGTTATCTGAAGTTTTATGTGAAATCACAAGAAGCGCATTTCTATCCTCCACAAATGCTTATACAAGTCACCAGAAAGCAAAGAAATATTACGCGAGCTTCTTAACACCAAGTCTAATGCTGAGGAAGTCACACTTTTGAATCACGATGATTGGCACTTGCGTCTGCTCTGCACAAGCCCCATAATGGCGGCGCCCACCACAATATCGGGGAACGGAGTGCCGATACTCGAAGCGCAGCTCATTTAGTTGCTCTAGCCACTATAAAGTCTATAGGATTTTTTTGGAAATATGTGGTGCCCCCAGCGTGTGCTTTGAGCATTTTGACGTTCAGATGTACGGCACGTGAAATTGTCCAAGGAGCGAAAACGAGGTTGACATTGGTTTAACATTTCGGGATTTCACAATTCAGAGAAGGCGGAAGGAAAGCAAAACAAAGTATGTGATTACCTCGTTTCCCGTTCGCTTAATGGTGGCATGTTTTGAGCCCCTGACGATAAAAAGTAATGAATCGTGCCTCTACCGGAATATACGAAACGTTCGAGTTGGCACGAGCGTACACCCAAAAAGCCCCAAAATTCCCCTCGTTGCAAGGTATCCTCGACGTGGTCGGTCTTCCACGTTTGGCTGAATGCTGACTATGACGGCAGCAAATGATTTTTCATCGACGGAAATAAGAGTGATGTCAGAACCTCAATTTGGACGGTATTGGCAGTGTTGGTTTTAGAGCTCAATGATATCAAGCTTCCGCTATGGTAATAAGAACACAATCGTGTTGTTTTTTCATGGGGACAAAAAAAGTGGAAGCCGTTTACAACTCCCTGTAACACCGAATTAGAGCGCAGCTGTCGAGGAGGAGGAGGGAAGGGTACTGGGGGGGGGGGTCAAGTGACCTGGGGGGGTCACGTGACCTTGGGGGGTCACGTGACGATGCCGGTGACGCCATCAGTGATGATGATGATGACGATGCGGATGCCGGTGACGTCATCAGTGACGATGACGTCATCGGGGAGGTCACGTTACCTCGGCGGGTGGGGTCACGTGACTTCGGGTGGGGGGGTCACGTGACCTCGAAGGAGGGGGTCACGTGACCTCGAAGGAGGGGGTCACGTGACCTTGGGGTGACCTTGAGGTGACCTTGGTTACGCCGACGCCGACGGCGACGCCGACGCCGCTTAAGCCGGGAACGGGCCCCTAAGAGCTGCGCTCTAAAATGAAAGCCGTTTTCGACTCTCTGTAACGCTGGATTAGAGCGCAGCTCCGAGGAGGAGGAGGATTGAAGGGTACTGAGGGGGGGGCAGAAGAGTACTGAGGTTACGTGACCCCCCAGGTCACGTGACCCTCCTTAATGTCACGTGACCCCCTGAGGTCAAGTGACCTAAGGGAGGGTCACGTGACCTCAGAGGGGTCACATGAGCCCAGGGGGGGGGGTCACGTGACCTAAATTTCGCGGGGAATTGTTTCCGCTCAATTTAGCGGGGATCGTTTTCGTAAATTTAGCGGGGAACATTTTCCGCTAAATCTAGCGGAAGAATTTTTCCCCTAAATTTAGCGGGAAATTTTTTCCGCTAAAGTTAGCTGCGAATTTGTTCCACTAAATTTGGCGAGAAAAATTGTCCGCTAAATTTATCGGGGAAAATTTTCCGCTAAATTTAGCGGGGAAATTTACTCATAATGCACCGCGCGGTTACGCCGACGGCGACGGCGGCGGCGACGCCGCTCAGGCCGGAAACGGGCGCCTAATAGCTGCGCTCTAAAACAGTCATTCCTTCTTGAGCCTAGACAAAGAGTGTTCTTTACTTCGTCGGCCTCAAGCAACCTCCCCCCTTCCCCCCCCCCCCCCCCCACAAACACACGCACACCCTCGGCACGCGATAACAAGCGCTTAGCCTGGCTTACTGAACACATCGAACTTGTTGTTTGCAAAGTACTGACGTCGGGAGAGGGGAGCAAAGGAGGGTGCCGACAAAACATCTTGCCGCCAATAGACCCTTTTGCTGGTTCCAAACATGAACCGCTGCTCCTGTCCCAAGCGACTTCCAGTGGCTCCGGCTTTGCAGGCGTGCCGAGCTTGCGAATGTCACCAGTGCTACAAAGTATAAATGCTACACGGAAACCAAAGTTGGAGATTTAGCGATTGACTTCGGCTGTACGATTTAATGTCTTGGAGGAGACATATCGGTTTACAAGAATATTAAAAAATTTGGACGACATTTGGCGTATCTTGGTTCTTTTGGCGTTTACCTGGAGAGTTGATAGTTACACGCTTCATTCACGTTGCAAGCAGCAATGTTAAGGGGAGTGCGGTCTTTTTTAGAGCGCAAGCGCCCGTTTCCGGCTTGAGCGGCGTCGGCGTCGCCGTCGCCGTCGCCGTCGCTGTCGACGTCGGCGTAACCGCGCGGAGCATTATGGGTAAAGTTTCCCGCTAAATCTAGCGGAAAAATTTCCCCACTACATCTAGCGGAAAAATTTCCCCGCTAGATCTAGCGGAAAAATTTCAGCGTTAAATCTAGCGGAACAATTTCCGCGCTAAATATAACGGAAAAATTTCCCCGCTAAATCTAGCGGAAAAAAGTTCCCTGCTAAATCTAGCGGAAAAACTTCCCCGTTAAATTTGGCGGAAAAATTTCCCCTCTAAATTTAGGACAAAAATTTCCCCGCTAAATCTAGCGGAAAAACTTTCGCGCTAAATTTAGCAGAAAAAGTTCCCCGTTAAATCTAGCGGAAAAATTTCCCCGCTAAATCTAGCGAGGAAATTTTGGTCAGTTGATCTGGGGGGTCACGTGACCCCTCCCCCGAAGTCACGTGACACCCCCAGGTCACGTGACCTCGGGGGGGGGGGCACGTGACTCCCCCGTCCACGTGGACACCCCCCCCCCCCCCCCCCGAGGTCAAGGGACCCCAACAAGGTCACGTGGTCTCGGGGGGGGGGTCACGTGACCCTTTCCCCTCTGTCACTTGACCCCCCCGAGAAACCGTGGCCCTCAGTACCCTTCTCTCCTCCTCCTCAAGAGCTGCGCTCCAATTCGGCGTTACAGGGAGTGGTAAACGGCTTTCACTTTTTTTTTCATGAAACGAAAGTTCGCTGAGACGTCAGGACTGGAGCACCGCCTAGCGGCGTTTGCAAAGATGGTCTATAATTATTAGCGGCGAGATGTTTTAGTGGCACCCTCATACGGTTCCCCCTTGTGGCATCATTAGCTTGCAAACAAGAAGTTCGATGGTGTTTGTAAATAGCATGGTGGAAGCTTGAAATCATTGCGCTCTCAATGGAACACTGCCAACAGCGTCAAAATTAAAGTTCTTTCATTCCTCTTATTTCCGTCGATGATAAATCCTTTCCTGACGTCATAGGCAGCGTTCGGCCAATCGTGGAAGGCCGACCACAGCGACGCTTTCGGTCGCGCACGTCGCCAATAGTGGTATTTACTGGTGGCCATACCTAAGTGCGTAGCTTCTCAGCGCGTGCTAACGCCAACAAGCTTCCACAGTGCTTTTGCTTCGTGCATTCCACACCATCCAAAGGGCCGGTATTGGAAGCTCACATTGTGAGCTCGTTCCGAACATACGCACTAAACTGTGCACTCGGATAGGTCGTCCAGTGAATACTAAAATAAATACCACCTTCTATTGTTGATTCCAGATATATCCGTAACGACATGGGCTCGCAAAAGGATAAAGATGTTTTCCTACGAGGTGTCTTTTGTAATTTGTGATTTTGAACTATAGCCATGCACTAGCATCATTAAGAAAACGGAGGGCGTGACCAATGGGAAGCCTCATATTATCACTCCACAATTCATAATCGAACAAAATTGGTCGATAAGAACAGAACGAGTCATACAGTAAGAGGCGCAATTATAATAGGCCACTCCCTGCGTTTATTAAACCGCGATTACGCGTCAATCAAATGACAGCCTGAAGGCAGTGTAAGGCCGTGTTCCAAAATTTACTCGATCTTACTCCAGGGTAAGGGTTTGGTACCTTGGCTTTCCAAAACTTACCCGCGTTCAGCGCTTTTCAGTCTGTGTTGTCACGTGATACGACGCGCCGGAGTAACTCGGATCCATTTGGGTAAGATTTGGAACAGAGCCCATGAGGCGTGTTTCTTCCTTGTATGACGGTCACATTGGTTATACGAAAGCAGTCTTCAGAGCTGACGAAGCATGCATGTGCATGAAGAAAACATACTTCATTGAGACGTGTCCGCTGATAAATTTGTCATCATGTCCTTAATATAAGTATACCGCCTGGAACGTGTCTCCGACAGGTGTGTTTACCTCGTCCAAAAAAGTGGTCACTCGATTTCCGCCTCATGACTTAATAAAAACGTCATGCTGTGGCCAGTCCCGAGGCCGGCGGTGTCCAAACAGCCGTGGTGATTGCGACAGACACCTGTTGTGCTGCAGGTCGCTCTCCAATACATGCGTTGCTCGTGACGTCATTCCAAGAGTGCTCCAATGACCACCGGAGAAGAGGGAAAGAGGGAGCTCCCCTCTTATCCGGATTCTCCTTTCCGCCTCCCGGATTTGCACAGATGTCACTATCCTCCTCCCAGAAGATTATAGCAGATTAACCCGTCACTCAAAATTTTTACAAAAGCAGCTTGCCTCTCCTCCTCTTACATGGTGGTCAAAAGTACGGGATGTGACGTCAGTGCAACCCATGTATATGACAGTCCGCGTGAGTATCGGCAGGTTGGGAAGCCGCGACGACAGCTACACTCGCGTTCAGTTGTGCGTATTCGCAGCTTCTCGTTAGCATTTCTAGGACCAAGCGCAAGGATCGCGACATGCAAGAGCGTGACACTTCGGCCTCTGTGACGTCATTTGTTGCATCCTTGGGACCACTTTTGATGTATGGGCAGCATCGGACACTAAGCACACCGTCGAAGACGCGCTCCACGAACCGGAGACTCTAAAAAAAAAAAGGTATCACGTTATACCCTTTACTCCCATATAATGCACCCTAAAATTTTAGTTCGACGTACAGTGCCCTATAGTTGAACAGAAGGGCCCCAATTTTACGAGGGGCTTGATAATGGTGCGATATAACTTATGAAATGGCTAAAGTACGTATCAAAGACCACAGAAAGGAAACACTGAGGTTTTTGCAGTACGGCCAAGAAAACCCCGATTATTATTTTTGTAGTCAGTGACACCTACACTAACTAATTTAATAAGTTGTACCACACGGCTATCAAGCCTCATGTGTAAGCTACTACCGTCAGATCGACGTCAGTGTGCTATACGTCTAGCTGAAGTTTTGGGGTATATTATATACGACAAAGGGTGTAAGAATACACTCTTTTTTAGAGTGTAGTGTGAGCAGTTTGGCTGGGGCTACATGCTCTCAATGACTGTGTGTTGCTTCCCTTGATATCAATGAGGTGTGTTTGATGCGTCTCCGAGAAAAAATAGCGTTCAGGATGACGCGATTCGGACAGACGTTAGAAGTGCACTATTCAAGTTGGACTCCACAGACTTCGCACGAATGTCGTGAAAATCGCGTGCGTGAGGATATTGTCGCGAATGACGAGGTGAACAAACATGTAATAACTGAACAAACTGCCACGTTTAATGGGGCGAACTTGTGCCCCCCCCCCTCCTCAGAAAAAAAAGGGAAATGGAAGATAACAACAAAGCGTCACGCGCGTCGAAGTTGGCGTAACAGCAAGATCGAACGCTGAGGCGAGACTCACTCCGGCTTGCCACGCGGAGCCCCTTTTGTTCACGCGTAGGTTTCTGAAACAATCGGCGTAGAAGGTTCGGCGTGTAGAACCGTCTAACGTCGAATCAGCAACACGGTTCTCGAATTTACCAGAAAATCACAGTAGAGTCAACAAAAATGCGCACCCGCGGCTAGGAATCGAACCCTGGCTTTTTACGTGGAAGGTAAGCGAAACTAACGTACATTTAAAAGTAATTACTATAGAAGCTCACAGGGCGCGTTTTTCTGTCTCGCTTCGCTTAATTGTCTTCGTGGGAACTGCGCGTAAACTTTCACATACCTTTTCAATGTTTTCGAAATCAGCACACCAAATCATACTGGATGCAGTGTTCGCGAGAATATAAAAAACGCGTATTCTCCTGAGATGTGCATACTACGCTCAAGATCGATGCTCCTTTTCCCATGGGGATTCGAAATTTAACGCGCCTATGGACAAAAAGAAAGGCAGTTTCTTTCCCACGGCGGATCCTCGAGTAACAAAATTTTGCATGTTAATGGATGCCCTCTTGTATACTCCGAAATCACATAACTAACGGCGGGTCTCCTGTTTTCCACCTGCCGCATAGACTAGCCACGCCTTCCGGTCACATACTTCATTGGCCATTTTATGCCCTTTATGTCGGAAGAAAGTACTAAAAGGTATACTTTTCACCAAGAAACTATATTCCCAATTCGACTCCACTTACTCGGATATCCGTGACGAAAAACTTCCCCTTTGTCACCGTTTTTCCCCCTTGTACTGGCCTCTACTCTAAGGTCTCTACCAATCCGCATCGGCATTCACTGTTTTAGTTTATAACAACGCTCGACAATTACAGAGACGTGTTATCCCAGTCACAATATATATAGATAGCAAATCTAACACACATCTATCAAAAAAAGAAAAAAAAACAGCGCTTATTTAATAAGGTTCGAAGGTGTGACTGGTTTGAATTTAAAACAAAGAGTCGTCTTTCAATTTTCGCCATCGGCACAAGTTCCAGAAATATTGACTTATGTTGATTAGGCTCTGAGCGCTGAGTATTTGCGAGGCGCACATCAAATTGTTTGTTTTTAACGGATTCAGTTGCGTACGTTCGTCTGTCCTTCCACTTGTAGATAATCAAGAAACGCACAGTATAGGAATATTAATAATCCAAAGATTGGTCACATTGCTATTTTTAATGCCCAAAATAAAAATACTAAATATATTGGCACGGGTGAATCTGAGAAGAAAACAGAAAAATAGCGGAGAGACGAAAGGAGTGCAGGTCTAAAAATAAGAGGTGACGTGAGGCTTGAAGAAAATTTTCGAATCCCAGCGGATGGCGGCACTATAACCGTCAGGCCTGCTTTGTTTCAAAGGAGGCCAAGGCACATAATGCGACTATAAGTAAAGAAAAGCTCCGAGTAAAACTGAAAAAAAAAGATATCAACGTAACCGAGGAATACGAAGGCGATCGAAGAAAAAGAAAAGCAAAACAAACGGTGCTCAAAAGCGGATAAATAAGATAGCAAAATAACTGGAAAAACGGCGTATACAAAAAAAAAAAAAAAAAGACGCGGCGTCGGAACTTGCGAAGAGCAGAACATGGCAGATTCTCGAAAGACAATATCGACAAGAGGAAAAGAGCGACAATGCCCCAAAAATTGTCAGAACAACGCGAAAGAAACGAGGACGGACGAAACAATGCTTCTAGAGAGCGCTCGTAGGGTCCATAGCTTCGGATTACCAAGTTCTATCTCTCTCTCTCACTCCCCCCCCCCCCCCCCCCCCCCCCCGGGCCCAGATCCCCCACACAAACGCTCACACAAAAAGTGAGACTTTTGCGGAATTTTTTTCAGACTATCCTATTATTTTCCTGCACCCTACAGAAACGTCGCTCCTATATAAAAAATAATCATCGCTTTTGCTATGTTGCAATGTGCTCGCCCCCCCCCCCCCCCCCCTCCGTGGCATGAAAATGATTGCGACGATGGGCAGGAGATCGAACTATAGGGGGCGCTCTAACACCATTGTTGTCCCCACCCTCGGTGTTTACTCAACACAAGGCCTGCGCACATGCCAACAGGCATTGTGGGCATGTCCATGTCATCTTCTACAATAGAGCGTAGGTCACAGTTTAATGTAAAAAATACTAACAATCGACAAAGCGACGTTAAGTGCCGGATCTATCCTCGGAGAATGCGAGCTTGACCCACTTCGGCTTTTCTGCGGAGCTGGGACCTTGCATGCTGCATTGTTCATGCAGGCCAGAGTGGAAACAAAAGAGCCCCTCTTCCCCCTTACCGGAGAACACGAACTCCAGCCGAACGCTGACGCCGCGTTCGGTTATGTTGGCCGAGCGCTGAATCATTGTATTTGTTGCCCCCATCCGTGTAGTTCTAAAGTTAACCACTTAGGTCGTCACGGTCGCTCCTCCTCCCCAATTCTCGGTTTCATCTTGCAATGAACCGCAGCGGACATCACGAGTCATCCCCGCCAATCCAGCGATGTACACGGGTCACTTCACTACGCGTTCCACGCGTCATTGCGTTCCTTCCAAAGGACGTGTTTTGGAAACACGGCTTCCGATAGGCTGAGATGGCTAGCAACGTCCATTGGGGTCCATCGTAAGGTGAAACAGAGTGCGGTTCACCGCCTAAACGATCATAGAAAAAATTGTAAGGGTGCAGGCGAGCTGGTGAATGTTAACCATGTTGAATTAATCTGACACTGGAGTAGAGAAGAAACAGCAAATCGTAGAAGGGACAGGAAAAAGAGAGGACGACGTCTCAAACTCAGCTAACTCATCTATTTAGTCCAACTCCTTATATAGTCTCAATCTCAAGGTCATCTCCTCCAACACAAAAGAACGAAGTTATACAGATCAAGCACCACAGCCTTCATCACGCAATGCCTGTAAACCGCGCGTCGACCTGTAAACGTTGACAACGTTTACAGGTCGACGCGATAAGACAACATCCATCTACGCTCAAACTTGAACAAAAGGAACTCTTCCCCTACTCTTCTATACACAGTTCATACTTCTGAATCATAACACGCCCTCTCTACAAACAAAAAAACAAAACAACAAAAACACTGAAACGATAGTTGGGCCAGAACACGTGGAGACCCACACAAAGCAGAAAGCAAAAAAAAAAAAAAGGTTTCACAGGTTTTTGGAAAATCACAACCACTTAAAACAACCTAATAGAAAAAAAAAAATTTACATCTTTAGAAAGCTTTTTGAATTGCTTCCAAATTGTAGTGAAGCCTGACTTATGCAGTTGCCTAAAGACTTTATCCGCACGGTCTCCCTTACTACTCTCTGTACATCGTTCCTCTCTTTGCGTAATATTTCCGTCTCCGACCAGAGGGCCGTGCAGTTGTTGCATTCATGAATATGTTTTGCTATATCTGAGTTTTGTGCATTGTTCTTTACCTTTCTTTTATGTTCGTTTAATCTGTCATTTATGCAGCGTGACGTCTGCGCTACATACTTAAATCCACACTGTAATGGTATCTCATACACAACACCAGTCTCGCAACATACCGATTTTTCCTTTTGAGCCTTTTTGCACTCGCTCACACCTGTTTGGAATGGCGTCAGTTTACTTAAAATCCGAACTAAATATAGTGTCTACTCCAAACTGCCTTGCACTTGCCTTCAGGTTGTGAGAGATGTCATGAAAATAAGGGATTACAGCAAGCGGTTCCTTGGTTTCTGTTCAGTGTCTCTCCTGCCTTTAATAAACAATTCTAATTGCCGTTGTATAAAACTGTCATCATAACCTACACTTATCAACCTTTTTCATTGCCTTTCTACTGATTCAGTGATATCATGGACACGTGACCTTTCTAACACGTTCCTGACCAATGACTTTACAATCCCCGCCTTTACGGTCTTTGAGTGACAACTCATCCTTGGCAAAACAGGTTTTGATTTTTTTGGCCATATTCCCAACATAACGTAAATCGAGAAAACTGCAGAACATTATCTTCAGGTTTTTCCACAGTAATCTTAAATTCTGGAGCCGTTGACCTTATCACACCTTCTATGGTTTGTGGTAGACCTTCCCTAAACGTGCATATTAAGATGTCATCTTCATATCTTCTCACAATTGCCGTACCCGGGTACAACTCCAGTAGATTATCGTGCACTGCACGATCTAAAGAGTTTAAGTAAACTTCTGCTAAACTCGGTGCGACTGATGACCCTATACAAACACCTTCTTTTTGTATATACTTTCTTCCTTCGTACTCCACTACCGTTGACTTGAGATAAAACTCCAAAATTGTTAAGAAACTTTCTACCGATATATCTGAGCCCGATTGGAACTTAACGAGATTCAGCTGCAATGCCTCCCTTACTCTCTGCGTTAACCGGGTATTTTCTAGGGAATAATACAAGTCCTTAATGTCCATCGATAACACTGAACAACGCCTCCCATGATGAGCCTCCAAACTGGTAATCAGTTCATTTGAGTTTCTAAGTGATAATCAATTTTCTAAGCATACATAACCCAACCCCTTCTGTAGAAACTTTGACACCACATTCTGCCATGTCCTTCTCATTGATGACCGTATACTCTCATTGATGACTCTCGTTGATGACCGTATATCGGTAGCAAGTTTCTTAGCAATTTTGGAGTTTTATCTCAAGTCAACGGTAGTGGAGTACGAAGGAAGAAAGTATATACAAAAAGAAGGTGTTTGTATAGGGTCATCAGTCGCACCGATTTTAGCAGAAGTTTACTTAAACTCTTTGGATCGCACAGTGCACAATAATCTACAGGAGTTGTCCCCGGGTACGGCAATAGTGAGAAGATATGTAGATGACATCTTAATATGCACGTTTAGGGAAGGTCTAGCAGAAACCATAGAAGGTGTGATAAGGTCAACGCTCCAGAATTTAAGTTTACTGTGGAAAAACCGGAAGATAATGTTCTGCAGCTTTCTCGATTCACGTAAATCGAGGGTTATGTTGGGAATATGGCAAAGAAAAATCGAAACCAGTTTTGCCAAGGATGAGTTGTCATTCGAAGACCGTAAAGGCGGGGATTGTAAAGTCATTGGTCAGGAACGCGTTAGAAAGATCATGTGTCCATCATGTCACTGAATCAGTAGAAAGGCAACGGAAAAGGTTTGTAAGTGTAGGTTATGATGACAGTTTTATAAAACGTCAATTAGAATTGTTTATTAAAGGCAGGAGAGACACTGAACAGAAACCAAGGAACCGCGTTGCTGTAATCCCTTATTTTCATGACATCTCTCACAACCTGAAGGCATGTGCAAGACAGTTTGGAGTAGACACTGTCTTTAGTTCGGATTTCAGATTAAGTAAACTGACGCCATTTCAAACAGTTGTTAGCGAGTGCAGAAAGGCTCATAGGGAAAAATCGGTATGTTGCGAGACTGGGGTTGTGTATGAGATACCATTAGAGTGTGGATTTAAGTATGTAGGACAGACGTCACACTGCATAAATGACAGATTAATTGAACATAAAAGAAATGTAAAGAACAATGCACAAAACTCAGAAATAGCAAAACATATTCATGAATGTAACAACTGCATGGCCCTCTGGTCGGAGACGGAAATAATTCACAAAGAGGGGAACGATGTAAAGAGAGTAGTAAGGGAGACCGTGCGGATAAAGTCTCTATGCAACTGCATAAGTCAGGCTTCACTACAATTTGGAAGCAATTCAAAAAGCTTTCTAAAGGTGTAAAAATGTTTTTTTTCTTATTTTTCAATTAGGTTGTTTTAAGTGCTCATGATTTTCCAAACACCTGTAACACTTTTTATTTTTTGCTTTTTGCTTTGTATGGGCCTCCACGTGTTTTGGCCCAACTATCGTTTCAATGTTTTTTTTTTTTTTTTTCTTTTTTAATGTGCTTGTAATCGCGGTTTCGAGATCACTTGGGTGTGTTTTCCAAGAAAAAGGTGTTCTCTTTGTGGTCTCTTTTTGCCTTGGTGCGTCACCACAGTTTAAAGGCCACCTGTGTTGTTTTTTTTTTGTTTTTTTTTTTGTTCGCTTTGACGCGACTGTTAGGATAATTCGGGACATATCTCTCTCAAGGTCACTGCGATGTTCCGCAGTGTCACATTGTTAAGTCCTCGTCTCATGTGTGGGTTGTTTTGTATCTTTTGCGCGTGTTCCATCCGGTTCGAAATGTCTGCTACGAAGGAGTTTATCTGTAGAGTGTGGTTGGGAAAAAGTTCCCTGGGTACTTAATGGCTGTTTGAGAAATAAACCAGTTAGCTGAGTTTGAGACGTTCTCTGTGTCTGTTCCTTCTACTGAAAGTTCTTCCGATTTCTTCCACCGCAGTCTCAGGTGTAATACGACATGATTAGCTACCACCAGCTCGCCTGCACTCTCACCGTCTTTTCACTGTAAACGTTGTCAACGTTATTGCACTGTGTGATGAAGGCTGTGGTGCTTGATCTGTATAACTTTGCCCTTTTGTGTTGGTGAAGAGGACTTTGAGATTGAGACTATATAAGGAGGTGGACTAAATAGATGAGTTAGCTGAATTTGAGACGTCGTCCTGTTTATTTTCTGTCCCTTCTACGTTTTGATGTCTCTTCTCTACCCCAGTCTCAGGTTAATTCAACATGCCTAAACGATCCCAAGCTTCTTTCCGCAGCGCTGAGGAAGTTACGAAGCCTAATGCCGGGGTCAGACTGGTTATAGACGCTTTCAGCACGCGCCAAATTGAACCTCCTTAGCCGACCTTCTTTTGTCTTACCGCGATGCCGAGCCACTGAAGCGGGCGTTGACGAGTCTCCACAAAGGCCTGTGCTGGGGAGAAGGACGCAGTAGAATCTAAAATGGCGATAACCTCTCCTGCTGCGGCAATGATGAAGTAAAGCGAACGGAATAAGAGTGAACAAAAACTGAGATCGGTTATGGCGGCGTCCATGCACAGCTGCCTGAAAGCGTCTATACACAATACAAGCGAGAGTCTGCAAACAGATTCGAATGCGAGTCGTCGCGAGATCCGTGCTTAAAATGCCGCATGGTAATAATTTCGAGAAGAAACCTGGCACGCGGCGCTCGAACCACGGATTACAGTTGTTTAAATGGGGTAGTGTAGTTACCGCGTAGCCTCTACCATGCATCGGGAACTGCCGCTCCTTGGAAGACGGTGCTGGCGGCGCTTCGATCCGCAGCTCCGTTAGGATGCCTCAATCGGCCTGCAGATAGAGGCACCTTAACACGCTTCATAACTAATATAAATACCTCATGTTGTTTCCAGTGAACTTCCAACGACATGATTTGTGTTCGTAGGTGAATAAAAATGTGCAACTAGCAGACGACAGTGTAGTCGACAGCTGCGAATCGGCCTGAGCTGGCGGGAGCCAAGCTGACCAAGCGGCCAAGCCGGAGCCATAACCAGAACGACGGTGCTGCAAGGAACAGCGCCACCCGCGGCCGCCTTCCATCGCTGTGCCGCTTCTCCGGTTTCGTTCGTTACACTACCCCCTTTAAGCCACTCTACACGGATATTACCTTGACTCCTGCTTGCAGACAGTCTTTCGCATGACGTATAAGAAGCGTAAATTTAGACTTTATTTCCACTTCAGTCCAGACACAGCCGACGCTACGAGCTAAAGGAACGCAACCAGACAGCGTAAAAAGCATACCATCCTGGTGTTCTTACATTTTTTTTTTTTTTGTGTTCTATTGTCGCTGAATGCATCATAAACACAAAAAGGCCTAGTGACTCGCGGGTTTGCCGTTGCTTGAACGGTTTCATTACCACGTAGCGTCTGTTGCGCATGGGCGTAAACAGAAAGGAAGTATAGGGTCCTTGGACGAGACCATGACCAGGGTGTAAGATACGCTCTTTAGGTGAGGACACGGCGGGGCTGAACGCGCGGCGCGAGGAATCAGATAATGTTCGTTCGACGGGCATCCGAAAGGCTGCATCATTCCGCTGCCACCGTGCCCGCGGCTGACAGTGTCGCCGGCGGCCAAACGGCGAAACTGTGTGAGAGGGAAAAACATATCTCGTTGCCGTGACACCCCGGTACACCGTAGTCTTTCTGTACGTGCGACCATCTCGCTGGAGCTCTGCGCGTGCGGTACATGAGGCGGCACGAGCCGTCTTGTACGTGCCCACGGGTCGACGAGTCACCTGCTGGCGCCACTTAAAACCATAGTGAGAGAAAGAAAGAGAGAGAGTGAAGAGCAAACTTTATCGGGCATGTCGCGAGGAGCGCGCTGTCCTCACCTGAAGAGTATTATCTTACACCGTGACCATGACGCAACGCTACTTCCGGTACGAAAATCTTGCCAGAACCCACTGGAATCCATGTTGGATGCATTCGTCGCTGTCATGCTATGTGTGGCGTGCTTTGGCGCTGTGTTTCATTGATTTTTATTGTAGTGGGCTGGATTGCGGATCGAGAGCCCGTCGGTGGCACCACCGGCGGCCATTACTTTACACCAGGGACTACACTCGTGTTTATGGGAGAAACGCGTGTGCGCGGTGCCCGAAGGCGAGTATTATATTATGTGCTGCGATCGTTATATGGGGCCTTCGGAGATCGAATAGGTACTTGTCAAGCATTCGGACGCCCATTTAATAACTCAAAGGTGCCAGAGTACCCACACCTGAGCTGGCAAGCTTGCTGTCGTTGTGGAGTAAAATAAAGAACGTGCCGTCAGAAAGACCGTCCTCGACGAAGCCCAGAAATTGATGAATATAAAAAAAAATTTCCATCTTGACATTTTCCTTTCGGGAGTGAGCGGATTTCGCGTAGCCACGCCTTCAGGCTTGTCGTCTTTTAAACCCAACGCATCGAATATGTTACTGACTCCACGGTAACTCTAGGTAACTCTTGTCTCATTGAGCTGCACTACATCTGTGGCCCAGCAGAGTCAGGCTTGACCTTAAAACATTTATCGATAAGAACTGCGAGGGCTCTCGTTTTTAATGTTTGTGCACAAGTTATTTTACAAGCTTCCCGAGAAGCTGCCAAAAGGTTTCCGTGCCAAAAATGGCTTAGAAACGGGACGAAACGGTACTTTATCTTATTTTTTCATATAGAGTCCCATGCATTAGCTGGTGTCAACTGATAGCTGTCGGTAATATCACTCGACCCCAGCGAGAGAAGCATCGATCCGCGATCCAGCCTACTACAACGGAGATAAGTACCATGTCCGCGCTGCAGTGCTTCTGCTTACTCGAGGTTTAAAATGGTCCGTTGTGCCGTAATTAAATGTTCCGGCCGT
This sequence comes from Ixodes scapularis, assembly GCF_016920785.2. Classification (NCBI taxonomy): domain Eukaryota; kingdom Metazoa; phylum Arthropoda; class Arachnida; order Ixodida; family Ixodidae; genus Ixodes; species Ixodes scapularis. Next base: position 15,487,524 of record NW_024609839.1, read on the forward strand.
AAGGGCCGGCGACAAAGGCTGCTACGGCCAGCCGTTTTGTTCCATTTTAGAACTCCGGCTAATCATTCTGAACCAAGACAAAGCGACTGTCGAGCAAGGGGTTCCTCGGCGTCATGAATGACTCCAACGGATACGACGGTACAATCTCAACAGAAAAGCTACGTACCGACTAAGGATTTGTGTATTCCACTTTGCGTCAGATACGGAACCTCTGTGATTGATACCAATAAGGAAAGCAGACGGCATAACTTGTGCGGCAGCCTCAGTCTTCGTTTGTGTAGCCAGTCAACTGGTCTGAGGACCGCGTACAGAGCTGACAAGTTTCGCGCAATATCCCCGAATGATTTAACGTATAGGTAGCGGCACTGATTTTACTGTCACTCGCAGCAAATGATTAGCAGACGACGCATTTTTTTGCCGACCGACGGCACTCTTGCGAGGCGTTCAAGTGCCAAGCTACGGCACTCCACGCGCGCATTGAAGTGCCGCCCGGAGATGTTAAGCGCAAGTCACACCTATTTCGACTCGTGGTCCATTGGCCGCTCGCCACCAATTTGTTTTATCATCGAACGGGAGCGAGATAGACGCCAGGGCCCTACGGCACAACTGTCGTCGCAAGAAGACGCCGAAAACCTCCAGCATGGCGCCAAGGCACAAATGGCGGATGACAATGTCGGTTTCAATTTCACAGCTAACCGCAAGTGACGTCAGGTGCAATAGACCCCTTTCAAAATTCACGTGTCAATTATCAGAAGATCGGAACCACTGCACAACGGCGGAACAATTGCATCAAGGAACGTGCAAGTCATTCCATAAGATAGCGAACGTCGGAGCGGGGCCAACACTATAACCGACGAGCCAATCACTGAGCGTCGAAAGTGTAATGTCATTTCGCTTATCACCTTTTTTTGTGGGTGTGTTTTTTTCCAGTGTGTCGTTACGTTGATATTTTGGTCCGCCATTATGTAGGGATTCTACAGCTGCCAACATAGGGCTTTATTTTGAAAGTGGTCTATAAGCCTACTGCGCAACTTGATCTACACGTCAAATCCCGACGACCGAACGTTCGCATCTGCTCCGAACGATATCTATTGTTCCCGCTGGGCCGGCGCGCGACGATGACAGGTGGACGCTCAGATGGCAAGCAACACTCTCTCCCTTTGTTTACCTCCTTACCTAAGCGACGATTCTTTCCTAGTGCCTAGATTACAGAGAGTTTAGCATTCCACGATTGGAATCACGCGCTTAAAAATACCAGCTGCTAGGAGTTGAGGAAAGTGTCGATTGTTTGGAAACGTCTCCGCCTCACCCGGGCACTTTCTTCCTCGCAACGCGAAAACGCAACGCGAAAACGCAACGCACGCTCGCTTGCAAGCAAACTACGCAGGATGCGTTGGCCACTGATTTGCAAACGCGATACTTTCTTTGAGTTGCTCCAATGACACCTAAAAGACAAGGCCGGCACCCTTTCCTCCAAACGCGTCATCACAAGTGGTTTCACAAGCGCCGCCTAGGATCAGCGCCACCTAGCTCCAGTCAGCCTCGCCCCCGGCGCCTTTTGCAGCGTCTCACAACGAGCGCGTACGCTAGCCGCTTGAGGTGAATCGCTGGGCTCACTAAGGATGACGTCACGCGCAAGCCTTGTCCTTCATGTGGGCTGCTCCCTCTCTTACGTCTAGGCTCTCTACGCCGCCGCGTTCATTCGCCCAGCCCCAGATCAGTGGTATGTTGGGAATCCCAGCATCTCGTCGTAACGGTCGTTTTCGCGCAGGCCGATCGCGGGCGTGTTGCAGATTCACGGCGCTGTTGTAGCGATTTTCGGGGAAACCGGTCAGCGGGACGCTTACATTTCTCGAATAGCCGTTGTGTCCTCCGCCCCCGGTTTCCTGCATTTGCCCCCCCGGCTGTTGTAGAATGTTCTCGTTCGAAATGAGGGCGCATCTGTTTTGAAGCGCAGGCACGCGGCAGGCGATTGGCCTTTGGCGAGGCGCGTCCCCTCGGCTCTTTCGAAAGGCGCCGATACACGGCGTGAAGTGTGCTGTCGATACGTAGTACAATGGTACCCCACTTTGTTTCTATACAGATATTACACTCCAGTATTCGCTAGTCATGTTTATCGGGTTCTATTCGCGCTTCAAGCGTGACGTGCATTTAGCTTTGTATAAGATTATGGAATTTTCTTGGCGGATTTGGAGCCATCCAAAAGCACTTCATGCTCACGCCTTTAGAGCAGTAGATGGAAACGCGCTTTTGCAGTCCCAAGAAGATGTCAACAACGCATCAACCCATAACCGCTCTAAACCGACTTGGGGAATTTCCCATCAGTTTCGTGCGTACTGGATGACAGTGGCACGAGCGCAACTAAAGCAGGCTGGTAAAAACAAATCATACGCAAGTGCCAAATGATTCATATTTATTTATATCACGCGTATAAAGTAGTTTTTTCTAACTAATGGTGCGCGAAAGCGAGAAAAACAAGGCTCAATACAATAATAATATTACTGCTGGATTTCTCATTGTCGGAGGTGTGATCACAACCAAACGCCGACGTCAATGCCGCCGCGATAATTGGGTTTGTTTGCAGTCCTACTACTGCTAATAATAATTATAACAATAATAGTAATCTGGTTGATGATGATGAAAATAAACATACGTGCATGAAAACTTCCTTATAGTCGTCCGAATATTAAACAAAAGGCGGACTTCCCTACATATTGGATCCTTCAGAGGGAAATCAACTTAAAGGCATAGCTTCCATTTCGCATTCCGCGCTAACACGTATTCACGTAAAGGTATTAGTTTTTATTTAATGTTATCTTCTCTCGATCACACCGTCAAATAAACTTAAAGAACGACAAAGGTGTACGGACACACTTGTGCTAGTTATGTTCTCTAGGAGTCGGTTAAAAATACAAAACCGGCGGACGTGCTGTATGACATGGGCCCCAAAACTTGCCGCATGCATTTCCTCGTATGGCAGGGGAGTTCCCTATAAGGATATTTAACTCCTTATTATTTTTTTTTTAATTTCTGGATAGCTAACGTATATCAGCAAATATACTTTCCTGGGAAAACTATTAAAATAAATAAGCGCAACATATGAGTCGAAATGATTTTTGAGCTGAAGCGATTCCAAAATACACTCCTGTTTTGAGACGCCGATTCCGGATTCAGAAGTATGAACTGTGTATAGAATAATAGGGGAAGAGATCCTTTTCTTCAAGTTTGAGGGTGGATGGATGTCGTCTTATCGCGTCGACCTGTAAACGTTGTCAACGTTATTGCAAGGTGTGATGAAGGCTGTGGCGCTTGATCTCTATAACTTCGTCCTTTTGTGTTGGTGGAGATGACCTTGAGATGGAGACTATATAAGGAGGTGAACTAAATAATTGAGTTAGCTGAGTTTGAGACGTCGCCCTGTCTATTTTCTGTCCCTTCTACGTTTTGATGTTTCTTTTCAACCCCAGTCTCAGGTTAATTCAACATGGTTAATGCATTGGAATTGCTTAAATAAACCCTGGAACTTTTTTTTGTAGAAGGAATGTTTTACTTTGTGACATGAATGTTCTTTCCAACCTCTTCAAACAATTTTTTTGGGAGGTCAGTGTTTTTATAGACACTGTTGTATGGCTCTGTGTTGTAGAGAAAAAGTTTTATCAGAATTAGTTTTGGGAATATCCTAAATACATTCCCGAAGATCCGGTATTTCAAATACATATAGTAGTATTTTGGTATCTTGCAAAGATATTTTTTTAAAGTATATGCAATTCTATTCTAGTTACATTTCTTACTCTCCTGTACTCAGTATCTCAAAATCATTTTACAAACTTCGAAAGTATTAGTTGCCGAAACAATTTCCAAAACTAGGGATCGTTGGACTCCAGGGAAAAGCTGAACCAATGGCAGACTTAGAGGCAAGCGACCAAACACATAACATAAAGCAATGTTGATGCAAAGCATATTCTCTGAAGCCCAACAAAAGACCAAATGCATAGCTGAAGTGCGCCAGCCTTTATGTGTCCTGTTCTTTGTTTTTCAAGTTGGGTTTGAATGGCAGGTTACGCTGGGAGCTAGGAAAGTGCTGGTAACGTAATCGGGATTTCACACCTTTTGTCTAAAGGTAGAGGGTTTCCGACAGCGGAAGATTGTGACGCCAACTCTTGGTATGATCAGAATGCATGACCATTTTCGGAAATCCCCGGTACGGCTCTGGTATGAAAATGAGCGATCCAGTTTTCAAGGGAGCGCGAACACTACCTCGCCCAAGGAAGCCAGATACTGCTAGTTTTATTGAGCTGCAGTGACATAGATTTAGCTTCCCCAAAGCCTCTTGTGTGCCTATTATGACTAAACTTTGTATCTTCGTTCAAAGCGTATCTTTTATCTCCATACGAATGTACACATTGCTTCCCTCTTAGAATCCTCCAAACTAGTATTGCGCCAGGTGGAGCCAGGGGTTGAAAGCGGTTTTGTGGACGCTTTTTATGTGTCACATTTGTTTCCCTCCTGACTTCCTTAATACATTTTTGATAGTTCGAAGGTGCAGCCACTCCTTTTCGGTTAACGCAGAAGTTTCGGGAAGTTGCTAAGTAGACATGATTAAAACAAAAGAGCGAAAAGACAAGGATGAAGTAAAAGAAACCACAGGACACAGCGCTGTCTTTCAAATGAAGATTTGTTCATGTAGGCGTCTGTTATAAATAGCAAACATGCAACCCCAAAAAAATCAAGGAAAAAAACAAAAGATATATAACATGTCACGTTTTCAATACGACACTGTCACTGCTTTGCCCTCATCGTTCTAAGAACTGCCGCTCCTTATCCTAAAGCGGTTTTTAAAAATAAGGACAGAGTGACGCGGGAAATAATAGAAGCACGTGATATTGCGTGACTTGGTCCTGATTGTGTTAGTGCCCTGTCACTCGTACTTTGGGTAAGGAGCGGCAGTTCTCAGAACGATGAGGTCAAAGCAGTGGCAGTGTTGTATTGAAGACGTGACATGTCATATATCTTTTGTGTTTTTTTCTTGATTTTTTTTTTTGCGGGGGTGGCATGTTTGCTATTTATAACGGACGCCTACACAAATAAATCATCAGTTGGAAGTCAGCGCTGTGTAATGTGGTTTCTTCTACTTCGCCCTTGTCTTTGCGCTGTTTTGTTTTTATCACGGCACCTTTTCGCCCTTGGCTGGGGAGACAAAATACTTGCCCTTGGTTGTTGATCATCGACAGGGGCCACTGACCTCTAGTCGATGTTTCCCCTTTGCGTGCATGTTCCTTATTCATTCGCATACTCATCATCAAGTCTGGCTGCTTGAGCAACTTTTGGTTTGGCTGTTAAGGATATGCAACGCCGCACTATGTGTCAAGTCCCCCGAATCGGGTCAAGGTATATTACGAACTTATTGAGAAATGCATCACGAGCTGAGCCTACCGCCAAACTAAAGCACGTCAATCGCCACTAGTACAATACTTGAGTTCCCCTTGTTCCTAAAATATTTCGGTGCCCCTTATGTTGCATATTCTGGAAAGTAAACTTCTATTGTATCAGCTAATTCGCTTCTTGACAGTCATAATGACCACAGTAGAATGTGGTTTTCAGCGAAGTCCTCACAAGTTCAGCACGGCCTATTGACTTTTTTTATTCTTGTATTACCGGCTTGCAACATACTTGCCGAGTATCTTCGAGTGTAATTCGATTCCTTTTCAAAATGTCTGTAGCCTCCTCAAGATAGGTCGCTATAAAAGTAGCTTAAATAGTACTCTAATAACATTTTAAAATGTGTATTTTGTATCGTATCTTAAATATATTTGTTGATTATTTTTCACAACACTGATCAGACTACTTTTTTTTTTTTTTTTTTTTTACAAATAATAAATACATTTTACAGTTCAATATTCCATTTTAGACTTTGAACTTAATATTATTTTTTTTTACCTATTCAGAATATGGAAAATTGTGTGCTCATTTTTTCAGGTATGGTAGATGAGTCTAATGTGTGTCATATAGTTCAACTCCATCCATAAATATTATTTCGTTCATTTTAGCCGTGCCTACAATACGAGCAATGTGTTACATTCCTGGATAAATTTTCAATGATCACGCGCTTTCTGGAGATATCTTGTTCTAAAAGAGCGGAATAAAATATTAGTGTATACTAGAAAATGAGCACAAGACTGCGCAGAGTCGCAGCCACATAACTTCGCCCGGCCTCACTCTAGACATTGCTACGGCATAAATACTAGGCCTTCTTTCTGGCTGCTGTGAAAGGCGATCTAATTTCAGATCATCTGTGACCCTTTGCACCTCTTCAGACATCGGTCAAGTTCAACGCTCACGGTCCGCCTCAAGCGGCGACTTTTTCGCGACAAATCTATCTAAAATGAATTTATGCACAATTGTATTCCAATTCAGGTTTCCTCGCTATCTTTAGCAGGGGAAATGAATTCGCCTATAAGTATGCACCGATTCAAATCTCACCGCTATATTTAGCGGAAAAACGCTTTCCCTCATCTTTAGTGAAAAGAAGGTTGGTGCGTAATTACACACAAATTTCGTTTTTTTTTTTTTTCGCTGAATATGGCGGGAATATAATTGCCGTTAACGTTAGTGGTATAGTAGATTGGAGTTAGAATAGTCATTAATTCAAGTTTTCCCACCAAATGTAGCTATCGAGAGGCGACCGACTAACGTACAGATGTTTACCCAATGATCGGCCCTAAAATACCATTTCATTTAAAATATTGAAGCGACAAGGTATAAGAAGCACAATCATCAACGTTGTCAGTTTGTTATAAAAAGGCTACACGAATTAACTCTTTTAAGTGAAGAAACGAAGTGTCCTCGTTATTATCTCCGCAATAATAAAACCCCGCGAGCTCACAAACAAGAGCTTCCCATGGTGGTAAGTTTAAATATTTCGTGCTATAATTTTCGCGCACGCTCGCAAAAACAAAGTGACTACATCATAAACAAAATAAGAACAAAATATAAGCTTCGCACCTTTAAACTCTTTTTATTGCTTAAGATGGCCACCACAAAAACAACTAGCAACAAGAGCGCATGCGCGTCGTCTCAATCCAACGAGAAAATAATCCGCGCGCCAGCTTGTTTTAATGAGGGCTTCCTAAGGAAACGACATATCTTTAGTTTTTGTTTCTTCTATTTCTCCTTTTCTTTCTCTGTTTTTTTTTTAATTTATTCTATGTAAATAAAGGCAAGAAATAAAGCTGAGCTACGTGGTACTGCCTTGCCCTGCATGCATTCTATGATATATAGGTATACTTTAGAAATAAAAAATAAAAAACTTACTCTATTGCTTATGCATCAAGTCATCCCGTTAAAGCAGGTTTACCGACGCCAAGCAGTTTTTTCTTCTTAACGGACACAAGAATTTTAACTTGACAGTGTGCATTCGTTCTACGCATTCCACTGCTTTTGGGTTGGGCTTTCTTTAAATGCTAAAAACCAAAATCTCGGAACTCCTTTACTCGGGGACCGTTATTTTGTGCTACGTAGTCAAGTCTAGCATAGCTTCCAGAGTCCTACAGCCCTAAGCTGCGGCGAGGGCGCTTGGCTGCATCTTGCGTCTGATTCGTGCTCGCTCAGCTGGCATGAACAGATTTGAAGGTCTGCGAAACCTACGATAGCCTTGACAACGTACCACAAAATAGCTGACCCAGACTGTATGGTGAGCAAGTTGGTCCGATTCTTGGGCACCTCGTACTTTTGTTTTCCCCCTGTCCACAAGCGATAACGGCGCGCGCATGGCAGCCTCTTGATCGCGCGTTTCGTGCGAGTTATTTATGTTGCCCTATAATTGGTGTGTTCTTAATCCTCGCGTGCCGATGCGCCAAACAGGCAATTTGGAGCACCTGATTGAGAGCACTTCGAGGTTCACGGAACGTAGCCTTTCCTAAATTGTAATTTTCATTTGTGAAGATTTCCGTAGCCGCCTTTATAGTACAAAAAAAAACTATTTGAATTGAGACTAACGAGAAAAAAAATGCCTGCTAAGTCGGTAAGAACTTGAGCTCTTGAGCCTTGGCTGCACGTGTGACTTTGCTCGTGCGCTAGCTTTGACCGTGCTTTCTTTGCCCATTCTTATCCAAGTTTCTGTTTTTAATAAGCCGGCCCCTTTGTCTGTAAGATCTGTCCTGCAAAAATAAAAAAAAAATAAAAAAAACGTTTTCGCATTAAGCATAAAGTAACGGTTTACAATTTGTTGAACCGAAACTTCCGAGCGAGCAAAACCAGCACGAGCATGTCGTATTGTCCGACACTTACATTATACTAGTGCGTGCACCCCTTAGCGAAAACTAATACGTTTGAAATATACCATATTCTAATTTGAGTGCATTTGAAATACAGTTCATAATTGTAAGTACACGAGAAATAGACCGAAAATGTAAACTTCTTTTTGTTTTTACTTAGTACTAAAATATACTTCTAAAAATCATTTTAAAATACCTTTACTTAAACTACATTTGAAGTTCCCTTCATGCGTTTTGAAATATGTAAATACTAAATTGATAGGCACAAAATACCTTTCACATATATTTCTTGAAATATGTATTTAATTCATGCAAAATATACTCCAACCCTAAAAAAAATGGAACAATCAAAAATACGTGCAGAATACTCTTAAAATACCTGAAAACCGTAAATACGGTTGTGTTATACTCTAAGTACCTTTTGACTGCAATACTTTGGTAGTTTGACTTAAACTACGAAAATATTGAAAAGCTTCCCTTCTAGAAGTTCACTTCAAGCAGATATGGAGTACACTGAAGCGCCTAAATACAACATTTGATTAGTTTGTCAACTGAATTGCGGAGCATCGCACTGATAAATCAGCCCAGTTTATGTTATTGTTTCCTTTTTTCTATCAAGAGCACACCTGATCAGTTCCTTGCACACCAATCACAAACGGGGTTCGGGAACTACAACCACAACATTTGCTCGTGCCGGAAAGCTTCAGCAGGTGCTGTGAACAGATACGTTTGGTGTGGTTTTGTTAGCACAATGTTAGTTCACTCAACGTGTATACTCACCATTGTACGTGATGTGAATAGTGACTTTAATATAGTGACATTGACTACCATATTAAATAGTCAACTACTAAAATGGAAAGGCAAAACAACTACTGTAAAATATTTATTTTTCGAGGGCTCAATATTTCGCGATTTAGGTCAAAGCTGGAGTTTTGGAATAATTCGCAAATTCTAATTTTCGCGACGCGCTGGGATCGCAATATAGATTTTAATGTTTTTGCATTTTGCCGAAATTGTTCACGGGACCTATTTTACGGAATTGTAGGCGATTTGCGAACCTTGCGAGAATTAGGTCCTCACGAAAATAAAGTCGTTTAAAGTATTTTAAAGTGAAGATACTGCCTTGATTCGCTTCGTCCTGAGTGGTGCTACGTAGAGAAGCAATAACATGTATTTTATGAGCCGTTTGTGTGGATATTTTTTAAGGACTGCGCCGCATTGTTACTAGTTGTACCAATGCCTTTTACTAAGAGATATCGTCCACGAACATCAAAACGCTGTTTCCCCTTTGACAGACTTCCGAGGAGAATATCGAATACTTGGAACCTTAATAAGCGCAGAGGTGGTCACCGAAAAAATTATTACCTTCAATATGTAGGCTATATAAGGCGCTAGAGCAGTCAACGGGACTGTGAATGAGCTATTCAGTGCGTCATGGTGTTTGTGTTTGTGTTCGTTTCTAATGTAGCTTTGTGAGATATATTTAGAAGTGCCTTCATCAGGACACCATTTGGGTGTCCTGTTGATTATGATTACCTTCAGTATGTAGGCTATATAAGGCGCTAGAGCAGTCAACGGGACTGTGAATGAGCTATTCAGTGCGTCATGGTGTTTGTGTTTGTGTTCGTTTCTAATGTAGCTTTGTGAGATATATTAGTAGTGCCTTCAACAGGACACCACAGGGACACCATTTGCTGACAAAATCGAAAATAAAAAAAAGATTGTGGAACCGGTTTTAAAATGCACAAATAGAAACTTGAGTGTGAAGGGATAATATTTTTGGTATATCTAAAATATTTTTTATCCATAATTATAATGTATTTTGAATACCTTACGCGCGTATTTCGAATGCGGCCAAAATAATACACAATAAATACAAAATGAATATTCGTACTAAATATATTTCAACTTCGTTTGAAGTACGGCCTCTTTTTGCTAAGGGTGTGCATAACATACCCACTGACAGTCCTGCGCTCGCTCTGATAGCTTCTTCTTCGGTCACAACAAGTACTTTATTAAATGCAAAAAGAAAACGACAAAAAAAAACACCTGTTTTAACATAAGGGCTCCGAATGTGGTGACTGATTGTCGCTCCGGACTCCAGGTTGAAAGGTATAAATCATCGAAGCGGTACCAACCTGGCATCTTTGAAGCCATTTTTCTAAGCCTTGCGTATTCACCTTGTTTAATGTACCTTCACGCCATCTACGACAAATAATAAATATCAACATCTCTCGCTGGGGCGACAAGAAAAAAAAAGAAAAAAAAAAGAAGCAGAATATTTGGAGGTTGAGGTGACCGTCTTCATTACGGTGAAACGGTTGAAGTTCAGGTAGCACCCTCTGAAGGGTGTTCCTTTTTAAGAATAACATATTTATTTTAAAGCTCCCGCAATATCTGTAATAATACCGTTCGTTCAGGTGAGTTACATGGCCAGGGGGACATAATAGAGGTGGCTAATCGCCACAATAAGCCGAGTAATTACCTGCAATTTGGTAATTATCACTTTAATGATTCAAAATCGACATATAGTTTCAATTAGAAGCTTGGTGAGCATCATCAAAAATAACTACATCAGTCATTTTCTAGAAAAAAGCTGAGCGCGTGCGAAACGCAGTAGCTCGCTAAACACCCTAAAAAAAGGGTATCACCTTACACCCTTTTGTTCCATATGATGCAACCCAAAACTTTTGTTCGACGTACAGCGCCCTATAGTCGAACAGACGGCCACACATTTTACGAGGGGCTTGATGACGGTGCGATATAACTTCTTAAATAGCTAAAGTACGTATCAAAGAACACAGAAACAAAACATTGCAGTAGGGCCAAGAAAACCCCGATTATTTTTTTTTGTAGTCAGTAACACGTACATCAGCTATTCTAATAAGTTCTACAAGTCGGGTATCAAGCCGTTTAAAAAATTAGTAGCGTTGGTTCGACGTCAGTGCGCTGTACGTCCAACTGACGTTTTGGGGTGTATTTTATGGGACAAGGGGTGTACGACTACACCCTTTTTTATAGAGTGTAGTTACCACTCGTGCAGGCGGGCACATGACTGATGTGAAAAAACGCGGAGAGTAAGAGACGGAAAAAAATCAAAGCCGTTTACAACTCGCGGTTACGCCGACGCCGACGGCGACGCCGACGAGGGGAGGGGGTCACGTGATCTCGGGGGGGGGGGGGGGGGTCACGTGACTTCGGGGGAAGGGGGGTCACGTGACCTCGAGGGAGGGGGAGTCACGTGACCTCGAGGGAGGGGGGTCAGATGACCTTGGGGGGGGGGGGTCACGTGACTTGGGGAGTCACATGACCCTGGAGGAGGGGTCACGCGGCCTTGGGGGCCACGTGACCTTGGGGTGACCTTGGCTACGCCGGAAACGGGCGCCTAAGAGCTGCGCTCTAAAAAAAAAAACTCGCGCGCGCTTTATTGCACCTGTAGCCATGCAGCTGCTGCACGAGCTGTGCATTTAGCGCTTCGCTATGCTTCCCAAGTCCTCTCATTGTTTTAAATATGGCTTATTTAGTAGTTTTCGATGATGCTTAGGAAGTTTATAATTAAAGAAATGGAAGACTTTTACAAATCTCTATAATGCCGAATTAGAGCGCAGCTCTTAGCGAGGAGGACGGGAGGGTACGGTGAAGAGAGTCACGTATGACGTCACATCACGTCAGACGTTACGTCACGCGTGACGCCACGAGGGAAATATTTTCCCTTTAAATCTGGTGGGAAATGTTTCCACTAAATTTAGTGAGAAATTTTTCCGCTAAAATTAGCGGAAAAATTTCCCCCGCTATATTGAGCACGGACATTTTCGCTTAAAACTCATCGTGAAGATTTAAATACATATATATACAGGGTGTTTCACGAAAATTGGACAAATTCGATATTGCGGAAACCACGTGTCGCAACAAAAAAGGCTTGCGTAGTTTTGGTCCTGGACCAGGAGCCTACTTGAGGAAATTATTAATGTCCGGGATAATTAAATTGTTAATTATTTCTGCGTAAATAATTTTTCATATTGTCTTTAAGGGAATGATTTTAATAACAAAATTTCCCAGCATCATCGAAAAACACTAAATCAATAAATTGCAAAACGATAGAAGGCACAAGTAGCATCTTACGGCTTTCTGAAAAACCGCACAACTTCGACGGGTGTTTAGGTTTTGGTTTGCAATCGGAGCGCATCTCGGCCCCGCCGGCACCGCGCCCCGTGAAGAAATAGTGCAATCAACCTTTGCTGCGCTATCTTCGCGCATTAATCACCCGCATAGTTCACCCGGGTCCGTATAACTCACCTGCACAAACCCTATTAGGGTATCTTTTACGAATAATCTGTAATAAATCCGTACGAATTAAAATAGAACACCCGATATATATATACTGTAACCGACTTTTCCTTCGCGGGCTCAATATTTCGCGATTTAGGTCAAAGCTGAAGTCTTGGAATAATTTGCTGGTTCTAATTTTCGCGACGCTGTGGGATCTCAATATGGATTCCAGTGTATTTACATTTTACCGGAATTGTGCGCGGGACCTATCTTTCACGAATTGTAGGCGGTTCTCAAAATTCGGCAAAATTAAATCGTTTGCCATATGTGTATATATATATATATATATATATATATATATATATATATATATATATATACATATATATATATATATATATACATATGTACAGGCTGGTTTTTTTTTATCCTTAACAGATTTGTTTAAAAAAAGCCGTGAAAGTTACACTTATACCGCTTCTGGAGGTGAGTTATACGGCCAGGGGGAGACATTATAGGGGGCTAATCTTAACAATCAGTCGTCTAATTAATTAAAATTCGTTAATTAAATTTTTAAATAATCAAACGAGACATATGGTTCCAATTAGAAACTTGCTGAGCGTCATCGAAAACCACTAAACCAGTCATTTTCAGAAATACTTTGAGCGCGTGAGAAGCGTAGTAGTGCACTAAAGTTACCACTCGTGGAGCAGGTACAAAGCTAGCGGTTGCGGTAAGGCGCCCGCGCGATTTTTCTGTCTCTTATCTAGCCCCAGCCTTGTACCTGCTCCAAGAGTGGTAACTTCAGTAGAATGCTTCCCTTCTCACGCGCCGAAAGTCTTTCTGAAAATGACGGATTTAGTTGTTTTCGATGACGCTGAGCAAGTTTTAAATTGAAACCATATGTCTATTTTCAATAATTAAAGAGTTAATTAACGAATTTTAATTAATTAGCCGACTGACCGTTACAATTAGCCCCCATTATATGTCCCCCTGGCCGTATAACTCACCTCCACAAGCGGCATAAGTGTAACTTTCACGGCGTTTTTTAAACAAATCTGTTAAGCTATATATATATATATATATATATATATATATATTATTTTTTTTTTTGAAAACGGATTTATAGCACTTTTGTCCACGTCCAACGAAAACTCGTTTCGCAGGATTGACAGGTACTGGGTTTAATCTCTGCCTCCACCTGTTTCCGTATGGATCGCTATCCTATCTTCTTGCGGTTGTGTAAGCAATAGTGCGTAAACGACGGTAGAAAGGTAAAGTTAGATATTGCAGGGAACTGGCTTCATCTCTATTTTATAAAATTTGCATTCTCTCGCAATTTTAAAGCTGAATATATTTCTCGTTTTTGTTCTTTTTTGTAACATTCACAAGGTTTAATTTTCTTTTCTTCTGCAAGCAAACCGGACGATAACATTGAAAATATGAGCCCGGTTACACATGAACATACGTGGAGCATGAATTATTTAGGAGCTTGATAGAAGAAGCTTACCTAATATAATCACGTTGCTAAACCTTTGCATGTCGGTTCTCAAATATGAGCCAAATACGAGTGCTTGGCTTATAGAAGATCAGAGTAAAGAGCAACAACATTTCCGCGACAAACTTAGGAAGACTTCTCGAGAGAGCCCTTAATGGGGTTAATTTGTTTGATATCTGGAATGAATGCCGTAGTGAATTCATTTCAGAAATCAAAAAGCACGAATGCACTTTGTGCATTAGTGCTTTTTTGTTGTTTACTCGAATATATATATATCTATATTAATTTAGTATAAACTTTTTTTTACCAAATGACAGACACTTTTAAAAAATATGCAAAAAATTGATTTGGGAAAAAATGTTGCTGGTTTGATTGTCACCAAGCTGCTACCAAGGAACATTCTCGTGAATATTCCGTAATGCGGAATATTTCTCAGATATTCAAAAAGTTGTGTTTTGTTTCTTGCTAGAAACGCATTACATTATGGAGTTTTTTTTTCAGTGTAACAAATTTCACTAAGAAAAAAAACACGCGAAAGCTACACGAATGCGGTTTGTACCAGCGTATGATTATAATGCAATTAAAAGCAAAGGTGCAAGCGAGCTGGACAAGAATGACGAAAATAATCCCTGGAGAAGGGGAACAAGAGGGACAAGGACAAACACACCTAGCTGTGTTTGGAGATGTGTGTTTGTCCTTTGCCCCTCTTGTTACCCTTCTCCAGGGAATATTTTTATACAAGCGTGTTTGTTATACGGCCAGTGGGACACAGTAGGAGAGGCTAATCGTAACACGTAGTCGTCTAATTTACTAAAATATCTTAAATACATTTTTAATAATTGACGCTAAGCACATGTTTTAAAGCCCAGTTTTATGCCCCCGTTTCCTTGTTGAGAGGCATCGCCGTCGGCGTAACCGCGCGTTGCATTATGGGATATTTCTCATAATGACGTCACACGCGACGTCACGTGTGATGTCACGAGGGCAACATTTTCCCCCTAAAAATTGCGGTAAATTTTCCACCTAAAGATAAAATTTCTGGACGCATTGGTAAACATAAATGGCAGTAGGCTAGAAACAAACTTGTACCAGAAACCCATGACCGTCAGCAAATTTTTAATTTTAGCAGCTCGCATCCCCGTCAATGCAAAACGGGAATTGCTTACAGCCGGGCACACATATAAAGACGCATTTGTTAGAAGGAAGCCGGCTCTGCTCCGAACACAGACACGCGACGTGATGTTCTGACCCACCAGAAGTATCCGTCGCAAGTTATATATGGTGCTATTGATCGGGCGAAAGATCTAAATCCAGAGGAATATCTTACACGACATAAAACAGGTAGCACCAAACTCCGCGAGACCAACCTAATATTAAGCTTCTCGGCCAACCTCCCCAACGTTAGTGTAATACTAGGCTGGCATTATAATACATTAGAGCAGAATCATTTGATGATGTTAGTTGTTCCTAAGGTTCCAGGGGCCGTATAGAGGTGGGATAAAAACCTGGTTGACATGATAATCTACTTCAAATTTACCTCTCCCCAGAACAATGGCTCTGGTTACTGCAACCAGCCGCGATGCAAATTATGTCCTCATATGATTCCTGCCAGTAAAGCCACAAGTTTGAAATCTAGATTTTTTACCACATAAGCGGTACACTTCGTTGGGACTCAAGAAATGTAGTATAGCTACTGCCTTTCACACCCTCTAGCATGCATTACATTGACGAGACAGAGACCCCCTTCCGGTTCCGTCTCAACACCCATAAGGCGCAAATAAAATTTTTCCCGGACCTTCCGTTTTCAATACGATTCAACTACCAAAGCGTTCCATTCAAATTATGACAGCTGCCATCTTACAGTCAGGGTTTCAAGCTCACTATGTCCGTGAAGCCAGGGAATGGTGCATAATTTATAAATTTAACACTGTCTCCAATGGCATGAATAAAAGCAAAGGAACATTTGTCCGTCACCGAGCTAGCCAGAACGTAAATTATCGCCAAATAACACAATTAATTATTCCTAAATACTAAAAAATGCGCGTTCACGACTTTGGTCCCAGTTTAGTGCATTCGATATCCGCTAATGGTTATCTTGAGCAGGCTAGTATACCGGTCGCCGCTTTGCCCCGTGGCGCCTCCTTAGCCGCGTCGGGTTTCTCCCCAGTCCTCGGTGTCAAATGTAGTCCTGCCCAATTACATTTTTTTCCTCCACTGTCCTTCCCGTGTTTAGGTCTCTTCGAGTTTCTCTAATCTCCCGAAATTGACTCCCACTGTTTTCCGGGACACGAACCGTCGCGTTAAGCGCACTGCTGTTTATTGTTTCCGTATGTTTTTTGCTTGTATAGTATGGTTGGCTTGGTGGAGGTTTCGTTGCAGTAATTGCTTCTTGGCGCGCATGCTGAGTTGGCTTCTTCGCAGGGCGATACCCTGCCGCGAGACGGCCGCCCAGTTCGCTTATGCACAGTGCACTGTCGACGTTGTTCCGAGCAGCACGCTCCCCTCTCTTTTTAATGATTCTTTCTTTTTTCTGTCTTTTTTCAGCTTGGCGTGGGAGCCTTTCTTTTCTGTTGTATGTTCTGTGGTTGCTTAGCCATAGGATGCTTTCCCCGAAGGCTGCTTGCGTGCACCCTATTTGCGGTCTTCCCTCACAGATTTGTAATGTATCTGTTTTTTTTGTATGATTTTGTATCGTGTGTTGTCAGTTGGCCTTTCTAGTGTCCTCCTCTTCCTCGTTTGTTTCCTGTTCTCTCAGCGTGCTTTCGGAATGTCAAACTTCACAACTTTTTGTCAAAACACCGAAGGAGACGGTTCCTCCCGGCGATACAGTTGGGTATAAAAAGTTAACAAGTTGTTCAACGGCGATGCCTTTATTCCTAGACGTGTTTTCGCGTACAAGTGTCTACACTTTCATACACTGTATATATAATGAGGGCGAAAGAAGGGGTGTGAAAACCAAAATAGTGGTCTTTAACGACTGCCTTACTGCGC
Source organism: Ixodes scapularis (assembly GCF_016920785.2). Classification (NCBI taxonomy): domain Eukaryota; kingdom Metazoa; phylum Arthropoda; class Arachnida; order Ixodida; family Ixodidae; genus Ixodes; species Ixodes scapularis. Next base: position 15,504,555 of record NW_024609839.1, read on the forward strand.
TTCTTTGGTCAGGTTGGCTTCCCCCCACTAAGACAAATGGTGTGGTGGAGCATGCTTTACAGTAGCGGATCCCGTGCCTTCAATGGGAATAGGGGGAGGGGCGTGCAATGAAGTGTTTAGAGTTCCTCTATAGATAGGTAAACAGGAACTCTAGTCCAGTTGGACTAGTAGCGTTATCGATTGCATGACTCTCGCCGCTTATAAAAAATTTTACGCACACACGCTATAGCCAGGCTACCGAGAAATGTGATATATATTTTACTCATATAATTCTTAGTTTTATTTGGAAGCGAACACATTGATAGATAAATTAACCTTGCCGAACAGATCATAAATTGTGAGGAGAAAACAATAACAAAGAGGCACGTTATGCATCATTTCGCCTGCAGCAAGAACACATGTCTATCGAAACACATAATTTGCTCGCACTTGTACAAAGCAAAAGTGTCGCATGGAAGCGAAAAAAAAGAAGAAAAAAAAAAGGAGACACCACGAAACATGAAACGTCCCAAAGATTAACCACGTTTCTGTATGAAAACGCCCCTTCATAAACCTTACTAAGCCGCACACATAGAAACACACACAAACGACCAATGAAACAAGCTCAGCTACCGCGCGAAAACTGTTTCTAGAACGCCACTTATCGCTCGAAAAACCAAAAGCTCGTTCCGGGAAGCCCGCCCAAACGCTACGCTTGCATAAAAATTACCCACGAGTTTTGCATTAGAAATAACACACACACAGAGACCGTTAGAGACTGACGCTTTCAATCGCCTTCTCAAGCGGGAGAACGACTCTCAGCCTGCCCCCTCCCACCTCCCCATTACCGTTTTCCTCGTCATTTTGGCCGTGTCGTTTGCCCAAACGCGTCCCAATTCACCCTTCGGTTCCGGCCATTGACCCCAGCACCTTTTTCGTCTTTTATTACCGTTAGTATTTCATCGCCAAGGTGGCTGCTTCAGAGGGTACACCGAGCTCCGCGCCACCTCAGCGTCAGAATCGCGTCGACGCTAAAGCCGACGCCAGCGCCGGCGCTGGCGCGGCTTACGTACGCGAGCGCTCCCTAGCGCGAACGTCGTCGGCGCTGACTCTCTCCCCATCTGCAGAGCCGTCCAGACGTCTCTACGGCGCGGACTCTGCGTTCCCGGTTTCGGAGTGTTTCTGCCTGTTTGTTTTTTCATTCGCTCCGGGCTACGTTTGCGAATTGCGCGCTTCGATATCAGCCAAGTTTGGTATACTGAAGCGACCGTTTTTGTGAAGTGGTCTCACTCTGTGAATGCCACCACGCCTCCGGAAGCCCAGTTTGTGACCTGCTTGTGAAGGAAGCTTGTGAAAGTCGGCAGCACACGCACAACCTCGGCCTTCGTGTGAAGGTGTTTTGTGACGGAAAGGTGTGTTTCTTGACGGGTCAGTGACGAAACGTTCGGTGAAGAGAGCTGTTTCTTATGGCTCGGTGACGAAAAGTGTTTATGTTTTGATTACTGCAGTAGCAGCAGCAGCAGCGGCATCAACGGTGCGAACGACTCTGTGATGCTCGGTCTTTGATACTGTTGGTTTCTACGTCAGTCGGCTACGTCTACGAGCACGGTAAGCTGTGGTGTTCTGGCGTTTTATAATAACTACAAGGAGTGAAACGTTTAACGTGATAACGCATTTGTTTAGTTTCGTTCTCTTATGTAACTCACTGTTTTTCTGCAGTATAGAATATGCTAGAATAAGTAGTCGCGTTTATAAACGGTACCCGCATAGCATCTATTAACGCATTTACGTAAGCAATTATATAAGTCAGGTTTCGTTCTAAACGGTTCGATGCAAATGAGAAGGGGGTTTGACTGGCGAGTCAGCTTAACTAATAGTATGTTAACGCCGCTTGTATTTAGTAATGAAAGTAATAAAACAAAATTATTCCATTGCTTCATGGGTGAAATGAGAAGTCAGTTAAATTAACATTCAACATTAATAATAGTTGATTTTATGAACCAGGCAAAGAGTGCAAAAAATTTGTGTAGAGTCACTGCCGAAAAAACATTGAAGCATTCTTGATACCCAAATCCTTAGCGCATTAATTTTCAATGTATTTTAGTTTTATTTTGATATATGCCTTTACCGCGTATATATTTTTTTCGCGTGCCATCTTGAGTAACAATATGTTTCATTATACAAGTCCTTATAATTTTCAAGTGCTCGTGTATAAACCTCTTCTTGCTACCGGACGATGAAGAAGAACAGAAGCGAGGCAGCTCAAGCTTCGGTTTTCTTTTACGCAGTCTGAAAACGAAAAGTAAAGGATAAGGTCGCACCGACGGATTGTCTGGCGTTTTTCCCTTCCTGTTCCTTTGTTCCTGAAAGCCTTTGTCATGGATTGCATCTATGTAATAATTAGTAAAAGCCGGTTCCAAAAAAAAAAATAAAGACAGCTATTTACTTTGCCAAGAATACACAAGTGGATCGATTCTTTTTAGTGAAATAATAAAACAAAAATGTCTGACTCAGAAAAAAAAAAGCCTCTGATGGAATTTAACAAGCTGTATTAGGTATACGTAACTATACGTTTTACATGATGAATTTATTTGAAAATAATTTTTACTCATTTTGAAATCCCAGACATACTGTTTTGTTTTAAGGATAAGAACCATAATTATTTCTATAAATCAAAGGGCCCCAACATTAGAGTTGACTTAGCGTAAATAAATTAAAGCTGAGTTTCAAAAGGTACAAAATTATCTGCCGCATTCTTAAAAACACTTCTTGTATAAATTGCACCATGCTTGGCAGTTATAATGATACACATTAAAGCTCTAAAATATCGCATTTATTCAAAATTTATATATTTGTTTGCAAACAGTCCCTTCTTAAACACATCAGAAACTGATTTAATTTTATATTCAGCATAAAAGAAACGTGTTGTGACAGCGGAAATTTTTTGAAAAGAAAATTCCTTTAGGAACATAGCCATATTTCCAACTGACACAAAGTGCAGTAATAACACGAAACAATGATTTGGAGTTTACGATTGAAATTAAATTACCCGGTCACAATTTTTTTTCTTTGTAATTAAGGGAGCAACCGATACAAGGTATAACCGGACCGATATTTTGGCGGTTCTCAAAAGTAAGAATTTCAAGCATGGTCCCAAAAGTGTTTAGCGTTTTGTCCTGATACAAAGGTGTACGTTTTATTTAATTTTTTTTTTGTGGCGTGGGTGGTTGTTTTTTGTTTTTTTTTTCTCGTTAGGCGCGCCGTGAAGTATTACTGAACTAACTCCGCGTTTCTGCTTTACTTTTCAATAATGACTATTTTTTTTTATCATCTGTTTTCATTAGGAAGCAAGTTCAGCCTTAGTTATGTCGCGTGCAGCAACGCTCTGGCCATTAACTAATTTGAACTGGAGCGTGGTTAGCTTGTTAATAGGCAGATGCACCTTGGAAGATGGCCATTAAATAAGTACTTGTTCTCGCGATATTGGTTATAAACTAAAGAAAATAAAGAAACTGACCAGCAAAGCGGGTCAGAGGAGATATTAATTAGGTAAAAACTGGGTCGACGTGCGTGTATTCATTCGTCGTATATTACTCGCATTTACACAATTGTAATACCATGATCAAAACATCGAGCTTTTTCTCTCTATATATGCTTAGAGGGACCGTTTACTTTTTCATTATGTACTAAGTAGCTGAAATTCCAGACTGTTATTCGGAAAATTAGCCTACCTTACTGGCATGTAGAAAATCAGCAGCAGATAGATGTTGCAACTATTTATGTATTTATTGATTTCATTTACTTTCAAGGTAAAAAATTACAAGGGGAAAGTGGTCACAGACAAACTGAAAGATAATATAACGCACCGAAAGATGCAATAAGAATTGATGAGCAGAAAGTTGGGGCGGAAACGAGCTGGTTGTACTTGAACACAGTAAAACACCCTTAGACTGGGGAAAAAAAGGGACATACAGACAGACATCTTGGTACCTCTACTTATGTCCGTACCTTCTTTTCCCCAGTCTCGGGGTGTTTTTACTATGCACAACGATAAGAATTGATTAGATGAGGGGAAAATCTTCTTTATTACAAAACGAGTAGTAAAAAAAGCACACAATTGGACGTTTTGCATAGTGCTAGTAAATTTTCATTTAGGTTAAAGATACCTGTATGTGCATTCAAATATCGTTACTAGTTATTTTATCAGAGCTTACATGTTTCAAACGTAAACTAAACATTGCTTTCGGCTGGCAAACAAATCCAGAGAGAACTACTTCACACAGAGTAATATCTATCCGCTACACTTTGCTTTTATTTTTGAAGCGATAACCAGTACTGGGCAGTAAGGCAGCTTGTTTCTTTGCCTTGAACGTGCAACTTTGAGTAGTAATTACGAGGCTGTGCAGAGCATTAAATGTGGCGCTACATGTCTAAGAAAAAAACGCACAACAGAGGTTGTAAGACGAATGGCCCGCAAAAACGGATTACACGCATATAAGACACAGTTGTATACACTGAACACACAACTGTATACAGCGCGCTGAAACGCAAGCCGGGTTGATCGGCTGCTGAGACAAGTGTTAAAAGAGATGCACATGTTTGTTGTAAATTGCTTTGAATATAAAATAAATAGGTGAAGCTTCCGGTAAGCAAAGAACATCACTCAACTGTGTCTATCGAGCAGTAAATAACAGACTGTACCGTTTGATAAATATTGCGTAATAACCAAGTTGGGTCCGTGAAACAATTGCAGATAATCTTAAACCGTGATACTCAAGATAATCAGCCATGCCTTATGTTCTTTAAGCTATCGTTGTAAATAAACGGAACAATCTGTCGTGTAAATGAAACGAAAAATAAAAAATAACACCATGTTTGTATGCTGGCTGCTCTCTCAGATGCTCCAGCATAAAAAAAAAATATAATTATTGTTCTTTTTTTAGCAGTTGAGACAGATATATACAAATGTAGCATTATACTAACCTCTATTGGCATTGGCTGGCCTGGTTAATTTAAAGGGATACTGAACCGAAATCTCGAGCTCACAAAACAAGGCTGGACGCATAGCCGGGACTACAAAACCCCAAGACATCACTGATATTGGGTTATGTCAAACTGATCGCCTTATTTCTCGGAAAAGAAGTGCGTGATTGAACACGGCCGGCGAGGCCGACGAGACTAGTCACGTGACGATTCCCATCCCCAGACGTCACGTAGTAGCGGTAACACTGTCGACGCTACTGCGCATGCGCAGAAGCTTCACGCGAATTCGGTTTCTGGGCAAGCGCATTGTCCATACCTTGTTTGGGCCGACGTGGGCTTGTTTGTAAACGGCGTGTCGGTCCATAGACCGGTGTCCGAACTCTTGGCCCCCAGCGATAAAAATTAGAAAATAAAATTCTGCAACGCAGGCTCTTGTGAAGAGAAGGGCTGCGCATAAAACAAAATGTTGACCTTATACGGCACTCTTGGTATCGGTGTTGTTCTTGGAGCTTCGTGAATAACATTTCTGACGTTCTTCCACAACGATATGTGCGAAGATTTGTAAAAAAACAAAAATAGTCTCACAAAAACCGCAGCCCTCCGATTGTGTCATAGCGTGAGCGTAAAAAAACAGGATGCGCTCATGGTACAGACCAGACACTGGTCTACAATACTCCAAAGAATAGGGAGTGTCTACTTTATCGTAGAAGAATTGGGAGATCTGGTCGCTGCAATCAAGAGAGGGAGCTCGGCCACACACGAGGCTGAAAATGCCTTGAGGAATAACAAACACAATCTGCGCTGTGATACTGAACGTGACGTTTACCCATGCTCAGTGACACAACAAGCATGCTTTCTTATACTCGATCCTTTTCACACTAAGAAAAACAAAAAGGGCGCTTTGCGCATTATTCATGCACCACGAGAATTAGTTCCTACAACATTTGGTCGTCGAAAGAAATGCGATACTTTTGGATTTTCAAACATGTAGGTTGTGATAAAATGACGTGATACTAATCTAAGCTGCACCTACATATACCTTAATTTAACACATGAAGCAAACAATTACTATTGCTCCGCGAGCAGCCGAACTTCTTTTCTTACTACTGTTCTTGAGGTCAATAAGAGTGTAGGAGGGAGGATATTTTTAGCGTCGGTCGTTCACCGAACTTCTTCTGTAAATGGCAGCGACTGGCTCTCCCAACTGCATCGCGGGAAAGTTGTCACTACAAATTTTTTTATCTATAGTGTCTCACGCTACAATAGGCACTTTTACGGAACCGTTACCGTGTTCCGGGTACCGCAGTACTGGAGCCTCGAAACATGCCTTTAAAGGCGCGCACTGGTGATACCATGTCCGCGGGGCGCGCGCTTTAAAAGCGCGTTTCGAAGGTTCCTGTAGTGCGGTACCCGGAACACGCTAACGGTTTGGAACACGCTTTACGGTTTGCTAAAAGTCTTCAATATTTGGATACTTTAATGCATCGTGAAACTGGTCGTTTTAAGCCTTTCTGCGTCTGCCGATAATCCAAAATGAATTGTTTGGTTTCGTCGTCAGAATAGAGGAACAGAGGGGAATGTTTGCCGAGTATCGAAGCGGACTCGTGGTGTGTGTTCAGACAATGTCGGCTCAGTGTGGACCTACGCTCCGAACGGCGTCGCTTAAGCGAACCGCTGTGCGGGAAAACACGACATCGAGATCTCGCGTGACCTGGGTCATTTTGGCCGGCTCCTTGGTGGTCCACTCGTTTGCTCGACGAGACGGTATTACTAAAATGTGACATAGCAAAGACCGGGATTCCTGCTTGTTTGATTCTTTGTTTTCCTGTGTGCTGTCTTTTTGTTTCTCTATTCTTTGGCGTTTGCTTTGCTTGTTGCGAGCGGGTCGTTGTATTTTATTTTCGGATCGCTAAGAAGTACAACTTAATGTTTTATTTGAGAGATTACATTTTAGACTACTAAAAATTTTAATCGTAGTTAAGACGCGCTTAGAAGGAGATAGACATCACTCAAATAGATAACATTGGGCGTCGAATGCTTGTAGTTTGATAAACCAAGATAGGAATAAACAAATGTTCTTTTGGGGAACCTACAAGAGAGATTCTTATTTTAAACTGGACAAAAAACAAATTTACTGAATGAGAGGCTCAGAATACTGCATGCGGCACAGGCAGCCAACCGTAGGTATGTTAGGGAGCGTAACACACTTGCCCAGCGTTGGCGCGGACGCGTTACAGGTAACGGCGTTACTTCTAACGCGTTACTATCTTTCAGTAACGTAGTAACGTAGTCTTTATTTTTAGAAAACTGTAACGGGTCACATGCTTGCGTTACTAATTTTGTGTGACAGGTAACGTAGTTACGTTACCCGTTACATATTTCTCCCAAAACATGACAAAAGGTACGCTTGCTTTTTTTATGTTTTTATACTTTACCCCACATTACGTTGAGACACAACCGACGCTACGAGCTAATGGTACAAATCAGACAGCGTCAAAAGGGCATGATCATGGTGTCCGTCATGTTTCTGAACGCGTTCCATCATCCCTGAGACAATAAAAAGGAGGAAACAAAAAGGTGCACCGAGTTGTGTTTTTAAACGCTGCTTGACGAGGACCCATTAGGTCGTAGCGTCGGCTGCGTCGTGACTTACGCTGAAACGAAGATAGACGGAAAATCATTAATTATTGCACTGCTTCTACATACGTTCAAAATTTTGCCTGTTTTTTTTGTTTTGTTTTTTTGCCACACAAAATTCTTTATTTTATCAAAAACCTCAATGCTTACGCTGTGTCCCAGTTTCAAAAAAACAATGTCCCGAAAAGAAAAAACCCGCTAGTATTGCTTTTTTTTTTTCAATAGAAAGTAACGCAAAAGTAATTTGCTATACTTTTTATTGGTACCGCAACGGTAACGCGTTCCTTTATTTTGTAAGTAACGAGTAGCGCATTTCGTTTTTTTTTTTTTTTTTTTTTCTCTAACGGTTACAACACTGCATTTACCCATGAAATTGACAAGTGGGGCAAAATCGTTTCCTTTATTTCAAAATCATAGTTGCTAACATTAGAAAACAAAGACATACAGCAAATGCACTTTAACATTCAGAGCTTACGAAGCGTTGCATAACCCAATAATACTGTGCATTTTTTGGTGTTTTCTGTGCTGAATGTACCTCTCTATTTTATAGTTGTTTAGACATTCCGTGTCATTTATGATAACAATATACATCTTTCTAGAGGCAGTCCAGAAGCAGGCGATTAATAGCGTCTGTTCCTGGTTTTGAGAGTTGGCTCGAGAAGAGACGATGAGTAAATGTGCGTAGATTGACAATTTAATTACACTCTGTACAGGTATTGGTGAAGGCGAGCGGGTTGAACATGAATACGTAAAATTGTCCTCTGTGTTTTATTCTTTCAATTTCATGTGTACAGGTATTCTTGAACTGGAAATAGAAAAACCACCCCTTATACATTTTATTCTACTCCTAGCCTGCTCCGTATTATTGAAGACCCAACTTTCTAAAAGTATTTTTGCGGTGTTTCCGTCAGCCACAGTAAAAGGGGCACTTGGTGCATAAAGCACGGGACCGCTTGGTGATGGAAAAAGCGAGAAATCGACAGATTCTTTTGCTATAGCCCACCACATCATGACACACACTGCACCCTTAATAAGGTTCGGCGCGAGCTCGGATGATTAACAAAAGTTCTGAGAGAAGTCAATGAGATGGAAACTGCATTAGGCGTGCGCTTCGTCAGGTAAAAACGTTAATATATGAAGCTGCTCTACAAATTTATGGCCGCGTCTTTTTTTTTCTTTTTTTTGCTCCTTGTTTTTGTTTTTTATACGGGCGTGAAGTGCAGGTTGCCTAGTGTCTTGCGCACACCAGCTCGAAGCACGCTCAGCGAAAGATCGTGCTGCAGAACTTAGGGTTCCTGGGTTCAATCCCCACCCCTGCCCGTTTCGATCTGGATGAGCATCGTACCGGCGTGCGGTCGTATATCACCGCTGTGTGGTGCGCGTTGAAGACCCCAGCCAAGTGGTTATACTGCGCTGGCTCAATTGCTCATCTGCAGCCGAGGCTCCAGACGTCAATTCGGGCTGACTAACTTTCGCATGTATAAACGAACACACAACAAAATTATAAACGGCCGGGTACCAAAAGCGGCTGTCAACGTGAGGGACCCATTTTTCAGCATCGGGAGAATGACTTAAAAACGTACCTCTCGAAGGAACCGAGATTATTTTTTAGTCGCGCACCCGCACACGTAGGCTGTCCGCAGAGTTTATACATTTATAGGCACTCACAAAAGGAACACTAATTAATTCGAATTTCCTAATTAAAGCAAGGAAGAACGAGTAAACGATAAAGCGTTTAACACAGATCTAAAAACGGCCTTTGAAACTAAGTAGTTTTGAATGAGTTTCTTACTTAAAATGACGCGCTTAAGTCGTATTTGAGTGTAGCGCGTATGTATGCGACTAAAGTCGCAGTCAAATTGCTCCAACATCTTACGAAGGACACAATGTTAGCTGCACTCGTGACAACAGAAGTTTCTACGGACATGACTCGAGCATGCCCGAAACATTCATGTGTCATTCGCATCGAACATATCTGCAAACTGTCTTTTATATCATGTATTAACAGTCTAACCACGGTTTACAGTTTTATAATTTTAAGGTTGATCTAAAGTTTTACCAGAGAGAGAACTCACACGCACAATATGTATGTTGCTGGCTGTAGATTTGTGGGATTACGATCGCTCACTTAATCCCAGTGCCACTATTTCAGATTGTCTCGTTTTCCAGAAACTTGCGATGCAAAATAAAATGATTTCGAGCATTATGCTTTATTTATTGCGTACTCTGAGTTAGCACGAGCCATTTCTCACTCTTCATTACGGTTCCCGCAAATGTAGTGACGGGAAAATATACCTGGAGTACAGTGACTGACCGCTTTAGAAACGCGAGGGGCGGCGAGTTTCCGTCATCTCATTAATGCTCATCAGCCAATGTGATCACAGCCTTACACGACAAGAAAACCGAAGAACGAATCACAAATCGAGATACTCAAACAAAATGAGCCACCCACTTTTTCTAACCGTCGTATTCCGCTTTTTTAAGTTCTTACACACTGCGAAATATATCATTTTAAATATTATATCCGCACGAGGGACCTTGTATGTTTTTTGTTTTCTATCGTCACTTAGAGCGATAAAAAAGACGTCCGAAAATTGAGCGATTCCCGCCATTCCCGGGCTCGTACGGGCGATCAATATAAAGGAGAGAAAGCGCCGAGGACTTCGACATGATGGGGGAGAATCGGCTTCAAAACTAGGTTTTCTCGTCCACCGGAATGAGTTTAGCGCCCGCCCTTAACCTCGTGTTCGCGGGAATCTCGATAATGGCTCCGCTCTTGAGCGACCAGGAGAACCGGAAAGGCTCCCAGGGGCATCTTGGGCTCAGCCAGTTGTTCTTCGATTGAAATGAACTCCAGTCACTGGGAGCTTAAAGCCGCGCTTCGGCTGCTAATACATCCTACAAATGACAGTCCGAGGATCTCAGTTGCGTTTCTTCCTGGGATAGTGATCCTGTCACATCAGTCATATAAAACCGTCGGCAAACATGTTCGCAGCATATAAAATGTACGAAGCAAATACTCCCGAGACCGGTTATAACGAAGTCCACAGGAATCGGAAATCACTTCGATGTATCTGCTATTTCGTTATAACCGAGCTCGGTTATAATGAAGTGCAAAAAAGGAGAGCAAATAGCAATCGCTTCGCTGCAGCCGCTATTTCGTTATAACCCACTTCGTTATATCCGGTCTCGACAGCATGATTCTTATATGCTTGAGTCGCATCCGCTGGTAATTTTATCTTCACGTTTGCCGCGATCACCGTGTCTTCTGCTTCGTGTTAGACCAGTGTGAGTGCGGTTTAAGAAGGGCAGCGCAAAGCTAGTCCCGGACTTGCTACCGTCTCTCCGTAATAGCCAACGAGATTGTAACATTAGCCAGCGCCGAATAACCAACCAGAGGGCGAAAAGCGTGAACATGAGAGGCCAAAGCTTTGCAGCTCCTTCAAGGGACCATAATATTTTAGTCTGGGATAATTTATTTTAGACTGGGTTTTTACAGATCGGATATCATTAAGTGGCCCAAAAGAAAACTACAACACGAAGGTCAAAAGCCGAAATCTTGCGTTTTGATGCGAAAATTAGAAGACAAAAATATGGCGGACTATTTCTTCATTTCCTTTCCTTTGTGAGCTTTACGACTTTTCACTTTGATGCATCCGCGATGCCGAAGCGCATCATCCAAACAAAGCTAACGCGTTGGACACGAGCATTGAGTAACTCGGACGTATCTGCTCGTCCACAATCCAAGCCGTCGACGAATATTTAGATTCGCGTTCGTGGCCGACGAGTGCCCTGACGGCACTTAACATAATTCGCGAATGGCAAGTCCAATGGTGGTCTTAACAAGCACTGTAGAAGCTTGGTGTTATCGCTTCCGGTGTCCATGGCACTTCACGACCAGGCAGTTTCTCATTTCGATTTTTGAGTTGTGAAGAAGAGTTAGGGAGGAAAAAGTTTACAAACTATTTCATGGTCCCCTTAAAGGGATTTTCCGGTGATATCCGAGAGGTACTAAGCATTTGCAAAGGTCACGTAAAGAGGGCATAGATATGGTCATATGTGCTTTTTATTTATTTAAAACAAGCAACAACAATTATGAAATTAATTATCAGCATCAATACGAAACTGCATGCCTAATTTGATAAATTTTAATGGCTGGTCGTTGCGTGATTTCACATCAGGCGTGGCACTGTCAGGGTCCAGGGAGTTGAAAGGCTCCCGATTCTGATCAACGTGGTTGATGGTCCCTCCAAAGGACATCGTCGAAGAACTGAACTTCCCTCAATGTCATAAATATTATCTTTCGTAGAACAAAGTTGTTTTACTGAGACAGCAGTTGAGAGCTCTTATGGTCCTTTTTGCATGTTGTTATGCCTGGTCTTCCGTTGTTGCCATCACAAACGCTGTGTGGTGTCGTGCCGATGCAACCTGATCAGTTTGGCTTCGTTTTGAATTGCGTTACTAGCGCAGTGAAGGATAAAAAGCTATGAATAGTTTGCGGAATGCGTCCCAAATGCGACGACAATATAAATTCCTTTTTTTAAACCATACTGTTACCGAACAATGCATTTTAAAAGGCTGAAAAGGATGTAAAATATTAATTTAAGAATTGCAAAAGGATGTTAAGAGTCTGCCAAGTAATGTTGGCGAAGATTTAGACGAAAGTTGCGCTTGCGCGCAGCACAAATTAAATTAAAAGTTCCAGCAATAATGACACGAGGTCAGATGACATCGACGTCAGACACTGCGAAGTAATCCAGTTTTTGAGTCACATGCTCTATGACATCAATTGTGGCTCGTCAGGTGATTGGTCGAAGTGCACGGAGTCTGCTCGGTTTTGTTTGCAATCGCGAGTCGATAAAAATGTTTTTTAATTCAATAAAAACGAAAACTCATGTATATTTTTTTAGAAAGGTTAACAGCGTTACAAGTAAATTACTATTTCAGTTTCCTGCTGCGTGGAGTTAAATAGCCGAGCGCTTTTCATTCGCGACTATTGAGCGGGGGGTGATTTAAAAAGCGTTTAGCGCGGAAACAACATGAGTTTTTTTTTTTCTCTGAAGAGAAAAACAAAAAAGCATAACATCATGTTTTTTGTGTTTGCTTGATTTTTTACTTTTACGCGTGATGCACTGATGTATATTGTAGTAGGCTGGATCCCGGATCGAAGCTTGTTTTGCTGGGGTGCAGCGGCACCACCGGCGGGCATTGCTTGACACCAGCATCTACATTGAGCCTCATGGAAAGAACTTGAAAAAAGTGAGATGTTTTTCATTTGGAATATATTTTGTACGACCAAACTTCGACTATGCTTTGTAGGAATGTTGGGAAAGTTTTGTGCTAAGATTGTGTTAAGACTTCCAAGACTGAAATTTTAGAAGGAAGATGATAGTTCTTTTCTTTTCCCGTTGACTTCCTTCATGGGCCCCACAAGCAGCCACTGGGAGCTACGTTGTCATGCAAGCAGCCAGAAATGTTTGCGTCGATGTAATGCTGGTATTATAGTTTTACTTACGAAGGGTTGCAGATTGCGTTCGAAGCATCATTTTTGCTTCCAGTATAAAGCAGACGATGTCTGATGAAAAATGTAGTCTTGCTCGCTAAAGTAAATTCTCTGATCGAAACAATTTCATCAGAAATTGTGCTCGTGTTGCGAGTTATTTTAAGCAAAAACGGGGTTTTGAATCATGTCGACAACGATTGGGAACACACGAGCAGGCGAATTCCGTCGCTGGCAGCAGACGACTAGGATTGACATGCTGTTTGTGTAATTTAGTAACCTCCTAAGCATTTACTCACGACGGCCAATAATGCCTTACCCTTCTTACGAAACGTCATAAACGTTTATTTAAAAATACACTTCACAAATGCTTCAAAACCTTTATTTTTATTCGTTCCTCCCATAGACTCCCACGTATTGCCTGGTGTCAAGCAATGACCACCGGAAGTGACACCGTCGGGCTACAGATCCGCGTTCTAGCCTACTACAATAGATATCAGTGGCGTGGAGGGAGCTACAAAAACAGCTCCAGGCTGAAGCTCTGCAGTTTCCTGTACTCCTCCGGATTCATGTTAAACAGATTTTAATAGACCTCTTCTAACACACCTCGATAGATCCAGCTTTTCGTCCAATGAGACCTTTTCATACGTGCGATTGCGCCGCTCGCAAAGCGACTGGCAAGAGACGATACTGACGAAAATAAGAACCATATACACAGTTGCGTTTGAACGCGTTTGAACGCGTTTGACTGCTTTGCGTCAGCAAATGGCCGCGATTCACCGGGTCAAATGTGCTTCGTGTGAAGCGTGGCATCCATTTGAAGGAGTAGCTTATCAAGCAGCATTCGAAGCGAAATTATCCTGCATGATTTCCCACAGTCTCAACGCGATAAAACCCTTTCAAACCACAAAGCGTCGCTATAGCTCACCACTCTCGAAACCCAAAGAAATAGAAATAGAGTTTGTCGCCTTTTTAGTAAGATGCTTGGTGAACAAAAAACACCGAAGAAACGAGCAATGACTGAAGTGCTGGAAGTTATGCACCAGGTACCGGAGAAACTGGTGGAGTGCCTTAACGCGCCCATCTGCGAGGCGGAGGTGCAAAGTGCAATTGAAGAACTCGCACCAAAAAAGTCGCCCGGGGTTCGTGGTGTCAGCGCAGCTTTCTGGAAAATTTTTTTCATCGGATCTAGTGCCAGTATTAACAAAAATGTATGCGGATATATATTAAAAAACCTTCTCTCACATTTAATGCAAGAGGTGACGAAGGTACTAATTCCAAATGAGAAAAGCGAGGAGTCAATCAAAAGCAGCGAAGACGTTTGACCAATAAGCCTTCTGAGAACGGATTATAAGATCATTGCCGAAAATGATATCAAAATGCCTGGATGTGGCCTCTTGTACCATAGTTGTAAATCATCAAACGTATGGTTTTAAAAATAGGTCAATATTCACTAATCTCCATACAATGAGGATTATAGCGGAAACGGCAGATGCAATGGGACGTCCAACAGCTCTCCTACAAATTGATTTGAAAAAAATAAGATTTTGATAAAGTGTGTTACTCCTTTCTTATTTTCACTATTAGAGGACTGCAAAACCGGGCGATTTCTGGTCAATTTATTAAAATTTGTTACAGGGACATAAGCACACGAATCCTAATGAATGGACGCAAGTCACGTTCCCTTTCCGTGAAGTCGTCGGTACGCCAAGGTTGTCCAATGTCGCTCATACTTTTTTCTATTTATCTAGAGCCAATCTGTAAGGCGTTCTTGAATTACTACATCATAAAGAACGCAAGCCTGGGGAAACGTCAGCACGGCTGCTAGGTTACGCGGATGACGTCACCCTAATTTGCTAAAATGAGAAGGATACAATGCTGGCGGTGGAACTTGTAAGTCAGTTTAGTGATGTATATGGGGTTGAAATGAACCCCATAAAGTATTTCCGTGCCTGGTTGCGGCTGTGGGCATTCAAGCCAGAACATTTCTTGGGCATCGTTTGTCCACATCAATCACTATCTATCTTCGCGTTTGGCTAAGCACAGAGCAACTAAGGACCGGGCTGGGTGGCATTCATCTAAACACACTGTGGGTCAAACTCCCAGAAGGGAAGGACAGATACGTGCCGCTACTGAACTGAGCTTTTATTAGCAACGCAGTATTTGTTTTTGACTGTCTGGTATTCGGCGCAATTGGTTTCATGCAGGCAACTCCATATGCAAATTGTGCTTCGGTTTCGAGCAACGTTTGTGTGGGATTCTGGGTTTGAAAGGATGTGCAGAAACAATATTTTTATCAGTAAGCAGAAGAAGGGCTGGGACTTGTCAAGTTTGACATAAAATTGAAATTGCAACCTTTTTTTCTCTTCCGAAACCGAGACACCAGCCCGGTGTGGATGGCGGCATTGAAAGAGCTTGATGGACCATATCTGGCTCCTTGAACGAAAGAGACCGCTGGTACTCCAAAACAGACCACGATACAACGGCAATATGAAAAATTAGGGATGCAGCTATTTTTTCAAAGCGCGTTTTTTATGGGAATTCCTGAACAGCGTCAAGCGCAGACGTATTTATTAGCAAACCCCATACCTTGTAATGCCGCCTCCAATATATCGCCAACAATTTCCTCGGTGCGAAAAGTCAGATGTGTTCAAGCGTCTTGGTGTCTACCTAGTTTGGTCAGGGATAAACACTTTTTTTTGTGCGCTTTCGAACGAAAGCTCTACCGGTCAAAACCCGGTAGGAACTAAAATATTTTTTTCTGCCTTGGGGAGTCAATTGTGCTATTTGCCCGGTTCCCGAAACACTGCAACATACATTCATGTATTTTACTAATCCAAAACTATTTTGGGCTCAGCTACGCTCCGAGCTTCGTATTAAGCGGTTCCCAACATGGTATAGTATGACACTTCTGGACACACCGGAAAACCAACAGAACAGAAGTCACGAGCTCCTGACCCTGATCGGTTTGCGTGCGATATGGCACTCAGGTACTGATCACACCTTTGTACCAGAACGAGGCAAATCTGCGTGGCGCCACTTTCTAGAGGAATTCGTCTACACGTCAGCCATCATAAAAAAAGGTTCGTTCATCATAAAATTTATCATAAAAAAAGAGACGAAACACTGGGAAAGGTTCAAGACCCCCTTAAAGCTATAAGGTCCCAAAGGTATAGCACTCTTTGAAAAGGTGCAGCTCCGCAGAACAACGCGATAGGCAGTTCCACATGTCAAACATGTGCGAACGATTGTGAGAGGTGGGTCATAAGGGCTGACCTTTTAGGTTTTAAATAGCATAATGCTTTTAGACACATAAAAACCAAGCTGCCGGTGGAAAAAAAAAAGCCTAGTCGGTAGAGTGTCTGGCTTGCAACCGAGGGGTCGTGGGTTTTGAGGCTCGCCCGCCTAAAATTCCGCGGTTTTTCTCTTTTTTCTTCTCTTTTACGCCACGGAGTTACTTCATCAAGTGAAATCATTTGAGACACGCGTGAGGTCATGTGGCGGTGACGTCATGACCCTATCAACCAATCAGGATTTTTCTTGCCGCTACCGACGCCGACGCCGGCTTTTCTGTGATGCGAATTATCCTTTCAGGTATCGCTTTGAAAATGTTCTAAAAGTTTCAGAATAATCATTTGTCAAAAGGCTGAAATCTAAACTTACAAAATGTGTCTTTTACCAAAATGTATCCGTCTGTCCGTCCGGCGTCCATGCTAACATAAAAAAAAAAAAAAAATGTTTGCACAGTCGACAGGATTCGAACCTGTGTGGGGAGACCCCAATGGATTTCTAGTCTATCGCCTTAACCACTCGGCTACGACTGCGGGACGAGTAGGGGGCTCTGAGATGTGGTAGTAACTCGAGAGCTGGGGTTTCTGTCATGGATGAAACGTTGCATGTAGCCGCTCAACCTCTATACAGGAGAGGGTGCTCCGGTCAAATGCGTATATAATCGCGTTAAATTTTGCTTGCATCGGCTCAATGTTTATAGACGAGCGGGCGCTGCGGTCAAATGCTCAAATGCGCATATAACCACGTTCCATACCACACATTCTCTTTATGACATGAACCGTTGACTTAAGCGGTGGAGATGCGTTCCCACGGCTTCTAGGGGATCCAAGCTGATCCGCTAGAAGAGCCACTGGCTCTGCATTTGACTGGCCATAAAGCTGTAATAATGAAGTCGAAACGCAACCCGCAGCTCAGCACTACCTATGAGCAATAAAAAAATCAGCACCATCAGCACTACCTATGAACAATAAAATCAATATCATCAGCACCACCAGAGCTTCACCCCAATCAAAATCATTCACCACGTGGAGATGCGGTCATTTTTTTAGATGCGGAGCATCTCTTGCTCGGGCTATGTCCCGCGGCGTCGTAGTCCGCACTCACACTACGCATGCGCAACTCTCCTCGCTGCGCGTGCGTTCTCTCTCTCTCCAGCAGCTGCGCGAATTGCACGCAGCTATCAGCTGCGTCCCTCTCTCCAACAGCTGCGCGTGCGTTCGCTTCTACTCACACCGCGCGCGGGCGCAACTCTCCTCCTCTAGTTTCTTCTCCTTCAAGTTTGAATATTAGCAGCGGTAGCGCGCTGCTCGTGTTCAAGGGGAGGAAGTGGCCGAGTGGGCTAACGCGTCTCAGCTCGGAGCGTGGAGCGAAAGGTTGCGCTGAGATCCTCCTGTGTTCGAGTCCCCGCCACCCCTGCCCGTTTCGATCTGGATGAGTTTCGTACCGGCACGCGTTCGTGTGATGACTACTGCGTGATGCACGTTAAGAATCCCAGGTTAGCGGTTGTACCGCACCGGCTAAATTTCTCATCTACAGCTAAGAGACCGATTACCAGTTGAGGCGCATCTCCATCAAGGCTGTATGAACATAAAGAGCAAACCATTTTCTGCGCGCGTTCAGTTCACCGCTGTTGACTCCACTTCACTCCGTTCTTCCGATGAAGTGTGATGGAACGATGCTCCGCAACACCCCATGGTTCCCCTCGGGAAGATGGAGGAATTTTTTTTCTTTTTAATGAGAATTTGGCATGAAAAATCTTATTCGTTTAAAACATGCAGTGTTAGTTTCATAACCTTACACGGGAAGTTTAGGTTATGAATAAAAAAACAGTCTTCACAATCGAGCCTTTTCAAGAGAGCGCGTCATCTCGTGACTGCTGCGCCAGCTATCCGACTCCCGCATTGCTTGGGCACACACTCTGACCATGTCTTAGACCCAATGCTATATCAGCTCCCTCCTTTAACTCGCCTCAACTGGCAGTCAAACATAAACAAACATTAGCGTTCGGCCGAGACTCGGATCAAATTACACGGATTGTGCCGGAAGAATGGCGACAGCCAATGTTTCTCATTTCGCTTTAATAAAATCAGTCGCGCTCAAAAATAACACGTTCGCACATGCGTGCTCAATCGGCGCGAAAATATCAGTGTTGCTCTCGTCTCACATACGCGAGTCACGCCTTCGTGTTGCATAATTATTCGCGGCGTTTCTAAAAGAAAAAAAAAATAGTTAATAAAAAAAAAAAAAAAAGGAGTCAGACAGGGCGTGGTTGGGACACGCGTCTCATTAAACAACACACTAGCTCGGAGCGGGTGATTGCAGCTAACGTGAGGCTCAGCGGGAAAAACGTGTTCCCACGCAGAAGATTTTCTGACACACTCGGGGTTTGGGCCACAGCCGGACCAAAGAAAACGTTATGATCCCAGTGTAGCCAATCGCATTCGCGTAAATCCGCGACGTCACGGCGGCCTTGTGTTACCCTAAGCGATCAGCAGGACACTTTGCGACACGTCAGGTACCCAACATTGCCACCAGAACAAGGAGCGTTCGATTCGGGTAATGGCACTACTGTTTTGTAGCGCTCATGTGTGCTTTAGGTTGAGCTTATTTTAGGCTAACGCAATTTTTTTTCGGAGCTGACTACGTGACGTCGGAAGTAGGTTAGAACGCGACGGAATATTTTCTCTTTATCACAATTTGGGTTATTGACATCAAATCACGTACGCTTACTTTTTTACCACGTAATGTTCATAAAAACAAAGGAGGAAACGACCCAACCGGTGCTTCTGGTAGCATGCCATCTGTATATATATATATAAGTATAGACCGCGCGGTCAATAAATGGACGACCCAAAAACGTGATAGTGTCGAGCGGTCTGCCCTGCGCTCGCTTATTAGGAGAAAACAATTAAACGCATGAGGTAAAAATACTCAGCGAAAGTCACACACAAAAGTTTGAGTACCCGATATATTTCTTACGCTATTTTGAACCTACCCGTGCATTTTTTGTACGGGTATCAAACATATGGTAATATTAAACCGTATTGTTGCTATCTCCGTATGAAATGGTTCCACGTGGCGACTATTTTAGTAAAAAAAACAAAAGGCATGGAACTATACTCGTAAGATATTCGACATAAATTTCGGTTAACCCTTGTTTTTACGTGTGTGCAAACATTGAGCTTACCTTCCTGGTCGTGAATTTGCGCAAAATGAATCTTACCAGAAGAGCAGCAATGAGTTGTGATACATGGAATCAGACGACCAAAATGCACAACAAGTAATAAACGACAGCTACAAAGTACTGAAAGATTTTTGGTCAGCAGCGAAACGTGTACGGGCTCTACGATGTCGATGAAGAAAAGCTACATTTGGGAAACTTATTTTATCGAATGCATCTCTTGATTATATATATATATATATATAACTGAGAAGAAAATAAAACCTTAGTGAAAACAGCAACAACGGACTATTTAAGCTTCAACGTTTCGGCCAGAGTCCGGCCTTTCTGACGAAGGCCGGACTCTGGTCGAAATGTCGAAGAATAAATCGTCCGTTGTTGCTGTTTTCACTAAGGGTTTTTTTCCTCTCAGTTATATACCCACGCCTTCAACCACCCAACACCATGCCCGTTGTATATATATATACATACACGGTAAGAAGCTTCAACGGGCCGGTTAGGCGTAAAACGAAAGTGGAGGAGATCCAGGAAAGGCCTTTCTTTACTGCACCGACGCTTCAAGCGGGGACCGCTTTTCTTCAGGGTGAATGGTTGTGAAATGTGAAATGGTTGTGATATATATATATTTATCACGTCAGTAATTTTTACAGCGAAACTGTTATGTGCTAGGATCTGGAAAAAAATGCGTCCATGGATGTTAACAAAAAAACTCCAGTTAAAATGGCGCTCCTTCGTTCGGACTGGTCGTGGCAAGTATCTTTAAAAAGAGGGGGCAACCCGCGTGAGTTCGCCTTTCTTGCATGTCATTATTAGATACTGATGTCCTGATCCCTTGTTATCATCTACGGTAACCGACTTATCTCTGCTAAGAGTGCGCTGTGACGAGGCTGAGAGCAGGACGCGCCGATCTAATCTTCTTTACCGCCGCTTTCGCGATGCTGATAAAGATACTTGGGCTCTTGATAAGCCTCGCTGATCAAGAGCCCAAGTCGCTGTAAAACCTAAAATAGTCGTATACCGACAAGTATACCTATGCCAACGACCAACAACAAAAAGTGCATTCAGCTCACTATTTAGCAAGATCGTATCTGAAGTCAAAATACAACCAATGGCGGTTTACCCCAATGACGATAAAGCAATGATCACTTTAATCGCTAAGAATTTAATAAAGACAAATAAACAACTAAGTCGTGTGCGTGTCTTCATTGCAGCCATATGTAAATCGTAGAGATATCGTAATATTGTAGTGAAGTTGTCGTAAAGATAACAGCTTCACTGGTCCTCCATCTTCACGTAAAGTAGATTTGCTCTATTTTTTTTTATTTTACCGTAATGCATGTTTTATGGGAATCCCAACAATAGGTCCCTTTCAAAAGTCCACTAAGCATCATTGGTGGTCGCCATTGTTTAAACACGTAGCGTGTGATGGGACCGTTAAAAAGGGTCTATTGACGGAAAGAATTGAGAGAATTACGAGGCCTGGATAAACTTTCGACTTGCTAAATTTAAAAGGCACGGCGGCAATATACCGAAACGCACTGAGACGCTCACTTGTCTGTTTCCATATGTGGTTCGGAGATGGGCCGTTGTCTTGCATGGCAGTACGATCGGGGATTCCCGTTAATATGTCCAGAATCCTAGATTTGGGAGGGTTTGCAACTGCTCGATCGAGGTCCAGGGGTGTGTAGGCCACGTTTGCAATACAAGGTGCGAAGAGCGGGCGAGAGCGTGGATCATCCGCAATTGTCTCCGAACTTTAGCAGCACCTCCGCCCGAGCCCTCCGTGGTTTCTACATACTTCCACTCGTAAAACCAGCCTCTATTTTGCATTAAAAAGATCCTGAAACAATTAAAAAATAGATTAGTTTTTTTTTTTTTTTTTTTGGCGTAGCTTTTTTTTGTGAACTTAAATATCACCATCATTTGTTTTTAATACAACCCTAAACGTGAAAAAAACTTAAAAAGGAAACATGCAGCCACTGGTCGCCGTTGAACATCATTGGTTGGTCGAGCCGTGACTTCATAAAAAGATCAGGAGCAATTTGAATTGTACCTTTCGCACAACGATCAAATGGCAGTTCTTACCTCGTTTCGTCTCCACTTCGCGCAAGATCCTGGGATTCGCTAAAATGTCTGCCTCTTCCGTAAAATGATGCGCGGAACTGCTGGACTAGCAACAATGTATCGACGATAGAGCCCTTCTTCTTCCATACCCATTCGTTCCGAGATATGAAACTGACGGGTGCAGAACAACAAGATCATCAGTAAATATGTTTCCTAGTCCAGCAGTGTGTTCGTTCTCGTTTCTCTTTCCCTTCATGTATCTTTCTACGTTCAGCCGACATCTTTGAGGAGCACGAAACTCCAACTAGCTCACTATCGACGACGCACACCGCTGGCTCCACGAGCCGAGGTGCACGGGCGACGACCTTTTCGTGGCGTCGCGTGCTTTCTTTCTCCTTGTACTTCCCTCCTGCTGCCACCGAGGAGCGTGCTTTCGACGCAACTTCAAAAACATATTTTTAGGAAATATGGGCACGAAATTGCCGACTTTTTTTAGACACTCGGGATGCTCGAAGTCGGATTAAAAAAATTATCGAGTGCTCTTTAATATAATTGAAGACCGCTTCCGCTACCCTTTACTAAGAGCAACCGCAGACAACGCCTACGATCCAATGAAGTGAGAAACGGCAAAGTGCCTCGTCATGGCGCTTGTCGTCTTTACGCGGTGACCATTACCGGCTAAAGCAATCACGATCAAACGTAGTGGCTGCGGCGTGATCGTCCGCTTTTTTTGCGGTGCTTTCATTGGTTTAGCCGGTGTATTAAACGAAGTGCTGCATGACGATGCACTTTTGACGCCGTTCATCGGCGCCATCGGGTCGTAGCGTTGGCTGCGCTCGGACCTGATGTGGGATAGGCGCTTTCATTTCGGTCTGCCATTTGTTCCCTTTCTCTCTTTTTACGGCGGGGACGTTTCTCGCTCACCTGCCAGGCTTACTCCAGTGTAAAAGAAAAATATAACAGTGCATTGTTTTTTTGTTTTGTTTTTTGTCTAGCTGTCCACGACCCCGCCCTGATTTTATTGACGTTACGAGTCCAACGCTGCAGTAACACTGCGCAAAGAAAACAGATATAAAGCTCACTACCCTATAGTACCCGTGCACTCGCAAGCACTGCAACAAAAAGCAGAGCTCGAGCCCCCCAGTAACGTATTCCCGCAATAAAGCAGAAATAACAAAAAATAAGTGTTCCAAGAGTCAATGTGCACAGGTCGTTAGTGTAATTAACCTGTAATGTGACGTCCGACATAATGTGTTTTTATTTTTTCTGTTGTCTCTCATTTTGGTCCCTGTAAAAAGAAAATCGTCCCATACATTATGTTTGCATTTTCACTCGCATTTTGTGTCGTCATTACAATCTTGACTAAAGCTCTTTGATAAAATTCACGCTCCGCGTTCTTTCCACGTACCGACGAGCATTAGTGAGTTTTAGAATGGCGTAAACGAGCAAACGGAAGCACTGTGCGTTTGCGTTAGCGTTGCGTGTTCCACATTATAGAGTTTTAGAATAGCGTAAAGACCCTTGCGTCACCACTGCGTGCAACGCACGCAAGCTGTCGACGTAACGTTACGGAGCGCGTTGAACGCGCACTTTTAGTATAGCTGAAGTCAAACGCAGATATAATAAAGTCCATAAAGGGGCTTTAATACGTAAAGACTTGCAGCGCCATCTAGATATGCTCCTGCAAACTGCTTCAAACAATCCAAGGCAGGTATTCGGTCGAGCAAATTCAGCCCCGCGAATCTCCTTGCTTTGCTACGAAGTGCGCGAATTTGTTTCCAGTTGCTTGTTGTGAACGTGTTTTGTCTTTTTGTTTTTTTTAGGACTGTGCGACCAGCAGTTCGATCTATGGTGTGCTCCAGTGTGTTGTGGGATCCCTGCTATCTTATGTTGGCCTCGTCTTTTGCTTGAAAGTATGCAAGCAATAGGTCGCACCGCTCGCGTACCGACCACACAGTAAACACATTTTTGGGTTCGACGGCGTCACGAACGTTCTTGGCTATCGACACCCATCTTTGTGGGCGCTCAAAAGGGCTCGTCGCGTTGATTTCTTTGAGGAGGTTGTGGGTCGCCTGTGAATACCGACCGATCAGGCCGAGTTCCACTCGCTCCAAGGAAGTCAGACGGGGAAGCGCTACCATTGAGAAAAGGTTTAATCTGTACTTAAGTTCCGAGTCCGATGAAGAGGAGGACGAAGGCTGCCTAGCGGTCCGGGTCTTCTGTTGGAGGCTTTGCTCGGCACCGGCTCTTACGTCTGTCTCCAGCTCCAAACACAGCGTGTCCTCGCCCGCCACGAGCCTCGCCCTTTCTCCCTTCTTCTTTCTCTTTATTCCACAAGGTTGAGGTCATCTTCAATAATGAAGCGAACCCCTACAACGCGCGTAGCACTTCCACTGGTTTGCCTCACCGCCGCCAATTTTCAAAATGGAGTAGTCTCGGGCTCTCCCGTGCGCGACGAGAGCAACGAGAATGGCACGCAGGGGACCGCTAGGTACGCTCACAAAAATCGATAGCGTGCGTACGCATGGCTCGCTGCAGTGCGTACGTATGGCTCATGCGCAGTGTGGAGGACGCAGCGTTAAAGCTAACGTAGGGGGCTTGCGTTTGCTACTATACGTAATACTAAAACTATGTTTTAAGTGTGTTCCTTGGTTTGGCGTTTTTAATTTTTTGCGTGACACTAAAACTCTCTACTATTGCGTGAACATTCAAAACACCTGTCACGAGCTAGTGCTCCACAGCCAAATACGCTTCCAAGGGCCGCTTCTTTCAGTGCCTTTCTGCCGCGGGGTCGCAGGGGTCACGGATCTCGTACTATGGCGCATTTTATGCTAGTCGTAAAATGAACACGAATTCATCAATAGGTTTCAAACATGGTTCATACAGTAGCGTCGCTTGCCTTCAGAGCGACTAAAGCGATAACAACGACAAAGTCACCGAAAGGAGTTTTAGTCGTCTAGACCTTTCCAGTGTTTACAAATCCACAGCTCAGCGTGCGATCTCCACAGCTCAGCACGCGCGTGTGCGTCGCTCCGGAAAGCGAGCAAAGCACGCGCCATACGCACGAACACTGGAAATGGCACCGGCCATACGCTCTTTCTTGGAAAGGTCTATACTGAATATCCAGAAATGCAAAAAAACAGCTTTGTGAAGCAATCATGAGTGTCGGTTACACCGGTGTTTTGGTCGCTTTGGACGCAGCAGAAACAGAGGCGCGAGCGAGCCTTTAGACCTGAATGTTGAATGGAACTTTCTGAAAATGCCTGCGCCACCAGTGAGCGCTGTGGGGAACTATGGAAACTGTGAGGTTGTCGCGCCCTTTTGTCAAGCCAAGTCTAGCAGAGTTGAGCTCTTTCCTGCTAGGTTGTGCACGCTACTACCCGAACTCCGGCATCATTCTTAGTCCATTCATGCATCCATGCGAGCCAACGCTTGTCGAACGTTGTTGGAACGAAATTCGTTTTTTTTTATTATTGGGGAAGTAAAATAAAATGTACAAACTAACTGAACTAATTCCCGTACAAAAAAAAAATGTTGTATACGGGAACACTCTTCACTTCCGGCGCGTGGCCGACGCGCGACGGCCCGTACAACAAAGAACTGTGTCCCATTCAGAACGATGGCCCATTCAAAAAAGAGTACTGGAAAGGCGTGAAGTGACTAAGGGTTTCTCACCTCGTCTAGGCAACGCAGAGCAGCACAGACCGCTACAAAGATTGCCGTCTGCCGTACACAGGCTCCCACGCGAAAGTAGGCAACGTGATCCTCGCAGGCGGTACAGCGGTAGCAGCAGGCGACAGAGCAGCGTCCATCACTGTTTCCATAATGCCCCACGCCCGCCGCTTGAGGGAGCGCGCTACTTTGCAGAAATGCCGATCTCCTGCCCGCTATAACTCCGCTTTCTGCGAACACCTGTGCGAGTAAACATAAGCGTATTCCTCCTCTATGCTGGCATTTATACTTAGTGAACGGGAAGTGTTGATTCTGAGCGAGCTATTGTCAAATACGACTGAAGAATACTCTAGAAGGTTCTCCCAAACCCTTATTACAACCAGCCAGTGTTCCTCTGCAATTCGAAAATAGTCCTCCACCGAGCTGCACGTCGCACTTATGTATGAGGATATAGATGCATACTGCAAGCGTTACCAGAGGGGGTCACCTTGGGAACTTGGGCAGCATTCCCCATAGGAGCGCGGGCAGCTGCGGTAGCTGGCGAAACAGTGGTGGTGCCGTCTCCGTAAGATCGGTTCTGTCCGAGCAGCGTGAAGCGCTACACCAAATCCGCTGCAAACCCTCTGCTACCTTTGATGATTATATGCGATATTTACCATTCATGGCGTGTACAGCAACAATGTCGTCAAGCTGAAAATGCAAATTGCACATAAATGTTTTATTATGTGAGCCTGAACGATTTTCTTGGGATCACAATCTGCCATATCTTCAGGCGCACCAGGGCATTCTTTCTCATTAATTGGAGAACGACACAATGTTTGCGGCATTAGAAAATAGCGTTTGTGTTCCTACGACGAGCCACCGACAAGGCGAGCATAAACACGAGAAAGTACGACTACAACGATACACCACCGAGAGTCGATCCTAGGTAGAGTGTCTTTCTAGTTCATACACACGCGCGCTTCTGCTTGAGTGTTGACATCTCAGCCATTTTTCCACCCAATCGCTTTTTTATGCATTTTGAAGTGCGCACAATCCGGTGTCACTCAGCTCGAGCGCGTAGCTTTGGATAATGCATAGACGTCATTTTACCGCCCAAGTCACGCACCGAGTGCGCGAGAGCGTCACGCACTGGCACATTCGCGGCAACAATGGATGTCTTCACCCTCAGACAGACAGACATGTAGGCACCCTAATCCTAGGTAAAGCCCCCCTATCCTGGAAAAAGTGGCGCCATTCATTCTTGTGGCAATGCGCGAGACACGTGCCGCGCGCCACTTCTGGGAAGAACATGGCGTCTGAAATCTAGCTCAGCGCTACACTCTATCAGTGCTGCGCTGTGCCGCCATGATCTTCCTATGGGCTTCACGTTAAACGTGCCTCGTGCATCGACGCAGCTTGCGCTACTTTTGAAACATAAAGGGGCCTTAATCGTAGGGTGACTACGGCGCTGTTTCTCGCACGCTGTACGAAATGTCGCCAAGCCGGGAAGCGAGTTTACTAACTGACCCGCTCAAATAGCGTTGCGTACTGCCAACGCGCAAGAAGGACGCGGGAGCCTGGGTGCGTAAAAAACACCTCTGCGAGAACGGGCCCAGCAACCAAGCGCTTGCCGTTGAACGCCCTATGGCGTGCCGAAGGCGAGCCCGCATTCACATCACTTGTCGTGGCTACCGCCATTCTTGCTTTTGATTCGGTGGTATTCACTGGTGACTATAGCTGAGATCGCTGCTGCTGAGCACGTGCTGATGGCAGGCTTCCACAACGCTTCCAACGCGAATATTGCACACCACCAAGATTGTCTTCTTTGGAAGCCGATAATTAAGAACTCATCCTCAGCATGCGCAGTGAGAAATCACCTCAAGTACGGCGTCCAGTGGATACCACCAATAGGAGTCATTCAATGGCGGCCATAGCTTAGTGCTTAGCTCCTCAACGCGTGCTGACGGTTAGCGTCTACAGTGTTTTTCCAACGTGCGTTTCACATCACCAAAACTGACGGTCTTGGGAACTAATAAGTGTGTGCTCGTTCTCAGCATGCCCAGTGAACGGTGCCTGACGCCCTATTAGGCACGCCCTGTTCAAAGCGGTTCAGAGCGCATTCTCGGAACCAGCTCCTTTAATAAGCTGCTATGACCGAAAATACTGATGGTGTGGAATTCACGTTACAAAATAAATGTGAACGCTTGCCGTGATCACGCGCTCAGAAGATACGCCCTCAGCTATGCCGCCCGTGAAAACCCCGATTGGGCGGGAGATCGAACTTTAGGGGGCATTTTATCGAGCTTGTTGCCCACAGAGTCCGGTGTTTACTAACACAACAAAACAAAAAATTTGAACCTCGTCTGGCACGGTCTGGGCACGAGCGCTTCGCTTTGACCAGTGCTTTGGTCGCACAAGGAGCGGCCTTCGAATCGTCACTGGGTGATTTCAGATAAAATCGACCAAAGGATGGCTAGTCGACATTTTTAAATCAACTGATGTTTTTATATGTTATTGTCTAGTGTCTGGTATGAACGAATCCAAACTTAGTTTTGACCAGAAAAAATACTTGGGGACAGGAAAAATCGTAAGGCATGAGGTGGTGGACAGTTGCATTAACGCGCACTGATGGAGGGGGCCCGTTTGAGAGTGAATAACTAAAGCGATAACATTAGGAGAACTCTACTACGTTTTAGGCGCAAACTATGGGTATAGCTTGCTTGTAATATAAAGTAATCATATTTATTTAGAATTTATTTATTTTTCTAAAAATTGACAAACATGCCTGCTCGAACGACAAATGGCAAAATTTGGAGGTCTGTATCTCATGAAATAATTTAATCATTATGATATAATTTGCAGATATTATTCTACTAATATATAGCTAATATTTAAAAAATAACTAAGGTATCTGGTGATACAATAGTTAGGATATATTTAGTCAAACATGGAAAAAAAATCAAACAAAGAAAAATTCCGACGCGAATAAAAAAAAAACACCACCCTCGATTTTTTTAAAATTTAGGTAACCTGTTATACTCTATTTCGGCATTCATTTCCATTAAAAACATGTTGCATCATTTTATTGAGAAAGAAGATACAACTCCCCAAAGTAGGGTCCTTTTTCAAAGCCTACATTTAGCAGTGTTTTATACAAGAACTGACTCTGAGTTCCAGTTTCATGAAACCAACACACATGTTTTATATATTTTTATTCAGATGAGGCCAATGATAACTAAAGAAATCGTTCACACACTTAAATTAAGGAGAAACTACTGTGTACAAAGAGGTATCATATTACGGACTAGTGATCCGAGAAAAGATCATGCAGCCATCGGCCACTAGGAACTTCGTTTACTTTATTCTCCTGCGACACTATATGCTATTCCCTCTTCCGCTCTACCTTCATCTCTCTCTCTCTCTCATATATATCCCTGATATATATCCAGAACAAAAACATCTTCAAGCATTCCCTTTCTGCGTGGTAGTGTTCTGTGGCTAGCAAAAATCATTTCCTCGCTGAGCTCACGATTATGGCAAAATAGTTGCCGGAAACCGCAGACGACACTCGTCGCTAGTTCTGGCAAAACGGCCGATACAATCTTTTTTTCGTATTTCCCCGCTCGCTGTCAAGGACAAGGGGGTTCGCTTCAACCAGCAAAACATGGCCGCCGACGCCTGTTTACTGAGCAGTCATGCCTGTCGCCATCTCACTCGCTGGCGTCACGGGCGATAATATCAGGCGCAAAGGGGCACACCAACCGGCAGCATTATCCCCAAATACTCGAGTCTCGCGTAAATACATAGAGTGTAAACGCTGTCGCCATGTTATCGTAGTAAGACCGCCCCCCCCCCCCCTCCCCCAACGGGGGACTGCAGTACGCGACGGCGTACTAGCACAACGGCGACGATATCGACATCGCGGGCTCCGAATTTTCCCATAGTTCTACTCCACGGGCATTTCTCGAAACGCTTGATATTGTGTACGCCCGCCTGGGAGGATTTCAGGCGCGTAGTTAAGATAAGGCGGTTCTCCGCGGCAAAAGAAAGCAATTTCACAAAAGCTCAAAAGCGGCGGCGACGCGTGTGCGGTGAACGCTTGTAGTTTTGGTGTAGACAGGGTGTGTGTGTTCTCGTTGTTGACACCAGCCGGCGATAAGGCACTGCAGGCGGTAGCTCAGTACAGCAAGGGCTAATCCGAGTGACCATCAACGTAACCCCACCGCCAACCCCTCGCGAACCGGTCGCCGACATGGCTCAGGCTGTGTCATGAACCACGTGGTAGAAGCTCGCGTGCTTTCATATCAGCGCGTGGAGGGACGACAGTGCGATTCCGGAAAGTCTTTTTCGAAGGCCGCTGTCCACAATTTTTTGTCTGGAGACTTTCCCTCTTTTTCCTTTGACGTGGATCAAGCTTTGCCGACAGCCTCAGTTGTGACCTCTCTTTTCAAATGTACGTTTGCAGTGAGTGAGCTCCTCAGCCTCGGACTTGTCACTTGTGCACCCAGTAGTTCTTTCACTTGGCAATTATATGCCATCAGTTGGGGTTTAATTTCTATTATTTATGTATACATTATGAAGACGTCCTGGAGCTCCGTACGAGTGTTTTGTGCAGATTACTTTTGCAAACACAAAAAGACTATACCAAAGCAGCGGAATTTTCGAAGTGTTGGCGAGTTGAACCTAAACTCGTTGAAGCGAATTCTTCCGCCTGACTGTTCCACCAAAGTGAGTGCGACGGACTACCTGTGCTACCATTGCTTCATGCACATCACTAAGGAGATCTCGATGCGAAGCTCAGAGCAGTGCCCTGACATATTTGTGCCAGCTGAAGAAGCAATTGAAGATCTAAATCGCAGCATACTACCTACAGATGCGTCGCCGCTGAGACAACCAAGCGTCGTAAGAAGTCGGGACAGGCCTGCTTATGTCAAGAGAAAGCAGACAGAACTGGAGCAGGTTGCTGTCAAGAATATACGCTCAAGGCTACGTATTGCGTACGACAGGGACGCACCATCGGGGTCGTCCGAACCAACATGCTCCACATGCACTGAGTGGGTGGACAACTATCGGCAGGCCTTTGAAACCGCCACCTCTCTCCGGGAACGTCGTCAACTGCTTACACTCCTGCTGTCAACACTGACGAAGAATGAGGTTTAAAGGATGATTCCACAGGCCTCAATGTACCTCATCAGTAAATCCCGAAAACTCAAGGAAAAGCATGGCGTGTGGTATGAGCCGGATCCTTACACGAGGTGCAAGGTGAGCCCTGAGAACCTGTCTGCTGCCCTAGAGTACTTCACGAAAGACGAGCTACAATGTTCGCACCAAAGTCCCAACCAGAAGGACGTCATCTCTGTCATGCTCGACGGAGAGAAAACGTTCGTGCCAAAGGGCTTCATGACACGCTCAATACGAGAGGCCTTCCGTATATACAAAGACAAGCATCCCGATTCCGGCGTTGGGCTAACGAAATTTTATTCGTTGCGCCCTAGATGGGTCCAATGTATTCCACACCAGGAAGTGTGCGTTTGTGTGCGCTGCGCCAATTATTATCTTTGTATTGCCGCTCTAGAGAACGTTACAGGCTCAACATTCAACACTGGTGAAATGAACTCGACATTTCTGTGCGACCCAGCAACAGAACTGTGCCTTCAAGGAGACTGTGATCACTGCCCAAAAGGCCAGTTTCTTACACTCCAGGAACTTGATATCCCGGAGGATGAAGAGATTGTGCTTGCAACATGGGAGTCCGGCGACCTTGTGAAAAAAACTTTGGAACCTGAGACTTTCCTAAAAGTCATCCAAGTGACGGTTGGAAGTTGGGTACTTCACAACCATATCCGGCAAACGCAAGGTAAAGCGATCTACGATGAAAAACGGTGCATGCAACGCGGGAGCATTGTCTTTCATTTTGACTTTGCTGAAAACTGGACCATCGTGCTTCCTGACGAAGTGCAAGCATATCACTGGAAAAAAAAAACAAGTTTCGATATTTACATGTGTAGTGACGGCAAGAAAATCTACAAACAGCTTTGCCATCATCAGTGAGGACCTGTGTCACGACGCCGCTCACGCTTGCTTGGCTCTAGAAAAAGTGAAGGAGTGGGTTGAAGACAACGTTGCGGTATACTCGTACGTGACGTACGAAAGTGACGGCGCCGCCAGTCATTTCAAGAATCGCTACCAGCTTCAGCAATTTGCAAAGGACGATTGCCCACAAGCCCAGTGGTTATTTTCTGCATCTGGACATGGGAAAAATGCATGTGACGGAGTTGGCGGACTCGTGAAGCACCAGGCCACGCTGAACAACCTGAGAGAACGTTCAGTAAGCGTAATACAGACGGCCAGGACAATGGTGAGCGTTCTATCAAAGAAGCTGAAAGGCGTGCATCTTGTATATCTGGACGAAAATGAGGTTGTTCGGTATCCTGAACAAAAAAAAGAAGAGTGGCTGACGGTGCGCGCCTTCCCTGGCATTCAGTCTTGGCACGCGTGGCGGCTCAGCAAGTCATCAACAGAAGGGACCTGTGACGTATATGTAGCACGGACAGTCGGATCTGCTTGGAAGCAACTTTATTAAATTTGTACAGCGAGGAAAACCTTAGCGTAAAGTGCCCAATTTGATTTCCCAAGGACTGCTCATTTTGAATACAGGGACATCTTATTTATCACATTTTTCTTCACGGGGTATTTAACCTACTGTTTTTGTTGGTGGTTACTAATAATTTTTATCTGATCACTATAAAAAAAATCCCAAAATGTTATCCTCGAGCAGGATAAAATATATCGGCTTGCCACGATTCATTCATACACCGAGAGCATCGAAGCTGCTCCAGTTAGGCACTATGGCATCCGTCACCTGAAATTGTTTGTAATCGTAAATACACAGCCAACCTAAATATCTTACTATTATATCTTTGTTTTTGTGTGTGGAAGTAAAGTTATTTATTTTACTCTAGATGTAAAATATACCGGAAGGTACAACTTCACACTGCATCATCTTTTCTCAAATCATTAGTCTCTAATATGATACCACTTTGTACGCTTAAGTAAAATGCTGTATATAGTTTCTCCTCCCTTTTACTGTGTGACCGATCGCTCTTTTTATCAATGACCTCATCTGAATAAATGTATATAAAAGATTTGTGCAAGTTTCATGAAACTACTACTCAGAGTCACTTCTTGTATAGGACACTGCTAAGTATAGGCTTTGAAAAACAACCCTACTTTGGGGAGTTGTTTCTTCTTTCACAGTGCAATGATGCAACATGTTTTTAATAGAAATGAATGCCGATATAGAGTATAACAGGGTACCCAAATTTAAAAAAAATCGAAGGTGGTGTTTTTTTTTTATTCGCATTGGAATTTTTCTTTGTTTGATTTTTTTCTCATGTTTGCCTAAATATATTGTAACTATTGTGTCACTCAGATACCTTATTTATTTTATGAAAAATAGCCATATATTAGTAAAATAATGTCTGCAAGTTATGTAATAATGATTAAATTATTTCATGAGATACAGATTTCCAAAGTTTGCCATTTGTCGTTCGAGCAGGCATGTTTGGAAATTTGTAGAAAACTAAATAAATTTTTAATAAATATTATTACTTTATATTACAAGCAAGTTGTACCCATAGTTTGTTTGTAAAAAGTTTTAAAATTCTCCTAATTTTATTGTTTTAATTATTCACTTTCAAACTTGCCCCCTCCACCAGTGGGCGTTATTGCAACTGTCCACCTCTCCCTGCCTTACGATTTTTCTTGTCTCCAAACTTTTGTTTCTGGTCAAAACTAAGTGTGGATTCGTTTATACCAGACACTAGACAATGTCATATAAAAACATCAGTTGATTTAAAAATGTCGACCAGCCACCCTTTGGTCGATCTTATCTGAAATCACCCCACTGTAGATTTTTCTTATCGAAAACGAACAAAAAAATTATTCCTGCTCCTTGTGTCCTTGCCTTGCAAAGAACAATTTCGATGCTGTTTGTAATGAGAATGGCGGAAGCTTAAAATAATTGCGCTCGGAACCCAGCACTGCCAACACGTCAAAATTGAAGTTCCTACAAGACTCTCATTTCCGCCGATGGGAAATCCTTGAGCTGACGTCATATTGAGCATTCGACCGATCGTAAAAAGCCGACCCCAGTGACGCTTTCGATTGCGCACGTCTCCAATAGTACAGTGGCTCGAAGCCACCGTACCAATACCATGTAAATCGAAGCGGCCATTGTTTGCAGTAGTTCATTGTTCTCTAACTCTTTCGTTCATTGTTACGTTTATGGATATTTTTGCTCTATCTCGGGCGAGAGCGAAGAATGAATTATTAAGCGTGTGCCTTTATCTTGACTCGTTTGTTTGTTGCACAAACGAAGCATTGAATAAAAATAAATACGAACAATATAACTGCATTTCTGTCAAACACAAGCGGCAGTCAACAAAGGCCCATTTCCGGGGCCGTACGAGTTCGACACTCGGCTTGAAAAGCGAAATCGCCGACCGCCGCAATCGGCCAGCGCCGCGCTGCGATACGATAGTAGCAAGATCAAGCGCGAAGCTAGACAATTCGGCGGTAGGTAATCTCGCCGACTTTCTCGGCTAACATCCAACTCTGATCACCTGTTGAATGCTTCGTTAAAATAAAGTGTTTTCTTGTACGCGTTTTAGGCACCGACAAGTTGAGAACGGGAGGGAGGTCCTTCGGTCGTGCCGCTTCCAGCGCCCGCACCTTACATCTTCGATAACACTTCGGAGTCTCGGGAGCCTTGAACACGCGCAGTCAAAGCACGGCGGATGGCAACAAGAGCATCATGGAGGCCGGCGCACCGAAAAATGACGCCCTAGTGTTTTCACCTTGTCAGTATACTGCAGTTAGCCGAAGCGAAAAATAATTGATCGTTCTTTGAAGGCGTTTCGGCATTCACTCCAAGATGGAACGTGCTCTGATCTAACAATACGCTCCAAGGAAGATAAGATAAGGCACGAACGGCGAAGAGGGCCGAGCAAATTACGCAAGAGTATGTGCGTGCAGGCCCGAAAGCTCGACCGCCCGCTATCCCAAACGCAAGTTCGGGCGCCTCGCCGTCGCCCAATCCAATTACCGGTGACCGGCGCGTACGCCGAGGCATTTTTGTTAATTAGCACACGGGGAAATGGTGGAGGGGGGACCGCCGGGTTCTTCTACGCACGGCAGTGATAGCGACGAGGGACGACCGGCGCCTTCGAGAATGAGGGAAAGAAAAGAAAGAGAAAAGGTCGCCCTGTTTACCGTGAACATTCGCAGCTACAGTCCTTTTCAGAATGCGATCCTCGTCTGGATAGGGCAACTAAACGTCGGACGTTTTTGTAAGACGCATCAGGTGCACCTGGTTTGGCAGCTTAAAGACGCAGTCAGGCTCTCCGTAATACTTCGTACAAAAGACACGGCGTTCTCTGCAAACCCGACGGGGGAAGTGTCTGCGAAAACGCCTCGAGCAAGTTCGAAGCATCTTTGATATATATATGCTTAGAACATGTCCGCAGATAGTTTTTACGACAATGCTGACAGGACCGGCATGCAAGCGACACGCATAACTTGGTGTCTGAGGACTGACTTTTGTATGATGTATTAGAGTTGTGACCAAGCCTTTAGCCTGGTTTGGACGCTCAGGTTTTAGTGTGATCGGGTACGTTGCTACCGCTTGTGACCGCTCAAGGAGAGGGAACACAGTTACTTCGTTTATCCGGCATCCCTTAAACACTTCCGATCTACCTCTCTGACGGAGGCTTATTGCGGAGGAGGCGCCGTCTAACCGAGATTTCAGTTGCACGTCAAAAGATGCCCAGGTGGTCGAAATTAATCCTCAGTCCTCCGCTGGGGCGTGCCAGATCCCCGTCGTTGGTTTGGCACGTAAAAACCCCAAATTTAACTTTGGCTTCCGATCTACCTGTGCGAAGGCTCGATCTCGATAATGCTGGAAAAACTTTCAATCAGTCTAGCCATACACCGATTAGAAGTGTCTCCAAACGGCCGCAACGTGCGAGTGTGTTTTCCACGTAAGCGTTCACGAGCTGTCGTAATCTAGCCACGAGAAGATTAGAAGGATTTCCGAATGGCGCCGACGTGCGTCTCTTTTTTCTACGCAAGCGTTCACGAGCTGTCGTAAAGCAGTCAATCACGCGCAAACGCAAAATTGGTCAACCAGCCTTTGTACGCTTGAGTGTCGACAACCGGACGCGTCGAATAAAACGCGTTCGGGGACAAACGGTACTGCGGAAGATAAATCAGGTTTGCCAAATAAGCTGATATGTTTTGGTGGGTGGACGGACTCGAATGTTTGTCGGGCGACTGGAGAACTTACCTTGAGCTATAGTCACGCCGGACCCGACAAACTGCGAAGTTTTACTCGCCGACAACGCAAAATCAACCTTTTTGAAATCCGAGCGTCGCTTGTCCCAGAATTTTTTTCCGTTCGTGCGTTTGTGTGTCCCCGCGTACCCCAAACCATTTGACGTCACGTGGCATCACCCCCTTATAACGTGAGGTTACTTTGATTGTCTCTTTATCAAATGTATACGATCGTTCCTTTGATACTGCATTTGATGCATGATGGGGTTTCGAAGATAAATGTCGCTGACATCTCTTCTTAAAAGTCCGATGTATGCAGCTCGCCTGTAAAACAAACAAATGTTGCTGACAAAGTGTATTTGGGACGTCGGCTAAAGGCGTGCGTTTATTTTATCTCAAACGGGTCTAAGAGCCTAAAATCTTCACTGGCTGACATTCCATCAGCTCAGTGTTCTAGGCGTTACACAAAAAGTAACCAATACGTTACTTGTTGCAAATAAAAGGACCGCGTTACCGTCCTACGTAAACCTCAATATAAAAGCAACTCGCTACGGTTACCGCTGCCGATGAAAAGTAACCCACGTTACTTTTGCGTTACCTTTCCTTGAATTAGAACGCCTTTCTGTTTTGACGTTACAGGTATGCAGAAGTACCATATTTTAAGAAACAGTATGTCTATCGAGAAACTGAACATGATTACCTTACGTCTTTTACAGTTTCCGCTAAATACTTACACAAAGTAACTACAAAAAAAAGTGAAAGCCGTTTACAACTCCCTGTAACGCCGAATTAGAGCGCAGCTCTTGAGGAGGAGAAAAGGTACTGGGGGGGGGGGGTGAAGTGACCTGGGCCGGTCACGTGACCGTGAGGGGTCACATGACGATGCCGATGATGTCACTAGTGACGTCACTGATGACGTCATCAGTGACGTTGACGATGTGGACTCCGATGACGTCATCAGCGTTGATGACGATGACGATGCGGATGTCGGTGACATCATCAGTGACGTCACTGATGACGTCATCCGTGCTGATGACAATGACGATGCGGATGCCGTTGACGTCATCAGTGACGTCACTGGTGACGTCATCAGTGATGATGACGATGACGATGCGGATGCCGGTGAGGTCATGAGTGACGTCACTGATGACGTCATCAGTGATGATGACGATGACGATGGGGATGCCGGTGACGTCATCTGGGAGGTCAGGTGACCTCGGCGGGGGGGTCACGTGATCCTGGGGGTGGTCACGTGACTTTGGGGGGTCACGTGACCTCGGGGGTGTCACGTGACTTGCGAGGGTCAGGTGACCTCGGGGGGTCACGTGACCCTGGGGGGGTCATGTGACCCTGGGGAGGGGTCACGTGACCTTGGGGTGACCTTGGGGGTCGCGGGACCTTGGGGTGACCTTGGGGGTCATGTGACCTTGGGGTGACCTTGGTTACGCCGACGCCGACGGCGACGCCGCTCAAGCCGGGAACGGGCCCCTAAGAGCTGCGCTCTAAATTGTAAAAACTATACATGGCTTGGCTCCTAGAAACAAAATAAAAGTGTAATTATCTTTAAGCTTCAGAAATAATATGAAAGGAGTAACGCGAGTACGATGCACGTTATACGAAATAAATAACGTAAGCGCGTTACCCGTTACTGTTTTGAAAATGTACCGGGTACGTTACCCGTTACCGAGAAGAAGGAAAACGTATTACCGGTAACGCCGTCACTTGTATCGTGTTACCGCCAACACTCCCTCAAAGGCAGTGAAGG
This sequence comes from Ixodes scapularis, assembly GCF_016920785.2. Taxonomy (NCBI): domain Eukaryota; kingdom Metazoa; phylum Arthropoda; class Arachnida; order Ixodida; family Ixodidae; genus Ixodes; species Ixodes scapularis. The sequence goes on from NW_024609839.1 coordinate 15,541,941, forward strand.
TGCGGTAGCACTTGAAGGGGTTCCTAAAAAGCGGCTGTTGCTGTCGGTATGATATGCGTTGTGACACGTGACAAAGGAAATGTAGATGAGTAAATGGTTTCTCTTCTTTGTCTACGCCCCTCTCAGTTTGGGGGCACTGCATCGTTTTCCTCTAAAAGGCCTCCGCGCTTACACTCTGAGCGTGAAATGCGTGCGCTCCTATTATACTCCGTTTCACCTTATCTTGTACCGCAGCGAAGGCTAGAAGCGCGAGCTCATAGCGTTGGCAGCAGCCCTTAGAGCGCGAGAGCTTGGGCCACCGAGACGTGTCCTTGAGCAAGAAGGTCGTGCTTGTAGCCTTCCCTGCGGTACATCATAAGGTGAAATAGAGTATAGATTGATCAACTAATACACAGTCCTACCCTACTACGTAGCCCCTATACCTACTCAGGGGAGGAGAGAGGGGAGAGAGGAGTGGTTGTTAGCAGACCCCTTATACTCTAATCCCTTCCATCTCACGCTCACGCACACACCCCGTGCGGGGCAACGCCATTTGTCCAGCGCGCTAGGGCGTCAAGCCAACAGCTTAAACAATGCGACCAACATTAAAGCGAGGAGGCTGTGTCCCTGAAGACTCTCCCAAATAAAACTATGATGACGAATAAATGTTTAATAAAGGAAGTTACCCCGAGCCCTCTTGACTTTTGCCATCTGGGTCGGGGAATGATGATGTGAGGTAGGACAGTGAGGTTGGTTTAGATAAAGGGGGAGAGACCTACTGACCTGACGAAGTCCTGTAGGGAGTCGATGATCTTCTTGCTCTACTCCGCTTCCCCATTTGGGGTGATCCACTCCGACCGTGATCATCGCGCACTAGAAATTTTGTTTAAATTATCCTGCCTGTACCGACGGTGTTTAGGGCATTCCCAGAACGTATGATGTAGGCCTGCCGTGGCTTGGTACTCGTGACATTAGGGAGCTGTCCCTTTAAAATGCATTCCCTTCCCTGTAACGTGCCGACAGGCGTCGTCTCTTATCTTGCGCACACCTGCCCAACGTTTCACATCACCTCGCGAGTACAAGAATCGCGGCTCACGGCGTTGAAGACGCCGCGCGGGACAAAGCGGCGCCAACGCACCTCGGACCTGGTCCGGCTACGGGTCAAGCTCACATCTCATCAGCTCCGGGCTCGGGTTCCATGCTCGCCTCGTTAGCGGCGCGAAACGCGCATTAGCGCTGAGGCGCCGCTGAAGACGCTCAATTAAGGTTGCGTTAATGTGCTCTTAATGTGTACCAAGCTTGACGTGCCAAACGTGGCCTTCGAAGGGAAGCAGGCGCCCGCCTTCCTACTGCTACGAGTGTTTACGAATTCAAACTGATCGTTCTTTTTTGTGCTTAATGCAAAGGCGGCCTTCGACATTCCTGAGCCAAATTTCAGGAATTACAGGAACGGTTTTCTGGCCAGCGACATTTTTGGCGTTTGAGCGTAAAGCCTGGTTCAGACAATTGGGTTTGACTGCGTTTGACTGCATGCGTTGCGGCTGCAAACAACCAGGACATCCCTGCTGCTTATATGACGTGGCAAGATGATCCCTTGAATTGGAGTCCACGCTTCATATGAAGCACAGATCTGCCGGTGACTCGCTTTCCGTTCTCAACGCAACGCTGTCAAACGCACTCAAACGCAAGTGTCTGAAAGGGGTATTCACACGAGGGAGAAATCCCGGGGATTTCTCCCCGGCACGCGCGCATCACGAGACGAAAACGCGAGGATTTTACACATCGCAAAGCCTGACGTTTTCGTCGCAGGATGCGCGTGCCGTGGAGAACTCCCCGGGATTTCTCCCTTGTGTGAATACCCCATTAGGCGCGTGCTTTGTTCGCTCTCCGAAGCGACTAATATGCACTTGCTCGGCCGTTAATATTGCATGTTGGTCCGTTATTTTGTGAACACATAAGTGTAACATTCCCTACTTCACAACAACAGACGGCACCTAGGCAGAAAACATTGAACTCACCGGAACAGATTCTTACGCGATTTCTGCGAATTTCTTTTGGCTTGCGTGACTCAATGTTGTCCGCGGTCGGCGGGACGGCCGCCGAAGCTATGGAAATTGCGTTAGTTTTGTTCACAGCAACGAAGCCGACTGCAACGTCCGGACCGCAGGGTAAATCGTGACTCATAATGGGCTAAGGAATTAGGTCCGCCTTGCACTGCTTCTCGTGTTGTGTAGGGCGAACAGTTGTGACGGTGACTCTGTTGTTACCCTTGTATGAGCGTATTGCCTATGCAACCCTGAATGCAATCGCATGAACCAGACGTTGTGTGTTTATCAACGTGCATCGACGCGTTACAAATACAGTAGCTAGCATTCCCATATATTCCCCGAAGCGTGCTATTCTTTTAGATGCTCCCGAAAGGGACCTATTGGCGACGTGCGCGGTCAAAAGCGTCGCTGTGGGCGGCCTGCCACGATTGGCCGAGGGCTGAGTTTGACGTCAGCAAAATATTTCTCATCGACGGAAATGAGAAAAATGTGAAACCTTTGTTTTGACGGTGCTGGCAGTGTTTCTTTGAGAGCGCAGTGATTTCAAGTTTCCACCATGCTAACTACGAACACCATCGAACTTGTTGTTCGCAAGGTAATGACGTCACGGGGGGTAACCATAGGAGGGCGCTCCCAAAACATCTCGCCGCAGACCGTTTTATTAACTATCTCCCGCGAGGTGGCATCTTGAGGGTTCGTAAGTGGGGCGCGTGGCTTGCGAGTATCCCGATGCATCAAACACGCACGTGCTAGGGTATAAAATTGCACGCTATGCTTTTCGAGACGAGCGCCACCAAAGGCGTCGGTGCCGTCAGCCTACAACGATGGTACAAGCGCCCACTGTGACGTCTCTAGGGGGATTATATTTTTTTATCAAAGGACAAAAGAGTAATGTCAGACTGTCAACTTCGACGATCCTAATTTAAAAACGCGTTTACTCCAAGCTACCACCGTGCTTTTTACACAGATACCACCGAGCTTTCTCTCAGAACCGATGATAAGTAGAGAGGACCACACCTCGTGACGTCAAGGCGAGGCAAATCTTTGTCGAAACGTCACGATTGGGAACCATAGCAGGGCGCCACCGAAACACCTCGGCGCTAGTGCAGTACGATATCCGAAAGATTTTTGTGTTGAGGCGTATATTGGGTGAATTACTTTGGCACGTTCGAGCTGCGTCATGTTTGTCTGCGTTCTCCGGGGCTTAGGGGACGAAGAACAGGCTGCACGCCAGGTAGAGGAGAGGGAGAGCGCTTCCCTTAACCCAACCTGCATACCGTCACCTTGATAATACGCGGATTGGCTTCGTCTTGGGCTACGGAAAAAATTTAACGTAGCAGCGGTGGCGGAAAATAGCAGACAATCTCTTTTGATCATAGATACAGCAATGATGTCAACCGCTTTGATAGAAGAGACAATGATGTTAACCGCTTTGAAGTTTTTCTTTGACAGTGACGACGCGGTTTTCTCTGAGGTAGCTCCACCAGTTCCTTTTGCTCACCTTCCTTTTGGGCTATATTTTGAAATTAAAATTACTTGCTTTTTATTCAGCTATAAATAAAAATATATTAATCGGCCCCATCGATGTAAGTCTAGTTCAGGTACCCCAAACGCATATGTTCCACGCATCGTAAATTGCACCGATTACGTTTCCCAGAAATAGCGGTAGGGCGCAGTGGGCTTTCTCAACTGTGATCTGTAACTCGCATTCGAATTGATGCAAATATTATTACAAAATCACATACAGAACTTCGAAACCGCTATTGGGGAGGAGGACAGACCGTGACGCCCCAAGCGGTTAACCTAACAACTACACGGATGGGGACAACAAATACAATGACGCAGCGTTCGGCCGACATAACCGAACGCGGCGTCAGCGTTCGGCTGGAGTTCGTGTTCTCCAGCGAAGGGGAGGGGGGGGCTCTTTCGTTTCCACTCGGCCTGCATGAACAATGCAGCATGCACGATCCCAGCTCATCACAAAAGCCGAAGTGGGTCAAGCTCGCATTCTCTGAGGATAGATCCGGCACTTAACGTCGCTTCGTCGATTGTTAGTATTTTTTTTATTAAACTGCGCCCCGCGCTCTATTGTAGAAGATGACATGGCCATGCCCATAAGGCCTGTCGGCATGTGCACAGGCCTTGTGTTGAGTAAACACCAAGCGTGGGGAAAACAAACGGGTCAGAGCGCCCCCCATAGTTCGATCTCCTGCCCAATAGGCAATTTCTTTGGGAGGGAGATGTGGTGAGGTTGTTGACTGATATACGCGTACAAGAAGTCTTGGATGCCTTCACTGCTTTACAAGCGTTCTTCTTTCATTACACACACTCAGGAAAAAAAAAACGACTTTCACATCATACACAAAAAATACATACACAAACCTCTTCTGTGGAGAAACTGATAAAGAACGTTATCCTAAACAGACTGAACAGCTACATGGAGCGAAAACAGCTATTCCCACACCCTATGATCGGATTTCGACCCCATCTATCAACGCAAGACATCATGCTCCGGCTCAAGCATCAGGTCCTAGACGGACAGCAGAGCTTGCTCCTAGACACGAGAGCGATACTTGGACTCGACAAAACCAAGTCTTTTGATAACGTCAAGCACGACGCCGTTCTCGAGAACCTAGAAAAACTCGGAGTGGGCGCTCGCACGTACGAATACATTGACGATTTTCTCAACTTCAGAACGGCGCAAATCTCGGTCGGAGGCGCCACGTCAGACAACATCATGATAGGAGGAAGAGGGACACCTTAGAGCTCGGTCCTTTCACGGTAACTATTTAACGCCGCCACGTTCGGACTGCCGGAGAAGTTAAAAGCGATCTGTGGATTACACCACAGCATTCACGCGGACGATATCACGCTTTGGGTGATCGGCGGTAGCGACGGTTTCATCCAAGACGCGCTGCAAGAAGCGATTCGCGTGTTGGAAAGTTACGTCGAGCCAAGGGGCCTTGCCTGCTCCCCGCAGAAGTCTGAGCTCTTCCTCCTCAAGCCGGTCCAGGCCCGCCAGCTGCTGTTGGACATGGAGCTGTATGCCCAGGGTAACAAAGTCCCCATGGTCTGGAGTATAAGAGTCCTAGGCCTTAGGATACGAGCCGACGGAAACAACTCCAAAAAACGATAGCGTCGCTAAAAGCAACTGCGTATTAAATTACGCGCTTCATCTCCCCAATAGCCGGTATGGGGGACGTGAGCGATCGAAGGTGTCGCTGTGGTCGGCCCACCACAATTGGCCGAGTGCTGACTATGACGTAGGGAAAGGATGTCTCATCGACGGAAATAAGAGGAATGTATAAACTTCAATTTTGACGGTGGTGGCAGTGTTGCTTTGAGACTGCTATGACTTCAGGTTTCCAGAATGCTCATTGCAAACACCATCTAATTTGTTGCTCACATGGTAATAGCGTCACCAAAGGTAACCAAACGAGGGCGCCACCAAAACATCTCGCCGCTAATAAACTATTGCACGAAGAAGAAAAACCTCGTGCGCCTGGTCCATTCTTTCGTCGTCAGCAGGCTGGGGTACGTCCTCCTTTTCCTAAGACTCGGCCTCGTTGAAACGAACAAGTTCAACTGTCTCATCAGAAAGTCCTCCAACAGAGCGCTCGGCATCCCGGACACCACCTCGAACGTGAAGCTCGCGGCTTGAGGTCTGCACAAACACGGTCGAGGAGATCATAGAAGCTCAGCGTGTTTCGCAGCTGGAGAGGCTGACGAAGAGTGCCACAGGCCGCCACATCTAGGCTAGCCTCGGAATCCGCTACGAGAAGCAAACGGGGGAGAAGGCCGACGTCCCTAGGCGGGTCAGGGGGTCCTCGTCATACCAAACATCCCGAATCATATGCATTCGACACATCACGCGGAGTGCAGAGTGACGCGAGTCAAGGCGCTAAAGAAACGGCTTAGCATCGCGGAGGGCGTCCTCTATACGGACGCTGCCTGCGACGGTGGGGGCACCATGGTCGCAACCACGGTCAACCAACAAGGAAAAGAGATTTCGAGCTGCAGTGTCAAGACGCAGAAAGCAGACAACGAACAGATCACGTGACTTATTTACTCGATTTGATCTGGCGTTATCCCCCGATTGAGGAGGGTGGCGTGAGTAATTACTCTGGTGTAAAGAACCCGCTTCTCGAACACGGGTGCTGACGTCATTGAGTAAGCGCGAGTAAGTTTTGAAGCGCCACTGTGCCAAACCTTTACTCTGGAGTCGGATGGAGTAAATTTTGGGACACAGCCATGGTCACCTCGGTCGCCACGCACACATTTCCCTTCTCTTCCTCAACCGGGAAGAGTGGTACGAAAACAACACAAAAATAATATTCGAAGCTACGTCGCGGCTGACTGCCGTGTCACGCACCGTGACCCAGGCTTCCAAGATCGAGGTACTCCATCAATTTACTTCGGGCACTTTTTTTCTGCTTTTGCGATTTTTTTTTTTTTTATTTTGCCGTTAAATCTTTTGTTCGCTACGGTGGAATTGCAGCCCCCCGCGCTTTCCGAACCCCTCTCCTCTTGTGCTGTGCTGTTGCTGACATTTGGACGCCTTATTCTTTTTTTTTTTTTTTACCTTTTTTTTGCGTACGACGGACCATGTGTTTGTTGTAACTTGAGGATCGATAGCTTTTGCCTGTGTCTTTTTCTTTTAAACTCATTCCGTCGCAATACAATCCTTTGTTGTTGTTTTTTTGTTTTATTTTCTCCTTTTATATTTGCGTAAGCTTGTTGTTCAGGTCGTGTTACCGTTCTGCCAACAGAGTGAGTGAGAATTTCAGGTTGTTTGTTGTTTCCTTTGGCCCGTGGTATACTTCGCTTCGCCTTAGGATGGAGCGCTGCTGACGCTACTACGAGCCACTGAAATTAAAGGCTGGCTCAACATTTGCAACGGTTGCGTTCGCATGCAACCGGAACGTCAGAAGCGACCAAAACACCGGAACAACCTTGACTCATGGATTACTTCGCGAAGCTCCTCCTTGCATCGCTTACCACACTGCGTACGGCGAACTCATGTCTTGGTGCCTTTGTCGTTGCGTTCGTTTCAGTTGCATGCGAACGCAACCGACGCAAATGTGTGAACCAGCCTTAACCTAATGCCGCGCGTGTATGTAGCGTGATCGTTGATAGAAGCAGGGCGACGTCGGAGTCGCGCACTCACGTAACAGACCCGAAGCGCTCTGTTTGCTCGTAGCGTCCGCTCCGGTTCATCCTAGGTTGAGAGGGTGTATAGAAGTGCCCCTGCGTTTATTACCCACGGAGGTATGAGGGAGCTGTTTGTTTTTGCTGATGTTGTTCCGAAAAGAGGGGGGGGGGGGGGGGGGGGGGGAAGGTTAGGCTCCTAGATTACATTTTGTTCCAATGTATATTTTTCTCGCTAAACTCGTGGACGCCGTAAGGCCAAGTCCCGCCTTACGCGCACCGACCGTTGATTCGCTTGGTGTGTGTGTGGCGTATGTTGGACCGCCGTGCGACTTGCGGTCGTGCGTCTTGATATTTAGAACTTGGGTGTAAAAACGGAAAGAGTTTTATTTCGGCGTAGTCTTTTTTTTTTTACCACGCTTCTTCATCGGTGTTTTTTGTTAGTGGTTCTTTCTTTTATTTCTTTATTTTCTTATTTCGGTAACCGCACAACGCCCGTGAGGGCATTGTAGTGGGGGAGAGTCATACAAGGAAATGACGCCACAACACGTCAACAACGACAACAAAAAAAGAAGAAATGGTCGTTTGGTACACTGAGCGTGTCACAAAGTGTGAGGCGGAAATTGCTTCGTTACCCGTAAGCCAGTCGGGTGAAGATATTACGTTTCTGTGTTTCTCTTTGTTTGTATTAATATTAATTGTCCTCGTTGCTGCGCCCATATCGAGAAACCGCGCGCTGATATCCCGATTCGAGCAAAGAAGCCACTTTCGTCGCTGCGGTCTTAAGGAATTACAGGAATAACAACGAAAGCTTTGAGTTAGTGGAGTGTTGCTGGAAAGAAAGGGTCTCTAGGTGTGAAGATCGTTGACCCCTTCTTTATTATATCTTTTTATGGCGGGGGTTTATCTGACGAATTCGATTATTACGTACCGGCACGGCCCCCTTTTTACGAGGTTTACCTGGTGAAGTACGGAAACAAAATATTCTTTACTGCGATTCCTTATTCCCTTCTCGAGCTGCCTTACTGAAACGGCGCTACATCCGAGGGGTTCGCGGGTAAATTGAGCCCCGGCTCCCAGAGTGCTGGGAGGCTGGGAAGGGATTTTAGCCGAAGGCAGATATTGCATCCGAAAGTTGTCAGAACTTATTGCGCACGTTCCGAGGCGCCCAGCTTTTGATTAAACGTAAACTTAGCGCAGCGTTTATTTATCTTAGGTGTTGCCTGACTCGAAATGTTGGTTCGCGGTTTGCGCTAAGACTTATACTTTCTTAATGAGAAAATTAGCGCAAATACAAGGAAGGAAGAACGTTAGGACAGGAAAGAGCGCTACTTACAACTGGCTTTAATTATAAGGTGAAAAAAGAAAAAGAAAACAAAAGGAAAGGAAAGTAGCGCTCTTTCCTGTCCTAACGTTCTTCCTTCCTTGTATTTGCGCTAATTTTCTCATTATGTTTAGCCAACTAGCCCACCAGATGATTTTAACTTATATTTTCTTCTAACAGTGACAGCGTTCCCTGGTTGAATATAACTCTGTGTCCCGTTACGATATCCGTATCATTCTGGTAGCTAATACCGAGTCTTAAAATGAATTACCCTTTATCGGGTTTTTCACCGATCATCTTTTAGCAGTTCCAGGCGTAGGTCTCTATGAGGGGTTCCCAGACGGAAATACACGCGTAAAAATAATCAAATTAAGTGAAGACCCGCAGTGAAAGATTTCAAGGTATTTTGGTTTCTTCATATCTTAGATCTCAGTCGGTCGCCAGAGCGAATTACACTCGTAAAGCGATTGCTCATCATGCTCATTTATTTTGCGTTCATATTTGTGAGAGAAAGACGTTGAAGTTCGGCTCGAATGACTTCCGTTGCAGTCCGGAGAAACCGTGCAAAAGTGCACGCGCAAGGCTGCCGAAACGCGAGTGGTTTCTTGTCCTATATTCCTTTCATTCTGTTAGTTTACACTTTTCTAATATTTACAAAATCACAGTCCAGCGTGCGATCTTCACAGCCCAGCACGTGCGTGTTCGTCGCTTTGGAAAGCGAGCAAAGCACGCGCCATACGCACGAACACTCAAGATGGAACCGGCCACACGCTCTTATTTGGAAATATCTATAGGAGGTATCACTGATCTCTATGACAATTGCTGGATCGCGCTTCCCCGCATGTTCGCTGCAGCGCAAGTGAAGCCACCGGACTTCACTCGCTTGGGATACGATTTGCCGTTTTTGCTACCCTTTGCTGCGGTTTTCCAGCGTGCTGTGGACACGTTTTCTACTCGTTCGTCGTCATTCGCCGAAGAAGTTTTTTGAAGACTCTGTGTATTGTTGAGACTTGCCGTTGTGAACACGTGGAAAATTTTACGAAAGTGCAGTGTCGCAGGAAAAAGGCACAACGCGTCGAAAGGAAGGGCTGGCGGCGTGTTCAAAGCTTCCTTGGCACGCCGAAGTGCCGTGTCTCTGTGCCTTCGCGCGCTTGGATACCGACCAAGAACCGACGCCGTGTGAATGTGTTTAGCGAGTGCAATGTGCGTGAAGCTGTTCGTGCCTCTGGATCAGCGTCTTTTCCCCTCGCGGTTTAGGAACGAGCTTAATCCAGCGTCCACTAGCGACGGAAGATGGGGGGAAGGTACGTCTTTTTTTCGTCCTTAGACGATTTACACAATAACGTGCACAACAGCTCCTCATCACTGATCAGTGCTGGCTTATTATCAACCTACTTAATTTCACTTGACGTTTGAGCGCGGCTCGCCTAATTGTAATTGGTCAGCAGATTGCACACGACCATATCGGCCGCGCTTCAAAGATTTTCATTCTCGCCGTCTTGTACTTTTGCTTTCGAAAACCCCCCTGGCTCCACGACGTTGCCCTATTCGTGCTCCCACGGAATCTATTAGAGTAGATTTGGGACATAGCCATGGTTAATATAGTACATAAGAACACGTACAGATCTCTTCCTTTTATTGATAGCAACTCACCGGAACAGCTGGACGATCTAGAACTCCGTGGCCGATATATATAAACGATCTAAAGGCTTCTACGCGCGACACACGTTCAGAACTTTGGCGCGGCGTCAATTCTTGACCGGTATCCAAGCGTGCGAAGGCACAAAGATGCATCACTCGGCGTGCCAAGGAAGCTTTGATCACGCCGCGACACCGGTGACACTTGTTTTCGACGAGTTGTACCTTTTGATACGGCTTCACGCACATTGCACTCGCAAAACACATCCACACGGCGTCGATTCTTGGTCGGTATCCAAGCATGCGAAGGCACAGAGACACGGCACTTCGGCGTGCCAAGGAAGCTTTCAACACGCCGCCAGCCCTTCCTTTCGACGCGTTGTGCCTTTTTCCTGCGACACTGCACTTTCTTAAAATTGTTCACGTGTTCCCGACGGCAAGTCTCAACAATACACAGAGTCTTCAAAAAACTTCTTCGGCGAATGACGACGAACGAGTAGAAAACGTGTCTACAGCACGCTGGAAAACCGCAGCAAAAGGCTAGCAAAACGGGAAATCGTATCCCAGCGGGGTTGCGTCCGGTGGCTTCACTTGCGGGAGCGGCAAGCGCGATCCAGCAATTGTCATTGAGATCAGTGGGAGGTATTCATTGAACGCCATATTTGAGGGCGATGTTTAGAGCGCGTGCTCAAAACGAGCTGACAATAATAGCCTGCTAAGACCGGCAACCTTGATGGTGCTAAATGCACGCTCTAAAAGGACTGCGGAAGCTCGCCGTCAGCACGCGCTCAGCAGCAGCGCACACGGATTTGGCCGCCAGTGAATACTCCCTATTACCAGGGTAAGGGAGAGAGGGCATGCTCGGTATGCTCCGTGTTACGTAAAGCCCAACCTTAGCATGATGCTACCGTTCGATGGGGACAAGCAAACGGCCTCAAAAGAGCATCGTCACGTCGCTCGTTGCCTCTATGGGTTTGCTATCATATACGCTAAACCAAACAAGCACGAGAAATTGGCAACGGCCTCTTACCTTTAAAGTCTCATGATGCGTAAAATTCGGTGTTTAAATGGTAATTATACAAAATTGGTTTGAAGACTACATACGTCACGTTGTGGCACGTGACTTGAATGTTCTCGCCGGATTTAGGGGGGAAACTACGTTGGGGTACAGTTGGCGTGACGTCTGGTTACATGACATAATTTTTTATGCCAAATGTAGCGGGGAAACTGATTTGATCCGAAGGTTCGCTGACGTCGGGTCACTTGACATGAAAGTTCCCGCTAAATCTAGCGGAGGAATTGAATTGGTGTAAATGTCACGTTACGTCAGGTCACGTGACATCCATTTTTCCGCCAAAGTTCGCGGTAAAACTGGGTTGGTGAATAGGTCATGTGACATTCATTTATTCGCTAAATTTAGCGGGCAAAGGGAAGTCGTGTATAGTACACGCCACATGAATTTCACCGTTAAATTTAGCCGGAAATGCACGTACGGATGTACGGACGAAATAAAAAAAACATTTGGGTTTGGGGGACAGAGTTTAAAGGCAGTTGACACATTAAAAGTAGAGGGTCGCAGCTCCTTCATCATGCGGGATTGGTGTGGACGTTTTTTGTTTCGTTTTCGTTTTCAGTCTCGTGGTTACCGGACCTCGTATCCGGGACGCAAAAAAAAAAATAATAAGCCAATTCAGCCTAGAATATGCGAATGTCGAGGAAAAGGAAGTCTTATTAAGAGGTTGACAGTCCAGCCAGTGTGTTTCTTTGTTTTCTCCTCTTCATCACTTTTCCTCTACGTTCAGCTGGTATTCAAGTAAGTAAAAACATATAAGGGAGGTGAAACAAGAATGTGTGACAATCACGCGTCTTTCGTGAACTCCTTCCGGCGTCGTGTAGAGATCGAAAGGACTTTTTACCACATACCAGAAGTTACGACATTCAAGATGGCTGCGCCCTCATGAAAAAGGTGTGTATAGTCGGTGATACCAAGCGCGCAAAGATGATAAACGCCGTGACTGTGCAGTTTCTGCTCCGCTCAATTGACGCCATCGAATCGTAGATTTGGCTGACGTCAGACTTAAAATGAAGTTTCGTATGAGCTGCCGCGAGCAGTGCGTGGACCCCCGAAGAGCCGCAGGTATGGCCCCGGGGCAGTGAACAGGAGCCGCCTCGGTCGGCCGCCATTCAGAGCGCCTGGTGGCCATAGTAGGCAATTTTGGGAAGGCCTACACCCCGAATGATTGGACGCGAGCTCCGCGTGATAATTTGGCTGGGCACCCGGTCGTTCGAGATCGGATCGAGTGATTAAGGCCACGAGCCGTCTCAAATTTGCAAAAAAAAAAAAAAAAAAAATCTCGGCACCTTTTGAGCCAAGGCTTCACTGCCCGGAGGTATAGGACTAAAATGAACCGCTTCCTTTTGATTCAACTCTGTGCAATCCCGCTTCCGTGTCGAAGCGGTGACAGTCTTGTACACGTAACTCGAAAAAAAAAAACGAATTGGTTACCATTACAATTAATGTTGTTTAAAGAAGTGTCGAATTAGATTACCTAATTACTTGAGAACAAAAGCGATTGACCGTTACTTGAAAATAGTAAACTTAACCGTTCCAATTACCTCAGATTTTTAAAGCGGTCTAACTTTCTGTCTGTTTGAAACCGGAAATTTTTACTGTCCATCATTGGACTGGAATCACCTAATGATGATTCTCTTACCTTCTTAATCCACTAATTTTATAAACACTCGTACTGTTGGAGGGTTCAACGATTCCTTTGTTGGAAACTTGTATGAACAAGGGGTGCTGTTAGTATGGGGACGAAAAAGCCGTAAAAGTTACAAGTAATATTAGTCATTTTAAATTAATTAGACCGCTCTTGCGATTACTTTCCAATAAACGTAATCAAATGATTACAAAATCACTCCTAAAAAGTAATTAATTACTAGCAATTTGATTGCTTGCAGCGACTACTGTAGAAGTCTACGAAGCGGCAGCATGAGGAACGATCGCGCCATCGGGCATTTCTCTGCCCACTCTACCCCAACAGCCATTCAATCTCTTCCATGACCATCTCACCCTTCGCACTCACAGCCAACTAGCAAACGAGTGCGCCATCTTCCCCCTCCCTGTGTACTTGACCCTTCTCGCCCACCTTCGCACTCCGAAGCCCCAAACTCCTGGTTGTGAGTCTCCCCCCCCCCCCCCCCCCCCCCAAGCAGATGGGCTCGGCCGAGCGAAAGTCCTCGGGGCCAACGGAAACAAAAACACGTCGGTGGGGGGACGGATAGGGGAAGGCCCTCGGAGAGCCGTCCGCGTGGCGTGGCTGATGTCCCGCGATCCCCTGCACCGCCCGGAGGTGCCCGGACATCGATTTCTCTTCCTGCTGCTCTCGCTGCGACGTATCTTCGGTTCCCACTGATCCTCGTAATGATCTCGTGCTCCTCGGTCGTTCAGGTTTCCCAGCGAGAAAAGGAATAGCAAAAACACGAAAGTGCTTAGCAGTCTCGCATGCTCTTTTGCATCATCGTCATCATCTATTGGCAATCGCTCTTTAGTTTGCTCCTTTCGGAGCTTTAGCCATGTAGCTATACCTTTTAGTTCTCTCTCTCTCTCTTTCTTACTTCCTGAAAACCGGGGCACCCTGCTTCCATAAGGGCGCACATATTTCGAATGTCGTCACTTCTCGTATGCGGTAAAACATCGTTTTGATCTCTCAACGCCGCTGGAAGGTGTTCGCGAAATATTGGTGATTGTCACATATTCTTCTTTTGCCTCACCTATATTTGCCCTTATATTCCAGGATGAATTGTTTTACTATTTATTCGTTCCGCGTACCAGATACGGAAATCAGAGGCTGAAAACGACAGGAAAGAGAAAACGTCTATAGACCCTTTCACTGTTTACAAACATGAACCGCCGCTTCGTCGGAAGCGACATCCGATCGCTACGGTTTTGGAAGCCTGTGGAGCTTGCTTATGTCTCCAATGTTAGAAATCATAAATCATACACGGAAAGAAAGGTTGAAGATTTCACGAGGGCATAAGACAGTACAGTCTAACGCATTAGAGAAGATAAGTTGGTTTACAAGTAAATTCGAAAAATTTGATCACATCTCGCGCTTTTTCGTATTTTGTGTTCACCTGGAGAATTGGTGGTTAAACGTCTCATCGACATTTCAAGCATACGGCGTTAGGGTGGGCTTTGATCATTCTTTTTATGCACAGGAAGTTCCCTGAGATGTCAACGATCGGAGCACCACCTGATGGCGTTGGCCATGAAAAGCGTCTATACGTTATACAAAAGACAGCCTGCATAAGGATTTTAACTCGAGTCACCGCGAGATCTGTGCTTCCAATGCCGCATGGCTATGCGGTCAAGGAGAAACTTGGCGCGCGGCATTCGAACCACGAATGTTGCGTTGACTCGTCTTAGTAAACTGTCTTTTGTATGAAGTATGAGCAGTGTGACTGCGGCTTTAAAAGTGTGCGGAAAGGGAAAGACGCGAGCGAGAGCTCTTTTCCCCTCGCTTCAAAGTCTCTACCCCTCGCCTCAACGGAGCTTCTCCAGGCCGCCACCAGACGCAATTTTAAAATCTGTTCATTCCTTTTTGAATTCGATTTCTTGACTTCTCTGCCTGCAGCCTAGGAAACACTAGTCTAGGCTCGTGATCCTAAATGGCCGGCATTAAATGGACACCATCTGCACAAAAAAAAAATAAAAGTGCCCATTAAGGTATATTAACGTGAGCCCGCCCCGACCTTTTTCCGAACGTATTCTTCGTTTAACCACAAATCGAATCTGTGGGGTGAGCTACGAACTCGCCCAACCAATCAGCCGCCCTCCACTCATCCCGTAACCCCAATCTCCGCGCTTGACAATTGGAGGGAGCGTGATTACATGGCAGGAAAGCGTATGGCTGCTTGAACGAGGACGTAGTTTCCCCCACAGTATCAGATCAGGGGTGAACAGAGTATAGTGTCCTGAACGTTTTTATCCCGCCTTATCTCTCCACCCCATTCACCTTTTACCTTCCATTTTTCTTTATAGGTTCAGTTTAGAGGTTTCACACTTTATCTCTGTTTCCTCCAAACCCCCCCTCTCTCTCTCGCGTGTACCTCTTTCAATCTTTCTTCATATCTCACTGACTCGCCAAATCCTCACGCGACCCTACTTTAGGAGCACATCTCTCTTTCTCGCTTTCTCGGACCCATTGCGGAATGCCCCACTCCGCAATGGCTCCAGGGATGAATGGGAGGGCTTAGGCGTGTGGTCTTCGACGCTTAGCGAAGGCTTAGATCATTGGCCATTTTCCACGCACCCTATCCATTTCCTCCTCTCTCTCTCTCTCTTTTTATTTTAGTGTGTGTGCGTGTGTGTGTTTGTGCTGGCTACGAGTCGTTTGGCTGAACGCTGAGGTCAACGTGTGTCGGAATGCACAAGTTGTGTTCGAAGTCGACAGCTTCTTATTTCCTGATTATTTTCTTCTTCTATACTCGCACATTCCCTCCGGCTCTCGGATATTTCATACTGTGTTCCACCTTACAATAGAATAGATTTTAGAGGAAAGCCAATCCAATGCGTGCGACTTTCAAGAAACCTTTGAGAGGGACGTACTGACCCGCGGGTTAAGTAATCATGTGATACGTCCCGAGTCCGCGGTTGGCTGGAACGCCATCTAGCTTTCAGCTGCGGTTCATCGCAAGGTGAAACAAAGTACAACATTGAGTAACTCCGAGGGTGGTAGAATGAGACGGTGCTTCCGCTTACATTTGTCAACGGCAGTTTCCGGATCAGAACGTCCCACTTAATGGAGCGCGACATCGAATAATAAGGTTACATAATATACTAAGCGCTATAAAAAAGGAAGCTGAAGCCCACATTATTAGTATTTGTGGAGTACTTCAAATAAAGCTAACACCAAATTCGCTTTTGCGAGTTTGATGATCAGACGGCAAGTGGTAAGCACATGAACAAATAAAAGCGATTATACTATTATAAAGACCGAAAACTAACATAAATATAATTTTATGTTGAGCACAAGTTGGCAGTTTAGAGAGGTAGTGCAATGGTATTCGTTTGGAATGTTTTCGATTTCACTAGAGCTTACCGACACCTTAGTGAGACCCAAGTGTACTCGCACGCAACTCCGCTGGCCAAGAAACTCCTTTGTAAAGGTGTCATTTCAAGGACAAATGCGAGCGTTTTCTTTCAGTCTCTCTTTCGCAAAACTTGATGGCGTAATTAGGACATCGCAGTGTCCCCCAGTGACGATATCTGAGTGTGGCTCATTGACTGAACCCAAGCATTTCGCGGGCACTCGATTTGGGCTTGTGATAGTCGATAGCTCGAGAAGCATTCGGGTAGTGGCCCGTGTTCAATCGATACAAGGACGACAATAGACGAACCATAGCAATGACTGGAACTTAGCGTGTGTCCTGTGCTTGCCCAACCCCAGATTGTGATAACCATTGGCGGCATAAAACCGACTCTAGATGACGTGACCGCTTGTTCTGGCTGCGAGGTGAGGGGTAAATACGGTTCGTTTTCCTTCAATTTTGGTCTGCGACTTTTGTGGTGAAAAACGAACGCGTGTTGTTTTAGTGATTAACTTCGGGGATTCGTTCTACGCGATATTTGCGCAAAGTACAAATATTGTTGCATCTCCCCTTTAACTCTCAACTTGAAAACAACGCCTGACAGAAAAGCAAAGTCCAACTAAGTTTCAGCTGAAGTATGCAAGTGAATTCCGGTGCATGTGACGATTAAATACACGAGCGGGAGGGGGAAAATCGTAAGCGCTGAAAACGGTAGACCTCAAGGAAGAATAAATATGCTTAAGAAAATGAAAAAGAAACTGACACCAGGTTGGCCGTGTATGGTTTGTCGCGACGTGTTACATTTGTGCACTTGCTCGACAACTTTTTTTTTTTTTTGACACAATGCACGTTATTGTTGTTTTCTCGCAAAAATATTGAGTGCCTCCCTGACAAGCGACATTTTGCAACTACAATATTTACGTTTATTAATATCTCTCCACCAGTATGAGCGCACAAGTGTCTGCTTCTGTATTTGCAGAGTCAAGTTTTCGCAGTATTTTCATTCGCGTACCATGCAAAAAATAGTCATCGAAAAAAAAAAAAGGCCGTTTAAAGTAGACGTCTCGTTTTATTCAAGATTTGTTGGCATTCATTGTTTATTTATTCATATCCGATTGCTTTCTGAGAGAATCTCTGTTATGTTTTATTTTGTTCTCATATTGCTCCGTTTAATATGTAACTTTGTGGTCACTGCTTCTTTTCTTCCCATTGTTAGTTAATATGCATTCTGATGTTTTGTCGTTCCTTATGTAAAGCCTCCCGCGTGCGACTTAAGGAAGTGAATTAAAACGGAATAAAAAAAAATGAATGATAACTCGTTTCAGGACAGCACCCTGCTAATCTACTTAAGCCTCAATCGAATTTAACGTCGAACTCGTTTCCAGGGACAAAGCGTAAAACAGGCCGCCAAAGGTAAGCGACCCTTAAGCGGGCGACTCGAATAAAAATACAACCGCGATGGTCCTTCCCGCGTTTCATTCAGGAGAGCAGGAAAGCGTAGCCTGTTTCCTTTTTCCCTCACCTCTTATCTCTCTCTTTCCTTCGGAGTCAGAAACAATTCAGCACTTGCGCCCATTAAACGCACAGACTCGCTGGAGCGCGAGCACCCACGGCAAAAGCCTGCTGAATATTTTATGCGCTTCCCTGCCACGCGAAAACGAACATCCTCCGAAACAGCAACTTCCTTTTAGGCTAATGTCCCTAGGCGTCCCGGGCATCCCCTCTCTTCCCCATCCCTCCTCCTCTTTCCCCAATCACATCCTCTCGAAATCCCCGATACTGCGTCGTCTTCTCCCGTTCTTCCGGCGCCGTGGCACCTGCTTTGCAAAACGGTCGCTGCTAAACAGCTTTACCATTCGTCCGAATACGGCGACGTTCATGGAAGAAGAAACTCGGTCGTGTCCACCGTTCTTGTTTACGTTTCTCTCTTATCGCAGTTTTTTTTCAGTTTCCTTTCTTGCTGCAGTTCAACCTTTTTCTTCTTTTCTGCCACCTGGACTTTTTTTCTTTGCCAGGTAACCCACCATCTTTTCTTCTTTTCTTTTTATATCTCCATTATATTTCGTTTTTGTCCGCACCGGGCACTATAACGTGCGCAAGTACCAGATTTGTATGTGCCGTTTGTGCACGTGCCGTTCCAACAGCAGCGCCACCAGGGCGACGTGACGTCATTGTCCTCGTGTCGGGAAATTCCCCCGAGTAGTGATTTGTGGCGATGGCAAGGAGAAAAAAAAAGGGCACTGCATTGTCCACGTGCCCGCAACTAGTGTTTGTCAATGAGACAGCTAGCTATTTACTGCACACCTTAACAACTCTTTTTTTTTTTTGACGCAGAGAATTAAAAAAAAAAAAAAAAAGCCGCGCTTTAGAAGATGCACCAGTTCAACCTCAGATGTGAAAATGATATGGGGTGGAGTACTCACGGAAGTGCCTGCGACTTTTAATTGTCGTTCATCGAAATGGCCGATGCCAAAACAAAATTTATATATATGCTATTTTTTGCGTGATAATATCACTAATATGCGAGTTACTGCAAATTGGCGAATTCCGACTGAGTTGTAATAGCACGCGTAAGTTTGAGAAATACCGGGCTTTCCAGCCCTCTCAGTAAATTAGATTAAGAGTATTCTCACGCATTGCAAATTAGAACTTGCCGGGACTTTGTGACACCTTTCTTGTGCGAGAATATGCTTTTTTTTTGAGAATCCACTGCTCTAGATTTTAATAGTTTTCGCAGGTTTCTGATGCTTTCCTCTCAAATATACAACAAACCAGAAAAAATACATTTCCTACAAATCGCTTGCACCAAGACCTTCCTTGACACCCTTGCACAGAATTGTGATTCGAGTTCCTCAATTCATTGTAAAATTTCGTTGTTTTTTTCAATATGTATTGTACTTGGCCACGGGTTTCCAGAATGCTGCTCCTACAGTTGGAAAACATTAAAGTCACTGACAGCTGAAGAACGGGGGGCACGTCGAGTCTCGAGCATAATATTATTGCTCATCTGACAAGAATATGGAGACGTTGGACAATAAAGCAAAATCTAATTCGGACAGAAAAAAACGTAGACTTCGTACTAAGTCCACGTTTTCTTCTTCGTGACTTTTTCTTTGGTTTTTCTTTGGCTAATTTTGCGATGTCATTGGCTACGAAGCAATATTATTATGCTCTGTACTCTACAGGCGCTGTGTCTCTTAAGTTGTCAGTGAGTGTACAGTATCGTATTGCATTGTTCACACACTACACGCACGAGTCCAGATGCCCGAGGTGCTATCTTTGAATTTCTAGTTTAGAATACATGTTACCAGAAAAAGTAACTAGGTATTTTACATCGTCCTACCGGCCCTGGCGTATTCAGAAAAGTAAAAGCCCGCGAAAGTAGTCAACGGGCCAGTTTGTGTCCCCTGATTAGTGCGGTTTCCATGTACTCCAGATTTCCCGATTTGCGGGAAGAAAGAGGGGGAGCAAAGTGTAGGTAAGCACGCCTCCTTGATACACACGTCAGCCTTTAGCCGTCTCACAGGTTTGCTTGCCCGATATGATAAGTAAATCTGGAAGCCGGTTAAAGGTTAGGATGTTAATCACGGAGTGTGCTTACCTAAGCCTCACTGTCCTCCTACTTTCTGACCCCCCGTACAACAGCAAATAAAACTTTCATAATAACGCGTTAGTGAGTATTGAATTTGACCCGATGATTCACTTCACAAGCATTTCCGAATACGCTGCCGAGTAAAGTCTTCATCGTGTTTTTGAGGGGAGCAAGACCTTTAAGGCGCAGGAACGAAGGTCAAAAAGTGTCATTACCGGCCGAGACAACAACACATCGCCTCGATAACACCGCAACAAGGGCACGACGTCAGCGCAGCAACAACCACCGTCTCGAGCTCGCACGGTTAAGACGACAAGGACCAGAAAAAACAACGCACGTTCTTTTTTAGGCGACAAGGAACCATCCTTCAGAGCGTTTCTTTCATGTCCCGTCAACCATAAACAACCTAGCACCGGGTGCTCTGCTTGCAACCGATCGTGTTTTGGGACGCCGAAGCCGCGTTCGCGCGATAAAGCAAGGGCCGGAAGATGAAGGGAGGGGAAGGGAAAGAGCGAGAGCTTGACATGAATGGCCACGAGGCATTCTCGCCTTTTTATCTTTCCGGCTTTCGAAGGAAGGAAGGGAACCTTTCTTTGTCCCTACGCTCTCATCCCGTCTTCCGCCACCATACTTTTAACGCGCACCGTCTGCTTTCCTTCCCCCTTCCTTGTTTTTTTTTATAGGCGCACTTCCCTGTCTCTCTCTCTTTTACACTTAGATGAGGGACCCGCTCTCCTTTGTTTAGACGTCCTTTGTCCTTACGGCCTTGTTATATTTTTTTCCCAGAGTCACCGTGTTTATTCCATGCTATCCGCTTTCTTAAAACAGATTATTGTATTTTTTTATTATTTAAGGAACGTAGTACAAGTACACTATATTGAAGAAAGAAACCACGCAGAGAGGAAAAATATCGTTTTTTTTCTTATGGCAACAGTCGTGATTGGCAAGGTTTCGCAGCGGATCCCGGACCGTGTTCCGTACATCGTGCGTGTACTTGGCCCGCTAAATGTAGCGGGAAACACCTCCCACTATATTTAGCAGGGAAATTGGAGGGAAATTAGTATATCACGGCACACTGTGACATCACGGTGTAATAAAAAAAATACAATTTCCTGGCTAAATTTACCAGGAAATGAGTGTGTAGCGTAAAACTCTGACATCACAATGTCATGCAACTTCACAATTTCGCTTCTAAGTTTAGTGTGTCACCTTTAAGTTTAGTGTGTTCGCCTCTAAGTGTGTCACGTGACACCATAGTGTCACGTAACTCGACATGTTACCCACTAATTTTAGTGGGAAATCAGCGTAACGTTACACTGTGACATCACAGTGTCATAAAACTTCACAATCTTCCCGCTAAATTTAACGTAAAATCAGTGTGACACGTGACACTGCGACATCACAGTTTCATCTAGCTTTTCAAGTTCCCCGCTAAATTTTCTAGGGAATGATGGACTAATAACACTGACACATCAGTGTCACGTTACTTAAGAGTTCCCCGCTAAATTTACCGGGAAATGAGTGTGTCACGGGACACTGTCACATCACACTGTAAAGTCAACTTTCAAGTTTCTCGGGAAATGAGTATGTCACAGGATACTATGCCATCACACTGTAAAGTCAACTTTCAAGTTTCTCGGGAAATGAGTATGTCACAGGATACTATGCCATCACAATATCATGTAACTTTAAAATTTCCCCCAAAAAACCTGCCAGGAAATTAATGTCACATTACACTGTGGCATCAGTGTCGTGTAAGTTTTTAAGCTCCTTGCTAAATTTACCAAGGGATTGTTACATCTAATGACAGATTGACATCACAGTGTCGTGTAACTTAACAATTAGCCGCTAAATTTACCAGGAAATGAGTGTGTCGCATAACACTGTGACATCACTGTGTCATATAACTCCGCAAGTTCCTTGCTAAATTTACCGGAAAATAAATGTGTCGCATGACACTGTGACGCCACAGCGTCATGGGACTTTACAAGACCCCACTAAATTTACCGGATATATCGTGGTGACAGGTGACGTCAGGTGTGGGTCAGCGTGTGCAGCATCTCGGGCAATTCATTCGCAGGAACTTGCAAAAAATCGGCAACTTATGCTTTCATTAAGTTAAGCAGTGTTCGATACCAGACCTTGCATCAGAAGTAAGTAAGCAAAGGAAAATATCTTAAATATCTTCCTTTGCTTATCAGGTCTTTCTTTTCGACGTGTATAACGTGACAGTCATAAACCAGGGATAATTGAAGCGATTCACGCGAGCATATATGGGAAGTATTAACAGACAAAATGCAAATAAAACAAAGAGTATTTCGTTATCTTCAAAAGAGTTTTGTTTAAAATAGCTTTGAATATTATTCTTCAATATTTTAACCTTAAAAATAATAAACTGCAAAAAAATTAGAAAAAAACAGAAACACTGCGCGAATGTAGAATAGAGTTTATGGCAATCGGTTGCATAAAATAGTCTAAAATTCTATAATATAGGTCACTTGATGTTTACAAGCGACAAGTTAAGGGAGAAGAAATCATTTGCAGGAGCAAACAAGGCATGCAGGACAAGGAGCCTTTTTTTCATTCACCTGAATGTAAGAACAAAAGCATTTGAATATGTTTTCGAAAGGTGAGATTAGGACGTGACCGTTCATTTCCTGTTTGCAATTGAAAGATCAGAAAATAAGTGTAGAAGCAAAGCAAGTTGGTCACAAAGCATATAGACCACAAAGGCTTGACCTCCGTCAACAGTTTTGAAGCATTTTGGTGAAAAACAATGAATGATGCCCAAGCAAGAATCTGATATTTCAACCCGGCCCGAGCGTTCCCTGCTTCTTTTTTGTACATTGTAGTACATTTCTTGCGTTTTAGTACATTATATATCACGCAAATCGCCAAGTTGGAATCGGCGGCATGGTGTGCCAGTGCCTAACAGCACGGAGCACGTGGAGCGAGAGGCAGCGTCGAAGAGTCCGGGAATAGACATCCTGCCCATTTCGATCTAGAGGAGGATCGCAGCAGTGAGCCAGGGCTGTAGCCTAAACTTGGAAACAGCGCGAAAAAAACAAAGGACAAGAACAAGAAGTTAACGAACACAACGCAGCGTTGTGTTCGTTCACTTCTCGTTCTTGTCCCTTGGTTTTTTCGCGCTGTTTTCAAGTTTGCATTATAAACCAACTAGCCCAACTACACGCCTTGTTGCTGTAGCCAAAAGGTATGAAAAAACAGGGGGGGTTGTTATGGTACTCTAGCACCCCCACCTCCCAAATCCACCATCCCCATATAAATAAATATGTAAATATATACATACGCAAAAAAGAATATTTCTTCGGCAGCTTTCATACAACTGGGTTTTGTAAGGCACATATCAAAACTTGCCCCTTCGCCTATTAAATTGTTGGCGTGCAAAATTGAATATGGTAGCCTTGCCTGGGACCCTAATACGAACAGAAATTCGGCCCTGTTAAAAAAGGTGCAAAGGCGAGCTTTCAGGTTTATTTTTGGAACATTTCATGGAAAAGATTCACCATCTGACATGTTGAAGACCCACAATGTAGAAAATCTGGAGCTTCGTCGAAGAAAAGCTTGCCTTAAATTTTTGCATTCACTCTATAATCAGAAGCCAGCTCTTAATGCCAGACCTACCTGAAATTCGTTTCAACACACCATACTCGTCACCGACACCAGCATTCCTTAACGCCATTTTACGCAAATACAAATCTGTTTAGGTATTCCTCCTGTTTTCGAAGAATTCATTGTCGGAATTTTCTTTCTTGCGATGTCATTTCTTCTCGATGTTTCAGTAAAGCGATTGATAATTCAGTTTCGGAAGATTAGACTGCGGGTGTCTAAATGATTTCACGCGTTTCCGCCTCAACTTTGTTATTTTTATTTTCAGCTGAAACTATGGACGACCCTAAGGTGTTTGTTTCTTTTTTTTCTTTTTTTTGTACCGCTTCTCATTTAGATTCTTCAGCAGAAATGTGTTCCCTGTCTTATATGTGCTCGGGAACTTTGACTGTCTTTTCCTCACATGTGATTTCTAGTGTTTTGTATATAATTTGCAAAAAACATCTGTATTGTGTTTCTTCCTCCCTGCTGCTATAATCACGTGTGAGTGGCACTTTTTCATAAATAAAAAAAAAAAATTAAAAAAACAAAGACTGGGTATTTTAGCGATTTTTTTCATAATCGCTCACTTGGCTCCAAATTGGCTCAACACACCCATAGACAGGGCTGTATCAATCCCCCAAGTATTCTGAGAAAAAAGAAATAGTACAATTATTTATTGATTTATTTCTAATTTCATTTTCATCGTGTTTTTTGAAACCGATGGGAAGGATAAGAATGAAACGATGGGAAAGAAATTCGAAGCTTCAATAACTTTGTGAAATAGTTACCGCGAAGCAACTGGCAACTCTTGAGTGTGTCGACAAATATGGTACAAAGTGGGCAGTAAACCGCGCTCCTCACTGATTACAAGACGTTTGATGGTAGGAACATAATTCTTGGAAGCTCATTCATCAAGAAGCACAAAAAAACAAAAAAAAACACCTCGAAATACTCTGTTTAAGTCTACCTCCGTGACCCGAACGCCTGTAGTACAACTATTGACGTAACACCACCGTAGAACGCACTGCAAATTTAACGTTAGTTTCGGCATCATTTTCTTTTACTGTTCGCTCAATACCTGTTTTGAATTTCGAGGCAATAAATATCATACCACGAATACTAAAGTTCGTGTATTCAGAAAATACAATTTGTCTAGGCTAACTCACATAAAGACTAAAGTAAAAAAAAAAAAAAAAGGCTGGAATACCGCTTTAAGTCCAAGCTATTCATCTCCTTCCCCGGCCCTCCCTTCCTACCAAGGACAAAAAATTCCTGGCTGCAACAACGCGCCATTCGGTCATGTATTTCTTGTTGTCCGGTGCACGTGGAGTATCACGGGTTCGTAGCCGTATTGCATTGTCCAATTGCACTTCAGCAACGAGCACTCGCGTTGCCACATCTCAAGGGCAGGCGGCACCCTCGCTGTCTGATCTTCCCAACTTTTATTTTTGCTTTCACATCGCAGAAAAGACGGTTCAAAGTTGTAGTAAATACGATAGACCTTTTTGAAGAGTACGCGCCATCTAATAGCTGCTGCGCCAATTATCCGAGTCCGCCATTATTCGGGCACGTACTCTGAACATCTATTTGGCAACGAAGGTTGCGTCAGCGCTCGGCGTGAACTCGGCTCAGCTCGTATCCAAAACGAGTGCTACGTCAGCTTTCGGCGAGGACTTGGAACCAATCACAGGCTTTGTACCCAAGAACTAACAACGGCCAGTGTTGCTCGTTGAGGTTTTGAAAAAGGGTTCATTGCATTTCATTTCTCAATTGTTTCTGTATTCAGATGCAACCTACAAATACAGGCATTAATTCTTAATAAAATACTAAACTATTAAAAACATTTTCAAGTGCCGTAACAAGACACGTATGTTACAAAACTAAATTTCTCCGAAAGCAAGTTTTTATGTCTTGAATTATATGCTCTGCTAGACACAGATTGAGTTGGGAGCAACGTTACTAAAACCCTCAGTTGGGAAACTCCCCCTTGAAACGTGGGCCGCTGGCGTCCACCGAGACCGAGCTAAATACGATAACAACGCCACCCTTCAGCGACGAGTTGAAACACGAAATCAGCTTTACATATCTACTGCGAGATGCCCCTGAGAGATGGCGCACCAACTCGACGTGAAGCCGTGCAGTTCCCGGAGTGTACGCTGCGGGAAAATGGCGGCGTTGCGATCGCCATCAGCTCGGTTCTTGAGTACGGATCGCAGCAACTTTTTTTAAAGCAGGCTCTTTGGCAGTTTCCAAACTGAGGAGTTCTAGTAACGTTGGTTGGCAGCGATTCCAATATGTGCTTTTATTTCGAGACTTCAACCCCGAAGTAAGTTTTGAAATCGCTCAAGTGAGTCCAGTGGTGTATCCTTAATGCGCCAAAACCTTCTTTCTTTTTTAAGGGGGAGGGAGGAGGGGCCTATTTGTTGGTCATACAAAGGCGCTTAACATGGTGAACAAAACAGCGCACAAAGCGACGAGGACAGAGAATAAGAACCTGCACAACACACAACACATCATTTGGGAGTGTCAGTCTTTAGAGACAGAGCGAACCACACTAACCAAAACACTGAAGGCCCTCCATGTTTCGACGGGGGATACCAACGCTCTCTTTCCATCGAGATCCCAGACGAGAAGAACGAATATACCGAAAGCCCTCATGGACTTTTTAGAAGCGACAAACCTGTCATCTAGACTTTGAAAGAGCACGACATACGACATCTCTTCATACTATGGTCTCCGGTAGGTCGAAGCGGCGGGTGCTTAGTTCCGTCGCCCTGATCGTGGTGGGGGCGCTCGTGCCCCTGCGGCGCTTCGGCTTCTTGAAGTCGGCGCCCAGATAAACGAAAATTCATATCCTCGAAAAACAAACACAATCCATATTTTTTTTTTAATTTTGTTAGGTCATATTACCTTTAATGATCCGCCCATCTAAAGGAGCATTCCGCCAAGGCATGCTTTGTCAGCCTTATAGTCGATTTCTTTACGATAAGGAAACGACGTAGGACGAGAGCTGGCTCTCTGGGTATTACATCGAAGTTCTGTAGATTCACACTTGTCTCACAAAAGCGCAAATACGCTACGCATACATAGGCACCCAAATACACCACTAACAATGCCAGCCCAGATATACGAAAACACCGATCTAATTTTAGAAGTAAACGCCACAATGTTTCGCACGTATACCTGTAGCTGCGAATGCATGTTTTATTTTTATACGAAGCTCAGCCTATATTGGGAGCCGACTCCGAAGCGAACCCTGCAGGCTTTCTGTCCGGATCCCGAAGGGGATTAGAGCCCGTGGGGAAACTCCAATCCCTTTCCAGAACAGGCAAAGCCCCAAGAGCGCGAGCGCCAAAACCTCGCTGCCTTCTCTACAGACCGGACGCTGGGTTCTGTGTACCCAGAGGATTAGGTCTCCCGGGGGGTCTAGACCCGTTCACCCCCGAGCTGAAAGTTTGGTGGGAGCTGCGAGTTCTCCGGACCAATCAGACACTTCCTTTTCATCTCCCGACCCCTTTTTCCTGCGCGCTAAAACGGGCGGGAGTGTGATCACGTGACTAGTCTAACGTCGCTCGTAGCCTCTGCCGCATTGCCAGCTTAGGGGCAAAAGAAGTATAGGCTGACTTGCCAAGCTGGACAAGCTTCTCCAACGATCGTTCCTCAACGCATCATCGTATTTTTATGCAGGTTTTATAGTTGCGTTTTACTGTCTCGTTGTGTCTTGCCCCAAAGCCTTTGCAATCAACTCAACCAAAAAATAAATTGGCAAAGCGAAGCTTGCCAAGCGAGTTTGCAAGTCTAAACATAGTGTGCCTTGACATCGGAGTGGTTCCAGCTGCTCGCTCGTGGTCACGTGGTTTCAGGCTTCTTTTGTAATATTGGTTGTGAGGAGGCGAAAGAAAAGTGTTCATCGCCTGGAAGCGCCTTCTCCTCATCGCGCGACAACGAAACGCTTGCGCACTTCCGACCCATTCGCTCGGGAGGCGTCCGCCACCATGCTGCGAACGCTCTCCGTTGCATTAGTTGCTGGCTCTCCTAAATTTAGGCTCTCTATATAAACGCACACACAACCAAATAGGGACGAACGGGGGAAGAAGAAAGGAACGACGTAGATGGAAGTGCCCGCCGAGATTTATAGAGGGCCTATTAAGGACGACTCGTTTTAAATTAACGCCTTTCTTCAAGGGAAAAAGGCGCTTAAGATGGCGTTCTTTTGAGGAGAGGACGGAGGGGGGTTTGTTAGTTTTGGGAGAGAAGGTTCCGGTGAAGTTCGCTCTGGCTGCTTGCTCTTCGACACACTCTCTCTCTTCGCTGGCGCGCTCGCTGTTTTGCGTCGGTGCTGCAGATTTCTTTTCGGAGCAATCGCCATGTAATTAAAGACGGCGGTAATTTTACGCCCCGGCAAAGACACATTCGTCAACGATGCAACATCGCGCGCGCTCTCTCTTCTTTTTTTCTGGAGATGAATGTTGTGTGGGGACGCTCAGTTGGGAGTTTAGGCAAAACTTTCTCGTATGCCACGCCATAGGTCAAAGGGCGCTAGCGACGTTTAAGTCTATTTTTTTAAATATAAGTTTCTTATATGCTACGGGGACACCAGGACATCCATGGGGGTTGCATTACTATCCTCTTTCTATATATACACGTAACACAGAATTGCGTCGTCTTTTGCTATGGGTAGTATGTGAAGGCCTACGAAATAATTATGTTAAGTTGTGGTTATTAATCAGGAAAGTGTCTTTGATCGGGCGCAACCTGTCAAGCCAGGAAGTCATACATAGTGAAATGGAGCATAAAGAACAAAATTCGACTTGACTGCGCTCGTTTATTCATATATTCTTATTAATTAAGTAATCGCGAAAGTAAATAACAGGAGACCAATTGGTATTTTCCCCTAATGCCGCGTGCTTTCCATAACAACTTCCAGGTGCAAGCGACGGATGTAAAGTAACTTGTGCGGTCTCACGGGAGGCATTCAGCCGCTATAATTAGTGATAAAATACAGGATTCTGGAGTAAATTCGGACTGCCTGATTGTTAGAAATAAGCCTTTATCTCCAAGACATACGTGATGCGTTTGTTATTGCATTGTCGCATAATACACAAATTCAGCTTTGGTCCATATCCCACCTCAGTGTTTATGTAAAGAGAAGAAATACCTTTTGTTGGAGATCGCATCAGTCGTATAATTCAGCGTAATTCAGGACATTCCGATTCTTTCAATAAGATATACGTACACTGACCCACACAAAGAAAATAGCACCACTGCTTGTACCATCTCGACGTAAAAACAAGCGTTATAATTTAACTGCTGGATAGACGTCTCCAGAATATCATTGTTTCAAGGGCGAGAACCACGAAATGTATGCACTCCTGTACTAATAAATGACCATAGTCTGCCTAAAATCGGTACTACATTTCTGGCTTAGCTTTGTACAAGTAAATATTCTTTCTTATTGTCAACATCTCGAAAAAAACCTAAACTTCGAAGCAAACAAAGGGTCAACATATCCACAGATGGGTATGCTTGTGCGTGTGCGTGTGCGTGTGTGTAAGGGTTTGTTTGCGTTTTTTAGAGCGCAGCTCTTAGGCGCCCGCTTCCGGCTTGAGCAGCGTCGGCGCAACCGTAAGGTCACGTGACCCCCCTCAGGTCACGTGACCGTGGGGGGGGGGGTCACGGCTTGAGCGGCAAGGAGGACAGCAGTAGGAGGGAGGTGGAGGAGGAGGGGGAGGAGAGAGGAGGACGAGGAGGCGAGGGGAGGAGGTTGAAGGATGAGGAGGAGGTGAAGGAGAAGGAAGCGGGGGAAGGAGGAGGAGTGTCAGGGGAGGAGGGGAGGAGAAGCAGCAGGAACGATGAGGAGGTGAGGTGGAGGGAAGAGGGGTATACCCTCTCCTCAATACCCTTCCCTCCTCCTCCTCAAGAGCTACGCTCTAATTCGGCGTTACAGGGAGTTGTAAACGGCTTTCATTTTAGAGCGCAGCTCTTAGGCGCCCGTTTCCGGCTTGAGCGGCGTCGGCGTCGCCGTCGGCGTAACCGCGCGGTGCATTATGGACGAATTTCCCCGCTAAATCTAGCGGAAAAATTTCCCCACTAAATAATTTCCCCGCTAAATCTAGCGCAAAAACTTCCCCGCTAAATCTAGCGCAAAAACTTCCCCGCTAAATTTAGCGGAAAAGTTTACCCGCTAAATCCAGTGGAAAAATTTCCCCACTAAATTTAGCTGAAATATTCCCCGGCTAAATCTAGCGAAAAATGTCCCCGCTAAATCTAGCGGAAAAATTTCCCCGCTGAATTTAGCGGAAAACATTTCCCCGGTAAATCTAGCGGAAAAATTTTCCCGCTACATCTAGTCGAAAAAATTTCCCCGCTAAATCTAGCGGAAATATTTCTCTGGGGGTCACGTGACCCCCCGAGGTCTCATGAACACCGTGGTCACGTGACCCCCAAAATCACGTCAGCCCCACGTGACCTTGGGGAGGGGGTCATTTGACCCCACCAAGGTCACGTGACCACCCCCCTCGAGGTCACTTGAACCCCCCCCCCCCCCCCCGAAAACACGTGAACCTCAGTACCCTTCCCTCCTCCTCCTCAAGAGCTGCGCTCTAACTCGGCGTTACAGGGAGTTGTAAACGGTTTTCATTTTTTTATTCACCTTTTTTATAGTGCTTTGTAACTGGCAACTTGACCTAATTGAAAACATGTATACATTTTTTTCTGCTCTATTTTTTCTATCAGCTATGAGATTGGAATATGCGTGAACAAAAAATTCGATTTCTTCAAAATTTTGATTAGCCTGCACTTTAGAGTTTTTATACCATTAAAGGAGCTGTGCAACGATAGTCAGTTGGAGTGTTTTTCACTATACACGAGCTTACTGGCACTAGTGGGAGTCAAGGATGCTCGCACGCAACTTCGCTGGTCAAGAAACTCCTTTGTTGCGGTGTAATTTCAAGGACAAAAGCGATCATTTTCATTCAATCTCTCCTTTGCAAAATTTGATGACGTAACGTGGAGATCGCAGTACACCATATGACGTTATTTGAATGCTGTTCATTGATTGGACCCGAGCCCTGCGTGGGCACTCGATTTGGGCTCGTGTTAATTACTAGCTCGAGAAGCATTCGGGTAGAGGCCCGTGTCCAATCGCTGCAACGACGACAATAGCCGAGCCATAATAATATCCGGAACTCAGCGCGTGCCCTGTGTTTTGCCAACCCCAGCGCGTGGCTATGATCTACATTGGCGGCATATAATCGGCTCCAGATAACGTGGCCGCTTCTTCTGGCTGCGAGTTGAGGGGGTGAACTCTGCTCGTTTTTCTTTAATTTTTTTCTGGGACTTCTATTGTGTGGGGTGAAAAACGAACGCGTGTCTCATAGGTCATTAATGTCAGGGATTCGTTCTAAGCAGTATTTGTGCAAAGTACAAAAATTGTTGCATCGCCTCTTTAATTAATCGACTGAAGGTAGTCGAATACCCGGTTGAAATATATACTTGGTGTACAATTGTAATTTTCGAATGTTTGCTTTTAGTTACCAGATCTGTTCTTCTGAAAGCCGAAAAAGCAGTTCAGCGAAAAATAAGTTTGGCAAATAAAATTAAAACACATTGCTGAGTGCGCGGAAGATTGCGTTTGTGTAAAAGTAGTATTTTGGAGATAAAAAGCAAACAAACAAAAAATTAAAGGCAGGTTATGTTGCCATTAAGTTAAAACTTTACCCCCCCCCCCCCCCCCCAGCAAAAAAAAACAAAAAACCCTGAAAGTGTTAGGACATCTGATGGCTAAAACTGGCTCTTCTAAAATTTTTACTTCCAACTAATCTTTTCTAACACGCCACCTTTAGAGGCGCGCTGTTTACGCCTTTAAAACTCGGACTCCAAACAACTTCTATACAATAACTGGTCTAACAATAAAAGATAAAAATAAAATATTTCACTACTCCTCTGCGCACCTATTACGTTTTGTCGGCGAACAAACACGTACGACACCGACCCCCGCAGCCACACTGCGCACAAACACAGAGCCGAAATGTTTTTTCGAGGCCGGCGCGAAGGTTTGGTCGAAATAAAACCAACCTTCCCGCTCCACAATCTCGGCAAACCACCTCCGCCTACTCTTCCACTACCCCCCTCTCCTCCACCCCAATTAAAATCCGCCCCCTTCACGCACCCGCCAGGGCAAACACGCGCTCGATGTATAATTCGCTCGGAGCCGGCATGCACCTCTATAAACATACCTGGATGAAATTAAACACCGCCATTCCTCGTTCCTCGCGTTTTCCAGCGAGGAGAGAGAGCTGGAAATTCGCACCGTTGAAACCGCCTCCACTCCGGCCGTTTCCATGCCATGGACCGCCGCGGCCATTACGAGCGAACCCCAGCAAATGTAGAGCAGTTAACGAATCAGTTGACTACGCTCCCCACGCGTCGCTGGGCCCTTCTGCGGGTCACGTGACGCATTCCTGGCGTTGGATTGGCTCCGACTGTTGGTAGCACCCGCTGCGATTCATAGTTAATGTGAAACCCGGTCCAGAAACGGACGCTTCGCCAAACGTTCGTCAAGCCAGTCTCGGTAATGTTCGCGAGATTTTGGGAGAGGCGCTGGGAAATTTCGAGCGCACAGATCGCTGCTTCTCCCCGACGCCGTTTCGCGCGGTACTCTGGGCGTACCCGACGTCGTTCGTCAAGGGAGGAACGATGAACGATGCTTGCGGTAAAGTGCTGATTTCGACAAACCGTCCGAATCTCTAGTTTTTTCGTAGCTGTTGCTGCTGGCGTGTGAAAATGGTAGCGTCTACAACCCACATTTACGCAGCGTCTTTTTTTTTTTTTTTTTTTTTTAAAAAGCTAGATTAGAAAGGAAACTTTTTTGACGATAGCCATCTCATACTATAGGGAAGAGTGGAGAAAATATATGGAGGCGGACATTTGGCAAAAGAAGGGCGGGATCAGTCGGTTTAATGGGCGTTTTCCGAAGTTTCCACGGCGCATGCACAGCAGCAACAGACAGGAGTCTGCCATTTCTGGTGGTGTGGTGCATCCTGCTTGCGACTACGGGAGGCAGCGGGGGTCGCGCGTTTTCCAAGTTATCCGGCGTGCCTCAAACGCTGTTTCGTTGTCGGCTGCAGCAACGAGAGCAAGCGTGGTCGTGGTATATGTTTTTGAGGTATCCTTCTACTAGCCTGCACTCGGTGAAGCGGCAGCTGTGGATTCGGGCGATCCGGCGAAACAACGTAAAATGCTACCTTTAAAGCACTCCCGTGTTTGCAGTTGCCACTTCAAGGAAGGCTCAAGTTCTTGCTCCTTTATTTGTTATTAATATAGAAATACAAGTCAGTAGACTGATTGGGTATGATGTCGTCTCGCTTATCTGCCACGCAGAGCGAGGGCCTCGGAGGTTGCGTTTCTGTGATGGTGCGTTTGACTGGAATATGCTCTTGCTTGCTAAAGTGACGGTCTCGCGGTGCTACGCGAGCTGCCTCTCTCCTTTTGGTTGCTGTAAACACTGGAGTCGCCCACAGTTTCCAAATATTTATAAAGCATTGAGGTAGAGTATCTACGCTGCACAGTTTGTTGCTATGTGCATAACCGGAAAGAGAAATAGGAGCAGGTGATTCACTATCACTACCACATCTGCTGGTCATGTGGTTAAATAAGAAAGAGGAAACAATTGACTCGATGTGTTATCTAAGTCCCTTACAAAAATTATCGATGCGTTTCAATTGAGTTTCTAATGTATTTTATTAGAGTACATTAGACACTCAATTCAAACCCATTAATAATTGTTGTACAGGATACATGTGTCAAGTAAAATAATTAGTTTCTAACGTTGTATACAGGCGCTAGACTCAAAATAGACAGGTGTGGCCGATTTCGTGTTTTTCCTTCAGGGCCTGCATTCACACAGCCATAGCCTGAAGTGGGGTGACATCATTGCCGAGGCTCTCTCAGAAATCGGCGCCTGCACGTACATATATTAGATATTTATTAAAAAATGTGTAGTAGTCGTGAATTTGACCTTGTGAAATTTTAAAGTGTTACTCCTGTCCAGTAAAAAACGAGACCAAGAAACTTGCCAGGGTCAGCTGCGGTCGGAAACGAAATAGTGGTCCCCGAACGCGTCCGCCGTTGACCCGGGCAGCTTCTTTGTATTTTTTTTCTTACAGAAATGAAGGTATGGTTTGAAAATTCGCAAGGTTAATTCTACCACTTAAATACACCTTTGATGAAAATTTGAGATTGGTCTGTGGTGGTGCCGAGTTTTCCAAACGATTTAGGGTGAGCTTTCACATCTATGAGAATACATCTTCATAAATTAAAGTTTTTGAGCAAAATGAACAAATAGTTTCCACCCTAAAAAAAATATAGCATGCCTTAGCTGTAACTTGTTCCCGAATATTTTCTGAATTTACTGCCGGTACTGCAAATAACATGAATACTAGTTTAATGCAACGGTCTGCACTTTCACATTTGTCGAAGAGAGCTTTAACTGACAGTCGTTCGGAAAAAAAATCTACAAACAGACGAAGCCGTCCGTAGTCAACGCATACATTGAAAAAATAATGTGCTCGTCGATCGCGTTGGGTAGAGAAAAAACAAACGCTGGGCACGTTTACCAACCGTGTTCAGACCAACGTTACGAGATTCTCTTCAGTTCTCAAACGGCAGAGCTCCGCCTGACGCCTATCTGTTGCGCTCCGCTTGGGGGCGCGCGCGACGGAGTTTGCCCGTCAAGGCGCCAAACCCCAAGGCCGACCACGCATAGCAACACGTGAAATACGTTGCGAGTAGTGTGGGCCGGTGTTTCCGTTTGGCTACGTTTGTGCTCGTAGCCGCTTGTGTGGCGTTTGTGCATCGTGCTGCAACTGCATGAACCATGCCACGCTCTTTCGTGCCACGGTGTAAAAGCGAGTACGATTCTGTGCGATCTGCGGGAGAGAAGAGATTTTTTCAGGCCACCTAGCGACGCTGAAAGCCTTGAACTCTGGACGCGCGCAGTACCAAGGCTGGACACAAAGCTTTCGAGCTCGTCTTCCGTTTGCGATCTTCACTTCCACAATGATGAAATCTTGACGGTCTTTGAGCACAAACGTTTGTGGTGATGTGGTAGCGATACCGTGCGAGAAATGGGCACTGAAGCACGACGCCGTGCCTCGCCTGTTCCCGAATTGTCCTAAGTATCTTTTTAAACCGACACGGAAACGCAAAGCACCTACAGGCAGACTGCCCGCGGAAAAAAGCAAGCGCCGGAAAGAACAAGGTGAGCGGTCGATTGCAGCAGTTCAAGGCGAGCCGAATGCTGTACTTGTTATTGTGGAGGACACATTGAAGACCTCTGGAGAGGCTCGTCGATTAAACAGAGCTAGCTTGAGCAATGAGATTCAGGATAGGTTACTGGAATTGACATTTCCATGTGTTACTCCTGACCAAATGAGTGATGAGCACAGCTACTTCAGGGGTTCACCAGACGACATTTTGCGTATTACCTATCTGGTTCTGTTGTACACAATGTGAGCAAACGCACAGAGTGCCAGGTGTGCCTGCATGACATTAGTTCAGCAGCTCCTGTCGTCGGTTCTGACGCATACTTGATCATATATCGCAGCTTATCGGAAGGCAGTTTGAGGTACCCCAGCATCAAGAGGCTACACTTCGTGAGGGTTGTATATAAATCACTTTCACTTTCTCTTGATGAGGCAGGCATCTGTGGGGACTTATTTTGGAAGGCCCTGGACGAGCTGGATGAGTGCAATCTAACGCGGCTGGGTTGTGATCGGCACAAGCCCACGTTCATGTGCCAAGTGTTGCACTTTTTCATTGTCACGCGGATGCATTTTTACGCGAGGAATGTCAACCGTCGCTTTCAAATTCTCGAGAAAGTCTCCATCGTCAGCAAAAAAGCTCATCTATTATGAAACCGTGTTCAACAATTGCGTTATGTGTGCGTCTTTGTGCCTCGCACGAAGTGCTTTTTGCGCCACCGAGAGAATAAAGTTTATTTGCTTTGCATATCTTTGGTTTTCAGTACGGAGTGTACGCAAAGAGTGGTGGTGATACTTTCCGGGCAGCTTCGCCGCTTCTGCTTTCTCCTGTTCATTCCTCTCATTTATAGCCTCTCTCCAACGTCTGAAGAGGTCCCTAATGACTGTAAAAATCGGAGGCGCATTGCATGACACTATTTCAAGGCAAAGAATGCCATAATTTTAGACAAACCTCCGAGATTGGGGAAAATACTAAGGACAACACAACACACCGAGTGTCACACAGAGTTGAGATCAGGGTGTAAATAGACAGGTGGGGAAACGAGAGCCAAATGAGCGACCGGATTGTGTACCCCTCGGTTTTCTCTTTTTCTGTAATGCCATCTATGTGGAACACCGCGAACTCTCACTCCGGGTGGGTGACCGGTGGCGACCGGCTAAACTGACGGAGATGGTTTCTCGTGGATTTTCAATAGAGAACTGTCGTACTCTCGGTTTATTTTGCGCACTCTCCCATACATTTCCATGCAAATCCGATTCCGATTTTTTTCCTGTCGCCGCAGTGCCATCTGTCGCAAATCGGGGGTACCCGCAAGCAGACGAGTACACAATCCGGAAGGCTTCTATGGGCCGTTTCCCCACCTGCCTATCTTACACCCTGGTTGAGACTCTGTGTGTTGTGTTGTCCTTTGTCTTTTCCCCAGTCTCGGGGGTTTGTTTGATATTATGTTAAACCTTCACAAGCTCGTTTGCGCCCTAACGTTCTCGTAAATAATTCCATTTGCTGCACAAACCGCCAGCGCGTCAAGCTATGAAGCGCAGGGCACCGGGCTAACTGCGGCCGCCGCGCCATGTGGCGAGCGGAAACGAAAATGGGCCACGCATCGACGGCCGCCGCCGGGGGAGTTTGACAACTGAAGGGATCTAGTATCGTTGGTTCTGACAGCAAACATAACTTAGAGCGGGCAGAAGCGGTAGCAATCCAGGCCATCAAAAACGTTTCTCCTGCTTCCCGATAGATGGCGCCAAAAATATGCAGAAAAGGCCCATCGCGCTTATCTTTTTTTCAAGAGTAGACTTTCTTGGTTGTTAGCGCTAGCGCACCGTACAAACATATATATTTGTACGCCCACGATACAAAACAAGCTTTGAGTTCGAACAATGTGTTTTTATGTATCGCTCGGTTCACAAACAGATCTCTGTCTGTGCAGCCCTCGTCAGAGCCACAAACGATATACAGTGCTCGAAGGCACGTCAAGTAATTTTTGGTTGCAACCATTTTATTTTTCAGACTCGAACGTCACCTTTCGGTGACGTACATGCAACATGATGATGAAGTGAACGATTTGCGAGGTGTAGTTTTAGAAGACAATATTATGTGTTTATCGAAGGCGAAAGAAAAAAGAAGAAAGACTGATTAAATTTATAACATTAGCTTTCACTGAGCGCTCTTGATTCGAGTCGTTTCGATCGGACGCGGACAAAAATGAAACGATAAAGGGGAAACAAAACGTAAGTGAAGAAACCTGCATACATTTTCTGAAACCCCCGAATACCCGCAGAAAATATCCAAAAAAAACCTTCCCTTGCATATATATTGGCATAAGAAGACCTACATCTGTAGACGCAGAAGTAGGGGGTCGATACGGAGAGACAAATAAACGATGTGATCAAATACGTGCAGCACGAAAAGACACCAAAAATGAAGCAACGCAAAGCTTGAGGGAGTGCGTTTTAGGGAAGGGAAAGTGGACCCCAAACGAGGCTACCACCCGACTCCATTTCTCTTTCTTAGCGAGAGTAGAAATTCGTAATCGATGAGCCAGTTTCTTTTTTATTTAGTTTTTGGTGGACAAAAGACCTCGAGCGGTGTGGAGTC
This sequence comes from Ixodes scapularis, assembly GCF_016920785.2. Lineage (NCBI taxonomy): Eukaryota > Metazoa > Arthropoda > Arachnida > Ixodida > Ixodidae > Ixodes > Ixodes scapularis. Next base: position 15,579,235 of record NW_024609839.1, read on the forward strand.
TCGGCCGGCGCTTTTGGGGCTACCTTCATCAGAATCTACTTACACGTGGACGGACAAGAGAGCGCCAAACCGCTTCGGTGGGAAGAGAAAGGAAGAACCTTTCCCATTTTTATCCCTTTCCTGGTCCTTAACCTCCTCTCTCTAATGGCACCCCTCGCTCTTCAGACGCGTCCTAGCAAAACCGGACCGATAACGGCTCCACGCGTGTGCGTGCGTGTCCTCAAAAGACGACATTGCGGCAGATTTGCCGCGGGTTCATGGTTTTCGTGTTCCTGTACGGGACAATGGACGACGCCGTGTTTGGCTTGGCGTGTCGCGCGGAAGGAACTATGGCGACGAGGAAGAGCACGATCCGTTTTTATCGTTCTTTCTTGCATCTGAGCTGGCAAAGGGGTGGCTTTTTTTGAGCGTGCTCGAGGATTGTGTGCCGTGGAACCTGATTAGATATGATAAGTTTACCCTGAAAAATAGGTAGGTTAATGAGGTTTCTCTTACGTAAATTCGTTCCTACAGGGCACGGACTTCGCTACCTGATATTTGTCGGCCGCTATAGTCGGCGACAGGTCAAGAAGGATGTGGAAGCTCCACCCACCTCTTTCCACTTTAGCAGAGCGAACGCTGCGGAGGAGGCGACCTCCTCTCCAGAGTTCGCTTGCTCAAGTGGAGAGAGCGGGGAGGAGCTTCCACTTCGTCCTCGACCTGTCTCCGACTATAGTCACAACACCATTTAGAATATTCAAAGCCTGTGCACTATAGTCGTATTCACCTCGAGAACCGTAGTAAATAAAGTCTGGTTCAAGTTGAACGTTACTAATTTATCCCTTCATTGTTTAATTAAGACATATGCTGTACTTGGATCCTAGATTAATTTTATGTTATTTTATTTAGACGTACAATGTTTAAAAAGGCAAAGTCATAGCTTCTTTTTTCAACGGCGAAATCTTGTAAGATCTACAGCATGTAAACTAACGCTTCTAAGACATATTAGCCGGTCCTCAAAAATCGCTTTCTCAATAAATCGCGCAGAGATTTACTATAGAGGCGCAACCATGTTTAGGAAGCGTGGGCTGAAATTGTCAGCAGATGAGCTTACCTTGGTCAAAAAAAAAACTGTTTAGGAATATCTGCCGCGGCATTCACAGACGACGCCATGACGGGGCTAGCCTAGTTAAATCTGCCTCGGACATGTGTCGTTGGCAGATTTCACTAGGAAAGTCGGTCATGACGTCGTCTCGTCTGCGAATGACGCGACAGAAAGCCTGAAACAGGTTTTTCGTTTTTCTTTTTCTTTGAAAAAGAAAAGCTCATTCTTCGATATTTTCGCCCAATTCTTCCACCACGTGGTTGCACCTATGGAGTAAATCGCCGTGCGATAGTTTGAAGAAAGCGATTTTCGCCGGCCGTCTAAAATGACTTACAAGCTTTACGCGCAGCGCATGAATGATGTCCAAAACGTCCTTTTCTTGGTGTGACAACGAGTATAGACTATCGACGGCAGCGCAGTGAGATCGAGCAAAGGCTCAACTTAGACACGAGTACTGCGTCAGGGCCAGACTGGGCTTCGCGTCCAATCGAGGCGTCGAAAAACGCTCGACAACAGGGTCGGGTAGCCGGATGTTGAGCGGTTTGTACCCGGCTGACATCGAACAACACTGGGCGAGAGTTCACCAATACGGTGTCTGGGGAGGTTCGAAACCGGAAGTACGTCACGTGAAACTGCCCAATAGGAGATAGGCGGTGCAATATGGTTCGTTTTTGGTGCTGCTTATACTCGGCGTCACCTATTTCGTGGTACGCAGGCTAGCGTAGCTTTTGCAGTCTTCCAACGCTGTCAAAGGCATGAACGTATGAAAACGAGACGCAAGAGGGAGTCAGTTGCTCTCGCAGCAGTGCGTTCTGCAGCGACGCGGAAGCGCTAGCCTCGACAATAGAACACGAAATAGTTGATGCCGAGTATAGTACAGGATTTTGTGACGTCACGTAGAGGTATGATGTACCGAGAAGAGAAGGTCATGTACATGGTATGTCCCCCTCACGTGCAGTTTCGCTTAGAACATCGGCACTTTATTCAACTATAATGTCGTAGGCGCCGCTATTTTGATGCTTAGTACAGAGTGGGCGTTTTTGGCGATAGCTTCGATACCAAAATATCACTTCCTGAGCTTTTGACACGGTGTCGGAAGCTCTGACGGTATTGCTTCACTTTGTCGCCGACTGCCTTCACAGGAAGGCCTCAAAGAACCCTAAAGCCGGGGTCACACTGCTTATACATCCTACAATAAACAGTCTGCCAGACATCAGTCACCTCGATATCCGTGGTTCGAATGCCGCGTCCCGCGTTTCTGCTCGAACTCGTTACCATGCTTCATTCGAAGTACATATCTACAAAGTACAGAATTTGGCTCGAATCTGTTTGCAGACTGTCGTTTTTACTATGGATAGCACAAGCAGTGTGACCCCGACTTAACGAAGCAACCATAATTTTAAGCGCCAAGATGGCTGAAATGTCGTTTCTCTAAAGCGTAGCTTACTTCTATCCTTGTTACACGGGCACCCTCAACCGCAGTCCGCAGTTAAACGTCACCTCAGTCACACTTTATGGCGGTTAAGGTTGTCCATTTAACCAGTGCATTAGTGTCTCTAGTACGGATCAGTGGCCGCCGCTCGCGCTCTACCAGTTAATCAAATTTTCCACAGAAGTTTGGCTCCCGGAACGCGTCCCCGATTGGTCTGTTTACCGCGTTCTAAATAGTGCTCCCTCTATTTTCGCCCCATGACATCGCAAGAGTGTCGCGTTGTTCCCGACCACGATCATGGCGGTATCATCGCAGCGGTGCATAATGCAGCAGACGCCATGTTCTGCTGCAGGTTTCTCCCCGGGATGGCAATCCGCGGAAGATTCAGCAGCCAGAAGGGGGACTGTGCGACTACGGCGATTCTCGCGTTCGGTCGTACTTTTCAGCGGGACTTCTAGCTCCAACCGCCAGGATTGCGACTTCCGACAACACGACACCGCGTATTCTGTGACGTTATTTGTTGCCTTTTCGAGACAGCTTTCGATTCATAGGAGCAAGTCGTCTTCTTCATGCGCAAGAGTTGCAGTGACGTCAGAACGACGCCGAAATCTGATTGGCTCTGATCTAAGGATAGTGAGTAGACCTCAAGGCGGCTTGCTTTGAGGTCTAGCCACCATCCTTCAGTCGGTGCCAATCAGAGCTCGGTGTTCTGACGTCACCAGAACTCGTGAAAAAAAAAAAGCAGACGAACTTGCGCTCCGCATAGGACGCTAAACACACCAGTTGAAGAGTCGTTTCAGGCACCGTGCTAGTAGATACACGGATGATTAAAACGTTCAGAGCACAAAGACTGGCCAAATGGAACATGGAGTCTATGCGCCGTCAAACTCAAGTAACAAAGGAAAGAGAGTGCACGAAAACGTCAGGACGCCGAGCTCTGAATCGAATGATTAGTAGGTAGACCAAACGCTAGCTGCCCTGTCTCCACTGTACTCACCGGACGCGTTAGAACGCGGCACGCCGGCGTCCCAGTTTGACGGACGCCGGCGTTCGAACGCGTTCAATGAGTGCGCTGGAGACAAAGACAGCTAGCTTTAGGTCTACCCCCTAATCATTCGAGCGGCCACAGCTCGGTGTTCTGACGTCCCCGGGCACCTTCCTTTCTTACTTGCGTTTGACGGCGCATAAAAAAGTATCTCATTTGCATAAAACGGCGAGTAAATATGTCGTACAATCTAGATTGAGCAGGAATGTCTCCGGGCTTCTCGAACATATTGTGAGCGGAGTGTTCCTTAGGAAAACGAGATTACTTTCCGGCGTGTAGCGACTACAGGCTCGAAATGATCGCAACGCGTACGTTTGTTTTGCACAAACTCCCTTTTAAAGCTGATTACTCCTCGTAAGTGCCCTAGCTCTTGCGCTTCCGGCCAAACGCCGAGTTTGCTAACCTAATTTCCAAGTGGTCCTTGTTTGAAGATTCGCTTCTATCGTCTGCTAAGTTAATCGCGGAGTAGGCCTTTTGTTGTTGTTTCGGCAGTTACGAACCTAGTGCTACTAGGTAAACAAACAACCACCGCCATTTGCCAAACAATAGCAACTACACCGGACGCTTGCCAAAATTTTTTTGTTTTGTTTTGAGGCCGGTTTGAACTTTGCTGCTTAAAACAGAAAGGTTACAAACAAGCTTTTTTTGAAGTGATCGCGAGTAGAATCCGTTGTCTGTTCGTCGAGTGGGCACAGACGTACATCTAAAAAGCCCAAAACCTAAAAACAAAAAATGCAACCTAAGAAGCTAAAATCCGACAAGCTTAAAAATAAAATTTCAATTGCAAAGAGCAAATATATAACACCGATGATGTCCGATACATAGAAACCAACTCCAAGGCGTCAAACTTAAATGTTCGACAACCTCAAAGCCCGAAACCCAAGACGATAAAAAAATGGTCTTTCCAATGAAAAAATGATCAAATGCAGACACTGATAATGTCTGATAGACGCCAGCCTAAACTGCATGAAACCTAAAAGGCCTGCAACTTAAAAAAAACGAAAAACATGTAACCCAAAAAGTTAAGAACAAAATTGTTTTCAAAACCGAGAAACAAACCAGTGCACGTCAATGATGCTGTCTAATAAAGATTAGCATAAAAGGTTTGAAACAAAAACGGTCTACAATCTAAGAAAACCTGAAACGAAAATAGTAAACGAATTGAATGTTCTTTTCAATTAAAAAGAAGTAAGCGTATCCCACAGGTTGCATTCGAATAAAGCCTAGCTAGAATGCTTGAAACCTGGAAGATCTAAAAACAGCCTAAAAGCTTGAAACCCAAAAAGAGTAAAAAAGGAAGTGTTATTTTCTTTGTGAAGAAAGAAACAAATACATTACACTGATGGCGTGCGATAAAAACCAACTCAAAAGCCTAAACCTTAAGCGGTATGCAACCTGGAAAAAACTTGAAACACGAAGGGTCAAAATATCCAATGCTTTTCTCGGTTAAAGAAGGAGAAATTGAATGACATAATGGTATCCGACAGAAACAGGATCAAAAAGGAATGAAGCTTAAAAGGCCCGACATAAGATGCACGGAATCCTAAAATTTAAAGCATTAAATGTTCTTATCATTTTAGAAACGAACAAGTGTATGGCAATGGACAATGAAAGCCAATGCTTGCTTTGCGAAGAATGTATCATAGTTTGCTTCAATGAAACAAAACAAAATGCGTCGAAGGCTGGTATCATCGGCAACCGAAGCACTGCATCTAACAGTCAAAAGGAAAAAAAATAATGGCAGTTCGGGAAAATCGGAACTGAAAGCAGGGGACAGCAAAGATTCGAGTGTCATTTTTCGAATCCATGAGAGGTGATGTCGCCTAACGCTCAGAGCCGTACTCTTCAGGATGAATAGAAAAAACATATCGGAAAAGGTTTAACTGCGTGCGGTGATGGAAGCTATAAACTAAAGCAAATATATATATATATATATATATATATATATATATATATATATATATATATATATATATATATATATATATATATATATATATATATATATATATATATATATATATATGCCCAGCACAAGAAATGTAAGAATAGAAGAACGACGGTTTCTAAACAAAAACAGACATATGAACAAGCTTTACAACCGCCGGTTTTTATTTCCTTTACCCCGTTTTCTCCCCTTCATACCAAGGGAGCTCGCGAATTGGGGAGGTTTTCTTTACAAAATAAGTAACAAAAACTTAATCAAATAAAATTGAAAAAAAAAAAACACAACAAAGCATGTTCACTGTCTGCCGCCGCCGTTGACCGCATAGAAAGTCAGAGCACGTTCTGGCGGAACAGCAAGAAGTCGTGGTTTGTGCTCTGATGGCATGGTCTCAGACGACTCCATTTGTTTTAACTTTTGCTTTGTAAAAGCATTTTTTTCTATTTGCACCATGCTCTATTTTGTCTTTTGTTTTACATGTAGGTTTTTTACTCTTCTCTAAAATTATATTATGGTTTGTAGCACGCAAAATCTGGCGGCACGAGATGAGATTGGCGAAAGCAAGAAGGATGTTCTGTAGAGCAGAGCAGTGTTTGGTCAAAACACACACAGTGGGTGCTAGGGTAATTTGATTGTTTTACTGGAGATAAAGGGAACAGTCAAAAGCGAGACGTGGTAAGTGCTCCTTTTTGTTAGGCTAGGGCAGCCGTAAAAGCTCCAAGCGGCACTCCTAAAGCACGTTTGGTGGGGCAACGAGTGATACATTTCAATGGAAATATATGAATGCACCTGAAGGTGCGATGACCTGACTATCTGCCACGCATGCAGAGTTAGCATAGCCTCTGATTTTCTCAAATGAAACATACAAATACGCAAAAAAATAATATGAACGATGGCAACAAAAAGTCTGTCAAACTAACACGGAGACAGTTCAAATCTGGATGGGTAGCTTCCTAAGAAAGACCGACAATACGTTTTCGAGACGAGCCTGATCCTGCCTGTTCCGGAAGTCCTTGTAAATAGCTCTATCATTTGAGGAAAAAAGGGTGCGGTTCTTTTTTTCGTGTAAACTAGTAACGAAACAATTACATGAGCGTGTTCAATAAGCATAGGAGATCAGAGAAGCTGAACGCTGACGTAGTACTCGAGTCCAATATGGGACTTCTTGCTGGCCTTGGCATGTGATGAAGAAATGTCAAGCATTACGGCTTTCCATTGAGGTGGTGGTCAAAGAGCGCACGCATTGTTCTTCCTTCTCTCTTAATTCTTTCTCTTCAAACGTCGCTACCAACGACCTCTGGGAGAGGAAGGAGACTAAAAGGAATTGCGCAAAAGAGACGGGACAAAAAGACGAAGAAGCACACAGGACAAACGCTTTTGTCCTGTGTCCTGTCCGTCTCTTTTGCGCTATTTTTAATATGAATGTCCACTACCAACTTGCCCAGCAGACCAAGCTTTTACTAAAAGGAACTTGGGGATTGCAGGACATCGACGTATTTCATGCCTGCACCTAATTCCGCGCACGGTTTGCAGTGAACCGACCGGCACGATGAAACAGTACAGTGTCCAACTATATAATATACCCATCTGACTAATATCACCGACAAGGTGAAAACGACCGAGAGGAGCTTCAGCTGACCCGATTCCAGTGCAAGCTTCCCGCCTTCGACGGTGCTTTGTCGTCTCATGCACCTCGAGCTCGCGCGCGCATTCAAAGCAAAACTGAAGACAGAGTGCGAGCTAGAGGCCGAGCGTTTGAAAGACATGCCCCGCCGTTCGCACTCTGTGTGGCTATAGGCAGTTTCCTGTGGCTGTGCTGGATTCGCTTTGGCCTAGTCCCACATTGCTTTACTTGCGGTGAGGGAACAAATAAACATTAGTTTAATTTAATTGGTTTCATTTATTAATACCTCAAAGGCACTTCTTGTGAAGTTCATTGTATGAGGGGGGAAATACAATATGTAAACAAATATTTAGAGATAAACTAGAGTAAATTTTCAAAATAAGTATAGATAGTGAGACGCATAAACTGCCTCAACGAAAGGGTTTTTTATAATGGTAAGGACTGCACGTCAGGACAAACCCCTGATAACAATTAAGATTGATGTTCCCCATCTCCCCCCCCCCCCAACCTCCAGTTTTTTAAAGCTTTTGATGAGACCACGATAGTCAAAAAGCAAACTTTCGTCGAAAAATAAATACTTCAATGGGACATATTGCCGCGTGTAAGGCCAAGCGGAAACGTGTCTCCATCTTTTTAGAATTTTCGCGTTTACTCTGCGCCCGAATGTTCGACGCTCGAACCTTTAAGGCCGAATCTTCCGGATAACCTTTAGTAGGAGATAAGAAGCCCCAATGACCTTTGCAACTCTCCCCCAAACCGAAGGTGACATGCGAGGCTAAGGCCCCAAACACTCCCTTTGATCATGATGTTAAAATGCTGAGAAGCTGGGAAGGGAATTTGAAAAAAAAGTAAGCTATCAAACTTTATTCCGTCCACGGTATAACAACAAAGATCCTGTATAACCGCAAATAAGACTTTCTATACCCCAAGATTTCAACATTGTATTCTCTAAGGGCGTTGTTAAGGGGGACATGGGCCTAAATTCCAAATATTTTTAAAAAGCTTATTTTTCAAATTTAAGTTTTTTGACTTCAGAAATTAAATATACAACCTTATACTAAATTTGGTAACCATAGGCCAAATAGTTGCGTTCGTATAAAATAGTTTAACCACATTCTGAGGTAATAACAAAGTAAAGAATTTCAATGCTCGAATGCATTTTTCTAATTTCCACTTTTTGCTGCTGATTTCAAACGAAGGAATCTTTTGTTCGAAGGTAAAAGTATTCTGATACCACAATCAAGATGTTTTTCAACTGAAATTTACACTGGAATCGGGCTATCTAATTTATTTTGTTTAAGTTGAAGTCATAATTGAGAAACAACTATGTTTTCAAAAATTGACACAGGACGGGTACGCATTTCATATTTTGAGGTAATGACACTTCCTGAAAAATTTATATTTGAGTTATAAAAACTGGATAGACCGAAGTCCCACATCTCCCACTTTATATTCAAGCAAACAAAATCGTGCTTATTGGTTCATTCGCATATCATTTGCATATCAATGCAAATGACCTAATTTGAGTTCCAGACGGCGTGAGCGCGATCTTGTTTTACTGTACAAATGTATTCATGGATTAATTAATTGCCCAGATCTTACATCTGCTATTAATTTTCACGTTCCGAGTCGAGTTTCGCGGGTTTCTGACTTTCCATGTTAATCACATCATCCAAACCAGCCCCATGACCAGTATTCAACACTTCTAGAATACCCTCAGGGGAGCAGATATTGATGTTTTTAACCCAAATTTCGTAGCTTTTAAGACTTTTGTATCTAACCTGTGAACATTTTGTTGGGCATCATTACCAAGGCGTCAAGTTGTTCATGAGTACAGAAAATTAACAAATGAATGAATGAATGAATGGATGAATGAATAGTTTTTTTTAACAAAAATTGGAACATCTTCTTACGCAAGTATGTAAAATTTTCTTAGAGAGCTTAAAGTTTGCGCAATACACCTGCATCTTATGTTAGATCTCCCCTGCAAATTTCATTCCCATGACTTCAGTAATAAAAAAATTAAATCTCTAGCCAGTGTCCCCCTTAACAAAACACAAAAGAACAACAGCAAACGTCCAAAACCTAAGACAGAACCACACGCTTCATAAAATGTCCTCTTGAAAAATACAGACAGGACTTTCCGAACAAAATACACACAAAAAAGAAAGAAAACACACACAACATGTACAGCGAGAAAAGGAATAATATAATACATTTCACATTTTGAAAAAAAGAACATTTTGGACTGGTTTCCTAGCTGTATTGAAGCTTGATTGAAGCAATAGCCCGACGTATTTGTTCCCATCGTTTCTTTCACTACACGTTTTATGTCATCAAATTCTCTGCTTATCACTTCTGTTCCTGACCAGTCAACCGCACGATTCTTGCATTCCTGAATATGCGTAGACAATTCCGAATTCGACACTTTGCTTTTCGTGATCCGTTTTTGCTCAGTTCGTCTATCACTGATACATCTTGAAGTCTGGCCTACATTCTTGAAACCACAGGTCAACGGTATCTCGTATACTACGCCTTCTTCGCAAGATACTGATTTCTCACGGTGCATTTTTTGACATCCTCTATGTCCCTTTTGAAAAAGGTGTTAATCTACTTAACTTGAAGTCCGTAGTGCAAACGGTGTCGTCACCAAACGTTTTCGGCACACGCCTTCAAGTTGTGAGATATGTCATAAAAATATGCTATAACTGCTCTCCGGATCCTTGATTCCTGCTTTGTCGTCACATTGTTTTATCTGTGTGGACAGTTAGTTCTCTTTTAATGAATGCTTCTTGATACTCCGCATCTTCCAGTCTCCTCCGCTTTATTTGTACTGCTTGATTCATATGTACAATGAGTGCACGACCTATACAGCGCGTGTTTAACTACGGACTTGATCACTCCGGCCGTGACGATCTTTGAATGACAGGTACGTTTGGAAAAGACATATTTTTGCGTCATCTTCCCGTACTTCCAGCACATTTCATCCCTAACATGAACCCGTATATCTAAGAACTGTAGCACTCTTTCTTTGCTTTCCCTTCTGCAGTACTCTCACTCACTTGCCAAGTCAGTTCCGCTAAAGTCAACCGTCACGCCGATTCCTCAACGTTAGCTTCTGCTTTCCCGATGCTCGTTCTTTCTTTTTGATTCTGGCACAAGTTTGCCGACTCTACCTTTATTTTCAGTTCACGCTCGTTGAGCCTTTTTCATCCGCGACATTTCTGGTGGAGCTGTGGAGTACCATGGCCCTTCCTCGTACGCCCCCGAAGATCCATCAGACCAGATAGATATCAAGTCCAGGAGAACTTTCTTCTGTAGAGCAAGACAAAGTTCCAGCAAGCCGCCGTACCCTAAGCCAGCAGCCGGAATTCGATCCATTGATGAAAAACCAAAAAGTCGATGAATTCGGAGACGTTTTTCTGGGGCCAATTGAACGAGACCGCTGCTGCCGCATCCTCCGTCTAGTTCATGCCCGTCGCACCTCGTACGCCGACGCCCTTCCACTTCGAAGTTTACAAAGAAGACGTCGATTACTGGATAAACCAGTACAAACTAGTGGAAGGGCAGAACCAATGGACACAGAGCAGAGCGTCCGCACCGTCTACTTCTCAATAAATGGGGGTCGCAAGGGGACTCTCTTTTTGCGCAGTCGCCTTTGCGAGCCAGCAGCGCTCCAAAAATGAAATACAGGCAAGAATTCAAGGACCGAACAAAAACGTTGTCAGCTTCGTCGAACACGCCCTCCGACTATTTAACCGCGCGGATCCCTAAGCGCAGGAAGTGAAGAAGCTCAAAATCCTCATGCGAGTGTCAAAGGAAAGCATAATTGAGAGTCCCCGTGCGAAACCCGCCTGCGACCATCGAGGCTTCTGTGACGGAGGACACAAATATCGAGCGGGCCCTCCAGGCGCGAGCACCCACAACCAGCGACTGCTCACAATCACTGCCCCCGCGTTGGCAAGCCTCCACGCCGGCACTGGCTTCCTTCCAGGCATTCCAGAAACGATCCGCAACGTCATCCGGGAGAAAGTCAGGAAATTACTGCTTGCTGGTGGTCGCCCTGTTTCTTTGCTTCGCCGAAGTAGTACAAGTGATGTTCAGCGAGCCGTTCAAATAGATGATCCCATCAACACACCAGCAGCACGTAAGGAAGTCCCGTCGGTAACGCACGACGCGATTGCAAAAAAAAGGTTACCAGTAGTGCCCTGCTAGTTCTTAGCGCTGCCACGACGGGAAACCCCGACGCCACAGTATGTTCGACGCCAAGACGACCGGAGCTAGTACGCCTGCTCGGAATTACCTCCGCCGAGAAAGTCCGACATGCGGCAAACTGCCGACCGTCGGTCGCTTTGCCACAACTACAAGAAGCTGCCCCTAATGGCAAATAGGGCTGCGCGGCTTCCTCCCGAACAACCCACCAGCACGCTACGGTGAGCGACCGCGGGAGATCGACGACTACCTTCGACAACCTCAGTACCCCCGCCTGGATCTCGCCGCGGGTCCCGGTCACCGTTACCACCGCGTCCTCCTTCGCCGATGCACCGACTCCATCGCGAGAGCCTCTTGCCCCTCGTCCCTCGTCAGGGAAACTGAGCGTGGCAACAGCTGGAGGTGTAGTTGCTGCAAACCAACCACGAAAAGACCCTCCAAGAAACGTCAAAGGGCCTCGACTCTAGCGACGCCAGGCATAGGAACGACACTTATGGAAAGGTGCCGAACAGCCCCAACGTCATCATCGACGGTCACGACACGTCGATAATCATGGACACCGCCACGGACTATTCCGTTATGAAGGGGAAGCTCTCACGCCGCCTTTGGCAAGTTACGACGCCTTGGGTTGGCCCACAAATTATAACCACCGGACGACACCTGATTACACCCGTTGGAAAGCGCACAGCCCGAGTTGAGATGCATGGTGAGATTTGCCCCATGCAACTCGTCGTAATACAAGACTGTGGAAGAGACGTCATTCTCGGAATGAGTTTTCTGGTTGAAAACTGCGCAATCATCGACCTCGGATCGAACCTTTCGATGCAGCGAAAACCTGTCCTGACTTCGGAGGAAGCCAGAACGACGCCAGCAGCTTTCCGAGTAATCGCCGACCATGTGAACCTGCCGCCGCGATCAAGTGATTTTGTAGTTCAGCTAACCCGTCTAATTATTTTTTTTAATCACCGTCCTTTACCCTTTTCGGTATGCTGTTTAGTCTGGTGAAATTAAAAATACTTATTGTGGAATCGGCAAGTGAAACTAATGCCAAATCCAACATTCAAATAGACCCGCATTTTTCAGTGCCGTGGCGTCAGGGGAAACAGGCTTGCAGGTCGAGGGGGCAGCCTAAAATTGAATTATGCCGTGCGTTTGTGTCCAACCGGTGCTGGAGCGAGCGGGTGCTGGAGCTAGCTTCCAAAGCATTAATTCGACGCCATGAAACTTCTTGTAATCAGTTGGGAACAAAGTCTGCACTCCGAAGAGTGAACCCCCGCCCTCCCCTAACGTCACTTTATCATTGTTTCCTGCAGAGACTTCCAGCTTGAAGAACAGGATGAGGACCAATTTTGCAAATACAATCATTTTGCGAAAAAAAAAAATTTTTTTGCCCAATATTGGGGTTATTTTTTCAGCGATGTTGGTTGATACGCTAAGCAAATTTTCAGGCAAATCGGGGACTATGAAGAAAACACCGAAGTACGCCTTCAAAGGGCAAATCCGGTCAACTTCTGATGTAGAGAAAACAACTCAGTCCTACGTCGTATCATCTGAAGAGCCTACACGTAAAATATTACAGCGCAATTTCGCCTATATGTTTATTAAACCGGCCAACGAAGTCGGAGTGGCTTAACGGTAACTAAAATCCCCCCAATCTAGCGGGCGACGTGCGGGTCAGCACAGTCAACGCCGCTCTGTGGGCACGTCAACAACTGTAAGAATTGTTTTGTTTGTTTCTTACTTTTAAAGGCGCGGAGCGCGAAGGCGGAGGAGAAAAAAAGAGGGCAACACCTCCTAGGCTATGCGGAAAGCAAGTTTGTCTTCTTCTTTTGCAGGGGTTGTGGTGACGTCAGAAACACGCCGAGCTCTGATTGGCTCTGATTGAAGGGTATTTGGTAGACCTTAAAGCAAGCACGCCTCGAGGTCTACCCACTGTCCTTCAATCAGAACCAATCAGAGCTCGGCGTGTTTCTGACGTCACCAGAAGCCCTGCAAAAGGTGCAGACGGACTTGCCCTCCACAAACAAAGGCCTCAGCGCTCTTTTCACATGGCCAAGAAAGAACGCCATCGGGGTCGCGCTAAAGCGTGGAAGAGAAGGCAATACGCGGGAGATTACCGTCATGGCAACGAGCTATTAATAATGCGAGCGTGTTCATTTTGTAAAATGCTAACTGTGCGCAACATTTGGGCTAGGAAGCTGATTTTCTTAGACTGTTAAATTACCGTTGCAGGAAATCATTTTTCTAAAATGAAAGAATAGAGTAAGTGCATGACGAAGTCTCGAAATAGATGGGGTTTATTTTTAAAACACGAAATTGTGAATTATGTAGCTATCCCCGCAACATGAATTATTTATAAAGCGTACTTGCCAAAAAGTGCACGATAAAAGGTTATTGAAAACAGCTTTAGACACCACAGTACGAAAAAGCTGACGTAGCATGTAATAACTGCATTCTTGACTGGAACCAAGCAGTGTATTTAAAAGCAAAAACTAGAGGTCTGTTGATTCGTTTTTACCTAGAGTTGTTATTTGTACAAGTAATTTATGCAATGATGTTAATTTAACGTGGATTACCTCATTTTGCAGCTAGAATTACCTAATATGTTGTCATATATCTTCAGAGCTAAAGGTTCGAAGATTTATCATAAAAAACATTTTTGAGCTTACACAGCAACATCAACGTAATAATGCAATTCAGTCCTTCGTTGCATGCCTGCAACAAAGTATGAATATTTCTGATTAGCCAGTGATATAGTCATGAAAACTGTGTTGTAGATACATTGGTGTGGCAAATTTATTTAATTTGTTTGCTTATATACATGTTCCATCACATTAACATATCTGTGTCTGGCAGCAATCAATTTGATTGCTGCCTTTAAGTCTGTGTCTGCCTTTAAGTAAGTATGGGCCACAACGCAACCTCAGAAATCAATTTCATGCGAGAATGCAATGCAACAGACGTCTCTCGAAGGATATCGCTCTCCGCAAAGCGAATTCCACGCACATGAAAAACAAATTTGACTTCGTATAAGTGACAGCAATTTTTGAGTTCTTTATATTATGTTTTCACGTGTCACCAGAAGCGCAGATATCCCGCTAAATATATTCGTGCACGGACACGCGTGTCAACATTTATTTACGTGCACGTCTTTTTACATGAATGGATGTCTTTCTTCCACGCCTCCTTTCATTTTTGTATGCTTCACACTAGAAACAAAACTGAGGAAAATTTGCGGTTGCCAAGTCCTAGTTATAAATTGTTTAATGAAGGAGTCGTTAACCTGTTCACCTGGAACATCACCCAACATCACATCAGTCCGCAAGATGAATTACACGGGCAACACGGGCTCTGTATGAACAGACGGTCAAAGTACCGGTCGCATCTCGAGCCTCCTAGGTAAGCTGTCCAACGAAACCAAATACTGCTAAAGGAAATTGAGCGTATTAAGCCATTTTTTAATGACTCCCGACATGGTGCCCATTGATGTAAGTCATTCGACGGAAGCTCAAAAGACTTAGGAAGCGGCTGAAACTGCACAAGAGGCCCAGTAAGTCAAAACAAGGAGGCGTTCCTACCCCGGTGCGTTGATACTCAAGAGAAATTCTCCCGCGGAATGGCTCTTGTCCACGCTTACCGCTGGTCAACGTCTTGAGGAAACGTAAACGCATGCACTTTTTCGGTGTTTTTGTAGTTGCTGCGACATGCTCATATATAATTAATGCGTAACATTTGTTCGGCATGCCAATCCCCGGAAGAAACACGCGCCCGCGGATGTTTTGAAGCAAGGAAGGGCAGATGACGGGTGAAGAAAAACAATGAAAGAGAGCGAAAAGCTCTAACGTCTCCTCCCTATTTGAACAGCCACGCATGCGCAGTTGGCGGGTCGGTGGTGCTCCGCGCGTCGCCACCGCTGCTATGTAACCGCCACCGACTGCCGGGGCCATGGCCTTATCTCTCCGCCATCTTTGCATCCCCACTCGCAAGCGCTGAGGCCTTCCTAGTCTAGGAGGTGTTGGCCGAGCTCGCGCCACCCTTTCTCAACTTGCCGCTTTTTCGCGCTCACAAACAACGCCGGCTGCGCTCCATGGGCGCCGCATTAGTTGCTAGTTTTTGCGGTCAAAAACAACGCCGGCGGCGCTCCACGGAACAGTTATTGTTTTTGCACTGAAAACAGAAAACACAATGGGAAAGTAAGGAGACGCATTACACCTCTCTTTTTTATTTCACCGCTTCGACCGAACTAAAACGGAAATGGAGCTTTCCCGTTGCATTTGCGTACTTAATTGGAAAAGGGAGGAGGAAGGTGGGCTTGAAGAAGGGAAAGGTGTGGAGCGGCTTTCTTATTGACACCATCGGGCGGCCTTTTAATTCTGGGAGCTGCCTTTATCTAAGGTACTCCGGTTTGTTCGAGAAAGTTTGGATGATGCCTGCACGTCTGTTACTGGGGCTTTTTTTTTTTTACATCATTTTTGTTTTGTTTTGATGCTATTGGTAACTCAGGAAATGAAATTATCCTTTCTGTTTTTTTTTTTTCTTTTTGGCCCCCGGAACAGATTATCATCCGAAAATTGCGAGCTCTCCCCACCCCGAATGGCGAACTTAAATTGAGCGGAAGCGCAAACGTGTGAAAATAACACAAATAACACGAAAAAGAAAGTTTAGTCATTATTAAAACAAAACAAAACAGGGAACTGTGCTTCGGGACAACCAACGGCAAAAGTAATAATGTTTTCTTGATATAAAAAAAATATTGAAGGAACTAGAAAAAGAAAATGTAAACCGGAGGACCTTTCAGTTTCGTTTAAAAAAACAATGTGGCGCATTCTGTTTTTTTTTTTCTTTCTTATACTCCACAGCTCGAAGCAAAATTAAATTGGTTAAAGCGACGTCGCTGTAGATTTTAGCATTTTCAGCAAACGCAATATGGCCTGGTAACAAATATTAAAATGACACGTTTCTTTTATTTAAGTTTTGGTCGGGGTTATGCAGATGAGGAGCAATATTGAGGCAGTTTATCACGAAGGAAAATTAAGTCGAGGCGGGTGTTATTAAAATGGTGGGGTGAAAGAAACAAGATGAATGCGCGAGCTTGAATACCTTACGGTGTTTCTCAACGAACCTCAGAGTGATTCTTCTATTCTATTCGTATATCAAACAAAAACAAAATAACAAAATTAAATTTAGATTTCGTCTTTTTTCGTGATAGCGTACCAGCAAAATGTGTAACTTTGATTACTTAGTGAGCTGACAAAACTATCATATTTTATACGCTCGGGAACCATGTTCGCGTTAAGTAAAGAGTCTGCGCGTGTGCAGCTCAGACAGAAGCGCCACCTTAGTGTTGTGACGTCGGAGAATGGACCTTTTCCCCATACCGACGGCACCAGGCGGTGGCTGCACGAATTAAAAATCAAGGAAGTAACCTACCTGCGCTATAAATCGAAATTGAGTGCTATGCTACCATTTTTTTCGCTCTCTGAGCTACGGCGCGTGTCCAACGCGACTTTAAAGAGGGACATCTGTGGCGTCCACCCAAACGTCGTGTTTTTCTTTCTGTCCACTTTCTGCTTTTGTGTAACAAAATTATATTTATAGATATACACTGCAATTACGTGTTCTACTTGGTAATCCACATCCTCCTTCCGAATTTCCTCGATTTTTTGTGCCGACTTCCGCGGCTTGGCATCGGGCGCTCGCGCGTGCGCAGAACGCTTTTCGGAAAAGGTCCATTGAGTTGGTGTATAGGGGGCAGGGACTTTTCAAGCTACACTGCGTAGCTTTTTTTTTTTTCCTCTTTTCTTGTTTTCGTTTATAAAATCAATACCATTCAAAATAAATTGAATTGACGTTGAAAGTATTTGAAATGGTCCTCACGCCGGTTTTTTCAAGGGCAAGGATAAAAAAAAAGAAACCTGTAAGGCTAAGAAGTGAGCCTGAGTGAAGATGTCAAGAACCTGGTGAGGTTCAATTTCGATCAGTTTAAATGTTTTCCAACATTTACGCGACGTTTTGTAAAAGTTCGACTGAAGTTTGAAGATTATGCGCATAGGCGGATTAAAAAAAAAAAGAAATAAGCTGACGCAACTTAACGAAAGAAAGATGCACTACGTAAAGTCCGCATCGTTTTAAATAAAAAAAAAAACAAAAAAAAAAAACTAAGGAGTCAATAAAAGTTTGCGCGGTGACATTTTTATTTGCAAAAATATAAAATCAGCTCGTGCATATTTTTTTCCATAATATATTTTGTTTGTTTGTGTAGACGTCAAGCAACACTGTTAAAATTTCAACTTCGTAAAATTTTGCCAAATTTTGGAAAGAATTCGCAAAATCAGTCCAACGTGAGACCCAACAGATGTGCGCGACATTGCTAACCTCGATGCTATGCGTTCTTTCTTATGTGTTTCTTCGCTACTTGAATTCCAGCTCCATGGTATGTATACCCATGGCTTCATATTTTTGTTTAAAAACATTCTAAAACCCGAGACAGAAATAAGATCGTCTTCCGGGGTTTTTTTCTTTAATATTGTTTTTTTTTTTTTTCGTTGCGTTTACTGCTCTGGTTACTTGAGAATAAGACGTGGCCATTGTTATTTCGAGCATAGAAATACTGAGCTCGATTTCAGAAAAGTCATTAGGCATCAGTGAATGCATGCTAACATACCGGCAGCCTTCTTGTGATTATTTGGCAAATCTGGTCCTTAGCCTTAGCAATTTTTTTTCTTGTCGTAACCCTGTCACACTGTCCCCGGCGCAACGTACCAAGAGACGTAATCCACATGCGTTACACTTAAGTGGTTCCTTTAAGAATTTTTGCAACAATCTATGAGCTATTTCATTGTTCGTTTGCTTTCATCTTATCAGTAATATTGCTCATTTGCTACAGTTTTACTACTCACTTTATATATCTCATCTCTCCCTTTAGTATGCCTTCGGGACCGGAGGGCGTACTTCTGTGTATTTACATAAGAAGGAGATTACTTTCATGGACACGTGTTGATGCGAGTGTGTTTTTTTTGTGGGTGTTTTCTTCGTTGGGTCCTTTTCAATAAATATTCAGTTGTCAGTTCAGCGCTCGTCCTGCGTACTCCTTTTCCTCCCGTCCTTGTCGTTTGCGCGCTGTTTCCATTATTTCTAAATATATAGATACCATCACAAAAACGGTGCTTTCGCACTTAACGTGAAGAAATTACTTTCTTTGGGGGAATAATTAACGTCACAACCATAGAACGTTGCCCACTGGAGCTATCTGTCCAGTATTGCAGTCTGGATGTTATAGGGTCATGGAGTTGTCGACACAGAGCGTCCTCGAACAGGCTTGCACTATGCTGTTCTTCTTTCACAATGATCAATTCCCTAGGTACTCCACAAGTCAAGTAAGAATCCGAAAGTAAGAATTTAGTTATCGTCAAACTGTGCAGGTAAACTAATTGATATGTTAGAGGTTAGGGTTTTGGAATTTTTTGTTTACTTTAGACTAAGAAATACTAAGCGTCTACGTTTCCGCAAAGCCCTTGGGAAACCAGTCGCTGCAATCAAAAAAGTGTGTTCAGCGAGTGACAAAACTGGAAATATGTTTAGACATAAAAAAATGGGACTGCGATGTGACATAAATTTGTTCTTCCTGCTTCTTTTAAGTAAAAATAATTACTACTAATAGTTTCATTCGAGATATAAAAAGCGTAAAGAATTGCGGTCCTATACATAAACCATTGAGTTATTATAATGTACGCTAGAGGTTTAACTGGCGCTAGTGTCTATGCGACTTCCGTGACGCAAATTGAAGCAGACAGACACCAGTCTACTTTTGAGGTGCTCCTGTGCATTCCTATGGGAAAACGCGCGTGCATTTTGTCTCTTCGCCGGAAAATAACACAGAACACTTTGGTTATTTGGGTCGTACCGAATAGCATGTACCTTGATAAACATTGCAGAAGAACAATTACTTTAGTTAGCTCACTTTTCTTCATTAGTGAACAATGTTTAACTTCGCTACATTTCAGTCCCAAACGTGTGTTCGGCAGCAGGTGTGCAAAAACAAGCGACGATTCAAAGCAAAATTACAATAAAAACGAATATAGAGTGCGTTCAAAGCTCGCCAGCATTCCGGTGACGCTTGTATATTGATAACATGCCAGTCCTGTCACTATATAAAAATGACCCGGTCGTACATGAGCGGACAAATACTTTCAAAACGTAGAGAATAAAGTCCGTGGGCTATGAAAGGTGTCTCTTCGTATCGTTTTCTCTGCCGGGCAGCTTTTATCGGGCACTTGTACTCAAAGATTTCGAGCGTGCGGGTGATATTTTGTACGTAGAACGAATATCATCTTCGCACAGAGCAGAAAGAATAAAACGGTACTTACTTATTTAAAATCGGAAGAGATTGCGTGGCCTTCAATTTATTTTGATCGTACATGCACTGCGAGTTACTGATCCAGTGTTACTGCGTAGTTGTGGCCGCCGCTCTTGATTTTCCAGATGTCCTTTGTTCGTTTGGCACGTATATCCCCTGTGCTGGAAATCGACGACGTCGCGTTCGCGCTAACAGTGTCCGACAGTGCGCATAAACACATGCACGTAGCGGTTTTAGCACCATCTTTAATGCGATGAATTCGAAAGAAAAACGCCGTAACTGACCAATTCTTTCGTCTGCCTGACTGAGAAATGTTCCAAGCTACCTAGTACGTACGAATTATTTGAGATATTTGTTCTTATGATCTAACGCAGAAGAAAATGCGGTCACTTTTCCCCGTACAATTGCATTACCGGAAGTCAATTTTCGACTGGTTGCTGTCTGCTTCAATTTGCGTCTGCACACTAGCGCCACTTGAACCTCTAGCGTAATTATAATAACTCTATGACATAAACAAAAATGGTTGTGTGGAACCAGGCAGCCAACAAAACAGTATACACAATAATAAAATGTAAACAAAAAAGCTCTAGTCAAAAGAAATCAGGACAAAAGAGAATGACTTTGATAAATTAAAATATTGATTATTGTAAAAACATGTGACACCATTCACGTACATATTTTTGACAGCTCGAATGAATATTACATTAAATAAAGACTCGAATAAAGCGTTAAATAATTAGGGCCTGTAGTGCCGTACTTCTTTTTTTAATATTACAAAATTATTAAATTCCCTGTGCGCGTCAAGTATTTTTATTTACTTCCATATTATAATTGTTTTTATAGTAATTGTTACTTAATGTCACGTACTGATATAATTTCTAGTTAATTTCACAGTTCAAAATCGTATTTTTTTGTTGCGTTTGTGTGTATGTTCATAGAGCTGGAAGTTATTTAACGCCAATGGGCGTCTGTTGCCTCAGCTGTAGTTGGGCAATTCAGCCCGTGCAGTACAGACGCTAGCCTGGAGTCTTTAACGTGCACCACGCAGTAGTGTTACACGACTGCACGCCGGTACTATGTTCACCCAGACCGAGAGGGGATATTTTTGGGTTTTAGACAGTTTATGTTCAGTGTTATCTTTCGCCAAAATGCCTCCGTCAACCTCAGCGGAGAGTGGCTCGCACAAGTGCTTTCTGGGAAATTCGACGCACCGGATTTCTCAGAGTGTATACCCTTTCGTAGCCAATGAAAATGAAATATTAGTTGACAACAATGACCAAGTAGGAATTACAATATAAAACCCGTGAACGACATAAGCTACGCCCCAAGTTTCTGAAGTTGTCAGCAAGTATAGCAAAAAATAAATCAACTCACTCACACCTGAACCTCGCCAGATTAAATTAATAAAAAAACCTTCAGCCTTTCCATTCTCGTGACGAAGGAAGACCAGCGGAGCTGTACTCGATACAATGTGTTCTTCGTCGTCGTCTGTTTTTCACGCTGTTTCCTACGATGAATTCCTACCAACGCGCCCAACTATTCATTCTTGTATTATAGCTGGAAAGGTTGCCGCCATCTACGAGCGACGGCGGAAACCATACTGGTTGTGTGCTTGCCGCGGTCGCTTATAGATGGCGGTAGCTGTGCAGGTAGGTTTGTGTCGACATACACGGACACGATCCTGGAAAACAGCGGAGTTGTTAAAACTCCGCTGTAAAAAATGAAGCAATTGATTTCCTCTTTATGCAAATCCCCGGTTTCTAAAGATATCTTTCACCTTGAGTTTAAAGCTAAGCTTATTATAAACAAAACGTTACTCCCTCACATGTTTTAGGTATTGCTGTCGTCAGAGAAGAGCTCTCATAATCTGGTGTCACACTGCTCATAAGTCGTACAAAATGCACTCTGCAAAGAGGAGTCACCGCTATATCCATGGCTCAAGTGCCGCGAGCCAAGTTTTTTTTTTAACACATTGCCGTGCGGCATTTAAAGCACGGATCTCGGGGTGACTCGCGGTCGAATCTGTTATGATTTATAAACAGTATGACCCCGTCTAAATCCTTTATTTTATAGAAATATAAAAAAAAATTATCAGGCTCATTCAGATGTGGTACATTCTACAGAAACAAACCGCCTTCACAAAAACAAAAGTTCGTTACAAAAAAAAGAAAAAAAAAGAATAAAGTAACATGTTTTGCACAAATCGCAAAGTCAGTCGAGTCGGGATTTTTCCTTTTCTTTTGTAAACTCTCGTTGCTGTTTGCCCAAAGAGTTCAAGAATAGACGGGAAACATTTGCGTCGGCTTCATTATCGCAAGTCAAACATAATCATCTCATTCATTTCGTAGCGGCCTTCTATTTATTCGTTCATTTGTAGCCGCTTTCCGTCTCGCCACGCGTGTAGCGTGTCCGATGCAAAGTAGCGCAAACATACACGAGTCTATCTGTTGATTCGCGAGCGCTTCAAATATGGAAGTGCACGATTTTTTTTTGGCACACGAGCATATTATAGAGGAAAAGAGATTGAACAAGGTGGGCGTGATTGAGCCTCGCATAGGCTCCAGTAGCCGATTTTCATAATGGCTTCCCTTTGAGGATCGATCCGCGTCGCGCACGCACTTAGTACAAGTTGACCTGGGAACACTAATCCTTTTGTCGCTTTTTTTTTTCAAACGTGATTGGACGGGTGAGTGAACATGCGTGCCACGGATTAAGAGGAGAGCAAGCTTAGAATCTTGCAAAGATCGCAACTGAGGACAAACTAAACATGCTTGCACTCCTAAGGTGTAAGTCAGCGAGTTTCGGGGCTACACCCTAAGGACGTTGCAAGAACGCTCTTAACATCATACGAAAGACAGTCTGCCAACACTGTCTGAGGCGTCTTTCCTGCTTGTATTATGGTCCTCTCCCATTCGTACGGTCTGCAGACCAGTTCCAAGCATACATACGTTTGAAGCAAGCATACTTCGAACATGCTTGAGGCTGTAAGCAAATATTTTCGTCACCATGTCCGCAGGGAACACAATGCCTTTTGTAAGATGCGTCATTAGTGTGATGGCGTATTAAGGCTTAGATGAACGCCCTAAAGCTGTTGCTGAGCGCACTAAAAGTAGGATGTATTATAGACGACAAGCAGCACAAGCAGTTCTATATGCACATAAACGGCGAATGCTGACGCAAGGAATCACACACGGAAGAGGAGTCTCGACCCTGTTGACCGCTCTACCGCCTTATGTACTCGATGATCCAAACCCATCCATCTGAAAGTGTTAGCCCCGCAATAGACCCCTTTCAAACGTTCATCGAGCAACATTGACAGCCGCCATTGCTCGGGCGCGGAGCGTGTGTTTGAACCAGAGTCCCCTACAAACGCCGACCCATCGCTGGTGTCGACCACAGATGCTCAGAGTATGTGAGCGAGAGATAGAGAACATGCGTTGGACCGGACGTTCAAACAGGGTCTATTAGCGAGGTTACAACTGTGCTTCGTTTTTACTCGTTACTATTTCACGCAGGGCATAATATATCTAAATTAAAGAAATGTAGCTCCAAATGAAAAGCGTCGTTATAGGCGAATATTATTCGACATAGTCGCTAAATCCACCTCCAATAAAGCAGTTTGAAGCGGGTGTCAGCGCGGCGAGCAGCCTGCAAAAGAGGTATTCGTCTAACTTCACACCGCTAAATGATGTTGCACCCTTAAGGGTGAAACATTCTGCTCTGTGTGAGCTTAATGCGGGGAAGGGAAGGAAAGCTTCCTATCAATCGAGCGACCAACAAAACTAACTTCTGACAGGCATGCCATGTGCTATACAGGGAAAACTTTTTACGTCTAAAATAATGTTATAATACACATTGACTGTCTCTTCGGCATTTTTCGAAGCAGCGGTCACACTGATTATAAATAATACGAAAGAGAGTCTGCAAAACCTGGCTTAATCATGTATGTTTCTCGTATGGCTATCTTGCCGCCCTGATAATAAAATAACTGTTTTTAATTGCGTGTTCGAAGCATACACGTGTATGAAGCAAACGCATTTCGAACTTCCGTGAGGAAGGTCCGCTGATAATTCTGTCCACACGTCTGCGTTTGAACACCTCGTCGTTTTTTATGATCTACGAGCAGTCTGACCGCGGCTAAAAGCGAAACTGAAGTGGTTCTGTATTTGAGGAAAAACACTTAACTCCTCTTCATTCGGCCTCCAGCATCGCGAAAATCGAGAGTATTTCTCACTTTGGTGCACGGAGACTGCAGAAAATCATTTTCAATGTCCCGTGGAGGTTCTTCCTTCCCGGAGCGTGACGTCATATAAGGGTTTTTCTTAATCCCGACTCTCGAAGGCGTTACGACTGGTGTCAGTGCGGGGCACCGTGGTGCGCGGCAACATACCTGGCAAGCTTGCAATAGACCTTTCCCCAAAGTCAATCTACCCACCCTGAGCATACCCAAACACGATGCTTTAATGGCGGCAGTATACACACTCATCTTCACACCAGAAAAAGTGATCGTCTTCGAAAGCATAGAGCAGAAAGGAAAAACGATATCACGTCACCTTCGACCATGAAATCGAAGATGCTTGATTTAGCCGATCATGATCTCGTATCATCGCCATTGGAGCGTCAATATTGAACCTTTTGGGTACTGCAACGAGGTGACTCTGTGTTTTGAAAAGGGTATATTGCACGTGCAACCCACACAAGATACACGCTCTTGGCGGTCGAAATATCTAGGTATGACGTAATGACTGGACGTAGGTCTTTCGTGGTTTCTCGCGTTTAGTTAAATCTTCCGAGAAAACGAACGTGCTATTCATATTCACGGGATAAAAAATAAAATGAAAGGTGTTTACAACTCCGTGCAATGCGAAATTAGAGTGCAGCTCCTGAGGAGGAGGACAGGAGTGTGCGGAGAGGAGGGTATGCCCCTGCCCCCACCCCCCCCCCCCCCCGCCCATACCCTCTCCTCCTGCCTCCTCCTCCTTCTCCCTCATCCTCCTCCCCCTCGCTCCCTCCCCCTCCCTCTTTCCTTCCTCGTGACGTGAAGGTCGTGAACTTTGCTGACCTTTGCGCTATTACCTTCACTGTGAAGGTCGTGACCTTCGTCGTGACCTTCGTGATGTCACTCGTTACCCTCGTGGCGTCACGTGCGACGTCTTTATGGGAAACTTCCCATAAAGCGCGATCCAAACCAACGCTTCTTTTTGCGCCTGTAGGTCGTGCGGCTGCGGATGTGACGCATTTCGTGGCGTTTTTGCTGTTTCGGGGCGCGCTTTCTGAGTCAGAACCGTGCGCTTTGGTTTGGACGGGCGAAACTTCGGGCGAGCGCGCACGCGCGCACGCAGGCACGAGCGCACAAGCAAAGTGCAACTGCGGCAGACTGGCAGTGTTGCCAGATGGTCCCAACAAAAAACAGCCAAACGGCTGAGAGGTATAGCCCAAATATAGCCAAAGCGGTAAAAAAGGTATAGCCCAAATAGCCAAATCTAAAAACAATGATTTTAAGCCTTTCATTGACAATTTTTCACACACATACAAAACACGTTACATTTTCTTTTTCAACCCTCAGATACGCCGCTTTTTGTGTACACTATGTCACTTGTTACTTTAAAAAAAAGCTTCGGATTGATGAAAGTTTGTACAATGACCCATCCTTCGTAGGACTTCAGAAGTGCAAAACACACCAACACAGCTGATTTGTGAAGCCCTGGAAAAACACTAATATAACAAAATACAGAAGCAGAGAACACTGGGAGTTTAATCCAGAACCCCCAATATCTAAGGTTCTTACCAATAACCCACCCGTCTATTTTTCTTTGTGTAGAACACGTGTGTCCCCCCGCTCCGGTCCGCGTTATTTTTGATTGTGTTGTCCTTTCTTGGGGTGGGCGATGCCTAAGAATTTTCACAATGGGCACCAAAGCTGCGTTTAGAGAGTTCAGTCTGGGTCAGGGAAGAAGACGCGCTACCGGGCCTGTGGGAATAGTGAAATAAGTTTGTTTTATTTGTTCCACTGCTCTGTGGGGAGGGCGCTTAAAGGGGCCATGCAACAATTTTTGTACTTTGCGCAAATACCGCTTAGAACGGATCCCTGACATTAATGACCTATGAAACACGCGTTCGGTTTTCACCCCACGCAATAGAAGTCCCAGAAAAAAATTAAGGAAAACGAGCAGCGTTCACCCCCTCAACTCGCAGCCAGAACAAGCGGCCACGTGATCTGGAGCCGATTATATGCCGCCAGTGTTGATCATAGCCACGCGCTGGGGTTGGCAAAGCACAGGGCACGCGCTGAGTTCAAGACATTGTTATGGCTCGCCTATTGTCGTCGTTGCAGCGATTGGATACGGGCCACTACCCGAATGCTTCTCGAGCTAGTAATTATCACGAGCCCAAATTGAGTGCGCATGCAATGCTCGGGTCCCATATATGAACAGCATCCAAATATCGTCATATGGGTGTACTGCGATCGCCACGTTACGTCATGAAATTTTGCAAAGGAGATTGAATGAAAATGATCGCTTTTGTACTTTAAATTACACCGCAACAAAGGAGTTTCTTGGCCAGCGGAGTTGCGTACGAGTATCCTTGACTCCCACTAGTGCCAGTAGGCTCCTGTATAGTGAAAAACATTCCAACTGAATATCGTTCCACAGCTCCTTTAAACTCTGCAAGCATTGCTTCTCTGCGCATTATGAAAACCCCGAAGTGTGAAGCCTTTCTCCTTGATCTCTTTCCTCTAGACTAGCCGAAAGAGAAACAATTTCTTTCGAAACTGATTAGAAGTTCGAAAATTAACTAGTCGAACCTCAAAGCTTGACGTCGAACCTGAGGTTCGACAAGAGTTCGCCGCATCCTTAGGAATAGCCCAAAAATAGCCACATAGCCAACCACAAAATTTTGACGCCAACTAGAAAAAAATGTAGCCCAATTTGGCTATATATAGCCCAATCTGGCAACACTGCAGACTGGCCGGCCAGACGGCGAGAGAAAGAGAGAGAGAGAGATCGCGTTGTCATGTTGGAAGAGAATAAAAGGGGGGGGGGGGGAGGAGAGGGCAGCCAGACGGCGAGAAACGCGGAGCCGGAACTAGCTTGCCCTCCACCGATTGGCCGGGACACAGGAGCGCCCTATACGTCACCGCGCGTTTTTGTGCGCGTTGAGAAAGAAGTTGAAATCAACCAACTTTCTTGTGCGCGCCCGGAAGGAGCGAAGAAGCGGCGCGACGTCACGAAAATACGTCACATCCGCAGCCGCACGACCTACAGGCGCAAAAAGAAGCGTTGGTTTGGATCGCGCTTAAGGCAGCGCGCAGTTACGCCAACGGCGATAGCGACGCCGCTCAAGCCGGAGACGGGCGCCTAAGAGCTGCGCCCTAATACCGCATAATGCACCACTTACGCGTGTCTTTTTTTTTTTTTTCTTTTTCAAGAGCCTCCTGAATTTTTTTAAAGGCGCTTTAAATGCATAACATTTATAGAGATTTGCTTTACGGGCACAGCAACGGGACCACTAATGGGCATATTGTGCGGGTTTTGAGATTTCTTTTTATTTTCTGGCAAGTGCCGGGACTAGATTTTAATCTAAAATCTGCGCTACAAATACATGGTAAAACAAATGCCGTCATCCTAGTAGAACCTATAAGGCAGGTGCAGCTTACACTCCTATTTGAATGTTCGTGCGAAAATCCGTTAGTTAGGGATGATGGATTACCTAAGTCTTTAAAGTTTTATTTTGAGCCAGGTCTCGCAGCAGTCTTGGGAGGGCTTATGGGAGCCACGCCAGCATATTAAGGTGGCTGGCGCGCCTAATGGTCCTGCCGCTCTGAATGCAATTAAATGACCCGACGGGTGGTACAGCTTTTAAATACAAGGAGGATGAATATCTTCGGCGCAACAGATCCTCCAGCCCTCTCCTGAAAAGAACACGGAATAGATTTTCTACCAGTGTTATTCTCTCCACGAAACAAAATTTTAAAGTGAATAGCAAATGGTGATGTTACGATCTGTAGTGAGAGTAGTTTGTGCTGCGGAGACATTCTTTGCTTCCAGCGCAACACGATACAGAAGCAACATATCGCTGCATACATTACAGAAACAGCAATACTTTTAGCAATGCGCTCGTAGGAGCCAAGCTTCAAGAAAACTTAAAAACAACTTTCACGACGTGACGCGGTATATTTGCCCATTCTCGAAAATTCTGACCTAGCCCCCCCCCCCCCCCCCCCCCACCTCCCCTCCCACCACCCCCCCCCCATCATATAAAACAAAATTGTTCTGTTTTCTTTTTGTTTCATCTAGAACACAAATTTAAAAAAAAGATGAAAGAAATTACTTTTAAATTTTATTTTTTTTCGGTGTTCTGTAAGACAAGGTCTCCAAGGTGCAAGATTTATCTTTATTTCTGCGGTGGCATCATCGCACCCTAACTCAGGCACATAAAGACTCCACACGCAAAAACATATTACACGTACCATAACAACACCAGCAACGAACACCTTCGAAAGCAATGGCACACACACTACCGCCCTTTTCGAGGCAGTAACAATATGTAGGAACCATAGAGTTCAAAAACGGAGAAAAACTGGGGGCGACGACGGGACGCTGATGCGTACAACGCTCAACGGAAAAACAATTGTTAGAAGGCCATAATTTTCCGAGGCTATTGCTACTACTACTAGAACGACCAAGGGAGAAAAAGAAAGAGATCGAAAACGGCCGCTCATATAGGCAAGCTAGACACACATTTCGACTCCCCCACCGCTCTCTTACGTTTCCCCATTGTCTCAAAGGAGGCGAATGGTAGTTCTCTTTTCGCCATCTGCTTTCTCCCCAAAACTTACCTTTCTTCCTCTAGGAAGCACGTGCTGTAGCTCCCATTCGGTGCCCTCTAGCCGCAGAATGTATCGCCTGTCGTATGTTTGTCTCTAATGTACGTACGTCTGACGCACTTTTATTACTATCGCTCTATATATCTCTTTCTTCTTCTCTCTCAAGCTCGTTTCTTCGTTCCGTCTATGTTTCGTGGTACCGGAAGCAAGCGTGAACTCAGAAAGAAAAGTACGAAGAGGACAACCTCCTTATCCTCTTTTGAAAGAAACCAGGAAAGATGGGAGAGCGAGTTGTAGGATGGAGTGAACAAAATAAAGAAAAAAGTGAAGGAGTAGAAAATCAATCAATCAATCAATTCTTTATTTCACATCAGAAAGAATAAAAATAAAATCAATTAATCGATATTAAGAAAAAAGTAAAGTGAAGGAGAGGAACGTGAAGAAATCAAGGGATAGTAAAGAAAGTTGCGGGGCTAGTTCGTGCGTTTCTAATAAAATAAAATAGTGAAAAGAATAATTAAAAAAATTAAAGACGTTTAATGCCTGTAACGCCGAATTAGAGCGCAGCTCTTGAAGAGGAGGAGGGGAGGGTACGGCAAGGAGGGTATGCCCCCGTCTCCTCTCCTCCCGCTCTCCTTCTCGTCCTCCCTTCTCCTCGGCTTCTCCTTCCCACCTCCTCCTCCCCTCCTCCTCCCGCCCCCTCCTCCATCCTCCTCCTCCCCCTCGTCCTCTCCCTCCCTCCCCCTTCATTGCGTCACTCGTGACCCTCGTGACGTCACTTGTTGCACTAGTGACCCTCGTAAGGCCTCTTGAAAGTCGTGACCTTCACGAGTCACCTTTGTGACGTCACGCGTCACGTCACGTGTAACGTCATTATGGGAAACGTCCTATGATGTAACGCGCGTGCCACGAGAGGCCCGCGCGTTGCATCATGGGATGTTTCCCATAAAGCAACGCGCGGGACCCTCGTGAGGTCACTCATGACCCCTGTGACGTCACACATGATGTCTTTATGGAAAACGTCCCATATTGCAACGCGCGGTTACGCCGACGGTGACGGCGACGCCGACGCCGACACCGCACAAGCCGGAAACGGACGCCGAAGAGCTGCGCTCTAAAAGGGGGAGCGGTGGCCGCAGCTTGGAGCGCGTGGAGCGCAAGCTCGCGCTACAGAACCAAATGTACAGTACCCAAGGATCTTGGCTTCAATCCCCACCCCTGCCCGTTTCAATCTGGATGATCATCGTACCGGCGTTCTGTCGTGTATAGCTACTGCGTGGTGCTGGTTAAAGACCCCAGGCTCGAGGTTGTACTGCACTGGCTACATTGCTCATCCCCAGCTCAGACATCAGACGCCCATCGAGGTTGACTAAATTACGAATGTGAAAACATGCACACAACATAATTACAAGTACAACCAAATAAAACAAGACTAACACCGGCCTTGTCTTGTTTGCATGTCCTTGTAATATGTACGCCATGCTATATGTATTGAGAGATAGACATAGCGAAAGTGATGAGGAGATGATAGGAATGTGGGTGATGAGAAAACTTCCGAGAATGAGAATGGAAGAAGCAAATAATTAATGGAAAAGGAAAATTATGAAGATACAGGTGTGTAAAAGTGTGTTGGAGGGAGAAAAAAGTGGGACGCTAGAGGGAGAAAGATAACACGCAGATTAATTTATAAAGTAGCGATGAGCGTGAAAACAAAAAATAACGATATCAGATATCATGAGCCGGTATCGAAAAGGGTATCTCCATGTTGCTACCCACTTCTTCAAGGCTGGATCATTATACAAAGTGTGGAATACCGTCTTGATCGGATAAATTAATTGTCTTTTTTTTTCAATTTTTTATTACGGATTATCCGAGATCAGAATGTACTGCCGGGAGAAATTTTCACTGGTTCGGATGAGACGCGTGAAAATGTTTTGGAGCCTGGTTCACGCATTTGTGTCTGCGAGTGATCAACTCTTTTGTAATCATTTGTCGCTTTTTTATGACTAGAGAAGCCACTGGCGTCATCGATCGAGTATCCTTGAAATGCCTCCAGACCTGCTCATATTTCATAATTTGCTCACGCGTGGTATTACGCGTGGTCCTCACATATTTCTTAAAAGGTCACGAGCAGAATTTGAAATAGGTAGTGCGTACATGCGATATCGCAAATGCTGCAGCACTTTCAATCTAGTTATACACATATCCGACGGGTCTTCTGGTCTGCAGTTGGTACATGGCGCCAACAAGCGAGTGTGC
The DNA here is from genome assembly GCF_016920785.2 of Ixodes scapularis. NCBI lineage: Eukaryota > Metazoa > Arthropoda > Arachnida > Ixodida > Ixodidae > Ixodes > Ixodes scapularis. Next base: position 15,610,019 of record NW_024609839.1, read on the forward strand.
TCTGTCAATGTCTGCGGTCACTAGCAGTTGCCAGGCGGTCAATACAACTCAACCGCACATTTGAAAACCAGCCTTTAGAAATGAATGAAATCGCAAAGCATAAAAAAACAAACGACAAATCTTTCCATTCATAGCTCGTAGCGACTCTTTACGTGTGACGTACGTCACATTTACGTCAACTAGTTGAAACAATATGCGCAAATGAAACGGTCGAGAATAATTTAAAGTGACTAAAAAAGTAAGGCTCGCCTCCTCCAAACTCGTTCACTTATTTCTTTCCTGCTGTTTTTGTTCGTGCCAGCTCAAATTTGATTATAGGTCCCGCTTTCCTCGCAAACTCTACTCGGCTTTCCTCGCCGATCTACTCCCTTACTTGGTGAGCCAAGAAACTCAAGGGTTTCTACAGGAGTAGGGAAAAAAATATCATAGCGAAGAAAACAACAAGAACAGCTTGGAGTACACGCGCCATCGAGGTTCTCTTTCTTATCGGACACTTCGCAGACGCTGTAGCAGAGTGCACGGCTCATGAGGCAGCAGCAACTGGCAGCTTCCTGCTCTTCGCCATCTTTCCCACGCTCGCCTCCCTCGTCCTCTTTGAAACGCATTTTCTTCTTTGCCTCCTCGAGGTCCTCGGGCTTGCTCGAATGCTTTCCTTGGCTTCGCCTTCTTGCTTCCGGCTCGCTCTTCCACTTCGGCTTCGGCTTCGTCCTTTTTCCTCGTCTTTAAGCCGGCTTCGCAGCTGCCCCAGCACCCCAACCCCAGCCGCCACTTGTCTCGTCGGTTCATACTCCCATGACATCTACAAAAATTTTCATCTTTTTAGTAAGTCTTTTTCTTTTTTCGTTTTTTTTAGAAAAGAAGAAAGGCTTACGCTCCGGATTAAAACACACTGCGATAAAAACGTAAATGAACGCGGGGTGGTGGAGGGAACATGCGCCTCGAGGAGAGTTTAGATTGACGCTTCGATAAGGTCTCGTCGCAGTAGGAGGAAAATGGCGAGGGTTTTTTGTGTAGAGAGGTTCTCGAGGAAACGGCGTAAATGCGTTTCATAAAGTCGATGTTGTTTAAGTAGCACTTCCGCGCTTTGCTCGACCGGGTGGTCTGACGTGACGGTTTGTGTGCGACCGTTTATCTACGCGATATTCCGCCAAAGTCACCATGCTTCGTGTCACTTTTAGTATAATCGCAGCCGACGCTACCAACTGAATGAGCCTATCTACCCGCTCATTCACACTGGGAGCGGATCCGCGTTCGCAAAGCGGTTGCGAACGCGGTTGTATAAAGATCCAGTACAATTGCATGCGCACTCGATGACATCGAGTGCGCGTGAAATTGCACCGGATCTCTATACAAAAGCGTTCGCCACCGCTTTGCGAACGCGGATCCGCTTCCAGTGTGAATGAGCGGTAAAGACGCCGAAATGTGCATCCTCAAACCACTCGTATAACTCTTCGGTATTTTTTTAATCACCGGCTTTACCTATCGCGCGAAGGCGAAACCGCTGGATAAGCATTCACAGTGCTTGGTCCGTGTAGCCGTGGATAGGAAATGCACAAAGACGACAAGCGCTTTGACGGTCCAGATATGTCGCTGCCCGACTGGTTCCATCAAATCGTAGCGTCGGCTGAGGTCGAACTTTAGGCGAGACATAGTAGGAATAAATGAGGACTCCGTGTCGATAGAATAAACCGTAATAAAATTTAATTCTCCGTCAACTGACACTTGCGTCGCTTTCTGCCGACCGGCGCAGAGTGCATCGTGAAGAGCGAACGACGAAGCCGATCTTTCGTCAAAACAAGCACCGCGGACTCTAAGCACTTTTTTCTTTATTGTTTTCTTAGGGCGTTTTTCGACGCGGGAGAATGTCAATTTTGAAAGACTCGTAGAATCTTGTGGGAAGCCGTCCTCTTTTATCGAAAGCAGAACCATCGCGGACACATGAATAGGAGACTGGCGCGGTGCCGGCTGGGACCGGGCTGAGGGTTCCTAACTGGATTTGGTGTTTCACGGCGCTGAAGCCGCGAGGAAAAAAGAAAAACATAAAACGGGTATTTCTTTCTTTATTATTCTATATTTTAAAGTTTTTTGCTCTTATCGAGGCCACTTGAGGTTTTAACGAGGCGTTTTTGGGTTTTATTTTTGTATTTTCTTTTTGAGTTTTCTCGAGTAGCCGTTGCCCTATTCAATTTACAGCTTCCGCGATCGTATTTTGCTGTCCTGTTAACAAAGTTGAAAGCACTACGACTGACGAAGAAAAATAGAAACTATCGGTTAATACAGTAAAAACGAAAATATCTTACTAAGGAACAGCAATTGGCGGGTCCTTAAAAACACTCTGGACAAAAATAAAATAAGCTCGAGAAGCAAAAATGTCCCAAATAAGAAAAAGAAAGAGAAAACTAAGCTAACAAATTTATACTATCAAGTAAAGTGATAACTCGAAGTGTGGAGGGCCGAGGCTGTGTGCCTTGCGCTCTAAACAAGTGCGGCAGATTTTCGACCACTTCCGAGTTGGAGTGTGTATGTTTCGGTTCTCATCGAAAGTTTCAGATAATTTTATACTCATTTCATCTTTTATTTATTTATCCTTTCTAAAGATTCCGGCGGTGAATGGCCTCATGTTAAGGGGATGTAGAAAAAAAGAAGAGTCTCTTTTGCACGCTCGAATGTCCCATGGACCTACGTGGATTTGCAATTTAAATCCGGTTTTTCTTCGCTGCTGCGGAGGCGTGAAGCGGTTCGGTTTAACGCCTCGCTTGTTTGACCCTATTTCGCGGAACAACACGTTCGCCTAGACGCTACTTTTTTTTTTATTATTCTTAGTACTAGTAGTGCCTACGTGCTGCAGGCTAAAGCGCTTTATAGCTTGTTTGGTTTCTTTTTTTCCCAGATATAGAGTTGGCGGTGCCAAGCCATTATGTTCCAACGAGCCTTCCTAATGACCCTACCAAGTTTTGACACCTTTAAGAGCACTGCAATCTGTTGAGACTGCCTTCCAATAGAACGCGCGTGAAAAGAGACCTCTCATTCTTAACAACAAACGCATTTGGGGCGTATGATAAATAAGGCACCTAAACGGGGCGTTATGTTTTAACTCCTGAGCGCACTTTCCGCGAAAACGTGTATGAACGTCGGAAAGCACGGATAGAAAGGCGTTGGAAATGAAGCCCGACCAATGATCGTAAAAAAAAAATCTTGCGTTGATAGAACACAATTGTGGTTATTGACAGTTGAAAGGGACACAAACTGGGTGTTTATGCTCGCCGAAGTTTTTATTTGAACGTGACCTATAAGAGCCCAACTATTTAGATCACAGTTTACGGATCGAAATTAGTTTTTCTTTTTCGCCCGAAAACACCCGGACGAGAATTGGCAGCTTTTATTCGCTCTCACTTTCTTTTTCATGGTAAAGTGGCGTTCAAACTATGTGTAAGAAATATATTCAAAGTCGTGGTTCATCTACGCACACAATGAAGATTAAAGATAGAAAAGAACATGAGCCCAATTTTTAAGGCTTTTAAATAACTGCAAATACTGTCGAGATCGGTTATAACAAAGTCGGTTATAACGAAGTAGCGGCTACACTAGAGCGAAGCGATCACGGTATCCCATTCACGTTTGCACTTCGTTATAACCGAAGTCGGTTATAACAAAATAGCGGATATAGCGAACTGATTTCCGATTCCCGTTGACTTCGCTATAACCGATTTAAACGTTGATAAAAAAAAATGTTTCACAGACCGCAGGAAGCACAAGTACTACGTCATTTTCAAGGTGCGACGTACCGCGAGCTGGATGACGTGACGACGGCGCACGACGGGCCAACATTGCGACGGACGTGAAACCGCTGATGGGTCAAGTTTAGCATCCTACCGTTTCGCCTGAGTGTAATCAATTTCATATATGGTTCTACGCGCTTTTATATATTCAAGCTACGTTCAGCGATTTTTACACCGGAGCTGTTAAAGACTATATAGTTTCCCTAGTATCGTGTGCGCGGGCAAACAAATGTCGACACAAAACTCTGGACAGCTAACGCCATCTATGACCGAGGGCGGCAAACAGACAACGTCTTGCTGATTGTCTGCTTGCCACCGTCACCCATAGATGGCGGCAACCTTTCCAGCCTTTCCACTCTGGTTTTCACCAGAGTAGAGAGGCTGAATTTCTCTTGGCGTCATCCTAGAAGTCGTCCTCGAGGTCGTCTTAGAAGTTGTCCTTGAGGTCATCCTAGGCGTAGTCCTGGAGGCTTTCCTAGAAGTCGTCCCTGAGGTCGTCCTAGACGTCGTCCTTTAGGCATCGTCCTAGACGTCGTGAATATAACAGCTTCGCTGGTCTTCCTTCTGCACCAGAGTGGAAAGGATGAAAGTGTTCAGTAAGCTATTTGAATTTCATGTGCATAGTACTTGGTCCACCGCCGTTCAGTAACATTTAGGTAAATACTTTTTTTTTAAAGCAGGCAAGTATTGTGAAGGGATGTTTGCTTTTTACACTAATACTTGGAAGCATACAATTTCTTTTTTATTTTCTAAGTTCGAGGGTTTGTGCAATTTAAAACCGACTGAAGGTAAAAATTGTTTTATAGTTTTTGAACTTTTGTTTCCGGTTGTTATTTAGTATAGCTTTATCAAAACATTTTTCTTTTATATTGGAGATTACAGGCTATACCGTGGTCATGTAGGAAAGACAATATAAACTACCATATTGCCTTGAGATATTATTTACAAGATTATACAATTAGTGTGTCAATGCCTAGTATTTGTTACAGGTTTCTTCAACCGTAAAAAGCCTGTTATAGATATAGATTTTTCTCTCCGTGATAGCTATTAAAACAATATGTAAGCTTGGAATTTTAATTTAAATGCTGTAGCTTGTTTTTTTCTTCGAAACACACTGCACATGAAAAGACCAAAAAATAAAGTAAAAAAATTAACCTGTAAAACAAACAGACAGAGCTAGCTTTCTGTGCAGTGTCTTTCGGGAAGCTCGACACTAATAGATGTGCATGATAATAATACTATTCATTATCATCATCGCAATCGTCGTATTCCTATTTTTTCTTTTGCATCTGCCGTGACTCACCCAAAATGTCTGAATAAACAAACCACCCTACTCAAAAAGACATATAACTCATATGATTCATGTGATATGATACCTCACGACAGAACCATACTACAGCATACATGTATTTTTCTCAATTAAGATGATACAGGTCAAATTGATCTGTGGCCATGACTGTCGACCATAGGTTTCGTGTACGCTAGCACATGACTGATATTGTTTTTCTTCACTCGTCTTTAATCAGCTTTCAATTGGCGATATTTCATTTAGATCGATGTGACACAGAGTACCGCGTTCTATGCGTATAATACGTGTGTAACTTATGACAGATTGTTTCGAATCACTCCAAAGTGTAAAGTCCGCTCACAAAACTGGCCAATTTTCATATATTCTTTCTACTTTTTTTTCAACTGACGTTTGAGATATGGTTGGGGTGAGTGCATTTATAGTTCTTTTCAGTATGAATGTTTTAAATCGTGAACAAAACCTAATTGTAACATATGCTATCTCACAATAACCAACGGGGTGTATTATTGCTAATACCAAGAACACGCGCAAAAAAAAAAAAATAATTAAAAAGACGCAGGCAGTGACGATGAATTCAAACAGATGTCCTCATAACCAGGAATCGTACCAACGTATCTCTCCCGCTCTCTCATGGATGTGAAAGTCGGAGTCGTAAAGAATCACCGCAGAACGCACGAAACTCATCATATATTTTTTGTCGTCCAGCGCAGAGCCGCTCGGATTCGGTGTTTGTCGTTGGTCTTGCCAAAGAAACAAAAAAAAGAAAAACAATTTCGGCTAGATACTCCGCTGCGAGAGCCCGATTTGGAAATCGAGAACTCGCATCGGGCACGTACGAACTCGACATTCCAAGCGACGGCCATAACCGTTTTGAGCATAGTCCTCCCAATACTTTTGGGGGCTTTACGAAATCCGGAGTTATTTTTTTATCAATAATATTCTTCGCCGTTTATTATTTATGTGTACTCTCCCAACACGTGCTCCATCGTTAGTGTATTTGCTGTATATATCTTCCCAGTTTTTCACGTTAGGCAAAAAATGAGGAAACAGACGTGCAGGCGGAAGCCTCTAGAATTATTATAATGTACGCTAGAGGTTCCACTGGTGCTAGTGTCTATGCGACTTATGGAAGGCGAATTGGAGCAGACAGCAACCAGTCTACTTTTACGGTGCTCCTGTGCATTTCTATGATTGTACCGGATAGTGTGTACCTTTATTGATATTGTAAAAGTGTAATTGCCTTAGTTATGTCATTTTTTAAATTATTGAACGATGTTAAAATTCGCTGTATTTCAGGCCCAAACCTCTGTTCTATGGCAGGTATGTAAAAAGGAGCGACGATTCTAAGCAAAATAACGATAGAAAGGAATGGAGAGAGTGTTCAAGGATCGGCTAGCATTCTGGTGGCGCATATATATTGCTAATATGCCGGTGCTGTCAATATATGAAAATGAATCTTGCGTGCATCTTTATGATCGGTTAAAAAAAACATTCGAACGTTCTCTGGCTTCTCCCTATGTGTAAAGATTTGGAGCGCATGACTGGCACCCCGAACGAGCTTGTTCGCACATATTCACGAGCATAAGCAGTACCTATTTATTTCACACCGAAATAATTACGTGGATTTCAATTTAGTTTGATTGTCTGCATGCATGAGCAGTTACTTATCCAGTGTTACTGCGTAGTTCTTGCGGTCTTTCTTGGTTTTCCAGATGTCTTTAGTTCGTTTGGTACGTTTATCTCCCATGCCAGAAAGCGCCGACGCCGTGTTCGCGCTAGCAGTGTCCGACAGTGCACATAAACACATGCACGAGGCGGTTTTAGCACGGTTTTATAATACCACGATTTTCAAATAAAAACGCCGTAACTGACCAATTATTTCGGCTGCGTGACTGAAAAATTGTTCCAAGTTGCCTAGTACGTATAACGTATTCGTGATATTTCCTGTTGCAATCGAGCGCAGAGAAAAAATGCAGTCGCTTTTTCTCTTAGGAATGCATTACCGGAAGTCAATTTCCGACTGGTTGCTGTCTGCTTCAATTTGAAGCAGCACACTAGCGCTAGTTGAACCTCTAGCGTACATTATAACTCTATGGGCGGTGGCAGTCGTTGCGAAGCTATTAAAAAAAAATAAAAGGAAACGTATACTTATTATTATAGTAAAACTTAAGAAACGCGTGGAGAGTTAGGAAAATCCTAAACACGCTCTGCAATCAATTAGGTTGCGACGTGAGCCGTTAAAAACCCAGAGTAGCGAATCATAAGGCAAAATAGAATGAACATAATTAACTGCGTTTCTTGCCAGTGAACTAAGTGCACTTTGCACCCTAACTTTTGTGTTATGACATCAAAGTCACGTTTACGTAAAGGGAAATTTGATGACTTATTGTTGTTTGTGTCATCATTTAGATGAGTGGTTGGTGTCCGAAATTCATCGGGAACAGTCAGGAAAAGCAAGCAACTCACGCATCTCGCTCATTTGACAGCGATAAAAATACGCTAGGAACGTGACACGCCCCTCGCTTCTTAAACCCTCCGAGACCATAGTTGCCAGCGGCCTGATATACTTACGCCATCATTTTTAAACGTTTAAGCGAAAGGTTTCCGCGTTGTCAGAAGGAGACAGTTAAAAATCGATATTTCTCGGCTAACGAGCCTGTAAAAATAAAGAAAGAGAATTTTTTGACTGCGTTTGTTTTTCTTTCTTTCTTCCTTTTAGCTTTCTCGATTCGAAACTAACGGAGACGAATTGCTTAGGACCTGAAAAAGACATAGATTAAAGACGACGCCGCGAGTCTCGATTTTCGGGCGTCGTTAATTATAATTTGCTCGACGCTGCCACATTTGCGAGATATTCTACATGTCGACTACTATATATCTGGAGCACACTCGAAAGCAAAGATTTTAGTCGGTAAGTTTTTAAGAACTTTATTAAAATCGCTTTTTTTGTTTTCTACACACGTGCAAATTATTCAGCATTCAACTGCTTTCCTTATCATATAACAGGTGTTCCGGAGCACCATTTGACTGTAAAAAAAAAAGAAAAAAAAGCCGCATAAACGAGCTAATAGGCGGAGCGCGTTGCAAATTTTCACTAAGGTGTGTTTACGGGGTGCATTTATCGTACTCAATTTTGGTTAGTAAAAATTTATGAATAAAAACGCGGAAAAAAAAAGAAAGAATATGTTATTTTTTATGCGCTGGAGGAAAGCATATGCAAAGCGTCTGGCTAATGCTGCTATTCATATTAGGCAGCGCACACGCTTGAATCTGCTCAATATGTGTCACGGTGTTTACCGCTAAGAATATTTCGAGTTTTTATGTCACGTGGGGTTATATATGAGAAGCAGCGTCCACTCGATGCTTTGCTTGTATTTGCCTCCCGAGCACAAAAAATGGCAGGCCAATCTTTCCTCGCATTTTCTCCCAAGAAAACATACCTATAAAGTTTGAGTACGATAACCGACCTTTTAAATACACATTTGTATAGAGGTTAAACGTACTGTGTTAATTTTTTTTTTAAGTTTTACGTAAAAAAGACTAATTATTTGTTTTTTTCCAAAAAATGCCGCTCTGGAGGGCCCCCTACAATCTCGCCGTCTTTATTTGAACCGCTTTTAAATGTGCATTAGTACTTAACGCAACGCAAAACCCGGTAACCTAATATATATATATATATATATATATATATATATATATATATATATATATAGTTTAAGGTATATATACACCTTAAAAAGGAGAGTTTTTTGAGTTACACAACTTTGGACGTAATCAGTTTATTTTAAAATAACCAATGACGGAAGCGAAACGTTCGACCAAAGGATTCACTTCTGTGATCCGCTTCAATGTCCAACCGCAGCAAACGTTAAAGTAAATCAATCAAGCAGCAAACAAAGTGCATCGTCATTTCTCAGTGGATGCGGCGTGATCATGCGTTTTGTCCTTCGCGTGATTAACCTTGTCGGTGATTACAAACACACAAAAGAAAAGGGCGCTCTGACGATACACTTTTGAACGCTGACTGATTGGCTTTATCGGATTTTAACATTTGCTGCGATTGCACTTCGTGTGAAACGAAGCAGGGTAGCTTAGCAGGAGTTTCAAAACTTGATTCGAACCTATCGAGTCGTATTTCAAATCCTTTTCTACGTTCTATAATCTACCCTATGCACACTCGCAACTTAACAAACGCGAGACGGGACTTATTTGTTTCGCCCGAATTCTTACTTCGTAATTTATCATTCGCCATTCTTTTTAAATAATGTCACAATAGCATTACTTTGAGAGCGATATAGATATGTGGGGTGCCCCAAGCAAGCGTTCCGCTGTCAAGAAACGTCGGAAAAATCGGCGGCGGCACGTAGCAAGCTTAAGGGAGCTGTGCAACAATTTTAACGTTGAAAGAATTGGCATCTCCCACTTTTGACATTGTTTATCTTGTCACAAAGAACAGAAAACACACCTCGTCCCTTCGAAATGTTGCGAATCTGCCGCGTAATTGCGAGGCACAAATTAGAATATTTCCCGACCTGCAGCCGCGAGTGGCGGCCATGAGAACCACGCGGCATAACGTCAATGGGGGTCTTGTAGAAAGATAGCAAGTTGTGCGAATACCTGCTCGATAAAAGGTAACTTCTCTATAAATCTTGTCATTTCAACATAAATGCAAATGCGTCGAAAACCCGGTATCATCGGCAAAACTTTTGTTATTCGGAGTTATAACGGTGCCATGTATTCTAGGTCCGTAAGAACGTCAGCTCTATCTGCTACCGCAAACAGCCGCCAGGAGCCGGAGGGGGACGGGTATGGCCGGACCCGGATGTCACGCGGTCGCGAGCGGATGAGTTCTCGTTGCTCACTGATGGCTCTAGAGAGAGAGCTTCCCCGGAACCCCACGCAAACCCCATTGACGTCACAGTGCACGTGACTCGGAAGTTGGTGAAGCAGTTGAGAGGTGCCGAAAACCTCAATCTTTGTCCATTTTTAAAACAAAAACAAGGACATGCAATTAAAAGCGGTTTTTTGTTCTTTACACCAGAAAGGTCGAGACACGAACCCCCAAATTATTTGAGCAAAGCACTGAAACTGTTGCACAGCTCCTTTAAAGATTAGCCGAATGTGCACTGAGCAATTAAGTTTTACCATGTGAGACTACAAGGCGCCATTCTTTTCTTGTAAAAAAAAGGAGGGCAACAAACTTGCCAATGTCAAGGTTGAGGGCGTTCGCAGACGACCGAGTTAGAGGCGCTATTTGCTTGTGGCGCCACCTCCCGATAAGCGCAGCAAAGCGAGGACGCGCTGCATCGTCTGCTCGCTGCGTCTATCGGGAGATGGCGCCACACGTGAGTATCATCGCTAATACGGTCGTCTGGAAACACGTTCAACCTCAATTTTGGCAAATTTTTTCCTTTAGTTTTTTTAGAAAAAAATAAAATAAAATAAGCTTACATATTATTTGTTTCTTTAATTTTAATGTGCAAACACTTCTTTCATGTTTGGACCGGGTGCAATTAACCAATAAAAGTTTCTAAATAATAATATATTCGCTTCAGAGACACTGCATATATATATTCGATTGGGCCATTCATCTAAATTGGGCTCGACACAAATAAGTGTCTTCGCCATAGCGTTTCTATACTCTATATAAAGCATTGGAGTGTTTTCTTACGTCCCCTTTCTTTTATGATTGACAACTCCTGAAATATAGCTGTTCGCCTTTCACAAATATTATGGGCAAATAGTAGCCTACGAATATATAACTAAAAAGAAAAAGAAATGAACACACACTGTCATAAGCTTGTAAAAGAACAGCAAAAGTCCGAACCTATTGAACAAAGGACTGCAAGCTTCGTTTATCGTTAAATATCCACGCGTTTCATTTCCGAAATCTTTGTGGCACAAAAAAAAAGAAATGAAGGCTAAGCTAAAAAATAATTTGATCAATAAGTTTTCAATAATAATTAACCTTAGAGCGAAACTCGCAAATTCGGCTCATAACTACATTGCAACGCCTTTCACACTCTTATTCTTTTTCTGTAAATCAACCTCGCTCACCCTGTCGTATCGTCTTTACCTTTGGAATGTTAGACAAACTAAAATAACGTAGCTTAATATAAATTGTTTTGATGCTCACTGCCCCTGAACAGGGTAGTGAGCACCAAAACACAAATAACATTTAGAAGGACGAATGAAACAAAACTACAGGGCTGCACACCGTGTTCGAGTTAGTTACATTCAGTAATTGAGCCAATTTGTTTCCCATTAGAGAAACATTCATAGGTCTCTTACTGCGGTGCGTAGCCGAACGTCTTCCAACATTACTTTTTTATATATATATCGTTATCCATTCGGTCTCATTCGTGCGTTTTTCCGGGTGCTTCGAAAGAAGCAAACATAAAGTCAGCAGATACCCGGGTTGCCCTATTTGGGACAAAGTGGGACAGCCCGTTCACTCCCAACGGTATACAGCGCTCGAAACCTAGCCGAACTATTTTTATAATGACTTCATTATCAAAGCCAGTATTGTGTTTTTGTTTTTTTTTGCGGTGTGTTTTTATGATTTTTCCAGTATCGTTTTAATCTACATAGCTTATAATTGCGCCAGTGTTTTGTTCAGCCGAGTAGTTCAGATATGAAGGATGCGGTGAACACAAGACAGAAGTAAAAAAATATCTGTGACCTTCCTAGTGAAAGACACAATTTGCATGAATATGTCCAATAAGCATGTAAGATCTACTAACATCTTATGAAACCATATATCATCTCATAAGATCAGATGACAATACTTAAGGTTATATATCATCATATAAGATATTTAAATATTATATAGGGCCATATAAGATAACATAAGCTCAAAGAAGATAGTACAATATTAGAGAAAATAAAAAAAATAACAAGATTATACAGGATCAATAAATATCGCATAAAATCATATGGCACACGAATTATATACCCGACAAATTTAGCGCAAACATGAGATGAACGATTTTCTTTTGCATTTTACTCGGACAATTGATTGACTGGTCCCTAACTCTGTCGTCTTGGGTACTTCACAGCGCATAAACGTCTCACAAAAGCCGGCGCTCACTCAATCAAAGACACAAAAACATACAAACAGCGCTGTGTGTATGTTCTTGTGTCTGTAATTGGGTGAGTGCCTGCTTTTGTGAGATGTTTACGCGCTGTTAAGTACTAAAGTGTGGAAAACCAACTAGCCCAAGCTGCGGTGTTCACTAACTTTGCCGCTTATAGTACCGCCCTGAATGAGGACGTTTCGCAGCACCATGCGTTTTTGTGGCGACGGTTAACTTTTAAGAGAAAAATTGGAAACAGACGGGCGAGCTCTTGTTCGCACTAAGTGTCACGCTGTGTACGTACATGAAACACGCACGGGAAGCCGCCCGAAACCCTGCCAACGAAAACTATCGAAAAAAAAAAATAAATATGAGAGGTAGTTGTGGGAACTCCAAAAGGCCCGGAGGGGTCAGCGTGGTGACCTGTTTTTTTCGGGGTTGTCCCACGGCAGTCGCGGCGGTCTTCCGTAATCAAGCAAATGAGCGGCGTTCGCTGCGCGTACGTGACTCTGGCGGCTAATGGGAAACGGAGTTCGGAGCGGCGGCGTCCGCGGCAGTGACTGAAACATCCCAGGACCACCCTTGCCTTCCTACCCGAACGCTCCGATTCATAATCAAAGTCATACCGCCCTAGCAGAGGGGGGGGCGCTGCTGCGTTTGTATTTACCGCATTTGACGCTGCGAGAACATCCGAGTCAGTCCAGTTTCGTTTGTGAGTGTCACACGACCTTAGGGAGTGACGCATCGTCTTGCGGCTGTGTCTAGTCACGTGGTATTTTCAGAGCGCTGGATTGGTTGGGGATGTCTCGTGGCGTCCGCTGTGTTCCATCGTAGGATGAAACGGAGTGCAGTGTCACTCACTCCGGCGATGCGTCTTCTTTCTTTTCCCGCGGACTTCCTTCCGACATTCCCCAAACACAGGGGAGAGAGCCTTCTGGTTGGGGTTTTGTTTGTCGTGCACGGTTCTGTATGATGTGCTTGACGGTGCGAGTGCTACAGACGTCCCAGTATTAGCTAAGCGTTACGCTCTCGAGTTAGTTTCTTTGATTGGGTGCTTTAAGGGAAACTGATGCCGGGTGTCGGCTGAGAATTCGTACGTTAAAATTTATGCAAGATCGTGAAACTCTGCATGGTATGATGAGAGTTTAGTGATGGGAGTGTTTTGGTGAGCTTGGCGATGTTGTCACTTCTAGGTTGTGAATCAGTCGCTTTTGTTTATTGTTTTCAATATTTTTAGTGAACTTCCTCATGTTTTTATAATAATAAAAAACATTTTCTTTCACCTAGCATCTTTAGTTTTACTTTTTTTTTTTATGCAGCAACACTGTATCGGGTTATTTTCACCTGAAAGGTTGCTAAGACAAGAAACAAAACAAGCACTGGTGACTCCTGAAAGGACAGGCATTGTTAGGACGTTATCCTCAGCGTAGAGTATTAACCCGTGTTAGCTAAGTTACCTTCGAAAAAAAAAAAGAACAGCGTTTATTTTTTTTAAATAGAAATGTAGTTTGACTACAAACCACAAGTAAATACTTCGTGACTAAAGCTCCGCTACTAGGTCCTAAGAGGTAAAACCGTCTCCCACACTTTAGGTTCAGTTCCGGGTCCGCGAAGCCATCGTGGACTTCCAAATTTTCAATACTTTTTCCCAGAATCGAAGAAGCCGGCTAATAATAATCTTTGTGCCTGCATTAAAAGCTTGCGACTACTCCCGATTCACAAGTGCAGGCAGTTTAAAACATCGACTTAACTTGTCACCTCTTTATACAAGAAGGCATCTCTCGCGCTAATCATTTATTCATTAACTTTTTACAGACCCTCGCCTTTTAGGGACTTTATTCTACCGCCGGCTCACCATATATCATCCCGCTTAGATCACCCTTTCAAAATTAACCCCGTATTTGTATAAACCAACATGTTTCTTCGCTACCTCGGGCGGAAACAGCCTCACCAGAGAAATTGCCTCCATCAGTGACCATCAATCCTTTGTCTCCGCTCTAAACATGTTAAACCTTGAATAACCTCGTATTCCTACAATATTTGTTGTTGTCAGTGTCTCGTTTCTGATGAACATGTTTTTATTGTGCGCCGCCATCTCTTTTATACCTTATCTTTGAAGCCAAAATTGCGCCAAATGCGTTGTACCTTCAATCTGTTCATTGTACCTTTATTTTTAACTTCGTCTCTTTTTGTTGCCACTTGGTTCAGTTCTACCAATCTTTCTATTGCGTCCTTCTTATGTAATGCTCGAAGGGACTTTAGCGTTAAAATTAATAAATAAAAATAAATAAACGATGTGAGCAGAGTTCGATTAGTACTATCAAAGGCATGTAACGGAAGTTCACGCTAGTGCCACGCGAGATGCCAGGATCTAATACCGAATTTACACCACAGCGTAAAGGTGGCACAGGCACCTGTAATAAAGAGAGTTGTAAACCGTAATCACACGGAACATAAAGGTCCCTTTCGCTAAGGAGGCTCCTGTGTTAAACGGAGCTCGCCAACCTCCCTTTACAGCTACAGGGAGTAGCCTCGGACCCACGAACAAAACTAAAATCACAGATATATTATATCTTGTTTAGTGCATTATAACATATTGAACATATATATAAGTAGCAAATTATGAAATGATTGCGAACACAAATGTGTTGGAATGATCTATTAATGAGTAACGCATACTCTAGCTAGCAGGTAGCAGCGGCGACACTTAAGAAACAATGTCTGCTACGAACCCGAACGCGATGGACCACTGCGAGCTCTTTTTCGAGGTTGTAGACGAGTCGCCCGACTCTCCCGCCCAGAACTTTTCTCCTCGTCGTCGCCCATCCCTTGTGATGGCGTGACTGGCGTAACCGTGACGCTCCAACGCGGTTCGTTTCTGGCGGGCACTATTTATCCACTTCAGTGGGAACTTTTTGGAAAAATGTAGCTGCTAAACAGAAAAAGGTCAACCCCCTCGCGATGGAAACTAGTAAACGCAAATGATTTAGGGCCAGTGTTGCCACAAGGGTCGAACGTTTTAAGGCAAGACTGATGTAGGCGCGCCCTTAGATTTAGTGAACAAAAAATTAAGTGCTGCAAAAGCGAACACAAGTAATATTTTGGTTGTGAATGTGATATTTCACTCACAATAATCAAAAACTGTGCGTCAAACCGATTTCGAGAAATAATTGTTTATCAGCAGGAATATCAATCGACATCAACTTAAAGTGCTCCGTTTATTTATCGTGTGATTTAGAACGCCGCTTAATACAGGTCCCTTCAGCTAAGGGACCAAAGCTAAAGGTACATTTACGCCGTCGTGTGAATTGGATATAATTCCTCACTGGGAGATTGCTTTCCACTGCACCGTACACCCACATTTTAAGTACCGCCTGCAAAACGACGATGTGATGAGGCAGCATCCCATACGCACGTGCTGTAGATTACAAAGTCTGGCGCAAAAAGCATACTGACGCGAAGAGGCTCACGTGACAAATCGATAACGAAACTACGAAGTGATTTCAGCATATCTTGGGATGTTTATTTTAAAAGTGGAGCAATTTAGCCGAGACAATTTGCGCAGTTAATAATGTTCATCCCGTGCGCTAACCTAGGTGCTGACAGTTTTTGCTATTTTGTGGTTTGTCAGGCAAACATTAGGAATTAACATTTTCTCAAAGAGGTGACACCATGCTGTGAAAGCGCGAACTACGGTTGGTGTGGAGAAAAGGAGCTGCACTACCTCTCCCGAATTCTACGAGACTCATCTGTCCCCGTTTATTTGAAATTGCGGAATCGCGTACACTTCTGTACGCCATTCGTAGTTCGAGTTTTCGCCGCTACGTGAAAGACGCGTGCGCATGCGCAGACAACTTGTTTAAAATGGTTCATTACGTTGATTTACTTTGACGTTTTTGACGCTGTGTGATTCCTCCTATTTTCTCGTAGCATTGGCTGTGTCTGGACTTGAGCTCAAGCAAACTATATTGTGATATAAGTCATTGCTCTCAAAAAACCAATGGAGTTCGATATCATTAATGGGGGCACCACACGTGACATTTCCCGTGTGTCCCCACGTCCCTGGCAGATGTCATGTTTGATATGCGGGGCGTGGTTTATTCCGAGACAGTAGTCGAAGCATGGGAGGTTTAATAAATGACGCCCATAACGTGACCTGTTCTCTGTATTCCCATTTTGGGGCGGCTCTACATGTCTAATTCAAGAGCTTCCTGATTTTTTTTTTTTTTACCGTTCAGTAATTTTTGGTAGTGTTTTTTTGCGTTAATATCGGTCCGCACCGACGTTTGGCGGCATTTTATGCGTATTTGAATTACAAAAAGGAAATCGTCGCTAATCTAAGCAATACTTTTGAAGGTTTTATGTATGACTAATTTATGACTGCTGTCTTATGTATGATCAATTTATTAACTGATATTAATGATTAAGAGCTGTCGAATCACACATCGCCATTTGCTATTTTATTAATATTGAGCGGCGGTATAATCTTATGTTCATTTAAATTACAACTCCTCGTTGTTTTTTTTTTTTTTTTTTTTTTCAAATGAATATTCGTTATGTTTCGGATTAATAATGACTTATGTACCATACATTTTTCCGTGAAACTTAACAAAAAGGTTTACTATTCAAATTACCACAAAAATGTATACGTTATATTTAAAGGCTTTCTGGTGGTACTAAGCTGCGTTACTTCCTGTAACTTCACCACTTTTAATATAAAACATCAGTACTTTATGCAAAGAGAAAACCACATAAAAGCGACGTTTTTTCCGGTGTTTACTTGTCGGTTGGTTCAGGGTTATGACCCAGTCATAATCGAGCCAAAAAGTAAATTGTGACTTTAATTTTCGACCAGAATGCTTAAATGTCTGGCACTTCGTTTTAACACGGCACCTGTGGAAACATGTTACGTGACTATATGTATGTTGATATTTTTGATGTAACCAAGAAAAAGCTCATAGGGTGATGCGAAAGCAACTAGGGATTCTTTTTAATATACAATGCAAAGTGTTCGCATTATTTGGTATCTAGTTTACTTTTGTTGGAGACTTAAGGTTTACTATTGACGAAGAAACAAAATCTAGAGTTAGAGCAAGTATAGCAGATTCGAAGAAAAGAAAAAGAAGAAAGTAATGAAGAAGCATTAAACTAAAATTTTTGGCGAAAGCCGTAATGATGTTGCAATATAAGTTATTGCGAACTTAGACGGCAGCTCTTCAAACACTCGACGCCCTACCGGTTGGTTGGCATAACTCCTACGCAAACACTCGGCACATTGCATTGGTGAGATTGTGATCATTTGCAGGCTACATAGAAGTGATTGCTTTTTGCTCTGTATAAATCTTTCAGACACATAAACAAGAAATCGTATTGTGGCTTGGGCCCAGCTAAGACCTGGGAACCTGTACCTACTAAAATCTGATAAAGGTTGTATTGATGTATGCAATTATCAACTTTATTACAGAACTTTAATTCTCACAGAAATATTGGTCAAATTCGTCAGACAGTGACTCGCACGTTAAAATCGCCATACTCACGAATTTACAAAACATTTTACTAAACGTTTCCGATCGAGCGAAATGCTAGTGAACTTTAGTTTACAGTAACCTATGAAGAAATTGGAACAATCAGAGCTGTAAATATTTTTGATACAGTCGCCCATATCGCAAACGTCAACTTGTTCATAAGAAAAGAACTCCAAACGCCTAACAATATATTCTTAAAGTCTGGAGCACACGTGTGAAAAAGAAAAGCATTCTCGAAAAAATCGCAACTCAAAAGTAGTTCTGCATCATTGTTTTTTCGCTTTTTTTAAGATGAACCGTTTGTCACTTTTTGGTGTACATCACCCGAAAATCTGGTTTTAACGCGACAACATTTGCAAGGTATGTACAGCGGCTTTGAGCTAGAATCCGCAAATGGAGGTGAGGCAGTACAGACGACGCGGTCCAGCAGGCAACGTGTGGACGGTCAGAACACGCTTAAATCCGTCTACTCACGCCCCGCGCGCAATACCTCCCCACTACCGACGCACGCAGTTAGCCGTGTGGCAGAGTGGCTTGTATTGCCTGGACGCCGTTTACGCATCCCACTTTATATCGTTAACCATTCTACGTCCAGAAAAAAAAGGCCACAATAAAAAAAAATATTGTTTGTATATCGCGAAAGAATGCTTTTGTGCTTCGATGTTTGTGAAAATTTAGTGGTTTGTTTTTTTCTCATTTATGTTTGAACTTTAACACCAGCAAAATTTGGAAAGTTTGCGAGCAGTGTTTGTTGTTTGTTGCCCTAAAGTCACTGACACCTTACAAAAAGCAGGGTGTGTCGGGTGCCGAATATCTTCCTATCGCCACGCAGTCAATAAGTTGCAGAGGTGTTGTGAGTTGGGCGAGTTGGGCATGATGACATGGTGAACAGAATCGCCCGCAAAAAGCGAAGGACAGAGTTTTGTGTGTAAATTCATTTGCGAGTCAGCGCTTCTGTGTTGTGCATGTTCTTTCTTTCTGTCCTTGTCCTTTCTGCGCTGTTCTGTTCACCAAGGCAGTCAATAAAAATGCAGCATTGGCCGCAAAGGAGGTTGGGACATAAATCACGAGGTAGCGAGCACGAACATGACTAGCCAATCTCTGTGTTTCTAAGGCAAAAGCATTTACTTTCAGTGGGGGGAGGGAGTGATGTCACCCGCGGAGCGCGGCGTGAAAAAAGAAGACGCGGCGGGCTGCTTGTATAAATGTTCACCGCGTAGGAATGCCTTCGCATTCCTACACCTAGGCAAACTTAAGTGCCTCTGCCGAATTTGTTGTTTTAAGCTGTGAGTGATATAGATTGCGCAGCGACTTACCTAGCTATAGAGTGCTTAACGACACAGTGACATAACATAGCCTCTGTTCATTTTCATTGATATGATCACGTGACTGTGGCACGGATTAGTACGTGGCATTGTTGCGCAGTAAAGGGTTGCGCACTGAACCGTCCCAAGCGATGGCGTTACGGCGGCTGTGTCCCCGCGCGTTTGACAGGCGGCAACGACCGCCGAACACGGCCGCTTTTTGACAACGCAATCTGTTTTACGATAACGCTCCGACGGCACCGAATCGCGATCTAGTTCGCCATCGCTGGCATGCCCGGCTTTGTCCGACGCCTTTTTTTTTAGGCACGCAAGGCACGCACAATTACATAATAGCTGAGTTGCAGTGTCATTAGTGATTAGTTCATTCGGGTCTTCTATAGAAGCACGCTCATGTGCTCGCGTGCGCTTTGTGTTGGCGTTTGCGTGTTTGTTTGTGTCCGGTCTATGGGCGTGGGCTGGCGGTTGAGCGCATGTATACATTAGCGCGTCGAGATAGTGCGATTGGTAGCGTCGTGTTTGAAGATAAAACAGATCGCGTCAACGCAAAGACCATCCTAATATTCGCGTTCTGCACGCAACCATTTTAGCCACTTTTGTCTTCTGGGCTGCAGAACGCGTTATGAACATGCGCAGTAGCTCTCTTTAGTTGAATCTCGGACGCCATGCAGAAGTCCACGGCCCCGTAACTCAACTTTATTTTTGTTTCTCTGGTTGATAAGCGTTGGAGATATGCAGTCACACAGAAATTCCAATTATACTTCGTCTCATCCTACGATGGACTAAAGGCGAAAGCCACGTACCGCCAGGTCCAATCACGTTCCACGCTAAACTATAACATGCTTAACGTTGCTTAGGATTGGACAAATAATTCTCCGAATCCAAAAACGCTGCGTCATTTTATAGTTTCAACACTGCAAAGAGCCACTACGTCGTGGATTCTTTGCAGTGTAAAATTGTTGAGTCACTCATTGCTCCATCCGAACCACTGTCCGCCTGTTCTCATCAGTGAACGGAGACGCGGGAACCGATATGTGCATCGAAGCGAAATACCACGCAATGTCTAAGTGGCTCGTGATTGGATCTGGCGGCTCGTAGCTTCTGCCTTTAGTCCATCGTAGGGTGAGACGAAGCATAGACCACAATCAGAAGACGCGGATGATAAGAGCAGTTTGTTTTCATCGATGGGCTCGCCCGTGTCTGCTTCACACGGACAAGATCTGACGTCACCAGTAGGAAAACAAATTGCCAGGATAGCGCTCCTCAGAAAGAAAACGGTCGCTCGCTTGGAGCTGTTGAGATTTTGCGTGGCAGTACATAGGCCCACAGTGCTTTCGCTTACAAAACGCATAGCATCACGTGCTAAGTCGGTGGTGAACCCCGATTGGCACGTGGAAGTAGCGACGCAGAGTTTTGCAAAAAGAAACTTGGCGCACCCTCGGAGATGAGCCAGTTTTGATTCATTACTTAGCTCACTTTGACGCCAGAATGTGGAGCGATGACTCTTTTTCTCAGGGCAACGCTGAACGCACCTGGACAAGTTACCCCAAAGTGGCACCAAATGTGTTAATATACTTTGTTTTCCGTCAAATTATCCTAGCTTCGGTGAGAATGCTGGGAAGGTAGGTCGACGCGCAACATGCACTCGTCTGATCTGCTCAAGCAATGTGAAGTGCACAGAGTGTTTTTTCTGAAGGTGACATTAATTAAAAAAAGAAAAAAAAAAGAAATAGCCCTCAAAGATACACTTGTGGAATTAGTCTATGTTAGTTATACCTCCAGGACACATAGCATATGGGGCTATTCATAACCATCACTCGAATTATTCGGTAAAATTACTCGTGAATTAATTTTTAAGTAGTAAATATAGACGTACGGTTTGAACTAGAAACTTGCTGAACGTCATCCAAAACCACTAAATAACTATTTGATAGAAGTACTTTGAGCGCATGGGAAGCGTAGTGGTGCGCTAAAGGTACCACTTGTGAAACAGGTACAAGATAGGGGCTAGGATAAAAGACGGAGAAATCGCACGGGCGCCTTATCACACCGGTAGCCTTGTACCTGCTGCACGAGTGCTAACGTTTGCGCACTACTGCGCTTCTCACGTGCTCAAAGATTTTCTGAAATTACTGGTTTACTGGTTTTTGATGACGTAAATTAATGTAAATTAACGAATATTACCTTATTAGCCGACTGATCGCTACGATCATCCGATTAAGCTATGTTACCCTGACCGTATAAGTGTTCTGAACAAACCGCATAATTGTAGCTTTCATGTTTCTTTTTTTTCTTCTATACTGTTCTTTTTCTTAGGAAAAAAACACCCTTTTTAGCAGGCAAAGGTGTTGACAAACGCACCTGCAAATTGTAATTTGTTTTGGGTTTGCCTTTACGGGGTCATTTCGAGAGTTATTCTGGCGTAAAAGCATACGTATAAATAAACCAATAAAGGGAGAGCAATGAACCTTTTTCACAAGGGTGTCTTTGGGTGGTGCATTTATTATGCTAAAGTTCCAGCGTGGGCTAATTGGTTTGACATATTTGAGGATTGAAACAGTTCAAAGGATGAGGGACCAGAAGAAGAACGGCACAGGGTTACAGCGCTGTGTCTCTGTCTTTCTTCATCTGGCGTCTCGTCTTTTGCGCAGTTTAATTTTCAATCATTTATTACAGTCAAATTTTTTTACTTGTATGTTTAAGGAAGACAAATTAAGCCTGGAATAAACCTGTTCTCTTTATGCATCGGTGAAAGGGAATTGGCACACGCATCAGCTCTTGTTACGTCAATTTTAATGCTAGCTAGAAAGAAAAACAGAACTGATTTTAAGGCCACGTGACGTCTAGGTCACGTGACATAAATTGACGTCACGTGACCTAAAAACAATATAGTTTCCCCGCTAAATTTAGCGTGAAATGCACGGACGGCCGGACAACATTTCGGGATTGGAAGTTCAGTTAACGAGGATTTTACGCTTTACATATAGGGGGATGGCGTCAACGTTTTAAATAGACCGACATGCGGGATTGACGTCACGGAGCTGCGGTGGCGCTGTGATCGTGCCGGAGCCGTTTTGTGTGGGCAGAAGGGCGCACGATTTGCATGGGTGTCATAGCATTTAAGCTTTGCAATGCTTTGTAGTGGGTAATTGCACCGAAATGTACAACAGAAGTATTGGAGTGAGTTTCCGCAAGTTCCCGGTGGACTCTGAAAGGCGCAAAAGGGGGATAATATTCCTGGGTCGAAAAGAATGGTCGCCTCGCGACGACGACCGTTTCTGCGGCAAACACTTTCTTTGTGGCAAGTGGGGCTGCCATTTCAATCTCCGTCCCGAGACTTGCTTATGTGCGAGAAGAGAAAACAGTCGTCTCATCGAGACCACCCAGATTTTGATCCCACGGTGTTCGCGCACAAAGCACCGGCCAAGCGCTCGTCGGTGGCTCGCTACGCCCGTGCTGAAAAGCGGAAGCAGATTGGCGGCAAAACGGACAAAGCGTTACCGCTTGTCGTGCCTTGTGGTGATGAGGGTAAGAAAATTATCATATCTAGTGAAACCTGTTTAGAACAAACCCACGTATAGCAAATTATTGTCAATATCGAACTCATGAAAATTTAAATTAAATTTCATGTAAAAGGTATGTTTTATAACGAACAACATATTGGCTATATCGAACTTTTTCCCCCCGGGAAGGCTTCCAAAAACGGGCAAACAGCCGTCTTCTAGCCTTTCCCTTCCCCCAAAAAATAAGTAGGAAAAAAATAATATTCCAAAAGCTCCAGTTGCAAACAAAAATTAAGCGAAGAGAAGCGATTAAGAAGGGGAGAAAGCTAAAAAATACACTCTGCACACATACACAGAAAAAAAAAAAATTTCATCCCAAAGCGGTTGCCCACAAAGAGAAGTGATTCTATAAGGAAGATAAGCTAAAAAAAAAAAAATTGCACGCTTACAAAAAAAAAAAGAAAAGAAGAAAAACAATTTCCAGCGCGTTGTTCCTAAGCGGAAGTGAAGAGATGAGAAAGAAATAGAAGCCCTCGCTTTACAACGAACTCATCGTGGAAGTTCGTTTAAAATGCTTTTTGCTATATCGAACTACTTGCTATATCGAACTGATTTTAGCATTTCCTGCTGTTCGTTATAAACGGGTTTGACTGTATTGACTGGAAGGACGCTGGGTGTATTTAATCAAATATTAAATGCAGTTTCACAGACCCACAGTCTGCTGATCCCGCCGGCAGTGCGGAAGCCGGCACGAAGTGAACGTAGGCCTCTAGAGACTTGCACGCCTCCACCGTGTCGGCCGTGAACCGGCTTGGAGAAGAAAAAAAAAAAATAAACGACGACGTGAACAATCGACGTCGGTCGCAGGAACTTCATGTCGTGACTCCAGCAGGCTTTGTTTACGGCGTAGGGATCGTCGAAGGCAACGCCGTCCGCGCACACTTTATCTCAATAACACTGCTGTTCAGGCTCGGGTAGCGAGCTCAAATAGTCGGGCATAAAGTACGGCATACGTTGGCAGGAAATACGACGTACATATAAATCTAGAAGCGTCCCTGCAACGTCAACAACGAGCGCAAGCCACACAATGCAATGGCGAAAACAGGGAGAGCCCGGCCGCTTCTGCCCACACAGCCAAAAACATGCGCGGCCTTCCGGCCGTGTTGGTAAAAACAGAGCCGCGCCGCGTGTCGGTCTATAGTCGGCTTTACTTCTGTCGTAGTTTTATTGAAATGAGGCTGCATCAGACCCGTTAATTTCGTAAGGTCCCGCAGTTCTCAGAATGCTTTTATGGCAGTTCCACCCACCGTACACGGAAACGCAAGTTAATCAATTATACACAGTTTACTCACTCTAATGGGAGACTTAAATAGGGCGTGTTTTTATTTAATTCGTGACTATACTATTTGCGAGTTGACCAGCCTAGTTTCGATTGACTCCCACAAAGCAGCAAGCTTGAGGGAATTGCGATCCACACTTTTCGGGCCCCAGGCCGACTCCGTTTTCCCCTCGGGGTTGTTCAAGTCGTTGTTATAACCCGCTCCACCTTTTGTTGAACGTCAGCGAAGGCTAGAAGCTCGAGCTCATAGCGTTGACAGCTGCCCCTAATGCACAAGAGCTCGTGCCGCTGAGATGTGGCCTAGAGGAATGAGCTCGCGTTTGTAGCTTTTCCTGCGATAGATTGTAAGGTGAAATAGACTATGGTTAAGAGTTGACGCGCAAAATTCGCTGGCGAGCCGCTACACCAAAGCCGCTGTCCTACATCTACGCATCAACCTGTATTCTACGGTTACATTTCTTGTTAATCCGGTCAAAGTTGAAGGTTTCTCAGTAGTCTTGAATTGTATTAGTTTTACGAGCCAAAAGACGACTGAAAATGTTCAAAAGCGTTTTTTTTTTTTGTTTTTAATTGTCTATGATCGTTACATTAGTCGTACTGTTTATTATTCTTATTCTAGAGTGTTGGAATGATGCAAATGCATTACTTTGAGTTCTAGACGGCATGAGCCCGATCTCGTTTTCCCGTATAAATGCATTCATAGATCAATTGATTGCCGATATCTTCCATATGCTAATAATATTCACGTTCCGAGTCGAGTTTTGCGGGTTTCTCGGACTTTCCCCGTTAATCACATCATCCCCACCAGTCCCATAGACCCGTATTCAACACTTCTACAATACCCTCAGTGGAGCAGATATTGGTGTTTTTAACCCAAATTTCGTAGCTTTTAAGACTTTTGTAACTAACATGTGAATATTTCGTTGTGCATCATTATCAAGGCGTCAAGCTGTTTATGAGCACAGAAAATAAACAAACAATAGAACGAACGAATGAAGGAATCAATGAATGAATGAATGAATGAATGAATGAATGAATGAATGAATGAATGAATGATATACAAAAGACACGTTCTTCGCTGCAGAGATCGTGACATCTGCGGCCATGTCTGAACTATTTTCGAGGCACGTTTGCCTCATAGATATGAACGTATCTTGTATCGCCTGTTCCAGAACCTTCGTGCGAAGAGGAAACACGCCTCCCTCAGAGAGTGTATCCGGACAGTATTTTGTATGCTGCAGCAGCTGTCAGACCGACGCTTAAAATATTTGAATTTCCGGGTTTTCTGCGGGCCATCTGCCATGCTCACGAAAAGGCGTGTTCATAGATACGTCTGTCATCATGCCCGCAGCCGAAACCGTACCTTTTCATAAGCCATGGGCAGCGTTACTGCCTATTGAGAAATTCAATCTGAGCTTCTCGTCCTTTTTTTCATTCCAGCGCGAGCATAGATGCTTTGCAGCAGCTGTGAATAGGCGCCGCTATAACCGACCGTAAGTTTTAATGCGAGAACATTAACTGTTCCATGAAGCGAAGCCGGCGGCGTCTGTAGCCGTTGTCTGTAGCAGCGAAAAACGGCTGCTAAATTTCCATTGGCGGAGCTAAACAGCATTTAAGGTCTCATTGGCTGCGACGGCTCATATCAGATGCTTTGTCATGGAAAACGGTAGGGCCGCTCAAGGTCAAAGCGGACGCGCTTTAGAAAAAATAAAACAGAAATAAACACGCAGCAAAGTAGATGCCTCGTCACGGAAGCCTCACAAGGTCAAAGCGGACATGCCTCAGAAACAAAATACAAACAAAAAAACAGCAACGCAGATGCATCGTCACGGAAGGCGTGGAGACGGCGGTAGCGCCGCACTTGCGCACTGGGGGAGAGTGATGTCGCCGTCCTAGCACCGTCTGAAAAATGTCGACGTAGCACGCTGCTTGTATAAATGCGCTGCTTGTAATTCCGACACGTAAGCAGCCTTAAGTTTGTATGTCGAATGTTCTATTCATCCACTTCACTTGATCGGTACCATAGCAGGCCAGGTTATTGCCATTCCAGATTCCACTGTGTCCTTCTCCCTAGCATGGGTTTTTGTGGAGGGTCGTAAGCACCCGTTTTTGTAGCTCTGTATTTCGTTAAGATGAGAGAAGGTCCAGAATGTCGGCTATAATCTGGCACGTGTCTAAAGCGTCTATACTCGGTCGGCACAAACTACGCCCCCCCCCCCCCCCCCGCCCCGAAAAAAAAACAAAACAAAAAAAAAAACAAAGAAAAAACGAACACATAAACATTTTCTCGCACAATCACCATGAATGACGTAAACGGAACGTTCGAAGTCAACTGCAAAACAAAGCTGCTGCATGAAACACAAGCAAGCTGCGTTCGCGTCAAAAATAAAGCCTGGCGCGCGCACCACCAACCACCGTTTTGGCGGGGCGCTAATTTGCGCGTCAAAAAATAGCCCGCCAAACAAATTCCGCGCGCGCTTTTCCCGTGGGCGCGCCAGGCGAGAAAATCGGGCTTCGGCCTCCGGCCGTGCCGGGCAGGCTGAGTGCACGTCGGCGCTCACACGCAACCCTTCCCCGGGAAGAAACGTTCTCGGGAAAATTGTGCGTGGTGCGGAATGCGTTACGTTGTTAGTTTGAGCGGATGCAGTTATACAATGTCATAAGTGGCTTGCTGTGGCCGACTTTTGTTGTTTTTCCACCACGTCACTCAGTAGACGCATTTGTGACTGCGACAAGCTCTAATAGCGAGCGGTGTTATGTCGACATTGGACGTTCTGCGGAATCTGCAGGATGCTTTCAGCTCAGAGCGTTGGCGAAAAGAAAAAAAAAAAAAGTCATAACCCTGTGATGGTGGACGACCAGTGAAGCTCTTTAGCACACGACGCAGACGTGGCACAGAAGTTTGAACGAAGGTACAATCATATTTTTTGTCTTGATCGGGTGTCATCGTAACCAAAGGTACGCACACACATTTGTTGTTGTCTTGATATGCGGTCATTATTTTGCGTGGACGACTATTGCCGGCCCGAAAAGCCGAAGGAGACTACACACGCGCGACGGGACTGGCACCTCGGGAGATCGGGAGGAAAGGAAACTACACTCTTAGAAAAAAGGGTCAGTATAGTCCTCCCTAAAAGGAGGAACGCTCTTGACACATATGTTCCTTCAGAAAGGGAGAAACTTTCGTCCCTTAAGCAGGGGAGGAAAAGTTCCTCCGTCGACTGCATCTCATTATGGCGGCCACGAATCGAGCAGATCGAGCTCGGTAAGGCTTAACGAGAACGCTAAGTCTATTGCACGAAGCGAGAGGAGCAGGAAATAAAAACGTAACACGAGCTTTCCGCGAACTGTATTTATTTCCGAAGTTTCTTTACCCCTGCAGGTACAGAAACTTACGCTTCGAAAGCATGCAGTCACTCAGTCTTCTCATCGTCAGCACTGCGATGTTCAACGGAGACAACCGGCACTCAGTTCGCGCACTTTATGTCCTACCTTTGCTATTCCTCGAGCCACAATTCCTTCGTCAACCGTTGCGTCAACCGCACATCACGGAGGAGTGAAAAACATTCGCCCGCAAAACCAAAAGCCGCTCTCAATAAAAGCAAATCCGAAGCAACCTCTTGGCTTATCTCAGCATGGTAACACGAAATTATGGCGTAGCCGCGTAGCGTAAAAGGATGTTAAATCGCTTGCCACCAGATGGCAGGGTCAAGCAGAGTAATCGCACGTAGCTAGGCTAGGTGGCGCTAGGTACCGCCCAATTCATGTTTTACAAAAAAATATTTTTATTTCCTTACGCCACAATTGCGTTTCCTTTCCGACGGAATCTCTAACACATGTAGACACGTTGCGCACACTACAAACATCAGGTCAACATATATTAAACGCATACACAGGCATCGCACATACAAACATCAATACAACAGCACACTATCCCCATCACTACTACCGAGCCCTGCGTTTCCGTCTTTTATAGTGGTCGTTTTGAACGTACGGAATTTTTCGGTGACTCCCTAAGCAAAAAAAAAAATATTCCGAACATGTTCATTTTTTTCCAGCAATGTCATACATCTGGGGCTATTTTTAATGGCTCAAGGGATGCATCTCTTATTAAAAGAAAACGCTCGATCATGCCGTAATTATTTGAAAGCCAATAAATCGAGCCGCTCCAATGTGGTTCCAAGTCATGAGTTTGTTTTCCCGCACGGCCCTTCGTAGCCAGTATTTATATTGTAGTGTTTGTTTTTCTATTTGTGCTGTTCGCGCACGGCTGCAATTGCCGTCTTGAATTAATCTTCGTAGAGCGGATATTCACTCAGCTGGAAGTGATGCTTTACGGGCAGAGAAATCGCCTTTCGATCAACTTGAATGCAGTCAAAGCCGCGACTTGCGACAACTGTTAAGTGTACGGAGCTGCGCCGTTGCGAGCTCGAAAACTTCTAGCGCTCATCCCAGCGCGCCACTTAGAGGGCAGTTTCTACAGGAACCGTAATATATTTAAACAGTAAATTAAAGGATAGCGTTTTTTGTTTTTTTCCGATTTTGCCTGTCTTTTTTTTTTATGCTAAACTTCCATTATAAATATACGTACTTTCCGTCATACTTTCGTAGTGTTGTCTTTTCCCCAGAGCGCAATCGCTCTCGGGGACCGAGTCACATTGGCCACTGTACGATAGGAGCTTACCGTTCAGACCAGCGTTCCAACATGACTATCCACACGTCGATCGACTGCACCTAATCCCTCAAGTGGTTTTAAACTCTTTAATGTAAAGCGGAATGTCATCCTGCGACACCCCGGCCCCTCCGATAACGGCCCGACCAGCGGCATCAATGCCCGACAGTTTACGTCATCTCATCTTGTTGTTACAGCACTGATACGCGAACACACGGTCACACACGGTCACATCGGCGATAATTCCAGTCTTCTGCTCACAACCCACAACACTGCCATCACAATGTCGCTGACACGAAGAAATACAGAACCACGTTGACGATGTTGCTGACACGCAGAAGAATCACGTTGAACGCCGGTTGGCACTCGGCACGGGACGACGGAACCGAACTCAGCGCGGAAGGCACCCAGGCAGCCGGCAGGAAAACCTGCCTTCCTTGGACGCAGTTCCCGCGATTTCCATAACGTCGAAAACGTCGACACAGTTCCTCGTGGTTTCGCTGCTGTAGCAGGCTGTAGTTCCGCATGTGTCCCGCAAATTGGAGACGGCCGTCTTACCCAGTGTATGTAGCGCTGCTGGCACTGCTCCGGAACTTCGCTGTTTCTAGCGGCTTCGTTAGCTCGTTTGGTAAAATTAGTGGTAAAAACGTCAATGCAACCGAAATGTTCTGCACGTTTGGACTAGAAAACGGAATTACAGGCGGCCTTCGCTGCCGCTGAAGCTCAATCAACTCAACATTAATTTATTAAACAACGTGCGCGATGTGCTCGAAAAACGAAACTGAAAGAAGATGGGTCGGGAGGGCGAAAGCTTTCTCCGGTCTGCCTGGAGGAGGAAAACGTCTCGGAGAATAATAAGGACTTTAATTTTCCTTTCATCGGTCTGGGTTTGTTTATATGTGTTTTGGTAAACAAAAATAAAAAAAAAAACTTTACAAAAAAAAAAAAAAAACACTTTTCTGGGGATCGAACCGTTGACCACTTGGTCAGTAGCGCGATGTTCTACCCCTGCGCCAACTGAACAAGGAGGAACTCGCCCTCCTCCTTTCATCTGAACTGCCGTTCCTCCCTTCTCTGGGCAACTTGTCCGCAACAAGGAGGAACAGTCGCTTTTGCTACCTTTCTCCTCCCTTTTTTCTTAGAGTGTAGGCGCGCCAGCGCTTGAAACGACGACGATGACAGGACAGTGCGAGAGTATGCAGTTCTTAAAAATGGTTTCTATTTATAACTAACCTACTGAATAAAACTATAGACCTATTGCTAAATCACCCAAGCATCATGGAGAATGCAGAGATTGGTGTTCCACGCACCGCACGGGATGGCCTTAGCAGTAGTAACTTTTCTAAAGCAAATGCCTCAAACAAATTGCATCTTGCACGCGCGTTCGTCAACACTTTATTTCAGTTATTTACTTAGAATCGTTTATACGGAAAAGGCACGCGCGTGTGGCGAATGGAACACCAATCCCCGCATTTTCCTTGATGCTTGGGTAATTTAGCAATAGGTCTGCTGCTAAATTACCGAAGCATCAAGGAGAATGCAGGGAATGGTGTTCCACGCGCCGCACGTGCCGGCATCTGCAGCAGTAACTGTGCTATAGCAAAAGCCTAAAACAATAGGCTTTTTTTACGCGCGTTTGTCAATGCTTTATTTTAGTAATTTAGTTTGAATGTTTTATCAGGGGAAGGCGTGCGCGTGCTGCGCCGGCGTCTGCGCCAGTAGCTGTTTCAAAGCAAAAGACTAAAACAAATATCATCTTGTGCGTGCGTTCGTCAACGCTTTATTTTGGTTATTTACTTTGAATGTTTTATACGGGGAGGGCGTGCGCGTGCGACACGTGCGCCGATACGAGAGTAGAGGTTTTGTTGACACACATGAAAAATCCACGGAACCCTAGCCACAAAAAGCTTCGCTGTAAAATGTCCATGTTGAGACTAAATGTTTTCTACGTAATTAAAGCCCTCTAATTAACGATCGTCAAGGTAAGGACCTAAAATGCATTTATGGTTGTCCTTTATTTTTAAAATATTTTTTTTTTTTTTTTTACAGCGAAGCTGTTTATGGCTAGGATTCCTTGGGTTTTCGTTGTGCGTAACAAAAAACTCTACGCTCGCACCGCCGCCAGTGACGCACGCGCACGGCTTCCCCGTATAAAAGGTTCGAAGTAAATAACCAAAATAAAGCGTTAACGAACGCGCGTGCAAGATGCCATTCATTTTAGGCTTTTGCTTTAGAACAGTTACTGCAGCAGACGTCGGCACGTGCGGCGCGTGGAAAACCATTCCCTGCATTCTCCTTGATGCTTAGGCATAACCCCCTCTAGAGTCACTAAATGAGCTCCGCTTAGAGTATCGGCACTCCGTTCCCCGACATTGTCTTGGGCGCCGCCATTTTGGCTCGTATGCAGAGCAGACGCAACTTCCGATCGTCATGATTCTAAAGGGCGACTTCCTCAGCGTTAGATTCGGTGTTAGGGAGGTCATGTAATATTGCTTTGCTCTGTCCCGAACTGTTTTAAACATTTGTGAAGGGCGGAAAAGCGTTTCCTGTGATTTCAGATAAAACTTCAGATAGCTGGCAACCATGATTTTAAGACACAATATGGCCAAGTGTCGTTACTCTGAAGCGTAGCTTATTTAGTGGCACTAACCCCCTCTATACTGACAAAGCCTGGCAGATCGACACGAGAAGCGGCCACTGAAATTGAAAAGGAAGAGTGGAAGACAACGAATGAGAGGAGAGTTTCGTGACGGGTGCCCCGCTGCGGCGAGACGCCGAAACACACTTCTCCTGAGCGATGGAATGTCCACTGGTGCTCCTCGCGTTCCTCGCGCTACGCTGCTTTTCCTGTAGAGGTTGAAAATCATGTTTCGGGTCCTCGGCGCTGCAAAACGTTCGCGCTCACGTCCCGGTTCCCTGAAAAATGCTCTCTGCTACCAGATCCTGGCGCTCCAAATCTGCGACCGGGCAATCTATGGCTCCGTCGTCGAACTGTCAGGCTTTGTAATTATAGTGAAGGCTATGACTTGGGTGATTTAGCAATTGGTCGATTTAGTAGATTAGTTATCAATACGCACCATTTTCAAGATCAGTATAAAATCCGAAAATGTAGCTCCAACCAATATTGGAAAGGCCACCCGACGTTTCAAAACCAACTCGGTTCCTTCTTCAGTGGTGACTGAAGGCACCCGGAACAGAAGCAGCTGCCAACCTCTTCGTCTTCAAAAAAGAAAAGAAAAGAAAAAGAAAATAAATTAAAAAAGGAGAAATTAGGATATTGAAAAATTGAAAAAAAATATTTTTTTTTTCTGAATGGAGATGGTCATTTCTTCAGCTTTTTCGTCAGGTCATGGAAGCCATGTGCGTACACAGAGGGCAAAGCGCACAGGGACCTGTTTAGGTGTCCTGGCGTGTGCTGGATTTGCCACGATTCCAAGAAAAGTCGTCTTTGAAAATTGGGCTGTGTGTCCACCACATGCGCGTTCGCAAAGTCAATGCGATGGTTTGGGTATCGCAATGTTCGGCGATGGCGCTGCGCTCGCTGTCAAACTACCGCACGTCGTTCTTGTGTTGGCGGATACGTTTAGGAAAGTTCTTCGTCTCGCCGATGTAGGTTGCGGGGCACTCTGAGCAAGGAATGATGTAAACCACGCCCTGTGCTTTTTCTTTTGGTAGGCGATCTTTCGGTCGTGGCATAAACCTTCCCAGTGTGGACGTGGGCTTGTAGGCCACCAGAATACTTTCGTTTCCCAGTTTCTCCTTTTTTCTTCTTTTTTTTAAATTTTATTTCCTTTTCTTTTTTTGAAGACGAGGAGGTTAGGACCTGCTGCTGTCCCGCTTGCCTTCGGTCACCCCTGAAGAAGAAACCGAGTTGGTTTTGAAACGTCGGGTTGCCTTTCAAATATTGGTCGGAACTACATTTTTGAACTTTAGCTCTCACCCAACCAGGCAGATTTTTGCCAAATATATTTAATTTCAAGATCAGTGTACTTTAAGCTGAATAATAAAGTTTTCTCGAAGATTTGCCACTCCGTGACCCGCGGCGGCCATGTCGACGCTCGCACTGCCCTCTCTTTCTCGTCGTTCCAAGAGCTTGCGTGCCTAGTTTCCCTTCCTTTCGCCCTCCCCAGGTGGCGGTTCCTTCGCGCGTGTCTACTTTCCACCGGGTGGCGGCCCAGATGCGCGTGTCTAGTTTCCTCCGGTTCCTCGGAGCGGCGATAGTCGTCCACGCGAAATAATGACCACTGATCAAGACAACAATGAATGTCTGTGCGCACCTTTCGTCACGATGACCACCGATCAAGAAGAAAATAAATGTGTTCCTACCTTTGTTCACAGTTCTGTGTCCACTCTGTGTCGTATAGCTTCGCAGAGTGGAATGGCTCATGATGTTTTTTTGTTTTTTTTTGTTTTACAATGGCATTTGTTTAAAGCAAGTCAAAAGGAATAGTCACATAGAGGCTATATCCACTCCTTTGAGCTAACCACAAAAAAACAAAGTAGTTTCTCGCTCACGCTTTCAGTAGCCGTTGTAGAAGCCGGCACTGCTAATATATTTGTCGGTTAATTAATTTTAACATTTTCCCTGTTGACAGAATCCTACTATGACCGGTACCTTCAGTAGCTCTTATAGTCCTCTCATTTCTCGCGTGCTTTGTGGTACAGCATAAACGAAACTTATGGAACGAAACCACTCAAAATAGGAATTTCATTTCAATAGCTTTGCGCTGGGCCAGATAAATAAATACGCAAGAGAACAGGGAAGCTACCTCTCCTTAAAAGAAAAGCAAAAAAAAATATAGAAACAAATTACACAATAATCGTCGTGAAAAACTGGAACCTCACTCTAAATCGAAGCTTCAAACGGCTATGTATTAACATTTGACAAAACATATTTCGACTAAGGGAAACGAAATTGCAGTGGGCTCAATTCGAAAACCCGAAAAACGAAAAAGAGACTGAATGACATCAACTAGAACTATCCTGCATAAAGTACTTAGGCAAATAGGGCTTAAAAGGCAGGGAATCTAGTAGCAAAACAAAGAAAGAATTCACAGCAGAGCAGTATATTACACAAAATAAAAAACGGCAAAAAAAAACAACATTGGGAGACGGAATTTACGGCGACTTTTGCTGTTGCACCTCTTAATTCTTTAATGTACTTTCTTTTTAGTAAGTATAAGTTTCAGACTCTGGCAAAAAGAGAAAGAGAGAGAGAGAAAATGATAAAGAGAGAAAGAGACACATCGTCGTCGTCACGAAGGCACAAAGGAAAATTCGAGTTCAGAGCGAGATTTTTTTTTCTTCACGAACGTGGATCCGTTCTCAGCGCAGCATTACTGGAATTCGACGCCGGCCCAAATTTTTTATTTCTTATTTTTTTATTTTTCGTCCACCCACCTTCGTTATAAATAATACAAGACTTAGAAGCAGAAAATCAAAAGAAAAAGAAATGAACAAAGCTCCGTTCAAGATCGGAGCAAGCGGATCACTTCACCGCAATACAAAATTCAACGCCACACACACGCACACACACATACATACACACACATAATTCACACAAAGAACATGAAAAAAAAAATAAATAGAGCCCACGCGAAACAGATTCAAATACAAAAATGTCGTCGAGTTCAATTGAGACGGTGGATCGGAAACGCTCATGAGGGTATCTATAGGACGACTCGAACTTCACGGCATATCAAGCTATAAAGAAAAGTCTAAAACTGGAAGCAAAAATCTAGTTACCCTTTTGATTCGTTGTCTAGCGCAATGTAAAAAGAAACAAACAAGAAGTGAAGCTGGTGGAGGAGGAGGTAGGGACGTTCTTCATCGCTGCGTACCGACTGTTGAGCCTGTGATAAAATAGAAGAAAAAAAAATTGGAATGAGGAGAAAGCATCTCGGAAGCCAATCCCACAATCTCCTCCCACTTCTATTGTTGGCGGTCGGTAACGGCGTAGCCGATTTCTAGTAGTCGTACTCCCTTCCACGTTGCCATTATGTCTGAAGGAATTCGATCAATCTAGCAGTTCATCAACACTAAAGGTTTTTTGTGGCCGGTTTGGGGGGTACTTCTATGCTTTATTTGAAGATTCGGAGACGCGAAGAGCGATACTACTTGTACGAGTGGAAGTTTCACTGCCCGCGACCAATTCGGGTGGCTGACACTTGCTCTGGGCGAACATCTATACATTCCGCATTTTGCGTTGTAAACGTCTTGTTCGCTACTAATATGCATGGAGAGAGAGATGGAACGCGCGCCAAATCGAAAATGGGGCTCCGGCGGGAACGCGACATGAAAAAGGGCCGAGAGTTACTTCATTTTGCAGAGGGTGCTTCGCCTCTATAGCCCCTATTGTGCGGGGAAGGCGACTTACAGATTCCGCGAATGCATTTCTTTTTTTGTTAGCTGGAGAATTTGCTTGTAGGCACCCACATATATTCCAATTTGATAAATGGCGCCGTTGCGATGCAACAAAGCCTAGACTCTTTCGTGCCCAAGTCTTTTTTTTTTTTTTTTCGACTCGTGATTAGTTGGGGGAATGAAACCTTAAAGCATCGATAACGCCACGAATCGATTCCTTTTATAACATTCTTTCAACTGGAATGGTAAATTTATCGAAGCGTTCTATTAATTGGGAATGGTGGCTGCCGGCATCCCAAATTATGCCTCAAAATGTTACAAAAATTTAGCTTTCTTTCAACGATTTTTATTTGAAAAGCGAACATTGCAATTCATGTCTTCACGATGAAACAGGCTTGTGGATTTCCGGAAGGCCATTTTTTAGGTACTGCAAAATAGTTGTCGCAGTTAAAGGTATAATATTTTATGGACCCTTGTCCTGAAAGGCGAGCGCTGCCGATTTTAGAACTACCTAACCTAACCGCGTTTTCCAAATAGCCACGTTTTATTCTTTCCGACATGGTTCTTATCCTTTTGTGAATTCAAAATATCACTGGATAAAATGACAAATAAAGGTGGTGTCAAAACCAACATCCAAATTTTTCCTCGCTCCGTCCAAATTTTTTCAGCGCTTTCCGGTGGGGTGACGTTTCATGTCGTATAACTTGCAGGCCGAGCGGGCAGTCAGAAAAAGCGAATATATTGCTGCTTGTCCTTGCGTGTTTTCTTTTGCTGGCGTGAGCTTCGCCGCGTTCATTTCACACCATCAAAGATGTTGTGACCCATTAGGAACAAGCTGAAATGCACCCCATACTTACCCATATTGGAACATCGGACGTTACGCTTTCAGTGTTGCCAGTAAAACATCTCAACCACTCAGACCAAACATTAAACTTCCCGAAAGAAGATTTTGTTTTCACTTGTAATTTGGGTTAATATTCTGAATATGTCTATAAAGCTATTGAAGCAAGTTTGAGGCACATCGGTGTCTATCAAAATTTTGCATTAATTTTTTAAATATTTAAGGTAAATCAAATGGAATTAATTATGTTGGCTAATGCTATGTTTACAAGTTTTGAAAACGTTTTTATCAATTATTACATTACATTTTTTTGCACGGTTGAACTATTATCAAGGTATAGATACGCCGTTATAACTTTTTATCTTATGGGTAGCCTTCCTCATCGTTAAATAAATGTTTTGAGTCGAACTTGTTTTTTGTATGTTTCTACTATAATATTTTGTGCAGAATGGCCATAAGGTACTTCCTTGCCCTGATTTGTATTTTTCCTACAATAATTATTGTATATACCCCCATAAAATGTCCTGTCAAGAATCTGGATTTATATAATGCCATGCCGTTGTTAAGAAAATGCTTGCTTGAAGTAAAAAGCTGTTAAAATTAAACTAAAGTTTTTTTTCCTCGGATTCTCAGAGGTATTTTTAACGGTCATCCCCACAGCCTGGTGATAGTGAAATAAATATATTGGTTTAGGAGGGGGAGGGGGAGATGATGTTTTTTTGTGTTTAAGATAGGTGGCGCAAGTTACCGCCCACTATAAAGTATACAGCCGTTTATATTCATCAATCCGTCTAATGTATGAATCAACAAAAACAACTTCGTCTCCACGACTCAGCGTGGGTGTGCCACCTACCATTCGCGGTTAACGTCACAAACTGTTAGAGAGTGCCGCATTCTTACAAACACCTCGAAGACGCCGACTTTGCCCCAAAACGACCCGACCTCACGATAACACGACGTGAGGTACCGAGAGTCGTGGGGAAGGAAAAAGGCAAACCGCTCCTCGGAGATTCTAGCACCCCGCTTAAATATTTTAGGCGCTGTAATCGTTCCCTTTCGGGAAGGAGAGCGGTGGGAAAGGGGGAAGGGAGAATGAAGGAAATGCTGTCGTTACTCAACGCGATGGTGGGACCATCTTTGAGTCGACGAGCCTATTTCCATTCTCCAAATTACGCCAGAGCACACGACTGAGAAATCTGGTAGAAGCTCCTTGAACATTGCGTGCTTGCCAATCGTGAAGTTTGCATGTTCCTATTTTCCCGTTTTGTCCTTTTTTGCTTTCTTTCCTTCGAATGGTGGTTCGCGTGCACTCTGAATCATTTTGTAAGGGCGCACGTTTCGCTTCGTCTCGAAGAAACGCGTGATGTTTCAAACGCTGTCTGCGGTTCGTTATCCAATTTCCGGTTTAAGGCGCAGCTTTTGTCTGAGTTCGGTTGAGTTCCTGGGGTGGAACAACTCAGAATCGCGTGACAGTGTTGATGGGAAAAAAATACGGCGCCAGCCTTCGTTATTTAGGCACGGGAAACTTTTGACACGATATTGACCGAAAGAATGATGCGTTCGGCTGCAGAATTGTCGTGCTGTGTTCCTTCCGAAAATCTCGTCGGTTATTTCTTTGACTGCGCGAAGCTTACGCTAAGGTACTTTTTATTGACTTTGATGAGCATTTACGTCGCTGCGAGCGGCTCTTTTAACTCACTCAATGACCTTGACCTTGAGTATCGATCAAACCAGCTTTACCTTTGTTATTTTGTTATTGTACAACTGAAGTAGTTTTCTCTAGATATATACATTTAATTACCTGCAGTAAAGTAGCCAGTACTACCCAGACACTACCAACAGCCGTTAAATTGAAAATTAATTTATTAAAGAAGAAGAAAAAGGCCATATTGCTATTTACAGTGCCAGAATGAAGGTGCCTATAATACGGGGTCTGTCATAATATAAAGACAGATATAGCAGTTTCTCAAAAAACGTTGCGCAAGGTTCCAAGCTGACTGCTTAGCAGCTGTACTTATTTTCTCTGCATGAGGGACAGGCGTTCACGGTGTATGCCACAGCAGCATCTTTGACTTATAACTAAAAAGTTAACCCAGTAAAAATAGGTGGCTTATCATCTGAAAATGTTATTTTATGTAAAACAATTATACAGAAAACACTTAATACTTTTTTGTGATAAAAAAAAAGAAAAAATATGCCGTGTTTGTGTTGCACGGAACAAACGAACATGGCTAATGCGCAAAGAGAATTTTTCCACATTTGATACTGTAGAGGAAGCTCGGCTCAAATTTACGGGACGGTGATGGCGCAGTGGCATAAGACCCACTCTAATATTCATTATCATGACAGCCGAAACAACGTCCCAGACCTCGTTAATATTGACCTCGCGTATTTTAAGGATTCGCAAAAACAAGCGCTGTTGCGATGTCTTTTGACCCCAAAACTTATCCTGACAAATTTGTTTTTTTGTTTTTTCTAAAAACGAGAGCGGACGCAGTTTATTAAAAAAAAACTTTCATTATAGAAACGGACGAGTAAAGACCCCATGAAAACATGCCAAAAATAGCTTCGTCGATTTTGATGAAATCAAGCGGGACACCGCGGACATGTGCGCCAGAGCCTTCCATTAGCCTGTGGCAGGGGCGATCGATAAGAGTCTTACACGGACACGGTGGTTTATTCAGTGGTGCATAAAAGTAAAGAGAAATATCTGACCTGCTTTATAATTGAACACGGCACTCTACATCAAAGAAGAAAGCAAAAGGGCTGTATGTTTTGCCATTTCTTTAAGCCGTTCTGAAGATGTTGCATATATATGTTGTTTTTCATTTGTACTTTTTCAGAGTTTAGAAGTTACTGAAGTTCACATTGCGAGAGTTTTACGGATATATTAAAACGTCGCGTTGCCACGTAAATCCATGGCGTCATGTGACTTCATAATCCCACCCGATGTCACGTTATATCATGACATTGATATTACCTCCAGGTACCACATGACGGCCTGGTGTTATGTGGTGTTGAAATCTCACATAACGTCATTAAAAATCTCAAAATACTCTGGTCTTATTGACGCCACAGCGCCATTTGACAATATGATGTCATTGAGGCTATATCCGCGAACACAAAATCCGTAAGGTGGCACAATAAATGAAACGCATTTATTACACTTATTTAAAAAAACGTTCAGGAGCTTTACCTCAATACACTTATTAAAACGAAAATGGGTCAGGGGCTTTGCTGCAATGCGTCTGAAAGCGTGTAGTTCAAGTAACGTTAATTATACTCAAACGCGCGCAAAAACACACAAAAAAAGAAGAGAAAGAAAAACTTGGAGATGTTGCGAATTTTTTCTCCACTCCAAAGCCAGCGAGGTCCAAGTGACTTCCTTTCAGAGAAAAGTTCTGGTTTTATGGACTCGATGTTGAATTATTAACCGTGTTAGGTCTATGCGTGTGCCGCGTTGCAGGTACCCGGTGCATGTTTAAATATCGCTGCCGCTCGTACTTTCTCGCTCTTTTTCTTTGCATGCCGAGAGTATATGGAATGAGGAAATTAGAATTCTTGTTTTAAAGGAGTTTTCTGTATTCAGCAGCGTTACGACCAAGTTCAAGGCGTGCTGCGCCGTGCGAGGGAGTGATATTCATTTTTTATCTCGCGGTATTACTGCCGCCTCGACGCATAAGCACGTGTGCCCGATTATTTTGCGACGTTTCCTCTGTTGCGACTGTGTTTTTATTACTTTCGGCTAGCGTTCATCGACTAGAAATAAGAGTCCGACGTATTTCTCAAACTTTGAAAAGACTGGTTAAAATCAGCGTTGGCGGTAACGCCACAGAAGGAGCGGCGTTACAGGTATCAGGTCACTTTTGTTTTTGGTAATGAATAACATTCTTGTTACATTTCAATGAAAGTACAACTTCCGACTACAAAGTATATTCCCCAACTTTGAAAAAAAAAAAAAAAGCCATATTGTTTAGCGAAAATGCGCTATCGTCTTTCGAGACATCATCTGGTCATTTCTCTGAGTGAAGTATTGGCGACTATGTGACCGATTTAAATAAGTGCCTTATAAGTTGATGGTGTTAAAGAGTTCGTCAGCGAGAGTAAGACAGCTTCATTCACGCGACTTGACTTTATCCAATATTTTCCTTCATTTCCAAAACCAACGGCGGCACCTCCGATTACCCTTAAACATCTCATGCATGTGAAAAAAAGAAGAAAATATTGTATAGGGGGTGAACGGGCACTATGAGAGACTGTGTTAAGAAATATTTGCACTTTCCTTTGAAATTACATTGTATTTGTAGTACTTTATTTTGAGTACATTGCACCCGGCTCTCTTACTTTTTTACTTGAAGTGCAACACCTCTAATTTATTTGCACTTTACTTTAAGTACTTTTTAGATGTGCTTTATGCAACATTGTAAGCAAGCAAACACTTTATGTATAAATCAAGCTCAGGTAGTGCTAAACCTGAAAGTAGAAATGATACATCCGCAGCACATCCTTGACCAAAAAACAAAAAAAAAAGTACAAAACAATTAGGGACGCAATGCAGAGCCAGCTATTAAATCATATCTGTGAAAACACAAGCCGCTTTATATTTTGATAGTGGAATTGCGCTAACGTTTCGAAACCCATGTAATCTTTGTTAGCATAAAAAAATATAGAAGTAACTTCAAATGCAATTCGCTACATTTTACGGATATTAGTAATTTACTCAATTACTTTCCATTTGGGTAGTCTACTCTGCTTAAGTCCCTTTTGAGGCCAATACTCAGTAACTTAACTTAATTTCTTTTTTTAGTAACTTGTTCATGTCTCGAAAAATTACACAAACTTTTTTCGTGTTTCCTTGCACCGAGCAATGTAAATATTTCAGCTTTTCTTTGCGTTTTTGTTTCCGTTCTTTTTCTCGTGACTATTTTGGTAAAACTGTAAAAAAGATAAAGTAAATATGTTCAGTTTGTGCATGAACATAATGCTCCTTGGAATATGGTGCTTATGAATACCTGTAACGTCAAAATTCGGTAGAACGTGTTATTTCGTAATTTAAAAAAAAAGTAACGCAAAAGTAACGTCCGTCGCATTTTATCAAAAAGGGTAACGGGAACACGTTTCTTCCATTGGGGAGTTTTAGGGAACTGTTTCCAAGGCCCCATGTACCGATACGGTACATGGGGCATTGGGTACGAACTGCGCAGACGCGAGTCTCATTAGGTAGCGCATGCGTAGTTCGTACCAGAGGGCCCATCGCACCGTATCGGATGCGCCGAAAACCGTTCCCTGAAATTCCCTATTTTGAAGTAACGTAGGTCCGCAACGCATTCCTTTGCATTGAAAGTAACGAGTAACGTATTTCGTTGCGTTTTTCACCGTTACGCCACCACGGCTCGCTAAAATACACTGAAAGGTAGAGAAAGGATCATCGTCATCCTCGAATGTCTGGGACGTGTTAGGAACCGACAATTGACGAAAAACGTGGACCGTGCAGCCAATAGCCGGCCAGGTACCCCTCGCCACCTTCATGTTTTGCCGCCTGCAGACACAATGAAATATTGGGCACCTTTAAGGGTACGCGTAAAACACGTGTTTCAAATACTTGCAAGTATGGTTGAAGTTAAAGCAAGTAGGCAGGCGAGCTGCTGGAGGATGGAATACTAACTCTTTTAAGGACAGATCACTATTTTGAATGGTACACCCCTCATTTTTGAAGGGCGTAAAAGTGTCGAAACGTATGCTACAGCGAAGAGAGGCTAACGCCCTTCATATTTGCAAAGTGTTCGTTGCAAAATAATTGGGTTGTGTGTGTGTTCATACAGCCTGGAACTTGGTCTCTGACGCTCCTTGAAGTGTATTTAGATGACTTTAAGTGACTCTATAAATACGTTAGTGTCTGTGCCAAGGCTTATTACTTTCAGGCACATTTTTTGAACTTGGCGTTGTTATATAATTACGTGAAAACTTAACGAGAAAATAGAGTCGCACTTTAACCTTTGACATGGTAAACCAGGAGCGGGGGAAAAAACGAAAGACGTTTACAAGTCTCTGTAATGCGCAATTAGACCAGCTTTCCAGGAGGAGGAGGGGAGGGTACGGAGGCGAGGGTATGCCCCTCCTCCTCTTCCGTACCCTCATCTCCTCCTCTCCTCTTCCCTCTTCCCTTACTCGTCTCCTCCTCTAGCTCTTCTGTCCGCTCCTCTCCCCTCCTCCTCCCAATTCAGTTTCCCCGCTAAATCTAGACGGGTAAATGACGTCACATGACTTGGTGTCACGTCACCTATGAACGAATTCAGTTTTTCCGCTAAATTTAGCGGGAAATTGAATTGGTGTTAAGGTCACATGACGTTAATTTTCCCACTAAATCTAGCTTAGAAGCTGAATTTGTCCGGTGAATCTAGCGGAGAAACCGATCTCCCCGCTAAATTTGACGGGGAACCGAATTGGTGTTGAGGTCACCAAGCGGGGAATCGAATTGGTGCTAAGGTCATGTGACGTCAATTTTTCCTCTAAATCTAACGGATAAAACTGAATTCGTCGGCTAAATCTACCAGAGAAGCTGATTTCCCCGCTAAAATTAGCGGGGAACTGAATTGGTATTGAGATCACTTAGCGGGGAATTACATTGGTGTTGAGGTCACGTGACGTCCATTTTCCCGCTAAATCTAGCGAAGAAACTGAATTTGTCCGCTAAATCTAGCGGAGAAACTAAATTTCCCCACTACATTTAGCGGGGAATTGAACAGCTGTTGAGGTCACGTGACATCCATTTTCCCGCTAAATCTAGCGAAAAAACGGAATTTGTCCGGTAAACCTAGCGGAGAAACTAAATTTCCCCACTAAATTTAGCGGGGAATTGAATAGCTGTTGAGGTTACGTGATGTCCATTTGTCCACTAACTTCATCGCGGTTATGCCGACACCGACGTCGACACCGCGAAACACTCAGACGGACGCCTAAGAGCTGCGCTCTAAAACGAAACGGACAAACACTTAAATCCCTTGGAGCTTTGTGTATGTCCAGTCCCGTATTTGCCCCGCTACCAGGTTAGCATGTCAGCATTAATTAAACCAGCTCGCCTGCACACTTGCCTTCATTTCTGTAACCTTTCTAATTGCAGAGGCGGTTACTCACGGATGAGTGTCGTTGAGGGTGGGGCAATAAACAGGACCGTCATTTCTTTCTCGTACGTTACCTTCTGTGTTTGCTTTGTCTGTGCACCTTGCCTGTAAACGTGTTCACACGATGCTGCTCAGAGCGCTAGCATACAACTTCTGGGATCTTCGCCATCATCCTAACGGCGTATTAGTCCAGGCACAAGCGGATTGGCGTTTAGTTGCCATCGGCAGCAGTCAAAGAAAAATATAGGTTTTAATCTCCATGGAGTATGTTTGTATCATTTTACGGCCGGAATATACTAAGTAATGACTTGTCCTCTGCGCATCATAAAGAAGCGTCGGCAGCATTGGCAAGTAATAGCAGTAACACATTAAAACAATGAATAGATAAGAGCGATTCATTACGAAGTTTCATATACCGCCATGCCGCCATTAGGATAATAACTTTTGCCGTAGAAAACTTGGTGCGGCTTGTGAGCTCCGACATACTCCACTACACAGCACGCACGCCAAACAAAGAAAAGTGCATATGGTTATGCAGGCGCATTTTTAGGCTTGAAAAGAAATGCGCGATCCTCAAAATTAATACGAAAATGTAAAAAAATAAACAAATAAAAACTACCGTGCTTGTAGAGCCACGTTTCTGCCGAGCGCAGACAACTTCGGAAAAATGCAGAGGGCGTTCTCTGGTAGAATATAATCAAAAACACGAAAAAGTTATTCAACTATAGTCATAGATAAGAACAGCAAAAAGCAACGCTTATGCTCTTTATCTTTAACGCACACACACACATACACATACACACACAAGCACACGCACATGCGCACATGAGAAAGGCATGCAGTACGAAGAACAAAATAGCAGTAACAGTTGCATCCTAAGCAGCGTCCATTTTTCAATCGAGGCGCCGACGTGAGACGAAGGGACCATTTTTCAACGCACGAAACACGAGCAGGCGACTGAGCTCTCTCTGGCTCTCGCTCGATGCGAGAGTCAACGAGAGGGGAAGGAAAATAGCCTCCGTCCCCTCAACCCGCTGCCTCCAAACTTCGCTGCTTCCTCTCCTCGACGAGCACGCAAACCCACAAACTCGCGTATAGACACAGACACAACTAGGAAGACTTTTGAGATACAGTGCTCGCTCTATGTACCATCGACTCGCCTGGCTGGCTCACGTTTGCCTCCAAGACGGCGGCGAATATATTTGTTGCTTCCGGTATCACTGTGGATCTAGGTGCTTTACATTGGACTAGACATTCCCGTCATACGAGGCTCGAATGATAATGAAGAATCGAAATAAAAAGTGCTTTGAAAGAATGTGTGCCTCAATGTTGAAGATTCTCCAAAATTGAAATGCGAATTTACATTTTTTATTTGTATTCGTTTGGAGAGGGAAGAAAAACAAACAAAAACAGCTCTTTAAAATATCAATACTTTTATGAAGAGGTTAAGCAACTCTGATGTTGTTTGACGAGCTAGGGCTTAATACCGGGAATTCTAAGGGGTGTAGTTGTGGTGACTGATTAAGTTTCTATAGACTCTTCCCACATTAACTTTCCACCCACTTTTTCTACCCCGCTCGCACACACATAAACATAAAACAATAGCGCCTGTCCTGTCTACTCTATTGTTTTGTATATTGCACTGTTTTATTGTGTACTTAATAAAATCTTCACCTTATATTTTTATTATTTCGTCTGCATATTAGAAATTGACTTTTGTGATACTATTATTCGGTTATTTCCACAAAACAAATCGCACCTCTGGCGTGAAGGGGAAGACAGCATTTTTTCAGTTACATAACCAAAGATGCGCTGGCGTTCTCAGAGTTCGAAAGCTTCCCCAAACTTGCCGTCTAGGTTACGAGCCTCACAAAGGACATAGTTTTACCCACAAAAGTTAATCAGAAACGGAATGCGAAAGACAGAAATCAAGACAAAGGAAAAACTGACGTGGCGATGAGTTTTCCCTTCACGATTCCCGTGCGGTTTGCGAATGCACAATGCGTAATGTTAGATAATAAACCACTGGCGTCTTCAACAAAGTGCGGCGGGAGCTCTTTATATAGA
Organism: Ixodes scapularis; assembly: GCF_016920785.2. Lineage (NCBI taxonomy): Eukaryota > Metazoa > Arthropoda > Arachnida > Ixodida > Ixodidae > Ixodes > Ixodes scapularis. The sequence goes on from NW_024609839.1 coordinate 15,654,936, forward strand.
CAAAGCACAAGCGAGGTGAAGAGCTGTCGTTGCCATTTCATCATGTGACGTCCCAACCGGAACTGACAATTAGGAAGGCTTCACGTGACGTACTTCCGGCCTGCACTCTCGCCGGAATTCATGTTGGGACCAACGTTAGCAGATTACCTCAGATGCGGAACTCCCTCGGACCAGGGTGCCCCACCTCACTCACCCCACCTCGTGGAAAGCGCTGGATAGCGTCCCGTCGTTTGAAGCAAAGTCTAGATTTTCGTTTCAAAACTGCGTGTTCCACAAAGTAATCTGGAACGCCATCTAGGCTCTGTGCTTCTAAACGTACGTATTTCATAGAGTACACTGCAGTTATCATAGCACAGGGAAAATCATTTCATCAAACGACGTTTCATCGGCAGGTCGTTTCTTCGGCACGCGATGTTTCATCGACACGTCATATCATCGACAGCTCAGATTAGCGTTTTCCCGTGATAAGCTGCACGAAACTATCGCCGCGAAGCGTCGTGTACCATCGGGCACAAATGAAATGCGAACAGTGACGGAACTTCGAGACCACTATCGGCGGAGCTTCAAAGCTTCAGTTGTACTTGGCGAGGTACAAACACATTAGAGTAGGACGCACAACCTTGCAGCGCCCTTCTCCGATGTTTTTGAATCTCGCCCAGCACAACCCAAGCTTGGAAGCTACGCTGGTAGTGGGATCGAAGTTCCGTCGCTGTTCCTATTTCATTCGAACACGATTGTACGTGTCGGTCAGGTGGGTTAACATTTTTGTAGTGAGCCGCCGCAGAGGGTCGCCGGCGAAGCGGCGTGAACACAGGCCCGGGGGGCGGGGGGGGGGGGGGGGGGGGGGGGAAGGGGTACGCGCACTTCAGTGACACACTCGTGACGAAAGTCCCTACATCGTGCAATTCGCGTAATGTGTGCCGGTGAAACGACCGTGTCGACGAAACCTGTGTCCCTAAAAAGTTGTCCACGAAACGTAATTCCACGAAACGAGTTATAACGAGATGATCCAGACCCATCGTAGCAGCCGTCCGGCGCTTCGAACGACGCAAGCAAGCCGTGATGAAAGACGAGGGGGGGGGGGGGGGGGGGGGGTACTGCTTATGCAAACAGCGTCCATGAGCAGTTCCGTAACTGAGCTAACCTAATAACATTGGTAGGGAGGCTTCGCCCTACGTGTTTCTGTGGCGAAGACAGGGTTTGTTCTAACGCGTTCCAGTGTGGCGTTGTGATCGATGGCGCGTGCAGCAATAGTCAGCAGCACCAAGTAGCTTGGGCTGGTAGTCGGGTTTAACGTGAAATGTTCTTTGGCTAGTTTCCTGAATTTCTTAAAGCGCATTTTGTGATGCTCTGGCGTCTGACGTCCCACAATGCAACGCGCGCAGTGTTGCATCTTGGGACGTCGCAAATCTACACACCAATTCAGTTGCTCAACTAAATTTAGCGGAGAAGTCTGATTTGGGTATGGGTCACGTGACGTATATTTTCCCGCTAAATATAGCGGGAAAATTAACGTTCCATGTCTCTAAACACCAATCCAGTTGCCCCGCTAAATTTCGCGGGGAAATCGACGTCATGTGCCATATACGGTAATTTAGTTTCTCTAACTTCAGCGGGAAAATTAACGTGACGAGACCTTCACACCAATTCAGTTTTCCCGCTACATTTAGTGGCGAAATAGACGTCACGTTACCCGTTGTCACGTGACGCTGGAACATTTCCCGTATCCAACATAATTGCCCAGCAATTTGCCCTAACTTTGTTTTATACATACTGCGCTTTCCACGACCCTAAAAAGAAGCAGAAGCGGTTCTCTAAAAAAAAATAAAACACTTTAAGTCGTTTTTATTTGACCTCAAGGATCACGAGTATTGAAAATATTTTTCGGTTTGGTGAACGGACGCTGCAGAAGTTAATTTTAAAAGTACCTCTGAGGCCCTTCCATCCCTTTGTTTCACGTCCTATTACAAGTTTTCGAAGACCCCGCTCTCGCGCATCTACAACGCCTATCAAAGCTATGCACACGCACACTTGACCGTTTCAAATCGGTCAGAAAGCAACGTCACAACTGGTGTCAGTGCGAAAAAATATAATGACAAACACTCTAAAAAAAAAAAAAAGATCGAGGTACACCTAGGCACTTCTTATGAGTTGTAAATGCGAAAACATGTACATCAATCTTGCTCTACACGTGTTGGCGCGCTGACCGGCGCGGCTGTGGACGCGGGCTACCCAATGGGATCGCAGCGGTGTAAAAGAGCCGTTTGGCGTGGTTTCAAAGCTGATGACGTCGGCTCACTCCATGAGACAGTTGATTCTTTCGCATTAAAAAGGTATTTTCTTACACCACTTGTGACATGATATAGGGCACCCCAAAACTTTACTTTAACGTACAGCGCAATGACGTCGAACTAACGTTCCAACTTTGGCGAAAGGGCTGATGACGGTGCGATACAATATATTAAACAGCTAAAGTACGTATCAAACTTTACAGAAAGAAAAACAACAACCACACAGAGGCTTTGCAGTAGAGCCAAGAAAGCCCCGGTAACGTTTTTTTCTGCAGTCAGTCACATTTACATTAGCCAATTAAATAAGTTGTACAACTCGGCTATCAAGCCGCTCGTGAAATTCGGTAATGTCGGATCAACGTCAGTTCGCTGTATGTCCAACGTGAGTTTTGGGGTGCCGTATATGTGAAGAGGGGAATAAGAATATACCCCCTTTTTTTTAGAGTGAGCTTGCAATTGCACGCGCTGCCCACACAAGCGGCACGCGCTTGGCGGCCAGGATATCCTAGTACGACATCACGACTGGTCGAAGATTTTTCGTGTCTTCTGGAAATTTGTTGCATCTTCGGTGAGAACGTACTACCTGATGTTCAGATTCTCACAATAAAAATTTAAAAAAAGCTTCTTTTTTTTTTTTTTAGGAAGTGTTTTAGCTTGCTTTTAGAGACAAGCCGGAGCTCGAAAATCCGTGAACCAGGGGGATAAAGTGGCAAGCAGATTGCGGCAAGTCCTAAGCCCTCACATTGCTGGTCCCGAGATAAGAAAAATCGCGAAAGGGAGTGCCAAAAAAAAAAAAATGGAGAAAGGAAGCAGGCGATAAGTAAGGACTGCGCCGGGTCGAATTTGTCTCAGTGCTTGCCAGTTTTATTTCTTTTTTTACAACGCGCGACAGTGGTGTTTTTATGCAAAACAAACCTTGTAAGCAACTGGGCTCATTCCTTGCAAATAACGTTTCTTTTTTTTTTTCCGCTTCATTGCGTATATTAGACAGTCGCAAGCAATGCAGGCTCATCGGGGCCGCCGATGCTTGACTTCCCATTGTTCCAGAGCGGCTGAAACGTACGTAAATATGGTGAACCTTGTCTTCTAGATTAATAATACGGTTTTTAAGCCGACGGCGGCAATAATGACGCGAACAGTTACCGCCGAGGGGAGTCCGAAGGAAGAAAACAAAGGGTAATTATGAACTTATGCAGCTCAAATACGCCCCTGTTCGTACTTCTCTAGTTATTTTGGCCGATTCGGCAAATCGTCACGCTCCTGGTTTTTAACAACCAAAGTAAACACAAAAAAGAACACTAACTACTCGCTTTCACGCAAATAAATGGGAAAGTGACAGACGCTTTTCATCAACAATGGCGCATACGGCTCATGGCAATGTTGATGCCAGCTTGAGTGTGCGTGTGTCCACCTTATTTATTTCGGCAACTTATGTCTTTGAAGGAGGGCGCCTCTGGAGCGCATGACGCGAGAGCGCCGACGGCAGATCGCACAACGAGAGAGCGCAGCCACCCGAGAGCTCGTGCGATTAGGCATGCGACACGACAGCGCTATCGGGGTCGATGGATGGGTTGTATGATCGCGATCAATAATTTTGTTACCCTCTCTCTTTTTTTTGTTGCTGTTTTGAATGGCAACAGCAGTCATATGCGGGATTAAATTGTAGGATGCGTTTTAAAGACGGCCGAATCCAACCATACAGCCCGTAATATTCATCTCGGTGCGCAATTCTGCTATGGATCATTTTGCAACAACAGGCGTTTTGCGGGATGATTTTTTTTTTGCATCCCCTTTCCCGTGTTGTTATAGGGTGAGTTGATTCTTATATTAATAGCTACAGTGGGTTATTTGTTTGTTACTAGCATCGAAATCTCGCGATGTTCATACCTTGGGTCACTTTTGCCGTAGATCCAAGTCCTTGCTTGCAATCAGCAAAAAGACCCATACATTTTATATCTTAAAATCATAAGACGAGGTTTTATTTCAAATATGCAAAATATCAGCATATTCGTAAATTCTAAAAGTTGTTTAAACAATTGCACGCACAAAAGAAAATGCTTTAACAATTGTATTAAGCCGGCGCTACACGATCTCTTCAATACTGCATATTTTTATTGAAAAGGTACAGACCGCGACCCTGTTAGCGCGAACAAGCGATCGCCAGTTTTTTGTGTTTTTCTCTTAAACCCGAAATGTTGCCATCAAAGATATTTTTGTTATATAAAGAGCTCATTTAGGGCTCTCATATAAGGGGTAAATTTGTGTGGCCACTAATATTCTTTCTTAATAAAATGCAAAAGGGCTCCGACGTCGTGTTCGCGCTAACAGTGTTGCGATGTGTACCTCTTAGCTAGCTGGATGCGCCGATACAGTGAGGAAAAATACGAGACGAGAGAGCGCGGAGATGTCAGCACGCCGAGCTCTGATTGGAAGGATTAGTGGGTAGCCCTAAAGTTAGCTGCCACCTTTGTCTGCACTGCACTCGTCAAACGCGTAGAACCCAAAACGCCGGCGTCTGGCGTTTGGCTTTCGCAGTTGAACTCGTTCTCGAGTGCACTGGAGACAAATGCAGCTAGCTTTGCGCCTACCCACTAATCCTTCCAATCAGAGCTCGGCGTTCTGACGCCCCCGCGCTATCTTGTTTCCTCCTCTCCCTCAGTTGCTCGGCTTATAGCTGCGAATGCCATCCTGGAAACTTTGCACGGCGTGCACGAGCACAACCCCGACGCGCGCTCCGGCGGTTGCAGGTTCTCGTGTCGCGCACTAAAAGGCAGGAGCTCTCGCGTCGCGCGCTCTTGAGTTAGCGTGGTTTCTAGCAGACGCATAGCAGCAGCTGTGCATGGGCGACGCCGTAACCGAGCTTACAGTTTTTTTGTTCTCAGGGCAGGTTATTGCCATTTTAGGTTGTACGGTGCCCTTCGACCGAGAATTGGCCTTTGTGGAGGCTCGTCAACGCCTGTTTCAGTGACTCGGCACCTCGGTAAGACGAGAGAAGATCGGCAAAGGCGGCTGCAAGGTGGCGCGTGCGCAAAGCGTCTATACTTCTATAAATTTTTATTAGTCCCATGAATTTCCTTCTACACGAGATTGTGCATCTCCACCCGCGCATCATTTTTCCTCCGGCGCAACCCCTCAAAGAACGAAACTCAATCCTAGAGTCACTGACAGTCAAAGAGACGGAGTGCGTGGTGAGTCTCGATCATTATACTATCACTTCGCAGCCAGTGAGAGAACTGCATTAGTAACAAACAAAAAAGACCCAATTATGGAGAGAAAAGCGTCAACGTAATGAGTCGGCAGCTGGGTGTCTTTAACTTCCATTGACTAAAGTTTGAACGCAAATGTGCATCCACGAAAATAAGAGTCCGCGAAAGATCAGCGCAATTCCCTAATCATTTAGAAATGCTGGGCAGTATTTTACGTCTCATCCTACGCGAGATCATACATCTCCACCCGCACACCTCTTTGCCGCGCAACCGGACCAGAAAAAGGGAATCCGAAAACGCAACCCTAACAAAAAGTGAAAAGCAAAACGCATCCTTCTTCCACAGCATCGCAAATCGGCGATTCCTAAGTTGGACGAGCCGGCGGGACAAGCCAGACAAATGCATATTTGTGGCTGCCCACTCCATCGCGAAAGATTAACGATCAACTTCCTTCGTGTTTTTTTTTTCTTCTCTTAGTCTCGAAGGAGAAGACCCCATCCCATCCGCGAGGTTCATCGGCGCGATATGAACACACACAGACACACACCCGCCTTTTTCCAGTCTCTTCCATCTTCCTCCTCTATGCTCTCCGTCCTCTCGCTTCATCTTCATCGCAGCTCGGCAAAGGAATTTTTATGGCGGCTCACACGAGCACCGGCGCTTCGTTCACGAAACAGCTAACTGGGCCCAGATCGATAAGAATGGCGCTTTCACTCTTCTTTCTCATCCCTGATCGAAGGCGCTGTTAGCCGCAAATTTATTGCGCGTCGTCGGCGCAATTGTTTCAAACATCTTCAAACACAACTTTTTATCACTCCGAGTCTCGGAACGTCCGCTTTTATGTTTCTTCACAAATGGCTAAATCACCCCCCGAGAAACGACACGTCAAGGGTCGAAATATAAACCTTTTAGAATATTGCACTCAAAACCTTTTTGCTCGTTAAAAAAACAACAAAAAAACATAATTTTTTTTATTATAAAGACCGCATCGGAATTTCTGTTTAGTTTTGTTTAATGCTAATGAAGAAAACTATAAGTATAGGTACTTTTCGTCATATTTCAAGCTTCTTCAGCCTTTCCTGACAGCACCATTGCTTTCTTAGAGGCGACAAGAGGACATTGCACACGACAGCTCTATTGCCCCGCACTATTGGAGCTATGGCTCAGTGTAGCGTTCCAACATAACGCTCAGGTGTTCCAACACGCCTACACGTTCCAAGGCGCTCTAACAGTTTTTTCAAACTCTTTAATAGAAGGTACAATGAAACTCGCGACGGTATACGTCATCTCATCTTGCTGTTATACCACTGGTAGGGCAAACACATGATGACATAAGCGACGACTCCATCTTCGTTCACAGCCCACAACACACCGATGAAATATCTGCGACACGCGGAAATACAAAGCGACGGCGATCGTCGGTTGGCACTCGGTAACAGGGAACAGAATCGAACATAGTAGCACAAAAAAAACAGGAAGGCATAGGGCAGAAGCATTTGCCTGCCTGGGACGCAAAGTTGCCATAACGTCTTTGCCGTTGTCAGTCGTTGCGGAGTCGGGTGGTTCTATTGCGAGTTGCAACCTCTTAGTCCAGTGTACGTAGCGCTACTGCCACTACTCCATGACTTTGCTGTTTCGAACGGCTTTATTCGCTCGTTTGACAAAATTAGCGCTAAAAACACCGAGGCAGTCAAGGTGCTTTGAGCGTTTGGCTTCAAAGACTGGAGTACAGGCGGCCTTTGCTGCCACTGAATCAACACAACATCGCTTACTAAAAACGCGGAAAACGACGAAAGTAGATGAGGCGAGAGGGCGGAAATATCCTCCCGTCAGCTTGGGGAAGGAGCAAAACGTCTCGCTCCTCCCTTCTGTCCGCTTCGGGGTGCGCCATTGGAAGGGAAGAAAACGCGCCTTTCTAACATTTTCCTCCTTTTTTGTTGGAGCCCGTGTCATGTACATGTACAGAGAACACCATGCCTCGTGTATGACGTATGGGCAGTGTGATTGCGACTTAGTACATACCGAGTCATACGTTCTGAGCTGTGTAGTCGAAGGTGCCACCAGCCATGTTTGTGCGTTTCATCAACGCCAGAACCTACGTGTCTGCATGCAAAGTGATGGGGAGAGAGTAGCGGACTCTATCCTCCAACGTGGTACAACGCGGTTTACCGAGCGTTAAAAGGCGTTTGGAGAAACCATTTTGTAGGTCATTTTGGGCTTTTATATCGCTCACTCCGTTCGAGATCGCGTGCGATTATCGCTTTGCACAACAGACCTACCACTTCATGCGCCGAGCCCATCATCGTGCTCAGAACCAACGGGGGAGGCATAATAGCCGCATGCTTCTTCCCTCCCAGAGAAGCCGTCGCACCTTCTGAGGATTCCAGTCACGGCACAGAGGGATTTGGGAGGACGGCTTCCTTTTCGGCCCGCGGGGATTTGAGTTGGCTTTGGGGAACAAAAAGAGCAGGCCATACGTCAGACAAACGCCGATAGTTTGGACAAAATAAAAAAAAAAACAAGAAGAATAAAACGCCGGCCAAGAACTGAACGAAGCTTCGCTCCCCTGTCTTAAATGAGCGGCCAACGGCTCTGCCGCGATTCCCATCTTGATCAAGACTTCTTCCGTACACGTGGTTTTGGTATATTACCTGTGCTTTTTTTGTGTGTGTGTATTTAATTTTGTTAGTTTTCTTCTTTTTTTTCACGTTACAACTTTAGGTTCTTCACGTTTAGTTCACGCCCTTTAGTTTTGTTTTGGTTTCGTTAAGGCGCTTTTTTTTATGAGATTTAGGTTATTGTTGTCTATGTTTTCTTGGGTTGTTTTGATTGTTTGTTGCTTTCTCGGGTGTATTAAAATTCATTTAATCATGAATGACACATTAGGTTCTTTAAATGTTTTAGATTCCTCCTTTAAGTTTTTCTTTTGTTTTATGTGTTTAAGTACAGTTCGTTTCTTTGTCTTAGATGACGTTTCAGGTTCTTTCGGTGATTTTGCTGTACCCTAGAATGTTAAGCTTAGTTTTGGGGTTGATGCATCTTTAGGCCATTCGGGTATTCTAGCTGCGCTTAACGACATTTAGGTTCAATTGTTCTAGGTGATAGAAGTTTGCTTTAATGTTCTTTTTTATGCATGATGATGTCTGTGTTCATTAGTTCTGAAGGATTATTTGGGATATTTTTTTATATTTTTGTTGTACCTAGTGATACTTAGTTTCACTTGGATTTTATTATTTTTTTAAATTAATTTGTTGGCTCTACTGTAGCTGTAAATATTTAGCTTCATTTCGTGTTGATGAATCTTAGGCTTTTTGGGTGTTTTTGTTTCGCCTAAAAATATTTTAGTTCAATTCATCTACATTATTCTTTATGGCTTTTCCAAATCTTTTGTTACGTATAAGCATATTTAGGTTCATTTGATCGAGATATTTTTTTCGGTTCTTTTGATGTTTCTGTTTACCTTAGGATATTCAAGCTCTTTTGGTGTTGATGATTATTTTAGGTTCTTTCGTTGTAACAGCAGTTGCTAAGAATACTTCCATTCTTTTTGCGTTGATGAATATTATGCTCTAGATATTTTGATACACGTATAGTATTTCAGTTCGTTTGGTCTAGACGAGTCTTAAACTCTTCATGTTTCGTTGTGCCTATATTTAGCTTAATTTGTTCTGGGATTACTTTTTAGGCATTTTGATGTTTTTGATGTACCTATGCATATTTAACATACGCTGGTTCTTGAGATGATAGATGCTTTTCTGGCAATTTATCTTACGTGATGCCCTTCCGCGTTTCTTAGGGTTAGCGTGGGCAAACCCCATGTGTCTCCGTGCTTTAGGATCTGCCTCCCTCAGTCCTTGTTCATTAAGGGCACCTTGCATACCGCGAGTCGGCTTTAGGGAGCTCGATGATTATGTCTCGATTCATATAATGGTAGCTTTTTCATTCTACTCCTTCCCTATGGAGAGTGTAGGGAGGGAAGAAAATGGGGAATTTCGGGGATGAGGATAAATGTTCGGCCTGTAGGGCGTGGCTTTGATGTTCCAGGGGCCTGACGGCTGAGCGCGCTCTGAAATTGCCGCTACGAGTAATCCATCAGTTTTACGGCTTTGGTATAGGCGTGATGGATTTCGCGTGGCTAATTTGGTACTATCGATCGGGCGCAGTGATATCTCTCCGGATAGTGTAGCATCACGACTGGCCACCTTATGTACTCTTTATTTTTTTCTTCTTTACTCTCCGAACGTTTTTTGTGTAACCTCCAGGCAATAGTATTTTTGAGGTCATTTTGATTTTGAGGTAATAAATCGTTTGGATGCTAAGGTCTGTGAGGGATGCAACAGGTTCTCATGGTTTAATTCTTCTATTCGCTTGCAGTTCTAGATTTTTGTATTTTGGTAATTGTTCTAGTTTGAGCGTTCAGTGCTGGTTAAACAAAAACAAATGAAAATATTTGTATGATGATTATTATCCGTTGTCTACTATATACCTCACGTCGAAATAAAAAGAAAAGAAAAGCAACGTTACCACTTTCTCTTTTATATCATCTTTGTTTTATTGTTAGACTTTTGTCTGTCACAGCATTAAGGATGGTAGTTTATTGATATTTTATTAATTTTACCTTTGAGAAGTACATTATATTGTCTCGTGGTAACGCAATGCGAGGAATACTGTAGGCGCTAGACTTCAATGAATGCAATCTTAAATAGGCTTGAATATATGCGAGTTTTTTGTTGAATTTATTTTCTATGTATCAATACTCTAGGTTACTGAACACCCATGCAGAGGTTTTAAATAAGAATAGATATGCTAACAAATGTGTAACAGGTTCACTATTTAATTGGATTTTTATTTATGTCGCATAAAAAGTATTGCAGCTAAAATGTATTGTCACGAATAACAAACGACGACGCGGCGAATTAACTTGAGAAACTAAATGTTTAATAGTGCGAACTTATGCCCAAAACAAAATAGAATAAGGTTAGCGTCGCAAGCATGTATGTTGGCGGAACAGCAGGATTGAGCGCTGGGGCGAGACTGACTCCGGATCGCCACGCGGATCCCCTTACGTACACTCGTGGACGTCTGGAGCAATCGGCCTAAAAGGTTTGGCGCGTAGTACATTCTAACCTCGAACAAGCAACATCACAGGAACAACAAGAATGTTTATCCGTGGCCAGGCATCGAACCTCGGCTGTTTGCGTGGGAGCCAAGGACAATAACCGTTCGGCCACGGGCGCGCATTTTTTTTAATTTTTTTTATTTATTACCTGTTTGTCTCAGCGAACCAGTACATCGCACAAAGCATACATGGTTAAAAAAATTTTTAAGGGCGATCAGTTTGTCAAGAGCAGGCATCCATTCGGGCTGCACACTCTGGCTCTTGTACTCTGTCTCTTGTACTCTCTGATGTACGCAACGCTTTTAATAAAATATGCCCTGACGGGCCTAGCGTCACCGTCAGCGTGCCGCACAGCCATCCTTGACTTCCACAAACTGTGCATAGGGAGTACCATAAACACATCATAGGGCACGTCTACAGGATAAAACGAATCCCATAGGGTGATATCGGAAGATCCTTTTTGAGAGTGCGCCGCAGTATGTCCCAGTGAAATATCGCGTCCCAACATTCCAGAAATATATGTTTTACTGTTTCGAACTTTCTGCACAAAAGGCAGTTGGTCGACCAGGGTACCAATATTTCTTTTTCTTCAAGCCAGGGTTTAACGGGGAGCGTGCCACTATGAAACTGGAAAAAGAACGTATTTACCAATGGCCGCACCGGCATTTTTTTAAAAATTCGTTTAAGTACATTTTTGCCGTGGCCTTCAAAGAACAGAGAGCGATAAAGAGGCACAGGAAATAATAATAAAAATCTTTAGTAATAATAATCTTTAATAACCAATTCTTAGAGTCAGGATCAAGTTTTAGGCCTTGTCAAAGCATCAAGGGCTTGTGGGACTAGACCCAGCAGTTGCAGCAAGCTTATTAAAAATGTCCACATTGTCATGTACACACACTCAGAAACACACACGCACAAACACGAATCACACACCGATGATATCTTCTGCTCAAGGCGCAAGTTCACATTTCTGTCGGTCTTGAAAATGGACAGGAAAACACGTAGTCTCATTCGAAAAAAAAATCGCACACATACGCACATGAAGAGTAGCCCAAGAATACAATAAAGATCGTAGTCGTATCGGAAGCAGAAGCGAACTGACAAATGCCAGCTTACTTTCTCAAAAAAAGACGCGCACGCATTTTTACAGAACTGCTATTCTTAAGGAAAAAAGAAGCTTTTATATAGTTTTCAAAATGAAAAGGATAAAAGATATGCGCAGTCACAGTTACTCTTAAAAATTACTTGCACGATTACTTTCATAAAAAAAAAGATTTTCATGCTTGATTTTAAATTTTCATCAAGAAAAAAATAAAATAAAATATTCCTGGTAAAACAACGTCAATCAAATATTTGTACAACCGCTTCCGCGCGACCTCACGTAGATACTATAAATAAACTTGAACCTTTAAAACTGCAAAGTTTAACTATTTCGTGCAAAAATCCACGTACTCTTACACATTCAATGTCACTTGATGAGACAACCACACCTGGCAGTGCATCACGCACTCTAACCTGGTGTACCGTCTGCAGAAAAGTATTTGTTTTGGTTCTGCAAAAATAAATCTCGACATAACCTACTGTAGGAACAAATGAGCCAAACCCAACTCACCCTTCTGTACAGAGCGAAACAAATTTGTACGACTGGTACGTTCCCATCCCGAACCCTACACAAACACCGCGAGCACTCTATACAACTTTTTCACACTAACTCTGGACATCCATAAAACCTAGAGCACATACCAGATTTCAGCCAGAATGAACAGGTTGCATACAGTTGCGCGAGCAAACATAGAAATATCGTGACCCCCGACTTAACAGTTTTCGAACGAGCTCGCTCTGTTTCCTCCATCCAGTACTCAGCGCTATCGCGATAGTGTTTCAGCGGCACCTCAAGATATTTGGCCGGTGTGCCAGTCCACTGTATGTTTTCGAACACGGCAGGCCCGCTTTCCCAGCTACCATGGCAAAAGCCTAAGCACTTATTCCAATTAATGACGCTCCCCGAACACTCCCAGAAGGAAGTGGCCGCTTTAATAACCTCACGCACGTGTTCCTTGTCGTCGCAGAAAACGGCGATGCCATCTGCGTACTACAAAACTTTAACTTCACTCATCGACAACATAAAACCGCGTATTCTTTGATTGCAAGGTAGCTTCAAACAGAAGGGTTCAAGATAAAATGCAAGCAACAGGGGTGATAGTGGGCACCCATGCCTGACCGAGGAAAATATTTGAAAACTTTTGCTAACATCCTTATTTAAAATAAGACTTTTAACACACTCCGCGTATGACCTTTTTACACCTTCCAATACTATAGAGCCAACATTCACATGGTCTAAAATACGAAACTGAACTTGATGCGCGACGCGATCAAAAGCCTTTTCTAAATCCAGCTGTAACCTAGCCACGCGACCTGCCAATGCGTCAAAACTCTAAAATACTTCTCGCCACGTGAATGGGCCTAAATATTGTTCGTCCCTTAGTTCCGCATGTTTGATGAGGTCCTACGATGGTTGTTATTACACTCTGCAATGTTTTCGCCAAAAATTTCATGAAAATTTTATAGTCTACATGGTGAGGTTTACAGGGCGATAAGACCCCACAGACAACAATTTGACGGGATCATCACTTTTTGGTACAAAAACAGTATGCGCCCTTCTAAAAGACGGTGGCATTTTTTTTTATGGTACGCTTCCATTATCACGCGGCGAAGTGCCTCCGTCATTTCACTTCTGAATGCCTTGCAAAAGGCTGCACCTAAGCCATCGGGCCCTGGTGACTTTCCGGGGGTTAATTCGTTAATCGCCCTCTCTATTCCTCCAGGAGTAATCGGCACCTCTAGATATTCTTTAATATCGTCATCGAACCTTGGCATTAAAGGCAAAAATTCACTTTCAAAACCTTCTTTTACAAGCATCTTATGCCCCAGCATATCGCCATAATATTTGACGAATGCGCGTTCTATTAGCTTTTTGTCACGTGTAATCACATTGCAATACTGTATTTATTTTATTTCGTTTTGCGTAGCGTATCTCTTTTCGTCACTCAGTGACCGCTTAGTCGGTGTCTCTCCCAGCCAAAGTCGTTCGGCTCGCGCCCCTATCACTGCTCCTTTGTATCTTTCCATATCGATAAGCTCCAGCTGAATCTTCATTCCGCTGATTTGCTTTGTGAACCCTCCGGGTTGTGCACTTTCCATGCTTAACAAAAAAATCCAGCTGGCATTTCAGTTCTCTTTCTTTCTCTTTTTCTTGGCGGATTAAAACACATGATCTCTCGATCGCGCAGATTTTAACCTGGTTCTTGAACTGCCCCCACAAGGCAACATAACTTACCGACTCAGCAGCAAGCAACTGTTTTATACTTTCCTTCACCCCATTCACAGAAGATTCATCTTTCAGTAGTTTGTCCATAAATTTCCCCTGATCCCTGTTGAGACGCATTTTTGTTTGCTTTTTCCCAAATGTAAAAATAACTAAACTGTGGTCGCTAAAGCCACGTGTTTAACTTCGTAGTTTTCGCACAGGGGAACTAGAGCTTCTGATATATACGCTCTGTCTAATCTCGCGTGGCTTTGACGCTGGAAAGGCGTATACTGCGGAAAATTTGTATTCGAATGTACTCCCCCAGTTCCTTCTAAAATGGACTCTTGTACAAGCGTGTTAAGGAACAAAGCGCTCTGATTCCGAACCGTCAACCTATGTGCTCTGTCCTCTGCTGCGCATACACAATTAAATTCCCAGAAAAATTACAAAACCTTTCGCATTTTAGCTAAACGATACTCTTTCAAAGAAAGATCTGCGATAACATTCACTATTTGGCGCGCACACACAGACTACTTGCCATGGTAACTCCGAAAACGAAAAATCGCCAACAATCATTCGAGCAGTCTCACAAAACAGTATCAGACCTATAGAATTTCGCAGGAACAAAGCACACCCACCGAATGCACCCACGGAATGACATACACAGAGGTAATACCGGTCGGCCACGGGCGAGCTGCCTACTTGTCCAATCGACGCGGGCGGCCAAATAATATAATCTAAAGTAAGTTACAATATAATACTGGCACATATTGGTTAGTCTTAATAATAGTAGATAATGTTTAGCACTTTGTTCTAACAAGTTGAGGTCGGAATTCACACATTTATGATTTCGCTTTACTTGTTTTGTCTTCAACGAACTGTGGTCAAATATATATATTTTTGACAAATACTTTATTTTATAGAGTGGATTAACATAACGTTTGTAAGACACACAAGGGCCGAGATACATACAATATACAAAACTAATAAATTGATGTCTGCTACTCACTTCGCATGGCAACCAAGTAAGTAAATACGATTTTAGTTGTACTTGTCTAAAATTTAGCATGGCAAGCGCAATTAATTTTATCTGCTTCGCATATGACGTATCTGCAATAATTATTGTCACCAGGTGTTTTTTTTTACCCTCTATTACTATTTCTTTAGCATCACCATTACAGAGCAGTTTGAGACAGTATTAGCTAAATTTTGACGAATTTCGGCATAAATGTAATTTAGATTTTGTGTGACGTTATTACTGGTACAATGAAATAAACAATAACTTGTTGACTTAAAGAGCGCAAATAGGGTAAGGAAGGAAGAGACAACAAAAAGGAAAGAGCGCTGCGCCCTTTCCTTTCTGTTGTCGTTTCCTTCCCTACCTTATTTGCGCTGTTCAAGTCAACATGTCTAAGCAACACGCCCTTCATTTTGGTAAACAACAACCACTACTACAGAGAAATTATATCAGTTGTAAGCAGTATGCAACCGCATTAAGCAATGGCGGCGTCACAACGGAATATCAGAAAGAACTCCAACCCGAAGTCTCACACTTCATTTCGAATCAACAGCAAATCACAAATATTCGCTCATGCACGCCTAAGGGATCAAAGTTGACTTTTCAGTGCTTGTTACTCTTCGCAAATGCGTGCTCGCCGTTGCCTGAATCTCGCACTCGATGTCGTAAAATATCGTGCTCGTATTACGAAATTCCGAGGTGAGCACATTTCTAGTATCCAGGACATTCGGAGCGTTACATGAGTGAAGATCACATGAGGGGCAAACACTAAAATAACCCACGTACAGATCGAATACGTATCAAAAATCGAATCCTGGTCAACCATTTCTTTTTTTCCAAAAGCAGGTCATCTTCTTTCTTGTTTGCTCGTTTTATTTGTTCTGCGCCCACGCTCACATGGAGCAAACCAATATTGTAAGAAGCACAAAGTAATAACGTAAAACCTAGAATTCAGAGATAAAAAAGGCACGCAAACAAGCCATGATCCTCTCAAAGGAAGGTCGGGTCCGAGAGACTCAATTTCACTTCACGCCCACCAACACAGAAAAGGAGGCCAACGGAAAGCAGAGGGAAAGGGGAGGGAATAAAGGGAAAAACAAGGAAAAACGGGAAAGCGATACCAGTTTCGAAATACGGCGGCCCCCGGAAACGAAGAGGATACAACAGCAATAAAAGACGCCCAAACAAAAAAGACTGTTCAGAAAGCAAGCGACGGAAAAAAGACGTTTAATACGAGATCGAATAGAGACAGGTGCGCCGCTGCCGTGTAGCGGCGACCCCGGAATTGTAACCCCTTTTCCACATCCTCTTTGCAAGGACCGAGGCGCGCTCTGGGGGATTCCGTGGGAAGCTCGGATGTGGGGAAACTAACACTAAGCTTCTATTCTCGGAGACGGCGAGGAAAGCAGGTTGATCCAGCATAGTACACCATTCCCCAAAATTCAGTCTGGGCACTTTGATCACCAATATTTTCTGAAAAATGGCCTATATGACGTACTAATTGCGGTCTTCTGTTTGCGCATGAAGGAAGAAGTTGAATGAGGATTTGAGGCCTATACATAAGACACGTTAACACGATGCGAAGCAGGAATCGTATGCAGGAGCTGCATAAGCGTTAATGTTTAACTCGGGTCCACTGAATCTGTTAATAGTAACACGCAATCCGCTTCAAAGCCCATTGATGCATAGAACTTTATCAAAGCGTCTATGTGGGTTGGCAGTTCGTTCTGACTGGTTGCGTCTTCTTCGCCATCGATACTGAAAGGGATTAAGAAATAAATGCACACTAGAGTGCAAATTCTGCATTGGCGTTGACTTCCAAAAATGACAGTGCAGACCAGTAACATACTGCAGACTATAGGCTCATTGCCGCCATTTGTAAGGCAAAAGTTACGCCGCCATTTTAACTACCAGATGGAACTGCATTTAAGGAAGGATTAGAGTAACTCTATAGGCTCCACCTTGTAGAGCAGAGTTCCGCAGTGGTGCTTCCAGGGCGGCCATGTTGGATCCAAGGCCGCACTGAGGGAAGCGACCGTTGTTTCTGCAAGAGCCCCGGATGCCCGAGCTACCCGATCGTCTTCCGTGTCGTGTTCTTCTCAGACTTTGAAAACATGTTTTTAAAACATCGTTCTCGTTATAAAACAACGCGATTATACTGTATCCAGTAGCTATACATAATGTTGAAGGGTCAAGGAACCTTCCAGTTCGTTCTATTTTAGTGTAGGATGTATATTTCGCAAACGCAATTCGAGAAACATGATCTGCCCGAAACTCGGCGCGTGCTAGGTCGCCTTCCCGCACGAAACTCGGATCCAGCTCGGTGCGCGTGATCTTTGCACCGCCAAAAAGGAGTTGACTGCGAAAGGAAAAGGAACGCGATACTCTAGATCTGCAAGCACAGTCTATACAGTTACTCTAGAAAGGGTCTATTTTTGTTGTTTATTTGAAGAGTTAGAGTCAAATTAATAAGGAGAGCAGGAATATAACATCGCGTCATTGTTTAAGTCTTATATTTGCGATGTAAAAAAAGTTACGTTGAGAATTACTATAGTTATTTTAGCAATCAATAATTCACTACCAATACCTTTAAAGCACCAAAGACACGCACGTAAAATAGTCCTGCGCCTGGTACGACGCAGCTGAAAGAACGTTATAACGCCACTGGGAAGTTAGCGTGCAGACGGCCTAAAAGCTTTCGATCCCCAATAATACAGTTCCCGCGGGAGCTCCGGGCTTTCAGCGTCCCTGCCAAGCACTGCCACTCATGCAGTGCAAGCCCTGTTCAGGGCCACATGCTCGCGCTTGTAGCATCGGCTGTGTATGAACCTAAGCTGACACAAAGTAATAGAATAGTTATTTATAAACCATCAAGAACAACGGAACTATAGGGAGTATTCACTGGACGCCATATTTGTGGGTGCTGTTTAGAGCGCATGCTCAGAACGAGCTCGCATCAGTAGGCTGCTAAGACCGGCATTCTTGATGGTGCGGAATGCACGTTGCAAAAGAACTGCAGAAGCTCGCCATGAGCACGCACTCAGCAGCTGCGCACACAGCTATGGCCGCCAGTGAACACCGATCCCTGGGGGGATCGGTGGCCGAGTGGTCTAGCGCACACCAGCTCGGAGCACGTCGAGCGAAAGCTCGCGCTGCAGAACCCAGGGATCCTGGGTTCGAGCCCCACCCCTGCCCGTTTCGATCTGGATGAGCATCGTACCGGCGTGCGGTCGTGTATCACTACTGCGTGATGCACGTTAAAGACCCCAGGATAGCGGTTGTACTGCACTGGCTAAATTTCTCATCTACAGCTGGGAGACTCGTCGCCCCTGTGAGGCAGACCAAGTTCTAGGCTGTATAAACACACACACAACCCAATTTTTTTTTAATACTCTCTATTCAGTCACTGACGGCTTAGGAAACACTGGGCATGGCGAGCCGGGGGCATCTCATGTTCGGAGTCAACGAGGGTGTGGAATTAGAAGAGCGACGAAGAACTATTTACAGATCATGAAGCGTGAACATAATAAACAGTGCCCTGCGTTGCTTAAGCTGTCAGCGAATATACTACGTTTAAGTCACTTGGTCTTTTCCGTTTATGATTGGTTCAGCGATGATAGAACACGTACGCAAACATGACGAACACCATGACGCTTCGCTGTTCACGTTGTTTGTTTGGTTCCATCGGCTAGTGGTGTCGAGTGCGTCTGGACGTACGGTGAAACTAAGTGTATGACCTAAGCGTTTTAGGAGTCTAATAAAAACGAACAAAAAAATAACGTGCAATAAAACAGCACAAACAACTGAAAAAAAAACACTTTGTTTCGTAAGTAATTTAATGCAACAGCGCGAGTGCCCGTTTTTTTAACTGCCCATAGTTCCCTCTCTTCCACTCTTTCCCCTTTCTCCGTCTCTCTCTCTCCCCGGGCGTACAGACGACAGCGCCATCTGTGCACGCCTGCGTTTTTCTGTGTTTGTGCGCGACGACTCCCATGTGCGTACGTGTGGAACACAGCCGCATTACAAGCAGGAGATCTCTCGAGATCTCATTCGATCGCGAGAAAGCTCGAGAAAAGCAAAAGTCGCTAGAGAAAGAAAGAGAGACAAAAAGAAAGCTGAATTAAGATAGGAGGAAAACGAAAGTGGAAAGGGCGAAATACGAGAACAGCGTGCTTCTCCTAATGGAATTTGTTGTTCGAACCTAGAAACTTTGGGGGGAAGGAGGAGTGGCGGGGGAGGGAGGACCGAGATGGGACATGAGCGGTTCAGGCGACTGGGATATGTTCACTGTTCGCAGGGATTGAGAAAAGAAGACGAAAACAATGAAAGTGTGAGAACATGGCTTCTTAGCACTCGTTGAGGACCGGGCGAAATGAAACCCTGGAGACTACCTTCGGGCTCGTGTCTTTGGCGCGGGTTTTCTGTTCAACGACGGGCTGTTTATGCAAATAACGCAAACATGGTACGTCCTTCGGAATGCAATATCAGATGTTCGGAAGTTTCGAGGATGATCTTTGTTGATTATGATTATATTACAAGAGATCATTTCAATGAAATCTTTAAATGGGACCAAACAAATTGGTCACTTCTATTCTCTGAGAAGGGTATCGCATTATTTACGAACTTCAGTCGATCCAGATAAAAGCAGTTTTGTGTACGGAAAAGCAAAAAAAAAAAAAAGAAAGTAAATTAGTCGTTAGTTGTTTATACAGCGCGAGGTTAGACTGTCAAAAACATGGCGACATTCTTACCCACCACTGTAAATGAGAAATGTAGCGAGTGCAGTACAACCGGTATACTCAGTTCACCCTAAAGCTGAAACTGTAGCCAGTGCGAAAAGCACTTGTAGGACGAGTTCACTGCTTTGGAAAGTTCTTCAACAGAGCGATTGCTCCCGCTAGAAAAAGACGTCTCAAAGCCTGGAGCGCGGGCCAGCTCGCGTTTGTAGCATGAGCTGCAGGCTCTGCTCAAAGGGACTATGAAATTATTTTTGGGGGGCTGAAGTATATTGCGGTGTTACTGATCGCACACCTTTTAGTGCGCCAAAATAAAACTAGTGCATGGGCCTATAGAAAGTCAAAAGCTTGTTTTTCGGTACGAAAATTTGAAAATATAGCAGACGATTTTGTACCACCTTTCCTTCGAAAGCTCTCCGCCTTTTCACTGAGAAGCATCCGCAGTTACTAAGCACGTCAGCCGACCCTAGCTCACGCATCGGACGCGAGCACTGTAACTCAGACGTGTGCGCTCGTCGAAAATCAGTCCGTCAACGAATATTTGAATTCGCGCTCGTGGCTCATCAGTACCGTGACGGCAATTATTATCCCTTGAGAATGACAACTTCCATGGTGTGCTTAAAAAGCACGGTGGAAGCAAAGTGTCAACACCTCCGGTGCCGAAGCTAGTCACGACCACGTGATTTCTTATTTTCTTTTTGAGTTGAGGATCAAAGCTGAGGCGGAAGAAGTAAAAAAAATCATTTCATGGTCAGAGCGGAATATTCGCGACTCTAGAAAAATGGAAGGCAGATATCGGAAAAAACACTAAACTGGCCCAAACACGTCCTTCCGAGATTTCTGTTCTTCTCTCGTGGCGTCTGTGATTACATGTTGTCGGTGGTTTGTGCGGTGCAACCGTTTTTCGAGTGACTCTTTCGTAACTCTAGTAATCAGCTTGTTCCCGCGTTGCTCCGGACGCAATTTACGCAACCGAGTGAACCAAATCTGACATTCCCCTTTTATCATCGTTCATCAACACCGTCGAAGGACAGTACGCAGCCCTTTCATCGATTTCTGAAAGAAAGTCAAGCCTTTGGGAGCCCGCTTACGCCAGCACATCTCCGCAGGTTCAAAACGTGAAGGATAAAAAGCGAAGCAAACCATTTTGAACCCAATGCTTGCTTGCTGAAGCCCCAGAGTTGGCCGTTGAGCTGGCACATGGCACGGCACGACCTGTATTAGACCGCCATATTGCCCCGTAGTAGCGCCTTTTATAAGGCGCTGGAGTCGCAAATAGACGATTTGCACACGTTTCAGATTACAGCCGCCATTGCTGACCTTCTCTTGCATACCAGGACACTAAGCCACCGAAGCGGGATTTGACGAGCCTCCACAAAGGCCAATGCTGGGGCAAAGGACATCATTGAATCTCAAATGGCAATAACCTGCCCTGCTACGGTAATGATGGAGCGAAGTAATCAAAATAACAGAAAACAAAAACTAAAGGCCGATTATGGCGGCGCCTATGCGCAGCTTCTGAAAAGCGTCTATAGCCTGGTGTCTATTACGTGCATCACGCCGATGTGATGCACGACCGCACGTCGGTATGATACTCATCTAGATCGAAATGTGCAGGGGTGAGGGTGCAGCCGAGACATTTGCGAGCTGAATATATTTTAAATGGTCGGTTGAAGAAGAGGAGAACGGCAAAGAGGTTTTTGAAAATTGCATCGTATGTTTACACAGCCTAGAACTTGGTCTGCCTCACAGGGGCGACGAGTTTCCCAGCTGTAGATGAGCAATTTTGCCAGTGCAGTACAACCGCTAGCCTGGGGTCTTTAACGTGCACCATGTAGTAGTGATAAACAACCGCACGTCGGTACAATGCTCATCCAGATCGAAACGGGCAAGGGGGAGGGGGGGGGGGGGGATTGAGTCCAGGATTCCTAGGTTTTGCAGGGAAAGCTTTCTCTCCACTTCCTCCGAGCTGGTGCGCGTTAGACCACCAATCCCTGTACGCGAAGGTGACTAGGTTACCTTTGTGTAGAGGTGTCGGTAGAGGAAGTAACGGCAACATTAACTAGGTTACTTTTGCGCCTAGGAAGTAAAAAAAAAAGAGTGGTGGAATGAGATTTGTGATCGACGTAAATCAAGCAAGGTAATTTGAGAAGGAAATAAATTTTATATCGTTTCACAGTTTTATGACTTTTTGGGCTGATACAAACTTGGAGTACAGCTCATATAAGTGAAGCATATAAATAACGCGTGATATGTTTGACAAGTACTATCTGAAAGCAAAACAACAGGCCCAATACCTCAGGTTCGGAATTCACGAGCATTCTTTTTCTGTTCAAGAATTTATCCAAAAATATTCCAAAAGCCGGGAATCATAATGATTAAAAAAACTGCTCCGACTTTACTCAACAAGATTAACAATTTAATCAAACGTTTCGTCTCCCATGCAGGAAACATCGTCAGTGAAACCTACAAGCAGGAATGAGAGAAAAAATTTCGTCAACAGTCCTATTTAAGCAAGTCCGCGTACACATCGGGGAGGGGGCCGCGGTTCGAGTTGCAAGCTGATGAGTCACTTCGGATGAACCATGATTCCACGAACCTGCGTGGACCCCACCTTTGTTCGCGCGCCAGAGCGGACGCATTTTCAAAGTCGAAACAGTGACCCGTATTCCAACAATGGTCTACGAGTTCCGTCTTCGCTCTTGTCGCATGCGTGGCCTTCGCCACGTCCCTTTTGTGTTCGTTTAAGCGAGTGCAGCGCTTCCGGCCTGTCTCCCCAATGTAGGATGCCTCACAGTCTAGACAATTCACTTTATACACAACACCGCACTGGGACTCTGGGGGGGTGTAATCTTTAGGTTTAGAAATGAGGTCACGTAGTTTACGATGGGGTTTGAAAGCAGTACGGATATTCAAAGGGGCGAGGGCCCTGCGAATAGACTCAGAAACACCTCTCAAATAGGGTATTGTTACTTGCCCTGTCCTAAGTCGTCCATTATCCTGACTTCTTCTTTGCCCCATCTGTTTGCGCGTGTTATCAATAAAACGTTTCGGATAATTCCGCTTCATCAACAGGTCAACAATAACAGCATCTTCAGTACACATCGGGGAGGGGGCCGCGGTTCGAGTTGCAAGCTGATATTGCAACTCGAACCGCGGCCTCCTCCCCGATGTGTACGCGGACTTGCTTAAATAGGACTGTTGAAGTTTTTTCTCTCATTCCTGCTTGTAGGTTTCACTGAAGATGTTTCCTGCATGGGAGACGAAACGTTTGATTAAATTGTTAATCTTGTTGAGTAAAGTCAGAGCAGTTTTTTTGATCATTATGATTCCCGGCTTTTGGAATATTTTTGCATTCATTCGCACCTTGTACGGCTCTGCTGCCTTGGGCAACTTGAGAGAATACTTCAACCAGTCCACAAAGATCGTCCGCCTGGAATGCCATCAACGCTTCAACCGTGAGTGCCTGAACCACAACGTGATTCCACATGGTCTACGATGTCGCCCCCGGGTCGACACACCCTACGGAAGAAAACTGGCCCAGAACTTCAGCCGTGACTGCCTCAAGGCACGGATCCTGGACAACAAGCAGAAACTCATCGACTGTCGGCACCGGCTTGTTACAGCTGAGAAGTTCCTGCGACGGACTCTCCAACCTGACGACATGCACCACGTGTTCGGTGCACGGAAGCAAGCAGAAGAAATGGAAAGGGTCAAATGCACGGATACCCATGACAAGAAACTGTCCCAACTAATTCCAAAGGTCCCCACACCACCGGCATCAGCGGTCTACAACTTGTCATCGAAAGAGCTCTCCGCCGGTCATGTAAGTCTTCTTTCGAAAGGACTTGATTTCGCTCTAGCCCCACGTGTAGTTCCCAAAAGAGACTTTATAATTGAAATGGAGGAGGCACTTCGTCACCTACAGGATACGACCGGGATCAATCTGGCCCGCAGCCGCATATCGACTATGCTTAATAGTGCTAAAGTAACGCCATCGAATCTGAGCAAGGTGGAGCAGTCGGCACTACGGGATCTTAAATCGGATCAATCAATTATTATTCTTACAGCTGACAAGTGGAAAGGCACTGTTATCCTCGATAAAGAAAGTTATTATGAAAAAATGCAGGTAATTCTTGACGACACAGAACATTTTGTGACGTTACCGCGGGACCCCACTCCTAAATCTGAGAGATCCCTTGTTGATCACCTCCGCGATCTAAAAAAGAAGAAACGCCTAGACGATGCCATGTACCGTCGTCTTTTTTCTTCTGACGGGTCTACACCTAAATTGTACGGTCTCCCCAAAATTCACAAACCCGAGTGCCCGTTGCGTCCTATTGTTTCATTGATTGTGTCTCCGACGTACAATCTGTCCAAATATCTGGTCGAACTCATCACTCCGGTCACAGGTAAAAATGGTTTAACAGTACGGAATTCCCAAGAATTCGTGGGCCTGGTTCGGGATCACGTCCTAGACGAAGACGACATAATGGTTTCATTTGATGTTGTGTCCTTGTTCACGAATGTCCCCACCTCTCGGGCTGTTGAGATAGCCGAAACACGTCTACGTAGGGATGACAGCCTCCCATCACGCACATCGTTAACGGTGGATGATATTGTAATTTTGCTGCGTTTTTGTCTTAAACAATCGCATTTTACGTTTCGCGGACAAATTTATCACCAAATTGAAGGATGTCCAATGGGTAGCCCAATTTCTGTTACAATGGCAAATCTGGTTATGGAGTATGTGGAGGAAACTGTCCTTGAACAAGCTATGCTCCCGATAGGTTTTTACAAACGTTATGTGGACGACACTTTTGTAATTTTAAACAAGGACCATGTTGCTGACTTTCATTTAGCTTTAAACAATGTTGAATCATCAATCCAATTCACACATGAAGTTGAACAGAACGGTGCGCTGCCTTTTCTGGATGTTAATGTGTTCCGACATAGTAACGGTCGCTTAGATACAACAGTGTACCGCAAAGCTTGCGATACAGGCAACCTCTTAAACTTTAACTCGCACCATTCTGTCGAACATAAAAGGGCTGTCGTAAAAACCTTACTACATCGGTCCGAACGCATTTCTTCTAATCCTCAATTGCGCGCTTCTGAAGATGCTGTTATTGTTGACCTGTTGATGAAGCGGAATTATCCGAAACGTTTTATTGATAACACGCGCAAACAGATGGGGCAAAGAAGTCAAGATAATGGACGACTTAGGACAGGGCAAGTAACAATACCCTATTTGAGAGGTGTTTCTGAGTCTATTCGCAGGGCCCTCGCCCCTTTGAATATCCGTACTGCTTTCAAACCCCATCGTAAACTACGTGACCTAATTTCTAAACCTAAAGAATACACCCCCCCCCCCCCCCCCACAGTCCCAGTGCGGTGTTGTGTATAAAGTGAATTGTCTAGACTGACGCATCCTACATTGGGGAGACAGGCCGGAAGCGCTGCACTCGCTTAAACGAACACAAAAGGGACGTGGCGAAGGCCACGCATGCGACAAGAGCGAAGACGGAACTCGTAGACCATTGTTGGAATACGGGTCACTGTTTCGACTTTGAGAACGCGTCCACTCTGGCGCGCGAACAAAGGTGGGGTCCACGCAGGTTCGTGGAATCATGGTTCATCCGAAGTGACTCATCAGCTTGCAACTCGAACCGCGGCCCCCTCCCCGATGTGTACGCGGACTTGCTTAAATAGGACTGTTGAAGTTTTTTTCTCTCATTCCTGCTTGTAGGTTTCACTGACGATGTTTCCTGCATGGGAGACGAAACGTTTGATTAAATTGTTAATCTTGTTGAGTAAAGTCGGAGCAGTTTTTTTGATCAAGAATTTATCCGTCAGTTCACGCCGATATTTTGCAATACACTTCGAGAAAACAACACTTCAAAAAAAAAGTGAGTTTGTTTTTGTACAGAATATCAACGCAACCAACGTAACCAAACACAAACACAAAAAAACAAGTAAACGGTTTTAGTCAATGACTGAGCTTATAGTACGATTCGTTCAGAAATATTCGATATGCTGAGGGACAATAAGCTTTTGAGACGTCAGATTCGTGACACCTGCGCTCATTGTATTTGTTTTAAGAACTCTAATCGTATTTTAAGCTCCAACATTCTCAGAGTCCCTGGTATTGTTCTCCGCAATTGACTGTCACGTGTTTTGCAAGAACAACCACAGGCTTGTTTTTTTAGAGTGATGGTTTCCTGTCACTCTAAAAAAACAACCACAGGCTTGTTTTTTTAGAGTGATGGTTTCCTGTCACTCTAAAAAAACAACCACAGGCTTGTTTTTTTAGAGTGATGGTTTCCCTAATGGCGGCGTTTTCCTACAACTTGTACTAGTAAACAGCGTGCTCACAACTTAATTTCTTAAAATAGGCGTATATAACGTATTTTAGCTGTTCAAATAAAACACTCCGACATCGTATAAAGGATCCCCCCGAACACTCAAACGATTTAAACCTGGTATAGTATTTAATTTCTAAGAATGCTGTACATTTAAAGTTATTGCTGGGACCTATACACGGTTGTGAGTCGTGCTATGTCATAGTTATTGGTCTTGCACATCCTCCGCGAGACAGTCGATGCGTGAGCATCTCATTCAAGTTAATACTTGCCGCGACGTTCGCACACCGAAAAATTGACCTTTTAATTCGCTTACCGAAAAATTGACATCTGCACACCGAAAAGTTTACTTTTTTTAAGTTAGCAAAGCCGCTTTCGCTGTTTTTCTGAATTCTACCTCGTACGCGTGATCGGTTAATTTTTTCAAAGAAGAAGAACAACTGAGAACAGACCATGGAACCTGAAAGCCGGAGTTTCACCACTCGTCATATTGCAAAAGACACGGTGTGCGCTGAGGACATGATGACATAATTATCAGCGGGTACGCCTTATGCAAGACCGCAGGATCTCTGATTTCGAACATGTTTGCAGGTAGTTTTTGTATGGCTAATGAAAAAGGACTGTCATACAAGAATGAAACACGACTCTGACAGTGTATGTAGGCTGCGTTTTGTATGAGCAGAGTCACCGCGGCTTAAGTTGTTCGCGGATGTTGTTGGGGGGAGCACTCTACAGGGGGTAAGAGCATACCACACCTGGGAAGGGTGTCTGTTTTTATTTATTTTTTCCCTAACGTAATCTTTGACGGGGATCCCTAACAAGATCTGAAGGGATTTGGGCACTCGTGATCCGGCCTCCCCACGTCAGCGCTCCGCATCGGCGCAATTTGTAACGCAACGCGAGCTTTTGCCGCACGACGAAGGCACTCTGATGAACGTTGGGGACCCTCGAACGCGGATCCAATCTCGCTGAGGCGGCGGCTGGCAACGGCGCGTTGATGAATGCCGACCCGTAGCCCGTAAACGGCTCGATTCCACGCGGTTGTTTTTCCCGCAGCTGACGCACACAAAATGGTATTTTTATAGGATCGCGCGAATGGTGCTTCGAATCGAATATCGCCGTGTCGATCGCAGCCTTCACGGCGCCACGAAATACCGTTTTCAAGGTGCGGTGTTGAAACGACGAATGGCGGTGCACTATGCGATTCGAAGCCGTATTCGCACATCCTCTTATTTTTCGTATCAGCTTAAATCGACACGTAGCCTACGCCACAAGTTATTAAAACGAACCAAACAGCGTCAAAAGCGCGAGTCACGTGACCTTCCCTGTACATGATTGGTTCAGCGATGATATAACACGTACATAAACACGACGAACACAATGATGGTCCTCTTTCGACCTTGTCTGACTGGTCCCATCAGCTCGTTGCGTCGGTTACGTCTGAACTTAGGGTGGAACGAAATCTAGTATTTTGTGTAACGTGTCAATCGAACCATAGCCTTCTATATAGTGACAAAGCCTGGCAGATCGCCACGAGACGTGGCCGCCGAAGGTAAAAAGGTAGAGCGGCAGACAACGGATGGAGAGGAGAGTGATGTAACGGGCACCCCGCTGCGGCGAGACGCCGGAATACACTTCTCTCGAGCGATGGAATCTCTGCCTGTGCTTCTCGTGTTCGTCGGGCTATCGCTTGTTTTCTCGTCGGGATCGAAAACCATATTTCGAGCCCTTGCCGCTGCCAAAGGCGAGTGCTGACTGCAGGTTCCCCGAGAAATGCTCTGTGCTACAAGATGCTCCCGCTCCAAATCTGCGACCGGGCACTTTATGGCTCTGTCGTCGAACTGCCAGGCTTTGTGAGTATAGGAGAAGCTACGGTCCAACTCCATCTTTAGTCATTGAAAACTTAAAAAAAAAAAAATAATAATAAACGCAGGATGTGGCGAATCCCGTGTGTCTCATAATCTTTCCGCAGGTCAATGAGATTGCCGAATATATCTGACAAAAAGAAGCGTGACAAATATTACCCATGCCCTTCGTTTCCATGCTACCACTTACCATAATATAACTGAAGCGTACCCAGTATAGATTTCGACGTCTTGACACTGTGATCGAGCGTAAGGTCAGCGATCGCACACGCGTGCTTCGTCAACGTTCGGTCGGGCGTCGTGGCCAATCAATACGTCGAAGGACTCTCGGTGTCGGGCTCGGGTGCCGAGTTGGTGCCGCCATCTTATGCGGAGTACAAGTTCGTCTGCTTCTAGCGCGTTGGTTGCGGTGACTTCAGAACGCCGAGCTCTCATTTCCTCGATTGGAAGGATAGTGGGTAGACCTCTGGGTAGTTAGCATTGAGGTCTTCCCTCTATTCTTCCGATCAGAGCCAATCAGAGGTCGGCGTTCTGACATTACCACAGCCCCAGCTCAAGAAGCGAACGAACTTACGCACATCATAGGGTGACGACGTTACCTGAAAGCCACTCATAACTGTTAACTACTAAAACTACTAAAATAACTGTTAGTGCTGAAACCTCTGCATGTGGTTGGGACCCCTACAGCTGCCTTTGAGCAGAGAATGAGCGTTCGGCAATGTATACTTTGTTTTAGAGCACAGCTTTTAGGCACCCGATTCCGGCTTGAGCAGCGTCGCCGTCGCTGTCGGCGTAACCGCGCGGTGCATTATGGGAAAATTTCCCCGCTAAATTTAGCGGAAAATATTTCCCCGCTAGATTTAGCGGAATAATTTCCCACCAATTTTAGCGGCCAATTTTCCCCGTTAAATGTAGCGGAAAATTTTCCCCGCCAAATTTAGCGGAAAACTTTCCTCGCCAAATTTAGCGGAAAATTTTCCCCGCCAAAATGAGCTGAAAATATTTGCCCGCTAAATTTAGCGGAAAAATTTTCCCGCCAAAATTAGCGAAAAATTTTCCACGCTAAATTTAACGGAAAATTTTCCCCGCTAAATTTGGCGGGGAAAATTTTCCAATAAATTTAGGTCACGTGACCCCCCTCAGGTTGCGTACGTGACCCCCCCCTGAGGTCACGTGACCCCCCTGAGGTCATGTGACCCCTCTCAGGTTATGTGAACCCCCTGAGGTCACGTGACCCCCTCTGAGGTCACGTGACCTCAGAGAGTCACCTATCCCTCAGTACCCTTCCATCCTCCTCCTCAAGAGCTGCGCTCTAATCCGGCGTTACAGGGGATTGAAAACGGCTTTCATTTTCTTGCAGTGAAAAAAATTAATCGTAACAAAATTTAACGGGTAGTTGGGCTTGTGTATAGACCGACACGCGGAGCGGCTCTGTTTGCCAACACGGTCGGAATGCCGCGCTTGCACTGTAGCTATGTGGGCAAAAGCAGCCCGGCTCCCCGTGCTCTCGCCATTGCGTTCTATGGCGTGCGCTCGTTGTCGACGTCGTACGGACGCTTGTATCTTTATTTGTGCGTCGTATTTCCTCACAAGGTATTTCGTATGCTATGTCCGACTATTTGAGCTCGTGGCCCGAACCTGAACGACAGCGGTATCGAAACAAACTGTGCGTGGACGGTGTTGCCCACAAGGATCCGTACGCCGTAAACAAGGCCTGCTGGACTTCCGACGTAAAATTGCTGCCACGGAAGTCAACGGCTCACGTCGTCGTATATTCCGTTTTTCGCCGAGCCAGTTCACGGCCGACACGGTGCAGGCGTACAAGTCTCTCGAGGTCTACGATTACTTCGAGTTCGTTTCCGCACTGCCGGCGGAATCAGCAGACTCTGGGTCTGCGGAAGTGTGTGTATTCGTTAATTGATTAAATACACACAGCGCCTTCAAGTCAAGGTATGATATTTTTCCTACCCTCATGACCACAAGGCATGACAAACAGTAACGGTTTGTCCGTTCTGCAGTCTTGGTGGTAACAGGTTATAAGTAACGGCGTTGTTGGTAACGGATTGCTTTTTCACTGACATAGTAACCTACTCGTTACGTTTTCGACACAGTAACAGGTAACGTACTTATGTTTCTATATCAAGTAACGTAGTTACGTTAGTCGTTACTACTTCCCAAGTCTTAAAGAAATTACACTTAAATTTTTTTTCGTGTTTTAGGCGTCAAGCCATGTTTTGCTTTGCGTTTTTTCTCGTAAGTATTTAGGTGAAACCGTAAAAAGAGATAAAGTAATTATGTTCAGTTTCTGCATGAACATAATGTTTTTTTATACATGACCTGTATCGTCCAAACCGTAAAATGTGTTAAATTATAATTTAAAAAAGTAATGCGGAAGTAACGTGCGTTACTCTTTATCGGTAGCGGTAACGAGTTCCTTGTATTTCTAGGTAACGTAGCTCAGTAACGCGTACCTTTTATTTGCAAGTAACGAGTAACGTATTTCGTTACTTTTTTTCGGTAACGCCTACAACACTGCCGTTCTGTCGCTGATCCCCTTCTGCTGGGTAGCACGGGCATAGCGAGCCTTCGACGAGCGCTTGGCCGGTGCTTTGTGCGCGAACACCATGGGAACAGAATCCGGGTGGTCTCGATCAGACAACGGTTTCCCTGCACCTAAGCGGGCCTCGGGACGGAGATTGAAATGGAAGCCGCAGTTGCCTTCAAGAAAGTGTTTGCCGCACAAACGGTCGTTCGCGCGAGGTGACCATTCTTTTCGATCCACAGATATTGTCAACCTTCTATGCCTTTCAGAGTCTGCCGCGAACCTGTGGAAACTCACTCCGCTGCTTTTCTTCTACATTTCGGTGCAATTAACGGCAACACAGCTTCGCGGCATGCTGAAATGCTATGACGCCCAAGCGAAACGTGCGCGCTTTTGCTCCGCCTGCTCCGGCGCGATCGCAGCGCCGCCGCAGCTCTGTTACGTCAAGCCCGCGTGTCGTTCTATAGGTCACGTGACGTCGATTTCCCGCTAAATTTAGCGGGGAAGCTGAAATTATGTTTTGACCACAAGGCGTGAATGATCCCGGTAAATTTTGCGGGAAACTAACTCGACGTATAGGTCACGCTCAGTCAATTTCCCTATGGTCTATAGGTCACGTGACGTCAGGTGACGTCACGTGACACTCCTTTCCCCGCTAAATTCACCGGAAAATACACGGATAGTCGGACAAAATTTTGGTATTGGTGGGTAGCGTTAATAAGTATTTCATGCTCTCAACAAATGTAAATGTTTGCTGGGGACACCCTGTATTCTGGGATCACAGTCAACACCATCCAGAATAATCAAAGCCTCTCCACTAAAACTTTTTCTCATCGCAGTGAGATCGAGCAAAGACACGTGATTGGATACGAGTGCTGCGCCAGCGTTCGGCTGGACCTCGTGTCCAATCAACGCGTCGAAGGACTTTGGCATTGGGCTCGAGTCCAGTCACTGAGTTGGCGCCTTTCGACACTGATGGCGTTCCATGGTGGTAGAATTGAATGTTTAGGGTTTTTGGCCCGGTGCCCTCACGAACATTGACGACAAGCATCAATGACGCAAATTTCCTGTCGTGAGCAACCCCTTTTTTATCCATCTTCCGCACTAAATGACGACAAATCACATGTGGTGAGCAATTATTTCTAATATAAGATGGGTCGGGCTTGTCTAATTCTGCTTTTATCTTCTTACGTTTTGTTGAAAGCACTTTTAGGTTATAATTCGTGGAAGTATGTTTAGGGATATTGAAGGGATGTCAAATTTCTTGAGTAAATGTTTAGACTGTGATATGCATATTTTTTCCTTAAACGGCTCCTTATCTCTATCACGGAGAAGAAATGTAGCCAATGCGGTTCGATGAGTACATTAAAACATTTTAACCTTCCGTAACAGCTGTGCTTACACGCACCTGTGCTTGGGAGAATGCGCCATCAAATAAATATGGCGGAATTCCAGGCATGCAAGTTTCCAATTATATATTGATTCCATTAAAAAAAATTAATCGGGTGCTTCATTATTTTTTATCTTTTTCATATTCTTTAATGATGCACACGCGTATCTCAATGCAATCTAGGTACGTGTTTGCCTTTCCTAGTCCCACATAAACAAGTCCAATTTGAGGGATAACTCCCCTTCTTTAAAAAGGTACTCCGGCAATTTTTTGTTACTCTAACTAGCTATACTTTCGGTCTTTAGCCTTTCCGGTATGCTATTTAGTACCACGCAATTCAGAATAGCTGTTGAGAAATCGGCAAAAGAAAGCGATACCAAAAGCAACATTCAACCTGCATTTTTAAGGGCCGTGACGTCAGGGGGAGGCAGGCTTGGAGGTCGAGCGGGCAGTCGAAAAATAGACTATGCCGAGCATTTGTTTCTTGCTTCTACGCTGGTGCCGGACTGAGCTTCCAAAGCATTCATTTGACACCATGAAAGGGCGTGTAATCAGTTGGGAACAAACTCTACAGTTCAAAGAGTCTATAAAGTCTACAATCCAAAACTTCAGCTGACATAATATTTTTCATTGTTGCCCCTAGTGATTTTATCTTTGAAAAAGCACAGTAGGGACCAAAATTGTAAATTCAATAACTTCGCAAAATAATGTATTTTACCCAATATTTGGTTTAATATTTTAGCGATGTTTGTTGGTGTGTTTAGTGAGTTTTCAGGGAAATCAAGCACTATGAAGAAAACGCCAAAGTACCCCTTTAAGAGGTGGTACAGTAGCGAACCAATGAAGCATTGGAAACGTTCTTTACTTTGCGCCCTTCTTTCTTTTCAGAAATAGTTCCAGTGAAGTATCTCGCTGACAGGAACTTCAGATCATGAGACGAAACAACTATAGGAGAAAGATGGATTCCCATTAAGAGGTATGTTACCCATTCAAGTTTTAATATATTAATTTAAAGCCACGTTGGGGTCGCTTCTCAAGGGGATTCAAGACTAATTTCGATAACGTTCCGTACTCTGCGGTTTATGAGTCGCACCTTTCTATTAACGGCCGCTGTTATTCACAAAGAAGTTGGTATATAAGTCGCACTGAAACGTTTGCACGGAAGGCGGGGTGAAACTACATCGATACGCCCCCATACACGGCATGTAAACCAACGCTTTTAAGGCAATTTACACAATCCGCCAAACAGGTTTTCCAACGTATCGCGCTGTGATTTACTGCAGAGGTGCAAACTACAAAAGAAAGTGTACTGTGAAAAAGTTACCTCGCTAAAACAAAACAAAAAAAAAATGTTTTGGGCGATCTTCGCCGCCGCTTCGCAGACGACGCACACTTAATGGGAAGTGCTGCCGACAGATGGCGTACGCCGCGTTGAAGCAAACGGCGCTGCTTCAGCTTACGATAACAGACAATCCAGAAAAAAAACAAAAAACGAATAGGCCGGAGCTCTCTTGTCGCGGCGTGCGCCATCTGTCCACAGCACTTCTTACTATGCCTGCTTCGTCTGTGAAGTGCCGGAGCATATTGCCCAGTTCACTTTGTCTTGGAGTTTCGATTATCATGTTTCCAAACCAGCTCGCCTGCATACTTTCGCTCGTTTATTTTTCGCTCCTAACAAGCTTTTGTTTTTATGTGTGTTTTTTACACAGGATAAGATCATTCCTTTACTTTCTCATAGTAAATACGCCACCTGCTTGCAGCTGCGTAGTAAATTGCAACGCAATGAGTCCAGAAACCGACCTTTGCGAGCTGCCTAAAGTGCGTTAAAAATGTTAGTTTTCGTGCTGTGTATTAATATTGCGATATATGCACAAACGGGAATCCGTTTCAATATCCTCGCAAACGAATTGGACAAAAATGTGATTAGATTAATGTATATATAAGGTCCTCTGCAAATATCTTTGCTTTTACTCTCAGGCAAGGCATCGCTAGATGCCTTTGAGGTAAAACTATATGAGATAAGTAAAATTAAATGAAACCCAGGTTCAGAGTTTTAGAGAAAAAAAGCAAACAACGCATATAAGTCGCACCCTTGTAGAAACTACACAGACAGAAATAGAAAATATATAATAATCCCAACTTATACAGAGGAAACGCACGATATGTATCAAGATGACAGTCTTTAAATAACATTTGTTTAAACATCTTGCTGTAGATGAATTTGCTAGATAAGCATATATTTTTCATAATGCAATCGGATCAATAAGCTTGTCCTCTACTTCATTTCTGGGTGTCCTGAAAAACGAATGCATTGTGCATATGGCTGGTGCTATGCAAATGTATTTACGACAACGTAGGAAATTTTTTTGTTTCATTACTTCGAAGATGACTAAGTTTATGATAAACTATTACCTTTGTTGACTCTTGCTCTTACACGCGTTACATTTCGCTGACTTTGATTTTGAATCCGTTTAGCGGACATTGAATAATTGATACGAATACCTTAGAATACACTATTATGTACGTTCAAAGCTATCCATGCCTTATTTAGTGTGGTCGCTCTCGCAATGCTAGACCACTTAGCTGCTGCATACGTATGGAGTCTTAATACTCCCCTTAGGCAAAATTACCTCGTGTCTTACTCTTATTGCAACCCAACGCATGCTATTGTTTCATTCATTTTGACTTTTCGCGTTTCTGGCAGTCTTTTGCGTCACTTTTTTATTAAGAGTTCCTTGGTACACAAGAGTATACCATAGTTACAAGCTGCTTCAGAAACATTGGGTGTCGCGAAATCCCAGCATCGTTATATCGCTTCGGGCACAGTTGAGTGCGCGACTGCTGAGCGAGTACTGGCGGCGAGCTTTCCGCAGTTCTTTTGAAACGTGTATTCCGCACCATCGAGATCGCCGGTCTTAGCAGCCTATGGATGTGAGCTCGTTCCGAGCATGCACTTTGAGCAACACCCATAAATATGGCGTCCAGTGAATGCTCCCTATCCCGGTATTAGCTGGTAATAAAGCCAGAGAACGTGTCTTAAGTAATTTTTGGCCTTTCTTAAGTTATCGGGGGCCATATATGGTGTCAAAAGTTACACCAAGATCTGGACACCCGGTATTTTCCGTATGCCAGCGTTCAGACACTCGCATTACAACATAAATACTCTACTAGTCATTATCTTATAATGGTGACGGTTTGTCTTAAAGGGCAACTCCAGTCTATACACACACACACATATATATATATATATATATATATATATATATATATATATATATATATATATATATATATATATATATATATATATATATATAAGGGACCTGAGTGCCCTCCACTCCAGAGCGGAGGGCACTCAGGTCCCTTAGCGAGAGAGACGACATCGTGATAAAACCTGCCGACAAGGGGGGCGCCATAGTCATTCTTAACACCAGCGATTACTTACAGGAAGGCAATAGACAACTTAACGATGCAAAATTCTATTGTCATCTCAGAAACGATCCGACCAGGCAACATGCCGACATCATACGGGAGCAGCTGGGCCAGCTAGTAGAACAGGGGGAAATTACCGAAAATACGGCAAAGGCATTAACTGCTAAAAACGCCGTGCCAGGTAGATTTTACATGCTACCAAAAATTCATAAAGAAGGGAACCCAGGCCGTCCCATTATATCTGGATCAGGAACCCTCACCGAACCAATATCTAGCTATATTGATAGCTTGATTAGGAACATCCCACCCAGCTTCCCATCTTACATTCAGGACACGAACCACTTTCTTAGAGAAATTTCTAAAATTAATATCCCTAGAGATGCTTTTCTTGTTACGATGGACGTGTCGTCTTTATATACGAACATCCCCCACAATGATGGCATAGAGGCCCTTGTGAATGCGTACGACACTCACAGGAGTGACGATTTACCAGATAAGCATGTCGTGGCTACTCTCTCGAAACTGGTGCTTGAGTTAAATAGCTTTGAATTCAATGGAAGTTTCTTCTTTCAAACCAGCGGCACTGCAATGGGAACGAAGATGGCACCTAACTACGCTAATATATTTATGGGAAATTTAGAATCCAACTTTTTGGCATCGCGTTCACTCAAACCACTTTTCTATAAAAGATACATTGACGATATATTTCTTATCTGGTCGCATTCGGAGGAAGAGCTTCTCGAGTTCATTAGAGCTTTTAATTATGCACACCCCTCCATTTCTTTTACACATAGTTACTCAAAATCTGAAATTACCTTTCTAGACACAAGAGTGCTAATTAATGACTCTAAACTGGCCACTCAACTGTACCGAAAACCTACGGATCGTCAGAAATACTTGCACTACGACAGCTGCCACCCACGGCACTGCAAAAATAGCATGCCTTATAGTCAGGCTCATAGGTTTAAACGTATATGTTCCAACAACGACGATTTTAAAACAAACACCGATCAATTACGCCAAGTCCTGAAAGAACAGAAGTACCCGGAAAAAATCATAGACGATGCGATCAATAAGGCACAGGTCCTTGATCGTGACCTCTTGTTGAGTGAGCGGAGCCCTCAGACTGAGGAGCGTCGGGTGAACCTCGTGCTAACTTTCAACAATAAGACTCCGAATGTCGCACCCATATTAAGAAAACATTTTAACATTTTACAACAAAGTGAACGCCTCGCAAGGATTATCCCTTCCGTTCCCCAAGTATAGTCTACAGACGCTCACGCAATCTTAGGGACGCCATAGTTAGGTCTAAGACAACCTACACTGAAAGCACTGGCAGTCGCCCTTGTGGCAGAACAAATTGCGAGGTCTGTCAACACGTGACACCTAAAACCACGGTAGAGAGTACGAATTCCAATTTCACCTACATAATCCACGGAAACTTAAACTGCAGCACAAGTAATGTGATATACCTCCTCACATGTGGCACCTGCGGTAAGCAGTACGTGGGCCAAACCAGCACACCTTTCCGATTGAGGTTTAACAACCACAGGGCGCATGTAAAATCATTTCCCAAACTCCCCCTTTCAAAACATATGGCTTTACCCAAACACACGTTTGACAAACTGGACGTTACATTTTTACAATCCAATTTCAAAAGCAACCGTGATCGCGAGCAGAGAGAATCGTATCTTATTTACAAATTTAACTCAATCCGGGCCGGTATTAATGAAGATTCAGGTATAATGTCATCTATGCATGCAATCTACCTTGATCCCCTTGTAGCGGAGTGACTGTAGCTAATTCAATTCCATTCGTTCAACCCTTTAATTTTTTCGTGTACCTTTCTGTATAACCTGTCGATGAGTCAACGGGTCATGACCTTCAACAGGCATCTTCCACCTGTTGCTCCTTGTTGAATGTTCTGGGACTTTGGTTAACACTGTTATATTTACGTTTTTTTTTTTTTTTTTTTTTTTAGTGCAGGGGATTTGTCTATGCGCGTTGGCATTGATTTACTCTGTGTGCTTATTTCACCTTATCTTTCTTTATGTAGGGGTTTGTTCTATGCGTTTGGCGTTATTTACTGTGTGCGCTTATTACATTCCTCGCCCCCCCCTTTTTTTTTTTTTTTTTGTTTGGTTGACTGCGTCTTTTCGCGGCGTGCGTTGCTGGCCATCTGGGCCGATCCAACTATGTGAACGTTACTGCGCCTTCCGCACGTGACGTTCCTGGGGTCACGAAGTCTTACGTGGCCTTTGGTTTGCTCCGATGGCTGGCGGCGTCTGCTGCGGCCGTGCGTGGAGTGGGGGGAGTACAGCAGCGTTTTTTCACTTGGGCTCTTTTACTTGGGCATTTTTACACGTGATCTGACAGGTGACGTGGCCCGGGTGGGGAAAGCGAAAACA
The DNA here is from genome assembly GCF_016920785.2 of Ixodes scapularis. Lineage (NCBI taxonomy): Eukaryota > Metazoa > Arthropoda > Arachnida > Ixodida > Ixodidae > Ixodes > Ixodes scapularis. Next base: position 15,692,612 of record NW_024609839.1, read on the forward strand.
ACCATGTAACCGACTCTGGCAACCAGTCTTGAAGAAGGCCTGTCTCAGGCCGAAACGTCGACTCACTAAATGCTTTAAAACTCCAACAACGTTTCGAAGTGCGACTTTATTACTTTATAGTCTTCGGCGTCCTACGCTATATTTTCTTTGTCTGTATATATATATATATATATATATATATATATATATATATATATATATATATATATATATATATATATATATATATATATATAAAGAGAGAGATTTGTTTTGGTAATTTTGGATTGTGATTGTTTTTAGTTGAAGCAGTGTCTCTGAATTACGAGGTATAATTGTTCTTATTATATTTGGTGTGCTTTATAAATACCACGGCTCAAAGTTTGGTTTCTGGCGCCTACGGCAAAACCTGAACTATCTGCTAGATTGATGGCAACACTGATCATCAGCCACATGACCGCGACGTGACGTCACAAGGGTGCTGCTCCAGTGTTCCTCGACTAAAAACTAACCCGCCTGCCGCCTGCCAAAAAGCAGCTGGACGCACCTTTAAGGTCGGTTTTAGTGGAGTACACGGTTTCACTTTGACGTAATTATTTCGGCTGCAATCATATTTCGTTGCCACTAAAGTGATACCAGTCATTTATTTTGTTTTCGTTTGTGACCGGGGTTTCCCTTTACCTGAACGAGCACCAAAGAACCACAGCTCGCACACGCACCACGTACGCCTCGGCAGTAACTGCTGGAAAGCATGAACATCACCAACCGGTTTTCAAAGAACATTTGGATCGAGTCCCCAAGAAGACCGTTCTATGTTGTCGGGCGTTGCGTTTACGAGTACTGCAGGCTTTGAGTGTAACTCAATGTGTTTACGGGTCTCTGTTCTTCATTCGTGTCATTCGTGGTAAAAAAAAATCAGCATGAGCATTAGAACTATACTTGAACATAAAGAAAGACAGGACAGGAAAGGTCAAATACTGTGTCCTATTAGTTATTCAGAGTCCTTGTCGACTAATTAAAGCAATCTTATTGGTTCACAAAGTAATGACTTTACCGTTAGGTTATTCAGTTCTTGCGGTCTTTCTTCCACACAAAATAGGAGCGACTGAGACCCTCAAGATGAATGGTTACTGCAAACAGTCACAGAAGACTGCTTTGTAATTTGCGGTCACTGACTACTTCAGCAAAACGAGGCTTAACGAAATCAATATTCTTGCGTGGGTATTTTATTCTTTGGCTTTCTTATTGGCTGCAAAGCGACGGCACAATGCTCGAGACTATAAACGCGCCGCGTTTTGTTAAGCTTTCGACGACTCTAGCCCAACATGAAATCTCAAGATGGCGATATTATATTGGCCCGAAAACTGGTGAAGCGGGCAATCTTAGATGAAAAATATAGGCGTCATATCAAGACGTGCGTGTTATGTTCGCTTAAACAATAAACAACAAAATTTTGAAAAAAAAAATATGTTACTTTAAAATGTTCGGTTTCGTTTATAAAAATAGTCTCTCTACGGTGAGGGCCAACGTGAGGGCTGCGTACGGTTGCAGTAGCTTCGTCAATGCATCGTCAGTCCAGCGTTTGTCCTAAAAGCAAAGGCTAAAAGTCCGCATACAGTCTTATTATTATGTGTACATCTTCGCGAAATTCGAGCCTGTTCAGACAATATAGCATCATAAGAACGCATATGAAGCAAACAGCCTTCACCAGCGCGTTTGATGGCACCTCTTCCCCCCCTCCCCCCCCCTCCCCCCCCCCAAAAAAAAACAAAAATACTCGCGAAAAAAAAAAGAAAAACGCAGGAAAAATGAAATGATCTCGCAAGCATTGTAGAAAAAAGCTATATACATTCGGTCAAAAAAATACCGACGACGAGTCGTCGATAAATTGAAAAGCATACGCACGCAGCTGAGGGGACCCTGAATAAAAAAACAAAACAATAAAATTACTTTGAATTCTTGTTCCAAAAAGCCGTTTTAAAGTAAAAAAAAATCAATTTTAAGGAGCGTGTGTGTGGAAGGAATCGTGAATATTTCTCGAAGGTGCTTGGTTTTTCAAAAGAGGTTGAGTAGGAGAGATAATTCCTGAATTCAGCGCGTTGAAGGCATTGCTTCTAAAAATCCATCTAGGAGTAAAAGATTTCCAAATCAGAGGGCCAATACTGACGAAGGAAATAAAAAAAAAACGAGTTTTCATCAAAACGGGAGAAATATGAGAAGATTAAAAAGGATGCTTCCAGTGGCGATCCGCTGAAAAGATGCGGGAGATAGAGTATATATTAAAAAGAAGAGCGAAATCGGCGGAATGGAGGACAAAAGAACGACGTATATTAAACGCGTGTTCCGTTTTCGTATACGCTTTGCTTCTCGCTTTTCTTGATATCCTTCTCAACAGCCTAACAAACGCAGGGCGCTCACCTAACCATAGAGCTCCAAAAGAAATTAGATTGCAACACATAATACTATAGGGAGTATTCACTGGACGCCATATTTGAGGGCGGTGTTCAGAGCACAAGCTCAGAACGAGTTCACACCACGGCGAGGCACTCGCCAATCACGGCAAGTGCCTCGCCGTGATTGGCAGGATTTGCATTGCCGCGTACCGGCGATCGAGCAGTCATCATTCAGATTACAAGACGCTATGGTTTGGCCAATCGCGAACTTCACCCACAGCTACGCTTTTGCTCGCGCACATCGGTAATAGAGATTATAAAAGGCGTACTGCTGAATTTTGAGGCACGCGCAAAAAGTAGCCACCTCGGGATTCTCCGTTAACGTTCGGATGAGGTTCGTGTCGAATTGGAGAGAACACGAGTTCCGGCTGCGGAATCTGACGTAGCACTCATGCCCCTTCTGTTTCCCTCGTCTGCCTTTCTTTAGGCGACGCCAAAGATTCAGCATTGCAGCTTTGTTACTTTGGAGTTGTTACTCTGACTCGTTGAAACTTCCTCAGCAAAAAAAGCTACATCCTTTTTTTTTAGTATATCAGAATGCGTGCGACGTGTCGTTATATCTTTTATGCTTCTTTGTCATATTTCCAAGCATCTACGGTTTGGGCAAGAAAACAAGAAAATTCGAGCTTGTGGTTGGCAGCATTTTAAAATTCAACAAACTAAACAAAAAATGATTAAAAAAGAAAAAAAAGGAGGGCGATTTTTTTTTTGGTTGTTGTATGTAGTATTTATTTATTTATCTAATAAAACTGTCAATTCCACAAGGGATTTTAACGGAACTGATACGCACATGCGATCAATACATGCATCTTGCGTGGAACATCATAAGTAGATTATTCATGTACATAAGCTTATGTATAATCCGACTTCCGTTATACACACCCTTCAGATAAGAAGGAAAACTCCGCGATTAAACTTCTTGTTTCGTCTTCAACAAGGGCAGACTCGCGTACACTCCTTGCAATATATTTCCTCTTTAGCGTAGAGAACTACGTGGCACAGACATGAGTTTTCATTAACACCCATTTTTGTGCGTACTAACATGTTGAAGTTCAGCTTTTTCCCCCGCTCTATCAGCGACTGGAACGCCTTACCTCTCGAACCATTTATCGACACCAACTTTGTACAAGGTCTGGAACGTCTTGATGACTAGCCTGTTTGCTTTGTGCATTGCTGCACGTTCATACTTTTTACTTGGGCTTTAAGACTGGATAAACCTTCATGCTACATATGTTTAGGTGATGTTGTATTACTGCATGCTTGCGCCACATGCTGCTTGATGGACAGAGCAGGTACAATTTAGCGTGTGAAATTTTAAGGCCCAAATCTTTTTTCCCGTAAAAAATGAAAAAAAAAGAAACTTGCCAATGTCAACGTCGTGTGCGTTCGCAGACGACCGAGTTATCGACACTATTAACTTGTGGCGCCATCTCCAGGTAGGCGCAGCGAGTAGACAGCAGAGTGCGTCATGTGCTCGGTGCGCCTATCGGGAGAATGCGCCACAAGTAAATAGCGCTGCTAACTCGGTCGACTGCGAACGCACTCGACGTTGATTTTGGTATGTTTGTTTCAGTAAAGTTTTTTTACGAAGAGAACTACGCCTTAAAATTTTGCGCAGTAGAACTGACCTCTTCAGTGGACATTCCATGAAATTTTGTGTTTTCTATGTCCTGGGGCCGATTTTTCCTAGTCGTTTTATATCAGAAAGTCCACTTGCGTCACCAGCCAATATAGGCAGATGGGAAGCGTTCCATGGCTACCCGATAGGTGGCGCCTGTGTTTTCTCTCGTCGTGGGCGGACAGAAGCGCTTGACGCGCAGGTGGTCACAATCTAACAAAAATTCGTTAACAAAGCTTTAAAAAAAAGAGGAGCAGAGAGCAGCTTCACTCAACACCACATAAAAGACAAGGCATGCGCCTCACCCTCCCCTCCCCCCCCTCCTCTTTCTCCACCATACGTCATAACTAGGGTTCCGTGATTTCGAATAAATCTGAAAAAATCCGAAAAGCACTCGCCGGTAAACTGTCCGTCCATTCGGATTTATCCGAACAACTCAAAATTTGGAGGTCACAGCGACAAAATAAACAACAAAAAAGTCGCATTTTTACAACTGAACTTTATAAGAGCACAAGGTCAGTGGCCCTGAAAAGATTAAACTTAAGTGCTTTTTTTGTTTCGTTTTTTTTATATCTAAAACTACTCGCAAAAGGGGTTTGCCTTTTAGCACGTCGAGGTTCCTTCAGGACAACGGGTGACGGTACGCGAACCTTGTTTATTATTATTTTATTAATTTATTTCTTTTTAATTTTACGCAGTAAATTAAATTTTAAATTTCAAGGAATTGAGAACCTAACAAAAATAAACTCCGATAAACCCCTAAACCCCAGCAAAAAAATAAACTCTGAAAAACACCATCCGAATTTCACGAGAAATAAACTCCGAAAACAAGGAATCCTATTCATAACTAGGGTTGCGTACTTTCGGATAAACCACAAAACCCTTGCCGGTAAATTTGATCTCATTTCAGATTTGTCCTAAATTCTCCAAATTTTGAGGTCACAAAAAAAAAAAAAAAAAAAAAAAAACAACGAGCAAAAAATACGATGTTTTACAAATAAACTTTACCGAAGCACAGGGTCAGTAAACCCGTTGAAATGCTACTTTAGTTTCCTTCGAAATTCTGAACTAGTGATAAAAGGGCTTTGCATTTGAGCTCGTCAAGTTTCTTTGAGAAAAAACAGGCCATGGCACCCGAACGTTTTTTTTTTTTTTTATTATTATTATTACAAATTGGAAGAAATAATATAAACTCCATAATTGAGAAAATTAGGAATCCAACGACAACGAACCCCAATAAACCCCGAATCTTCACAAAAAAATTAAATAAATAAATAAACTTGAAAAAACAGGTGTCAAATTTCGTGAAACTTGAACTCCGATAACCCGGGATTCTAGTCATTACAATGGATCCGGGCAGCGCCATCTCGCCTGCGTCTGCATCGTCGCCGGGGCGTTATGCAACGTGCCACAACGAGTGCGACGTAAGCAATTGGAGACGTAAAGACGGACGCGTCTTTCTCTTTCCGTCAAGCTTCAGCGTATTCGCCGCTTGTTGGGGATCTACTAATGATGACGTCATGCCAAGGCCTCATCTACTAGGTGGTGTTGCTTCACCCCTTCATGATGGTTCTTCTCGGAGGGAAGACGGTTGCAGAAGGTGAAAAGAAGAAGTAAAATGGCGTAGGAATGAGAAGCACGAAAAAAAAAAACATCGACGAAACGTTGAGGTCTTCGAAGCTCACGTCTGCTTTTAAATGAGCAGCAAAGAAGAGAAGAGGGCATAGGATTAAGAGAGCTATACGCATACTGCGCTTTTCATTCCGATGTCCGCTTAAGCCTTTGGGAGCGACAAAATTGCGGCAATGTGGTATAAAGAAGGGTTGAGGAATTTCGGGAGGGTGATTCGAGATTTCTTGAAGAAGATTAAAGTTTTTGCAGGTGTTGTTGAAGTGGAATCGATGGCAAAAATAAATGAGAACAAAATAGAATGGCGAAATTCGCGGATCGAAAACGCGAACGTGATAGAAATATCGTTGGGAAAACGGATACTTTTGTGCCTCCCGTATTTTGTGTCATTTTGACTTGGGCAAAAAGAGGATCGAAAGTGCTTTTTTTTCCCCATTCTCGCAGAATGGGAATCCTAGTAGTGCGTGAGTTTACGCCGTGTGTTAGATTATCTTATTAACCAATGACGCAGTATCGTTGCTTTCAGAACGATCGTAGGTCGCTCGATACACCCTGCGTTTGTTAAACTGCCATTGATAATGTTCAAAAACTAGTTTATTTATAAAATGGGTGAGTAAATGGTCAACGCATCAGTTACTCGAGTCCACGATCAATCACTTGCAGTATTAGGCACATTTAGTTAGGAAACACTAACGCGTTGACCGCGCTTGGTAGTGGCACCGGTTGAGGATGTAAGAAAAGTTTTCATTTGAATGGTGAATTTCTGGCATGCCTAATAAACTCTAGCGCTTTCGTAATCTCCAGATCATCAGAACAAAAAATACACGTTTTGTTTTTTACTGCACAAATAAACTAAGCATTGCATTCTTTACCAGAGTGTAGCTCTAGTGGTCCGAACAAGATACCGAAAATTCTAAAATAAGCAATATATCTATCAAAATTAATAATTCATAATTTGAAAATTGAAATGGAAGAATGGCGGCCGGCGCAGCTGTACGCTTACACCACCGCAGGCGCACGCCTTCCCCGTATGAAAGGTTCGAAGTAAATAACCAAAATACAGCGTTGACGAATGCGCGTGCAAGATGCCATTTGTTTTAGGCTTTCGCTTTAGAACAGTTACTGCAGCAGACGTCGGCACGTGCGGCGCGTGGAACACCATTCCCTGCATCCTCCTTGATGCTTAGGTAATTTAGCAATAGACCTATTTCACTTCTCTCGTCGTAATGGAGAGGCCGCGTAGAGTCCGGACACCCGAAGAACAACGCGTTTACAAAGAGCAACGGCGGGAACGGGACCGAAAATGGCAGCGGCGGCGGCGGGCGGCAAAGACCACCGATGAAGATCGTGCACGAAACGCCAAGCGCATTCGGCAAATCAGACAAGACGACGAGCTTTGTGTGGCAGAGAACGCATCAAAAAGGCGACGGTACAATGCTGCCAAACTCGATAACTTTAAATAAGGATGCGCTAAATGTTGTCACGTCTGTGTCGTGTGCTGAACAGCCTCGCTGGTCCTCCAATCTCACATAATGGAATGGGTCGTTATTATTTCATACATAAAAATCCATTTGTTGGAAGTCACCAATTAAATAAAAAAATTAATGAGCTTCATGGTTTGGAAAGGAAAGCAGGGACAATAAGCTGCAGGGCGTCTAGCATTGGACGTTCCTGTGGTGCAGATATTCGAATTAGAATCTTGACAAGGACAGGATCACCATCATAAGTTCATGGGCAATCAGCCACTTCATTAGCTAATGTCGTGAGATCGAAGCCACTAACCGTTTTCAGAAACCAATACCCGTATGCTCGCATCTTCAATGACTGCTCTATTTTATCAATAAAAGTTTCAAGCCATCAAAATAGTTCCTACCTTTCAAAGTCGGGAGCTTGCTTTGGGCGTCCACTCGATTTTCATAAACTATATACTTAGACATTTAGTTTTACTTTCGGGAGACTAAAGCACAAAAACCTTGACGGCTGTGGTTGGAACATGTAAAGGCACAACATGCGGATAATTTCTCACCAGAAATCCTGAGAACACCGAAGCCGGGACACGAAATAATGTATGGCTCTGCACTCGCGCGCGACGTTCGCACGGCGGTACCCGTTGCTAGGTGAATGCTAAGAAGTTACCTGGCGCGACGTCACGTAGGAGGAGTCAAGAGGCAACAAGACCTCACCGAGGGCAATAGATGGTTAAACTCTTCCTCTATCTATGGCTCTACAGTGTACTCGCTTGACACTCCATCTGTTAGAATCCATGCTAACGCCCGCGTCCGTTAGCTATAGCCTCTCAAATAATCCAACACTTCAGCGCAACGATACTTCAACTAGCCTTGCGCTTAAACTCATTGTTATCAGCAATCTATAAATTTACCTGAAATCTCAGAGGGAACGGTTTTTTCTTTCCCTAGAAATGGTTAAACAGACTACTACAAAACAAGACGATATCGCCTGACGCTGCATTTAAAATTCAGTAGGTCGGATTTTTAAACTGTAGCAACAACCAATTGCGCCGCATGTCCGCATTAAAGGCAAACATGCCAAGGCCCAGAAAGAAAAGTGGAAATAATGTACCGATATTTTAAAGGCTCGTTTACAGATTTGCGTTTGAACGTGATAGACTGCGCTGTAACCAACTGTAATCACTTAAAATGAAGAACTAAAAAACACCTGGCGCCATTTATTGCAAACCCGTGGAACACGTCCCATCCGAGTATATTTTACGCACCACTGTTTCACTGTAAGCTTGAAGTAAACCTTACGGTGTTATAAGTCACAATTTCTCATAAATGGTATGTAGACTCTATGTCGCAAATAGGTCAAAAGTTTCAGTCTAGTTATACGCGGATCAGAATTGTTCCAGGGCCACCTGATAGATGGCGCGAGTGTGTTAGTGTGTTCTCTCGTCTTAAGTGGGCCCGAGTGATTGCGACACAGTCGATCGCACTCAAACGCAAGCGTGTGAACCGGTTCCTTTAGCGGCTTTATCGTACCCTATTAGAAACTCGAAGAGTTCCCGGTAAAGCTCGTGTTTCTAACCGCAACCGCCCTCCTTTCGACGAAGTTCGGGCGGTTGGGTCCTAATTGTGTGAACAAGGAGCGGTTTTAGACAGAATGCCGCACGCTAAAGCGGCCGCTCAATTAAGGCGAGACACGGTCGAAGTTGAACGGCCGCCGGAGGCTTCGACCCAACCAAGTAATTATCGTCTCGAACGTAACGGAGTCGCTGTCTCAACTTTATGGTCTGGGAACAGCTGCTCAGGGAGGGTATTGGATTGGCGAACACCAATATCAAAATAATGCGTATCTTGTGGTCATAGACACTGAAAGCTTAAGTAACACACGGCGTGGCATTTCCCGGGCGTCTGATTATCGTTCGGCAGCTAGCGAGATTGTTGATGCATGGGCCTGAAAGAACGCCAACAAACGTATCACGAAGCGAGAAACGCGAACACATTAAGCCACACAATTTCAGTTTTAAGCTGTCAGTGCATTTTCTTGATTAATGTGTCCACAAACCTTAGGTACGTCCGCGATTCCTTAAAGGGCATCTTCAGCATAAAAATAGCGATCCTTGGGTCTTTACCCTTCGTACAATTATGCTTGCCTTAAATTACACTGCAAAGTTATCAAAACAAAAATCCTAAGATCTTATCAGCAAATTATTTCCGGAACCTCATATTTTGATACAAACATTTTCGTTTCGTCGCTCGATGAAACCTGCGACGTAACAAAATACTATAGCCACTAATCGAGACGTCAAGCACTTTTCGGTTCCGCTCTAGGCTAAAATGGTGCAGCTTTTCAAAGGCCGTCCTCTCAACAGGCGGGACGGCTGGAGAGAATCTACAGGGTGAAACAAGGAGACGCCAGGCTCTTTAAATCGACCGGAAAATTCGGTTTCTTAACCTATCGCGCTACGACTTTGTGCAGCGTAGCCCACAGATGGTGCATTTTTTTTTTTTTGTAAAATTTGCAAAGAGTGAATTTATTTGAGGAAAAAGAAAGTAAAGAAAAAGGCTTAGCTCCTATGGAAACGCAGCGACGCCACCGGTCTGCAAACAACACGGCGCCGTTTCGCACGGGAGACAAGAGATGGCGCAAGCGGTCGCGAAGCCAACTGCCGCCAACGAACGAGCAGACGACGCCGAGAGACGGCCCTTTTGCAGACAAGGAACTGAAGTTCCTTGCTGTTACCGCGCCTGTCTTTTTTGTTTCTGCGACTGTCGCCGCCTGCGGAACACGCGCCGCTTTTGAGTCGAAAAGTTCGTCTGCAAAAAAAACCTGCCCTCGGCGCCGTATGCTCGTTCGTTGGCGGCGTTTGCTGCGCCATCTCTTGTCTCCCGTGCAAAATGGCGCCGTGTTGTTTGAAGACCGGTGGCTTCGCTGCGTTTCCATAAGAGCTAAGCCTTTTTCTTTCTTTACTTTTTCCTCAGGTAAATTCGCTCTTTGCAAATTTTACAAAAAAAAAAAAAAAATGCACCATGTACATGGCCAACGCTGCACAAAGTCGTAGCGCGATAGGTTAAGAAACCGAATTTTCCGGTCGATTTAAAGAGCCTGGCGTCTCCTTGTTTTACCCTGTATAATGTATATATGACGAGGAGGACGGAGGAAGGAGCCCCGAGAAGGAACAGCATCCCGGTCCTGTTACGGCACTGCTCGTTAATAAGTGAGTTGAAATTAAAGAAAAAATCGAGAGGCGCTTTATATACTTTATGCTACAAAATTTTGGAAACACTTCAACGAGGAGGCCTTGGCACTCGCCACTAGGTATTGATACGAAACTAACGACGTCGATGTTAGCCGGGAGAGGCAAATTTATTACATACGTTCGTCCTTCCTCTTGCTTTTTTTACGACAGTAGACCTCATCATTCGAAATTTTTCGCTCGGCGTATAGACTAGGAGTGAATTGTAAGTATTGACTGTGTGATATGAAAATGGGCATAATTCATGTTTACCAAAAAGAAAACGTAATATTTAAACTACTTTTCCACTTCACATATGAATCTGGGCAGGTATAACTTGGCAGTGAAAAGTGGTCGTCTTGAACCAGGTTTCTAGAGCCTTTGTCCGTTCTATTGGTTGTCAGTAGAATAGAGAGGCTCTAAAACACTGTTTTGTGTTTTTCTGAGAAGTATATGCTTAAAGTATATCACAGAAATCTATGACGCGCTTCCATTGGTGAATCGGAAACTGCGAATGTATACTTTTCCTGCATTAAAGTTAAGTTGCAGTGTGAATTTAGACATTCTCAAAACAAAAGTGCCATCTAAATATCTGTGGGGTCAAATCACGTAGCAAATGACAATTTTAGATTGTTTTTTACATTCTTATAACGATTGCCTTAGTCGTAATGATCCTTAAAATTATTATTTTGGTTCAGCGACATAATTTTCAAGGTACGAATATAATATTCATTTCCATTTCCTTTCCTTTCGGAGACCTACATACATGTCTATGTGGCAAAACGCACGCGAGCACACGCAACAAACTTATTACACACACGCACCCTTTTATTCTTCGAGAAGGCTATAGATTGAAGAAACATTTCTCAAATCGATCGCGGACTATTCGAGCGACGACAACACGCAATTCAAATGGACGCATAACACACGCAGCATAGAGAAAGGACGATTCAGACGGGCATACGCGCTTACACACACACAAACAAAGACCCAGAAAACTACGCCAACCCCTCGTCTTGAATCGTGGCTCGGGTAGGCACTGCACCTGGAATTCAGCGAAGCTTGACACGCAGAGCAGAAGAAACAGAAAGGAGAACCCCGCGCACCCAAGACGACGCCGGTGTAAATAAGGCTCAGTCAATCGCGACCGCGTAACCTCCCGAAAAAAAAAAAAAGGGCGGGGGGGGGGGGGGGGGGTCGCGTCAGCCGAGAGCATTCGAGGCTGCAGCCTACGAGACACCGCCGTACGTCGCGATCCTCCGTTCACTGATAAGCTGACACTGCGCTGGAAGCTACAGGCTCGATTGGACCATTCCGACCTTTAGCCACGTGTTCACCATTCCCGCCCATACCCAGGCGCAGAGAGTGGGGTTGAGGGATGAAAGGGAGGCGGTTGGTTGGTCCCTGCGAGCGCGCCGTACGTGGAGGTGAACGATGTATAGCGTGGTTTCCACCGCCCGTGTCCGTATTGATCGGAAAGAGAGTGGGCGCACCGGGCGAAGCTATTAAATATTTATCGACGCAGCTCGCGCCAATGATTCCTCCGCTGGCAATCAAGGCGACGCGTCGACAGACCTCGTACCTCTTTCTCTTTGCTGTCGCCACCCGCACCCGTTCCCCGGAGTTCACGTTGGGTTTGTTACCATTGGTAGGGAAGCAGTCGCGGCAGGTAAAGAGGGACGGTGGGTCCACTTTTGGGCGCGGTGCAAACAAATAAAAGCGGGAGCTTTTTTGTTTGTTTGTTTCTTTTTGATGCGAAAGCAATAATTATTCCATGGAGCAAAGCCAATAACAGTTGTAACCGAAAAAAAAAGGGAAACGCGAAAGAAATGTTTACTTTTTTTATTGGCTGAGCAGAATGACTGCTAGATAGCCATTGGCCGCCGTTTCACGAGAGCGCGCGCTGGGCCGCCGCTCTCGTGGCCGGCGTTGCTGCTTAGGGGGGGGGGGGGGGGGGGGGGGGGGGGCTGCTAGACGAGAGATCGCGCTCAAGCGCAACCTCGGCAGTAGCGTAACGTGGCCGTTAACGCCACTACACCGCAGAAGAATGGCATTCATTCTTTCGCATTCACAGCTTATAAGAAGTGCATAGGTGTCCTCAGAAGTTTAAGGCGAAAGTCTTAGTTGTTCCATTACGCTAAGAAAGGTGTCGGCGTTGTGACCCAAAAGATGGTCATAAAAACGCGTCATCAAGCACGCGACGCTCGAGGTCACAGCGGACGCGGTTGAGAAACAGAACTCAAAGAAAAGCACAGCAACGTAGATGCTTTGTCACGAAAGCCGTTCTGAAGACAGGGATTCACCGCGCCTGCGCACTGGGGGGCGTGAGGTCGCCGCCGGAGCGCTGCGTGAAAAAGGAAAACGTGGCGCGCTGCTTCTAGGGATGCGCTGCGCTTCGCATTCCTACACTTAAGGAGTCTTAAGTGTCCCTGCCGAATTTGTTTTTCAGCGTTCATGTGACGCACTGAAGTTGAACAGTCTGCCCCCTTTATTGCACCCTGCGCCCTGTTCATTTGCTTTCCCAAAGCCGAAACGGTTTTGGTTATTTAATTTCTCGACCTTCACACACTAGGAATAGAACTGAATTCCTTCTCTGGGATTTATCAACATTGAGGAGTGACTTCTGTCGCTATTTTGTGAAAGGTACAAAAAAAAATAGTGCATTCGTTTACGTTGCGCGCCCTGCTGTCCTCCACAGAGGCCGTCCAGTCTCTGGAGAGCGGCGAATGCGTGCGGGTGCCGGGGCACGAGGGCCGCAGCGCCAGGAGAGGGCTTCTCTGTGGGGTGGCGTTCCTTGGAACTATCCGGCGCGTCGCAGCCATTTTAATTGCCGTTCCGCAAAGGGAAATTCTCTGTCGTTTTTCGCGGTTACAGGCATCGCCGGCTCCTCTCCATGAGACAGTTAAAGACTTCGCATTAATATTTCTTCACCTCTTGGATATCAGTTTACTTCACTGCCCGGAATGTTCCTATATTCCGTTTCCCTCTAACACCGACAGAAACCGACACCGTGATCTGAGGAGGTCAACCAGACAGCGCCAAAACTGCATCGTCATTGCACTCGCCACATGTGCGCGTTAGCTATGACCAACTAAATCACTAAGGGACAGTGGAAACCCCTTGATTTTCACTTTTTTTTCTTTGTGTGTGATTGGTTTAGGCAGTGATAAAAAAACGCACAACGATGACGGGCGCCGTGACGATACAGATTTTTGCAGCTTGATTGGCGGTATGCGACTATAGCATCTGTCGCGGTCGTACTGTACTTACACTAAACGGAGCACAAAACGCTCTAACTTTAATGCTTGCCTTTGAAAACAAAATGCTTCCTACACTTTATGCGTTTACCGCAGTGCTCCTTCCTATCTAAAAATAGTTAGATTGCAACAACAACGAACTTGATCAGTGTGAATAGTATGGAAGGCGCTCTCAGCGCACGAAAACGTACTACTCACCCTCTAGTGCCAACGTTGAGAAATTCGGGACAGTTTTGAACGCATGCACGGCTGTTCACGGACTAGGGGATGATCTCGAACCGAGTTGCATGGAAGCTCTCGAGATTGGAGAGCTAGGCTGTTGAGTTTCAAGTGACTCTTCGCGAAAACGAGTGTTGCCTACAATTATCGATATTGCGAACTTCCCTACGTTAAAGTTTTACCAGGTTCGATTTATTCGAACTTTTACAGCGAACTTCGACAAAAGTTCGAGTGACATTTGACTCTAATACGCATGCACGATCGAAATTTGAGAGTAAGGTTACGCTACCTGGCGGAGCGGGGTTCGATATTTACAGGGTGTGTTGATTCACAGTGACAAACTAACTAGAGTAGTAGAAATGTGCACGTGTTTGTTATGTAGTGTAAGATTCAAAACACAGTACAAACGAAATATACCTTTTTTTGTGCAAAATTCGGGAAATCTCAACTTCAGTCGAAGCCTCTGCGATCTTGCCGACAATGCTACTGTCTAAAACTTCAACGGACAATTTGCTTTATGTAGAACGCGGTATCGATAAAACAAAAGACTTCGTTTAACCTCATTTCATTACTCACAGACAAATATTAGGTATTTCTCTTCTGAAAGCACCATCTTCGAACAGTCAGTTTTCCTGGAAACAACTTTCAGCGTTGGAATGAGTTGCCAGGAGATTTAGCCTCGAAAAAAAAGAAAAAAAATTAAAATCGCACCTTTTTTTGTTTTTGTTTCAGATTTTATAAAATTTAGCTGTGTGTATTTTTTGATTTAGGACACAAACATCTGCAATAATATTTGCTTGTTCTTCTTAATCTGAGCTTCACTGTAGGCTGGGCGGGCTTTCGTATATGTGCTAAGGTGCCGTGTTCTTGTTTGTCCCTCACCCAGCGTGATATGTTTACGGGCGCTGTGGCGTACTTGAAATAAATGAATAAATTTATGAAGAAACAAATTAATATAGTTGAAAAGTAAAACTTCGTCGTAGATAGCCGAACGTTCAAAGGTTCGCCTATCCAACTGAGCATTGAGGTTCCAAGTTGAACCTCAGCTTCAACAAAAGGTCGCCACATCTATACATAAAACGACCCTTGAATTATGCAACATTGTTGTGCCTGTACTCATGACGTAGGGGACACCTAAATATTGCGTTCATCCCAAGTCCACCTATCGGTTAAGGTGACGTGCGGGCTAGTTGGCTCATAATCAGCAAAATCAACAGAGCGTACAAAAATCGTGGACGATGTAGGATGGGGTGTGCAAAAGACAAGTTCTGGGAGTACTAGAACCTATTCCCGCAATAAACATTATTCATTCATTCTGGCGTTAGGGACTCCTGCAATGCGGCTTTGCTTACAAGGGCTATATTAATGCCAGATGTTGCTCGGTTGGTGCTCCCGACACGAAATCTGGAACCAACCAATGATAAGAGTCTGCGCTGCAAAATTAATGTTTGTGCAGCTCTGTTCGGCTCAAGAAATGGTAGAAACGAGCGTACATACTTTTCTTTGTGCCGACTGATTTCGCATTAAGCGGCACAGCTTGCTCTTTTGTGGCGACTTAATGGCGTCACTAATTAAGTTATGTCGGACGTTGGAACTAACGCAATTACGCCAATTTTCCGCCGGGGCATACGCACCAGTCGTGGGATGTAGCGTGGGTGAATGCGAACAGAATACGACACGAATAAAGCGTTCATGAGTGCGGGTGTCTGTTGCATACTGTGCTAACATGGAGCTTTAGCAAACCGTTGCTGTTCTATGTGTGCCGTACTACCGGAGCCTTTGAAGCATGCTTTTAAGCGCGTGCCCGAGCGGCACCGTTAACGCAGGTGGTACCGTGACCGATCTCACCAAATGTTCGGCGCATCGGGGACGCCGTCATAACGTTGTTTCAGAATAGGTAAGTGGCAGTACAAGAGACGACTAATGCCGTCTTGCGCCCTGCACGCGCGAAGCTCCAGCCAGAGAAAGAGAAAGAGAGGGAAACTTTATTTATTAGTCTTCGGCTTTGGAAGAGGAAGTGGCTTTCAGGTTTTCCAAAGATAATGTTTGTGGCGGGGTTGCGAAAATTCCCTTTATATGCGCCACTAGTTGGGGCCATACGGTAGCTTGTTCGTCCCTTGGGGCAGTGGTCGAGCTCACCCAGGAGTAGGAAATGTGGAGAGGGAAAGAGTTGGGGTAGAGAAATATAGGAGTTGTGATATCCCGGGTGCACTGCCAGTAGGTGTGTTCAGTCCTGGTATCAGCTGCATTTTTGACAGTGCGGCCTACACATCTGTGCCTGTAGTGTTCGTATAAGTCATATGGTAGGAACATCGTTTGTGCCTGTCTAATGTACGTAACCTCTCTACGTGGTGGGAGGAGTGATGCGAAGGGAGTCGTGTGTGTACTGTGTGAAGATCTGGGAGGCGTTGTCGACGCTGTTTGCGGTGTAGATCTCTGGCCACTGTTGAGGGCTCTCCGGAGGAAGGGCATCGAGGTCTAGAGTATGACCTCGATCATTCCCTTCAGTGCCCTGGTGAGTATTCGAGGAAGGCGGCTTGAATTTGGGGCTGCGCATTCATCTACTCTTTGAGGCTTGTGTGTAGGTGGCCTGGGGCAGCCTTGGCTATCAGCTCGGTCCAGGTGGTCGTGCTGCACGATGGCTTCAGCGATGGCTTGAGTTTTCGCTGCTTTTGATGAGTGCTGCACGTGGGTCTCGCAGGGGTTCACTAATTCCGTCGTAGTTATGATCTCCGTCTGACGGGCGACCGTGTAGTAGGTGTCGCTTGGCGGCCCTATGGGGTGTTGCTCTTTGGATTTTCTTCGTTCCTGATTAGTGGTTGGGTCCACGTGCTTCCGTATGGGGAGGACCGTGATTCTTGTGATGCCTTCCCATGGTAGAGGGAGAGGAAGGTGGGTTGAGGATGAGTGGGATGTGGTCTGCGGTCTGTGGGGTATCCTACGCTGTGGAGGATAGCCCGGCCTTGAAGAGAAGTGATAAGACGATGATGGCTGAGTTTCGTGGTGCGCCGACAATGTTTCTTTTCTTGTGTTAGGTAGTGCGGCATCGTTGATCAATGTGGTGTGAGCGTAAATGAGAACTCCAAATCTGTTCGTACGCATTTGCGTATGGCCGTTTCTATCTTGCTACGTTGTGCCGTAATGAGGCATTGGTATGGGTAAGCGTACATGACACGCCAGCATAGCACCGCCTCGTGTTCCTCATGTCGGGGTTGTCTCGTGACTCGTTAAAGCATGTGATAGATGTACCGTAGTTAATTTGTTGTATGATGGCGTTTACCCATGCCGTGCTTCTCCCGTTTTGTTTAAGATTAAATCCCGGGATTTTCACGTGGGTGTGGTAAGGGATGGATGAGATTTTAATCTTTGGAGAGAGGAAGTTACGGTATTACTCTGATTTCTTCGTGTTATCGTTGGTGACTACCACGCATTCCGATTTTGCGGAAGAGCGTGTCAGGCCTGTGCTGCGGGCGTATTGGTTGATGACGTCGAGGACTTGTTGTAAGGTGGCTTCTTGTTCACCAGGGCTGCCCGTGGTGCTCTTCACTTCCTGAATTTGACCATGTACATCTGAGTGACAAAAATATATGTTGGTCGTTTTTCCCGCGTTCTAGAAAAGCGGTTCTGGATTTTAAGTCATCCCACTTAAAGGTGGTCAAGAGGGCCATAGCAGTGTTGTGCCTTGGGTCGACCCTCAAAATGTTTTTTAAGGCCAATTGGTAGACTGAGGTAGTCGGGACTCCCATTTGCATTCGTAGCGCTAGTGGCCAGCACACTTCTGAAAAAAAAAACAGCAGTGTAGATACGGCGAAGGCGCAAAAGGAAAAGAGTGCATGGTGGTGGTCCCTTCACCCCATTGTGTGTCTCGTAACTTGAAACAAGTAAGTGGTAGATATAGAATGCGCTTGGTGTTTTTTGTCCCCGGAAAAAAATAGGACAGATGTGTTCTAGGGTCGTTTCGGGTGCAGACGGGCGTGCGAAGGCGAAGTTTACCAAGGCTAACAGAAAACCTTTTGTCGCTTGTGTTTCGTGTGTTGTGGGTAAGATACCTGTCGTATAACAGGAGCTATATGTGTTAAACAGGAAGATGTTTGAATGACAGATTAAGAGAGCATGACGTTTTTTTCGGTGCCACGGTTGGGAGGCTTTTCCTAATTCATTGCAGAGATTGCAACCGTCGGCCTGATTTTGGCAGGGTCACCATTCTGGACACGCAGGGATATGATGACGAATCATATTATTGTTGCTATCCACATTTCGTGTCATGGACAATTAACCATCGGTGGCTCTTTCAGAAAAATAAACACCCCTGCGGAAAAATGAATTAGTCACAGAGTGAACGGGTAAGAAACGCAGATAACTGACACGTTTCTCGGTTGGCGAGTGTAGCCCTGGGTTTTTGTGCAATCTTTTAAGACACTGCGTATGTTTTCTTTGTCTGCTTCTCACAACGAAGCTGCTTATGGCTAAAGTTTCGTGGCTTTCCGTGTGCGACAAAAAAACAACCACTCCATTTTCCTCGCTAAATTTAGCGGAAAAATCTCGCCGCCAAATTTAGCAGCAAAATTTCCCCGCCAAATTGAGCGGACGAATTTTCTCACTAAATTTACCGGGGAAATTTCACCCCAACATTTAGCGGAAAACTTAGCAGGAAGGAGGAGGAGGAGGGAAGCGCACAGCCCTTTTTTAGTCGTTGTTTTAAGCGCTTGCATGACTAGTTAGCTTTCCTTCCGCCGGGTGGCGGTCCCGTCGCGCGTGTCTAGTTTCCTTCGGCTCCTGGGGGCGGCGACAGTCCTCGATATATGTGTGCGTACCTTCCGTCACGATGACAACCCATCAAGAGAGTAAATGTGTTCGTATTTTTGTTCAAAATTTTGTGTCACGTCTGTAGTGTGTGCTAAACAGCTTCGCATGGTCATCCCCCTTCACAGAGTGGAATGCCTCGTAATTTTTAAAATAAAATTATTCATTTGCGAGTACAGCATTGTCCTGTCGTGTATGTTTTCTTTAGTCGTGTGCGTTTTTTAAGTTGTTTTCCCCATCATGTATAAAATAGTTAAATGACCCAGGCATGTAAAAACTGGTATTGTATATAGTAGCTCGCTTGATTTATCCACACCTCTTGCACCGGTGCAGAAGGGTGTAGGACAGTATGCTTCCGGCATGTATGTGTATTGAAATACGACTGGAAGTACACCGCCCTACACAATTCTGCGCCGGTGCTTGAGGTGCAAATAAAGTGAACGAGCCCTGTACTTTTTTTTTTGTTAATTATTAAGTAGCACTTTCATGTCCGTTAGTATCTATGTTTAGTGAGGTTTTTATTTTGATTCTTTCGTTATGCTGCTGTGTTGTTAAACTGTACTATTGTGTCTAACGTCACCTAGTCAGGCCAAATTAGACGACTTTTGCCCTATACTTTTAGGCGTTTGTCTGAATAAAAGATTGTTTTGAACTTTACTTTAGCGAGAAAATAGACGTTACGTGATTTCGACAGAAAACCAATTTCGACACTAAATTCAGCGCACAAAATGATGTCACGTTCCTACATGTCACGTGACGTATACACAAAATCAGTTGCCCCACGAAAATTATCGGAAAAATTTGTTTTTTTTTGTCTATTTTCTTTCGAAGACTTGTTTTTTTCAAAGCCAAGTAGTGGTTGCGTCGCAGAGATCAATGCTAAAGGTATGATGTTGTAAACCAAACATGATTTAACTTTATATTAAAAACAGGACGGATGGCTGTCTCAAGACCTTAATATAACCACCATATCCTTGCAATTCATTGTGATCCTCTAACGATATTTTATCACTCTAAAGATGCGGAAGAATGTTTGCAAGAGCGCGATATGTCTAGCTCAAAACAAACTCAGTTTGGGGCCTAATAGAGTCAAGCTATTCTTGCTTTGTAATTTTTTATTTCGCGTTTTCTTATAATCTTGTGGTAAATATATAACCTCATATACCAGAGTCTCATTGGCTGAGTTGCAATATTAATGTAGCCAGAGACTCACCGATTTCGGATTTTCCTTCGCAGTCAGCGACTGTAATCGAACCTGGTGTATTCAAGCTGAGAACAGTAATTTCAATAAATAAAACACAAAGTTTGGGTTTCTTAAAGGCATACGTTTTGTCGCTACAGCTGCTCAGTGTCTCTAGAAGTGTTTTCCTCTCAATGATCGTCTTCAAATTCACGCACCTTTTCCATTGTAAGTTTTTGTGGTTCTTTATTTCCGGGCGCCAATGAAAACATTTCGTTCTCGAGAGAGCTTAGTTGCCGTTTCACTAAACCAAGCAGAGGCTTGGTCGTTCTATTAGATTCGGAAATCATCCGTGTTCCGAATTATACGAGCACATTATACGACCGGCAACAACGAATCCAAGCTATAGGCAACCGAACGCGTTCGAGAAAATAAGCATGCACGAGAGCCGATCAAAAAGACGTTAACTCCAAATAAGCAGACAGTATATGGCGTCTTTAACAGCACGCAGTAGGATCACAATATTTTTTCTGAGTCCACGTTGAGAGTCTCAAAGACCGCGGGGCAAAAGCGCCGTTGTTCACGTCGAGCTCGCCAAGAGACCGAGCGACCCCTTCGCCTCCCCGACGAGGACTTCCCGAGTTGTTAATTAAGCTTTCTCAAGGACCTAATGGAGGCATGATGCGCTTGCGCCCCGGAAGTGGCTGGAGACGACGCAAAGCTTCAGGTAATGCCACCGCTATATATATAAATATATATACACGAAAAGAAGAATGGACGGATGTAAACGTCTAGGACATGAAAGAGGGAACATACTGAACGAGAGAGAAGTCTTTCTTTTTCAGTAGTGTCCGCGATAGCGAGACAAGTAGCCGCAGCTGTGAAGAGCGTCGGCTCGACGAGAAAGCGGGAGGGTCGTCTGAAGATGACAGGTCTCAAGGCGAGGGCTCGGTACGAAGCAAGCGCGGCTCTGGGGTGATGGCGCTGGGTGGTAAGTGCCCGTAGATTGGACAGTGGTCCGAGGCGAAAGTGTTCTCGGTTTTCTCAGGGGAATTGGGACGATGATTGGCGGCGACACCGTCTAACGCTCCAGAACTAAGGAAGCAAAATTGGGACCACTCGAGAACTCTTTCCGTTCCCACGTAAAGCGTTTTTTTCTTTTTTTTAATCTGAGAGATTTGTTTGCGTATGTTTGCTCTCATCACTATTGCTCGATACGATATTTTTTTTAGAATTCTGTAAGCGAGAACGATTCTATTTTGAGACGCATCTTTCTTTTCCAACAGGTTTTAGGACGCGAGTTAATTTTTTTTTTCCCCTGGACTGGTTACGCATATTTTGAAGCATCGTTCCGCATCCGCTTTGTCAAGCGGAAAAGAGAACACTCGAATATGGACGCTGCCTCATAGCCGTGTCTGGACATGAAGCTCTTGTTGTTAAACTCACTAGCCCCGTTTGTTATTGGTGTTCTTGTTTATCTGCCCAAAAATATCGTCTTTACATGTGACAGAGTCGATATTGTTTTTCAGCTGGACTAAGGCATCACCGTGCAAGACGTCTAAAGGCTTGCTTGATTATCCTTTTCCTTTTTGTTTCTTTTTCTTTTCTTTCATTTTTCTGCTTCTTACTTTCTTGCCCTCTTTTTCTCGCCTCCTTTTTGTGTTTTACTGATCACATGAATTTCACGAAGCTATATATACTGTCCCTGGAAGCAAAAGTTTTGAAGCAAATAACCGAATCTGGCACATATCTGATGTAAACTAATTCGGAGAGAAACGCTTTGCGAATCAGTTTACATCAAAGTAAGGGGTGGCGTTCCCATCAGGGGTGGATTTATGGAGTAGGCTCGGGGGGAAGAAGGGTCTCGCTGGGAGGGTGGTGTGCGGAGCGATCTCTAATCCGAGACGAAGTATTCCTCAGGTCTATTTTGTTGACGGAACCAAACAATAAAATTTATTTCTATAAAAGCTGTTGTGTGTCGTGATTATATTTGAAATCAATGGTACTTGGTGGGAGGCTTGAGGAAAGGGGGGGGGGGGGGAAGGAATGTCATTCATCGCCCCCCTCCCCCCTCCTTGAATCCACCCCTGCCCACTGGAGCCTTAAGTGATGGCACATGACTTTTGAAAGGGTCAAAGAAGGTCTTATGATATAAAAAAAAAACAGTATACGAGTTTAGACAGTGCGCACGCGCGGTAGCTTTTCCTTCTCAATAATCGTTCGCTGTGGCTGCGCACCCACTGCCCACGCTCGTATATTTTGTTTGTGACGATCACGTCCCACCACCGCGGCAGACGACGAACTCCTCGTTCACCGACTGAGCAGCTTCAGCATTTCTGGCATCCTGAATAATTGCGCAGTTCCGTTTCTCTCCAGACATGTAGCTTTGTGGCAAAATAATGACACTCGAAGATGAGATTGAACAGTAACTGTACATAATCAGTTTCAACTTTAAACAAAAGGTGGGCGTCGCAAGCCTGAAGCATTCCATTATTGCTTCGCGACCCAAAAGATTGCGGAATACGTTGTTTCAAATCTTCGAAGAATGAATCATAAACTTAAAAGCGCGAACGTAAGAACTTACACCCCTCTCCCGTTCGGGGAAAACCAAGTATAACTTAAGAGAAAACAAAGAATACCTATAAGTACCTATAAAAGTGCGCATTTGTGATGTTTGCGTATACTGTTTGCTGTTCGTTGATTGCGTGACACGATGCCGTAAACACTCCTGTTGCATATACTAACTGTTGATGCTCATCCTCGACAGCGTTCGTTTTAGAGTCGCTCTGCAACTTTCTTTGTTCATGATTCAAAGCTATCATATGAGCTATAGAACGAAAAATACCGACCTCGTGAACACAAAAATGGAAACTCGAATGCGTTCATATGAACATCCCGCAGACACAGCAGCATTTCGACCAGATGCCGCCCATAAAAGAAACCGGAAATGTGACGCTCCACGAAAACTGCCTCCACACAGACACAAACACAAAAACGCATCGTAGATGAAGCGTATTGTGTCAACGAAACGATACATTCGCGTCGCGAATGCGTCTCCCGCCACCCCTAACCGAGGAGGAAATGGCACGGAGGGTCCGTGGCCCGTCGACACGCACTGCGGCAGAGATGAACGACTCCTCGCGCCGTCCGCCGACACACAATGTCCCGGAGGGAGAGAGGGAGAACAGAGAAAGAAAGAGGAAAAAGAAAAACAGGTAAGAGCGGCGGTGATAGAATACCGTGTACGTAGATTTCAATGCTTCGAACTGTTCGATCGAGGTCACGTGGGTTATGCACTGGGCTTGCAATACGAGCTGCGAGGAGATAACGGAAGAGTTTGTCATCAGCAAGCGTCGCTGCGTTTCTACGCACCTTATTCCTTTCCACGAGAAGGCGCAACGCATGCTCACTAGTGATCAAACTGCCCTGGTGGCGTTCAAAGTTAAATTGAAAACGCTCTCCGCGGTTTGAATTCCTTCCTTACTTAAATCCAGGCCCTCTGGTAGACCATGGAGGCTCTATCTCGCCTTTGAAGAAACCTCAAAAAGGGAAGCCAGGAAAACAAAGTGGGAAAGGCAGACAGAGGTTGAAAGAAAGACATTTCTGAAAGGGAAGGAAATAGTTTCCCCTCCCCCCTCCTCTTCCCGCACTCCCCCCCCCCCCCCCAAAAAAAAAAAAAAAAAAAAGCACCGACACATTAGACGCGTGCTAAAAAATATACAAATTTACGTACAGATGTTTGACATGGCGATGGTATTGCTGCGCTGCGAAGGACAGGAAAAGTGGAGAGCGCTGCGAAGGACAGGAAAAGTGGAGAGGAAGGAAAAAACAGGGAGGAAAAGGAAAAGAGTGAGGGAGTGAAACAGAAAGTAGAGAGCGAGAGAAGGTATGAAAGAAAAAGGACACTAAAAAAGGGAGGGATTAAAAGAGAAAATGACTAAAGACAAGAGAGGGGGGGAACTTTTGGTTAGCATAGGAGGGAATTGGGAAGAAACGCGAAAAAGGAGGAAAAGGGAGGAATATTAAGGGAGGAAAAGTTGAAAGGAAAGTCAGAAGAAAAGGAAAGGAGATGGAGCAAAAACAAAGAAGAGGGAGGAAAAGAGAGAAAGAGGAAAAGGGGTTAACGAGGGAAAATTGGAATAGGGAGGAAAACATAAAAGGAGAAGGAGGAAAAGCGGAAAGGAGATCGAAGGAAAGATAAAGGTGTAGGAGAAACCAAGCAAAAATGAAGGGGAAGAAATGGCGAAGGACGGGGGTGAAAAGAAGAATGGGGGGGATCGAAATGAGAGGGGAAAAGAAGGAAGAAGAAAGGGGGAAAACAAAGAAGACGAAAAAAAAGGGGGGGGGGGAGGAAAATAAGAAAAGAAGGGGTGAAAAAGAGGGAGAGGGGAAAGCTGGTCCGCCGACCAGATTTGGAAAGCTTGCGGGACTGGGAAGGCTCTGGGTCATTACGCGGAGCCCCGTTTTAATGACAAACCCGCTCCGTGTTTGGCCGCCCCCCTCCACCCCGTTTTCAAAAGCAACGAGGACCGAGGGGGGGAAGAGACTCGTCGCCTCGTTCGTCCGCCATTCCTAAAGCAAACGCAGGGGCGGCGACCAAGGGACTAGAGCGCACCATTATGCAAAGCAGGGGCTTGCTGCCGCCGCGCTTTTTCCTTGGGCGCGCGCGCGCGCCGCGAGTTCCCCTAATGACGACTGTGAAAACGCACGCTACATGGAAGAACGGGCTCCCTGCGCGAGCGAGAGAATTCTACTTTCCTTGCTATTGCTCGCTGCTTCGAGAGGCTTTTGCTGAGCGCCACCGACAGCTTCAAGAAGCGATGGGTGTGGCGAGACACGGGCATCTTATTAACGCTCCGCGGCCAATGAGATTTCCGGTAAGAACTCCAAAGGACAAATAACAATGCAAGAAGCGTGAACAGAACAAGTCACTGCCCTGGGCTCTTTAACCATTAGTTACCACAGCGTGCACGAAGGTGTCGCAATATGCGTGGATGTAAAACATGTTTTTGCCATAGCCAAACTTAAAATGTATACGCTACGTTTCCACGAATGCTTTAAAAAGTTTCCGAAAATATGCTGTTCGACAAACAAATAAACGTTTTGCGGGAACAAACTTCCAGCCTTCGCGGACGCCAAGGATTAAAAAAAAATACTAATTAGCCAAATAATTAAATAAAATTTTGTAATTTTTTTAATTAGTAAAAATAAGCATACAGTTCCACTGAGAAACTTTCAAAGCATAATCGAACACCACTAAATCAACTCTTTTTAAAAGGATATTTATTTATTTATTTATTTTTTCCTCGAGGCACGGGGCGTTACAGAGAAATGCGGGTGATAAAAAAAAAAAAAAAAAAAAAAAAGTGAAGCACAATAGGAAGTACATAA
This sequence comes from Ixodes scapularis, assembly GCF_016920785.2. NCBI lineage: Eukaryota > Metazoa > Arthropoda > Arachnida > Ixodida > Ixodidae > Ixodes > Ixodes scapularis. The sequence goes on from NW_024609839.1 coordinate 15,717,837, forward strand.
ACACTCAAACAGTAGGGAACTGGTAGTTAGCTATACTAGTACAAAAAAGAGTGTGGTCAAGAATTCATGTTAATGACGCGGGTAAACGATTCAAAACATTCTAAGTATAAAGAATGAAGGATGGAAAAAAAATTTACAGTGGCGAATCGGGACACAGACTTAGTAACAGTGATCGCTTCGTGCGAAAACAAACGGCGGTGTGATTGTTAGCTGTTCATTGAGTTGAGCAATATCATAGTAGATATTACGAAGGAGACAAATGCGAGAGATTCAGCGACGATGTGTGAGGCTTAGAAGTAGTAGGCGATGTCTCATCGATCTGGCACTTGCATTGCGATTATAATGGAGAAGTATAAAACGTGCGGACCTTTTCTGAACTGCTTCGAGTGAGTCATCGCGATAATTAGGATAGAAATTCCAGATATAGGCTGCATACTCAAGTTGAGATCGCGCAAATGTTTTTATAGAATAAAAATAAATCTTTAATGATGAAGGCGCTAGATAGATGTTCCGTTTGAGATAGCCAAGTATCCGATTAGCATTGTTAGGCACGCAATCAACATGAAGCTGCCAGGACATATCGGCGCTTATGATCGCACTCAGATACTTATATAAATATACAATATGCAAGGGTTGTGTAAAGGTTAGAATTAGCAGATATTTTAGTTTTACGTCTCATGCACATCGTTGTGATTTTGTTATAGTGAGGTGTATTGACCAGAGTTCACAAAACTGAAACATTGAATTTAAATGATGTTGTAGTTTTCTGTGAGTCGGAGTCACTAAATATGACACGGCGTATAGCACAGTCATCAGCGAAAAGTTTGATTGAAGAAGCAAAACAAATCTGCAAGGCATTAATACCAAGCAAAAAATGTAGGGGAACTAAAATGGACACGCGAGGTTCACCAGAAGAGAGGGTTGCGAGAGACGAGTTAGCGCCATTACATATTACAAATTTAGAGAGATTGGTTAAAAATAAAACAATCCAATTTACCATGTTAGGGTCAATGTTAAGCTTACTTAGCCTAAGCAATAGAAAGTTATGTGAAACCTTGTCGAAAGGTTTTGATATATTTAAACGATGCAGTCCACCTGAGATCCCAGATCAAGAGCGGTATGAAAATCGTTAGTGATAGAGACGAGTTGAGTTCCAAAAAAAAAAAAAAAAAAGGTTTCTTAAAGACATGAGGGACTGGTGGAAATAACAAATTTGTTTCCAGAAAGATAACGAGCTCTCTATAAATCACATGTTCAAATGCTTGACAGGGAATGCTGGTTACAGAAATAGGCCTATAATTAATGGGAGAGTGCTTATGACCCCATTTGTGCGAGAGAATTACTTTACCGAATTTCCAGTCGCTAGGTAGAAATGAAGTGTCAAGAGATTGTTTAAACATATGTACAAGAATTAGTGAAGAGTACTGACTTGTAGCTTTGAGAAAGATTTAGTTAATTTCATCTCTTCGTGTTGCCGAAGAAAGCTTCAGACCATTTAAGATTTTTAAAACTATCGGAACTAATGATGACCGAAACCACTAACAGAAGAACGTCAGTTTGATAGGTTGGGGTGGCATTGTTAGGGATGTTAGAACATGATTTAATAAACACTTCCTGTAAGAATCGAGGACAAATTCACTCATCAATCAAATTTTCGTTTGGTGTTTTCAGTGAAATAGCACAAGGTCTATCACGATGAGACATAACGTTCGAAAATAGACGAGTTATTTCTGAACATGACTGGAAGAGAGTGACTAAGCAAATTAAACTTAGCATTTTTAACAGCGCTCTTGTAAGATTGAACAGCAACTAAATATTTCTTCCATCGGACAGGACGCGATGTGAGCCTGGCGGCTCTAAATAAGCGTTTATTTTTGTGGGACAACCTGAGGAGTGCTCTATTAAACCACGAACATTGGGATTTGAGATTATGCTTTCTAGAGGTGCGTATTTTTCAGTAAGTGGAATCACCTCATCTTTAAAAAGCGCCCTATTGTTCGCGACTGAGCTCTCCCAGAGCATCAAGAAAACTGCACCTAAAAAATTGCCCAATGCAACGTTAATGGCATTAAAATTGGCTTTGCTAAGGGAGGGGCATATTTTACGGCGTGCTTAAAAAAGCGCTCAGTTTGGATGACTTTCTCGGTTTCAGTTTTTTGTCGGAGCGCATCTTTCCGTTCGCGGTCCTGCTCCCTGGTGGTTGCGGTGTGAAGCCACCGGCTCATCTTCCTCGTAGCATGGAAGGAAGTATGGTCAACGTGTGTTGCGCGTCTTTGTTACTGGGCTGCAGGACCGCGGGCGCGGTGATGCGCTCCAATAGGACAACGAAACCTAGAAATGCGTCGAAATTGAGCGTTTTTACGGAACGCCGTACCATGCTGCCCTGCCTTATATCTTTCTAAAACTAGCTTATTTCGTGTTTTAATTCGAGAGCATTATATGCCCCATTGCGCGGAAATGCGGCGTCGATGGCGGCGTGACCGAGCAATTGTTCCAAAAATGGGCGACGGCGCGAAGAGTAAAAAATGTTCAGAGTGACGTCACATTTCCCAGGAAGGTTCCTGTAAAAAAAGTAAATTAATGGCCTCACAAAAACAAATTTGGTACGTTTTGGTCTGGGTGGGAATCGAACCCGGGCCCCTGGGGTGCGAGACGAGCATGCTTTCCCGACGCGACGGCGGCTCCACGGTTCTGGCTGACTAAAGCTGTGACTAGTGCGTGCGTCATTGCACACGTCACGTCGCAGAAATCAGCATAGACTTTCCTTCGCATTCTCACATGCATGTTTACACACCATGACGTCCGCCAAAGCTGGTAGTCTTCTCCTGCAAAGAGTTTCTTTTTACCTCAAACAGCATAATTTTAGGGATCTGTTAAAGCATTCGGCAACAACCCTTTTATATATAAAGAAATGTATGTAAAAGTAACGGGAAAAAGGTATACACAAGCTTCTGAAAAATATACCGGTTCGAAGGAGGGTGCACAGTCGCAGCAGTTGAAGGATGAAACAATAAAATATTTATTTGATAATTGAGTAGGAAGAAAGTAAAGCATTGAGAAAGGTGAACAAGTAAAGCACTTAAAATATATTAAAGTATAGGGTATGTACACTAAAATTCGAAACAAGGAAAAACATTTAACCAGGCGTAAAGGAATATATAGAATAATACAAGTTTATAGGCAAGAAATTAGTGCAAAAATAGGTGGAAAAAAGAAAAAAATGTGCCCAGCGGGAAGGCTTCGAACTTTCGGCAGCGCCACTGCCCGAAAAGTCGACATCGTCGGCGTATTTATACGAAGCTACGGAAAGAGTTCTTATTATAAATAGGAGGTAGTGAAGGTATCAGGTTTGTAGACGCGGGCCCGGGTGGGCACGCAAGACGAAGGAGTCTACAGTTCCAACAGGAAGGGAGCGGGTGGAAACGGGTCGGCTGGTGCACGCTGGGACTGAAATGCAAAGTACGGCAGATAAGAGCTTCACCATGGCCAACTTTGGGGGACATTCCGTGAAGTAAAACTTTGCAAAAAAATATCAATATTCTAATTGATTTTCGTTATATGATGCCCAGGCAATCGCGGTCCTGTGGAACATTAGGATCTTTCGTTAAGAAAACCACAAATTGAGAATTTTCTGAATGTGGCCCATTAAATTCAATGCAAAAAAAAAATTTCAAGCCGTGGAATAAAAGCTATACGCGTGCAATATTTTAAATACTGCGCGTTGATATCTTATTACTGTCATCTAAAATATTCCCGGGGAATATTGCGATAGTTCAGTTGAAATTCTTTTTATAGCGCATGGGTTGAGACGTGGATGTCCAAAAAAGTTGGGGATGGTATAGACCGAGGAGTAGTGTCTGGCCTAAAAAAACATCAAAATTGTAAAAACAAAAACCACGAAAAAAAAGTGGGGGAAGAAGTTTGCAACACATAATTCATAAAGCTCAATATAGGTTCAGTAGCACGCAGGAAAGAAAGTGCTGCACGAAAAAAAAAAATATATATATATATATAGATATGTATTTGGAAGTGGGGTTTGCGACAAGACGAAAATGAACGACAGCAAGGACAACTATATACGATTCAGAGCAAAATGTAAAAACGGAAAGACACGGGAAAGAGGGCGACTCGCGGAACATATGGCATGCACAATGCGCATTAGGAGAAAAAAATTATAGATTTATATTTATATATCCAGAGCATCTCAAAACAAAAGGAAATATTAGACCTGAAAATAAAGAAAATGGTCCAATTCCGACTGCAAGCAGAGTACCACTGTGAATAATATGTTTGGGTAAAAAATTATCTCCCATTGTTTATTCGTTTTGCAATGCTTCAATCGATGCAAGTATTCCCGGACTTTTATTTATTCCTTGTTTCCTAACGTTGAATCGGTATATCAGGTATGATCGGTGCTGTTCGCGTTCGCGATTAAATTTAGATCCAGATTCTTGAAGTGTCACTGATAACTGATCGAAAGAGTGTTCCGGGAGTGTAAGGTGTTTTGAAAGGGGTAGATTTGGAGGAAGTTTTTGAGTGAGATCTATGGTTATTAAAATGCATTCTAAAAGCTGTTTCAGTCTGTCCCACCTATTGCATATTACAGACATTAGACTCCAGTAAAAAGATGACTTTCAAAGAGTCACATGTCAAATGTCCTTTGATTTTCATTGAAAACGGCGAATGTGTGATGCTAGCCGTGCTCATTTGTTGCATTTGTTTACATATACATCGTGATTTTATACAGTTCGTGCACTCGTTATGAGGGGGCGATGAGTTTAACCAGGCGCTTACACGCGCATTTCTAAGGTTGCGTGTTCGTCTATGTACTACGCAAGGAGCGGACGGTAAAGTACGTTTAAGATGGTAGCTTTGTTCTAAAATGTTGTAGATGTTATTAACCTTCGGAAAATTGATGTCATAGGCCAGGTATTAGTTCTTGCGTTGGGTGTCGCGCTGATTGTATCGTCAAGTACACGTGGTGAATAACTTCGTTCTTTCATTGCAGTCTTTTGATTTTGTCTACTTGCATCAAAATCATTCTTGTTTGAGCAAATATGTTTAAAACGATGGGCTTGGATTAAGAGATGCTGTTCTTAGAATTACGTAGGTGTTCGCTTAGGTTATTGAGGTATTGTTGCCGGTCGGCGGGTTTTCGATGCAACTTTGTTGAGAGTTTGCAGTCCTATATTTTTACAGTGACGTCTAAGAAGTTAATATGAGTTTGAGGGTACGTGTGGGCAAAAGGAATGCTCGGGTGAGCAGTATTGTAATGATCTATAAACTAGAGCAGCTCCACCTCAGTGTGCCCGAACAAGAAAAATGTTATCTATAAATCTTTTGGACTTTAATATATTTAGGGGACGTCTAGAAAGAAGTTCGGGCGCTCGTGTTCTCATAAATATGTTGGCATAACTGAGCTCCATCTTGGTGCCCATCGAAGTTCCACCAGCCTGTCTAAAGTGTTCATTATTAAATTCAAATGTATTCAGTTCTAAGAAAAGCCTTGCTAATGTAACAACGAGATGTTCATCGGAAGCGTCTGATTGTTTATGAAGCTTGAACATGTCAATTAAAGAAGGCATTCCATCGTCGTGCGGGATATTTGTATACAAAGATGATACGTCGAGAGTGATCATCAGATAGGACTCTTTTGGTATGCGTAAACTTAATATATTTGCCAGAAAACCAGTAGAATCATTTACATACGAATCCAGTATTGTAGGTATATGTCTAATTAACTTGTCTACATACCGTGTGATATGTTCAGTTATTGTACCTAGGCGTGAAATAATTGGGCTCCCAGGGTTATTAGTCGCATGAAGTTTAGAAAGAATGTAAAAGCGACCTGGACAGGGACGTACTGGTTACCTTAAATTTTGTTTGTTAAGAATTATCTTGCCTCTAAGAAATAATCCAGCATGACAATAACATGCGCGTGTGGTCGCAGACAAGAAGTTAATACAATTTTTAATCACTTAGCTGGCGATACCCCTCTTGAATATAGTTAATTTTCCTTTTGGACTAAACGACATGTTTAAGAACTTTCCACTACTCCTCGCCATATCGGCCTAGAAGAGCCTCACAGAGAAACCGCCTCCATCAGTGACCATCAGACCTTTGTCTCTGCTCTAAACAGGGTTCATCTAGAATAGTCTTGTATCTCTGCAACATTTGTTGTCGGCAGTGTCTTGATTCTGATGTGGATGTTATTATTGTGCACCTTCTCTTTTATATCCTAGTCTTGAAAGCCGAAACTGCGCCAAATGCTTTGTACCCTCAGCTTATGCTTTGTGCTTTTATTTTTTTTATTTTTGTCTCTTTTCGTTGCCACTTGTTTCAGTTCTACTAGTCTTTGTATCACGTTCCCAGTGAGTAATGCCCGAAAGGGCTCTTATGGTTAAAATAAAAAAATAAATATTCAGAATCACGATTGCCCCCCCCCCCCCTATAAGCTTGTTTTGTTGTTATGTCACTCCTAGGTGCCTAGGGTTTTTACGCAAATCGTTTAACGCTTCGCTGAGTTATGACGTCGCCCCCCCCCCCCCTCCGCCCTTTTCCTTTGCCTGCGATACTCTTGCGCAATATTCCTTTTGTACGGCGGTATCAATCTGCTGGTGACCCTAGGCGCCATATTATTTCAGTCATAGGTGCAATAACCGAACCTATCTGAGAATATGTAGACAAGTTAATTATAATTTTACCTACGCATTTTCCTTAGAACTACTCCAATCCCGCAATGTGCGATCGTGATGAAGGGACTAAGGAAAACGGTTCATACAGAACCTAGGCGGGTCGAGGTAGCTATAGGCGGTGTTCGTCGGACCCCGGTCGACGCGACGAGGCTACTCGAAAACTCGTAGCTTTCTTCCGCTTCCGCCAGTCAACCACCGCATCAACCGGCTGTTATTCGAGCGTTCGTCGCTGAGCGTCCCGAGCTCACGCATGCGCAGAACTATTCTTGAAAAAGGTCTGTAGCAGGATTGTTTCTGGAGATATTTACCCTCAGGCGCCGCCGCGGTTATACACACAAAATAAATGAGTATTATAAGGAGGCCAGAACGTATAATAGGACGTGTGAACGGTCATATGCAGTTGTATAATTTAGCATGTGCATACAAAGACACCTGGCACCGAGGATGGAATAAGGCTTGGGACATCGAAAGAAAAGATTGAAAAAAAAAAAATGAAATGCGTAACAGGCGCGTTGCTCTAATTATGAGGTCTGCAAATACCTTCCGCCGCTTTCCTAATTACAGCAGCTCTCACTCTTTATCGTTCAGTTTTCTTTTTCTTTCTTTTCACCGCCATATATCTCAGTCATCCTCGTTCTCTCAGAAGATATAAAACAATACCTTAATGAACAGGAAAGTGAGCTGTCAGCTCGACACGACACGAATGTTTCCGTTACTCTAGTAAATTTCACCGCTGCTCCCTATTGCATAACTTTAGCGTTGTTTGTTTCTTCAGAGCTGGTCTTTCATTTCACCTTTCTTTATTTATTGATGCCATAGTGTTTCTTATACCTCCCTCTCACTTCCCGGAAAATTATCATTTGTAACCCGAAACAATTTGACCTCCTATTCTTATCCCCCTCTCAACGATCGCGTTTCTTCGCCTGCCTCTCGAGCGCATGCTTGGGTTGTGTATCGCTCCGCGTGTGCGTCCTCGGACTACGAGTGGCGAAAACGCAGTTGTCTCGGTGGATACGCGCGTGTCGAAGTTGGCTCCGCTTTAGAATAGCAGTTAATCGCTCACAGTTAAAAGAAGACCTTCACATGAAGGTCTTCTTCACAATGCCTCGCGAGAGAAAGGAGCAGACCAAGGAGTACACCACTGAGCAGAGGCGGCGTCACACCGAGGCACAGCATGTAATAAGGTGGAGAACTGGGCCAGTTGGTTGACGTTATATATGATGGGGAAAACAGCTCAGAAAACACGGACTACGAAGAGGAACAGACACCCACATGACACCTACAGCATTGTCCTGCCGTGTTTGTTCCTCTTCGTAGTCCGTATTTTCTGAGCTGTTTTCCCTATCAGGCACAGCATGTTCTCCGTGCCAAGACGCTGGAAAAAATGAAAGCCCTGTAACGCCGAATTAGATCGCAGCTCTCGAGGAGGAAGAGAGGAAGGAACGGAGAGGAGGGTTCGCCAATCCTCATCCGTACCCTCCTCTTCTGCTTCTCGCCCATTTAGCGGGAAATGTTTGCTTTATTTCCCGCTGAATTTAGCGGGGAATTTTTTGTGCTACATTTAGCGGGGAAACTTTTCCACTAAATTTGGCGGGGTAAAGATTCCGCTAAATTTAGTGAGGAAATTTACACATAATGCAACGCGCAGTGACGTCACTAGTGGCCCTTGTGTCGTCACACGTGACGTCAAGTGTGAGGTCATTTTGGAAAACGTCCTATAATGCAACGCGCGGTTACGCCCACGCCGACCTCGCTCAAGCCGGAAACGGGCGCCTAAGTGCTGAGCTCTAAAAAAGGTAACAGCGTTTGGCTTTCATAGGAGCCATAGCATGCGCCGTCAGTCGCCATGACTATGTTGCAACTTCAACAAGAAAAGAGTAAAGGCACGAAGAGTTTTTATTAAATAAAATTATGCGGACATTTGATGCTTAGTTACTCCCTATAAGGTTCGCCTCAATTAAATCAGCGGGATGTGGCTTTTGTTGCGGAACATCAATGTGATCGTATTTCGCAACGAAAACCTTAACTACGGCTTTTTTTTTTTCTGCTAATTTTCTTTACTGATTTCACAAACTGTGGCAAGCTCTCCTACTTTCGTACCTCACCTTGTGTGGTCTATAATTACAAAGTTTTGTGCAACAAAATATTTTAGATAGCAGCACTTAGGCGCGCGTTTCCGGGTTGATTGGCGTCGCTTTCGGCGTCGGCGTAGCCGCGCTATATTCAGATGGAAAATTGACGTCACAGGACCTCAACACCAATTCACCTAATTATCTCTAAAGATCCACAGGGGTATTACATTGAGGGGTGTACATAGAATGTCAATATATTCGTACAATGTCGTAATTGCATGAAAAGGAGAAATTATCAAGGGAACAGAGCTCAATAACGTGTAACATGGAGAGGAAGTCACATGACTTGGTGTCATGTCACCTGTGAAAAAATTCAGTCTTTCCGCTAGATTTAGTGGCAAAATTGACGTAACGTAACCTCAACAGCAATTTAGTGTCCCGCTAAATTTAGCGAGAAAATTGACGTCACGTGACCTCAACAGCACTTGAATTCCCCGCTAAATTTAGCGGGAAAATTGAACAGCAGTTCAATTTCCCGCTAAATAAAGTGGGAAAATGGACATCACGTGATCTCAAACCTAATTAAGTTTCCCCGCTAAATTGATCAGGAAAAGTGACGTGACATGACTCGGTGTCATGTCACTTATGACCAAATTCAGTTACTCCGTTAGATTTAGAGAGAAAATCGACGTCACGTGCGGTGGAGAAGGAGGTGAAGGTACGAAGGAAGAGGAGGAGGAGTGGGAGAGAAGGAGAAGGAAGAGAGGAGGTGGGGTAGTGGGGGAAAGTAGGAAGAGGCGGAGCAGGGAAGAAGAAAAGGAGAGACGAGGGGAAGGATAAGGACGAGGAGGAGGGAGGGAGGAAGAGAGGGCATGGAGGAGGAAGAGGGCATACCCTCCCCTCCTCCTTCTCATGAGCTGCGCTCTAATTTCGTGTTACGGAAATTTGTAAACGTCGTTAATTCTTTCTGTTTTTTTTTTATAACCGGGGAGTAAATAATTATAACCATAACTCTGTCTTTGTCTCGCCCCATTTGGGAATACTATGTCTTGCCTTCTTTCACGGCCCGTCTATACGCCAAACATAATGTATGCACCTCGCCGGGGATGCCAACAGACTCCCTTTTAACTCTTTCCACGTTGGGAACCGACCGTGCACATAGGTAAATATTTCCCTTTTAACGCTCCCATGCAGGACATGCCAGAGCTGGGTAGAGATATTCAAATAAGCATACCGGAGTACAAATATTGAGATACCCCTATTTTAGAGCCTAAACGTATATACTCAGATAGATTTGTATTTATGTTTCTCGATATTCCTGACATTCTTCTGCAAAAAGTGGGAAAATGTGCCCCGCAATAAAGACACAGAGGCATACGAAATACTTGTTTTCACCAAGCGAAGCCCTGCTCAGCAATATATATATCACAATGCAGTGCATTTAAAGGAATCGAAAGCATGAAATATGACGCGAAATAGAATTATTTTAATCTTGAATCAATGCACATGCGTATTGGATCAAAACACCAACAACTTCAAAAGTAACCTCTTGTGAGTAGATTTTCGGACAGCTTATCGCCAAGGCACCGACGATTTTGTCGCAGCACCAGTCTAGCGAAAGACAAATGCCACACTATTGCCGCGGAAAATAAACAAAAACCACATTGATGGACGGGGAGTTAGGAGTATTGCGGCCTCTTTTCTGGGGGGTCGTCAAGATAGCAAAGGACTACCACCCCCACATGGGTCTCTCCTGATCTTGCTGAAGACAAGGAAATACTCTCTTCGAAGTCGTACAAGGCGTGGACATGGTCTTTTTGATATGAGCTGTGTTTTGATTAATTTCCTGTTTGAAACATTGATATTTGCTTTGCCGGTAACATGAAATGGGAGGGTGTGGCTCAAACTGTGGTTTTTGGAGCTTGTGAGTGATTCGAAGAAGGAGAGGGAGGGTTAGTTTGAACAAGAAAGCAGGATTCCCTCACTGAACCTACAGAAAATGCAGACATGTACAAATTGCTCGAAAAAAGTAATTAAGTTAAGGTACTGAGTGTTGACCGGAAAAGTAATTTGAGTAGAGTAGAATTTACTGAAATGAAAAATAATTGAGGAAATTACCAATTACCGTAAAAAAGTAGCGAATTCCTTAGATGTTACTTTTACCGAGAAATAGCCCACCTAAAATTAAGAAGAAATTTGGGGAAAATAAGGAGTGGGCTAACTTTCGGTGCGGAGTCAAGAAAGGTTAAAAAAAACTATATTTTTAGAAAGTGTGTTCTGCCAAACCTGTTATCGCGGCGAGGGGCAATGAAACAAAGATTACTGTACTTCATAGTTAGCAATGTTCACTTATATCCAGCCATAGCTAGCTAGACGCATTTACGCCGAGGAATTCATTGCTCTCAACACTACGAATGCAAGTTGTGGGGTATCTTTTTATGTTTAAAAGAAACTAACAAATCAAGCCAAAAATAGGGTAGGTTACCTTTCTGGGGTGGGGTGTCTCACGGGATTTTACGGAATATGTTTTTTTTTTTTTTTTATGGTAACACAGAACTGTATAAGTTTCGATCTGTTAGCGAAATTGTGCTAGTAAAATGTGAATCGGTTCTTTTCTCCGCGCCTAATTGTTTTGTAATTTTTTGTTTTGTTTTTTCGGCAATGACGTACTGCGCATGTAACATTTCCACTTTGATGTTTAGCACTGCCTCAACTTAATCTTTTAGAGAGCGTTTCCTTGTTTACGGTGTTGCGTAAAGTAGATATAAAAAGTACTTGAAGTAAAGTATAAAGGAAATGAGAAGTTATGTACTTCATCTGAAGTAGTAAGTAAATCGGGTGCAACGTGCTTAACATAACATACTATAAATACAATATATTTCGTGGTAAAGTACAAGTACAAGTATCTTTCATGATACCGGTTCATTTCCTATAAACTGTTTTTTTTTAACTGGTAGGCATTGCTTCAGGGGTAATCGGATGCGCATCAGTTTTTTTTACGGAAATGGCAGCAAATATTGTATAAAGTTAAGTCGCCATACAGTAGTTGTTTTACTTTCACCCACGAGCTATTTGACACAATAAACTTATTAGGTACCTTTTTGTGTCGGTCGTGTAGCCGCCAGTTCTTCACTCAGAGAAATGTCGAGATTACTTCTCGAAAGAGCGCGTTTTCGCACGACTATAAGCCAGTGTTTGTTTTCAAATTCAGGGAATGTATACTGAAGTCGGGAGTTCGACTTTCCTCGGAAAGCACCGGAAGAAATACTTTAGTAAACTACAAGTACATGCTCAGAGAATGTACTTCAAGTAAAATACAAGACATTCTAAACAGTAGTACATTAAGTACCATGTACTTAGAGTACTTCCCAACACTGCTTGTTTACTATTTTTTATATAAAAACGTTGGCGGAATTATTTGGGTTTTTTGAAAGATCTTCAAGCCTTCGAATATTTGCATTGTTTGAGTTTTGGCAGGAACGGCAGCGCAAAAAGGTCACCTTTGCGTTGCCACGTAGCACGCGATTCTTCAATTGCAGCACGAACTGCGGGAGCATCAAATGAGCTTTTGCTGCATTTTGTTGCTCATTCGGAGTGAGGATGCACTGTGTAGACCACGTTTAGTGGGCAAGTGTCCCTACTTTGGGGAGAAGCGGGGACAAGCCGTTTCTTCAAATACGTCAAGTCTCCTTGAGATTCTGGACACAAAGAAACGCCAGACTCTGGCGCTAATCGCATACTTACTCGGCCTCTCTTGCGTCGTGTCTGTTCGTTCCTCACGCTTTGTAGCAGTGCTGTTGCAGTGGGAAGCTTGGGAAAAGTTTTTGCGGGGGGGGGGGGGGGGGGGGGGGTTCGGACTCTCCAAACCACCGTTCTTCCCCTTCTCCCTTTTTCCTACGCCACATGCTTCTCCCTCTTTGCAAATACCAGCTGATATTCTAACATCTTATCTCTTTCTGTGCAGGAATGTTAGTCGGTAGGCAAAACAACCACTAAAATTCGAAAGTAATTTCTAATTTAAGTAGAAGCTACATGGTAAAAGTAATTAAAGTAAGCAAATAATTACCGAAATAAAAATGAAATTGGAAGTTACTAAAGTTCTCAGAAACGTAGTTAAACTACACTAACTTGAGTAGAGTAGTCGAACTACGTACAAGTCTGAGAAGATGAGATACCAGGAAAAAACGACTGACTGAACTGGACGTTCTTTAAACCACATTTTGTTTTTGAATTGTGACGACTTTGAGGAATATGCAAGGTAATCTCCCCAACCCCCTTTTTAATAGGGTATTATATTGCGGTTTACAGGTATAATATTTTGACCCCTCGTACTAGCGAGTTTTGCGATACAACTGATACGGCGCAAAAGTAGTTCAGAACTGAGATACAAATACCTTTCTCACAGGTATCTTAATACAAAGATACAAGTACATGAGTTTATCTGTAAGAAACTATCGCGTTACGCTTGCATCGCTGTACTGGTCAGCCCTGAGGGAATCGCCTATTCAGAAAACCAAATTACTTTTTTTGAGCTGAAGAACCGAATTGTCCAGAGTGTTACGTAACTCCGTTTCAACTCTCCCGTGTAGGGAACCGACCCGTCCAGGCAGTCAAATGACTCCCTTTCGACTCTCTCATGTAAGAAACCGACCCGTCCAAAAAGAAACAAAAAAGAAAAACGACTGTTTGCTCTCTCCCACGCTTCTCTCGCGTTGCACGCCAGTCCACGCGAGTCACTGACCGTTCTGCTTTCAAATTGATGGTGATGTGCCTCGGTTTCGATTGCGGGCAAGGTATCGGGGCCGTGCAGCGTGTTGCCTGCCTGTCCCTTCCGTCGGAATTGCTTCGAACCGGAACGCTGATCGTCCGTGGCGGGTTTTGTTTGGGGAGATATTTTTTATGGAACGATGCTGGGAATGTGGGTGGGGCGTGGTTTGGATTGGGGAGTTTAATTGCTTTGGGTTCGGATTGCGAGAGGAGAGATTTCGGAATTCCCGTAGCCGTGGACGGTGTTTTGCCCGTCCTGTTTTCGTTTGGGTTCAAGCAGCGTGATTGATCATTTCGATTTCGGTAACCGGTTCCATGTTTTCGTGTGCGGAAATGTTTTCTATATGGGTAGATAAGAGAAAACAAAACAATGCAAATAGAACGACTCGCATTACACGCGCATCGCTTAAGCGCGAAATAACTTCGATGCTACTACAGCGTCGTAGTAAATTCATTTAACTCACTACTTTTTAATCACACGTCCGAGGGTATATCTGTTAGACGACGCGCGCTAACGACTTTCGGTAAACAATGCTACACTCGTCGACATAGTTAAAGAGGCGAAGCAAACAACTTTTGTACATTTAGTAATTATACCGTTTATAATTTATCAATGAAAGCCATAGCCCATAAAAAACAAAACAAAAAAAAAGAACGTTAGTTGTTTTTTTTTCTGCGTGCGTAGTGGTGAGCAGCGTTCGACCCATGGATGTTGAAAGAATAGGACGCGACATCCAAGCTCTATCCAGCCAAACGAGAGCATCCCAAATGAAGCCACAAGTAGAGAAGGCAGTAAGTAGGAACGCCCCCAAGGGTTAACCAAAGTAGCTATTGGAGCGAAACCAGCAGTCATTTCCATCCAATAGCGTCTCTCGATTTTGTTTGTTTTGGTCATGTTGGGGACGTGGCCCTCTAACAGTGAAGTATCCCCCGGCTTTACCTCTTTTGGCGTTATGTCGCCTCCATAAGCTTCCTACCTCCATGGTTCATCCCCTGATCTCACAGTTAGAGCAAGTGGCCACTTGATCTGGATCTGATGATATGCCGTGAACGCTTAACATAGCCACGCACGCATGTTTTGGAAGAGCACAGGGCAGGCGTTGAATTCTGCACAATGTAATTTCCCGGCATCGCAGCGATTGAACACGAACCACTATACTCCTTCTCGAATGCATGTCGAGGTATTGATTGTCACGCGCTCAAATGAAATGATTACGCAGTGCTTTATTCACTGTATTAGCCGGATTTAAATATCGTCATTGCGGAAAGTTTGGAGTTTGTTGACAAAATCCTGCAGATCTAAAATGTTGGCAGCACCAAAAATGCGATCCCCCCACCTCTGTCGTGAATTTTTGCAAACTAAAGATGAAAAGAAAAACGTCCGTTTTTATCCTTAAAATTGCTCAGCGACAAAGATGCTTCTTGTTCGGAGGCGTTACGCGTAAGTATGCGTGGGTTACACTATTGTCATTATCCGTTACATTTGAGTGTGTACCGATACTAAGGCCTCGGCTGTTTCTTGTCATAAGATAAATAAATAAAGTGCAAACGAGGCCGAAGCTACAAACGCGAGCGTGTTGCACTGAACAATGCTTCTACAGCCCGAGCACGTGTGCGTATCAGGGACGCTGAAAACTAGGAGGTAGCTCTTGTAGCTTTTGCCACGCTTAAAGGCGTCATGAAAGTATATCGTGTCGGGATATTCATGAATTTGCAGAGGCGTACTGGCCCTAGTCTGGCCCAACTATACTCGCTCAGACCGCCAGTGATTCAGAAGCTTCTTTGTCGGGGTGAAATCGCCTGGATCAAAGGGCACCATTACTTTCAGTCTTGCCTTTGCCAAGCTTTAAAACGTAATTGTGGGATCGAAACCAACCGCCTGACAGCAGTCGAGCGCGGCTCATGAATTGAACACGAGAACTGCGTGAGCACTCGACTTCGGCTCGTAACAATCAATGTTTCGGTGGATGCTTGGGAAATGGTTCGTATCTAACCGCTGCGGTGACGAGGATAGCCGGCTTCTAACAATGCCTGATGCTGAGCACGCGTTTTCTAGTTTACCCACCCCAGCGCATGACTATAACTAACGCTGGCGGCAGAAAAAGCAAATCATGTGTATGTTTATATAACCGGAAGTTAGTCTACCTCGGTGGGCGTCTAATGTCTCCGCTGTAGATGAGCAGTCTAGCCAGAGCGGAACAACCGCTAGCCTGGGGTCTTTAACGTGCATCACGCAGTAGTGATACACGACCGCACGCCGGTACGATCCTCATCCAGATCGAAACAGGCAGGGGTGGTGATTGAACCCAGGATCTCTAAGTTCTGGGTTCTCTTGGTTCGGAGCGCCGAACTAGGCGTGTTATAATAAATATAGTTTTTCCTCTTTCTCTCTGGGTTCCGCAGTGCGAGCTTTCGCTCCACGTGCTCCGAGCTGGTTTGCGCTAGACCACTCGGCCACCAATCCGCCTAACGCTGGCGGCATAGCATAGGCACTATGCCACGTGGACTTTTCTTCTGGCTCCGTGTCGAGGGGAATAACGATCGCCTTTCACGAATTTGTTTAACAACCGCCATCCACTAAAAAAAAAAATAAACGCAAATTTTTTCACTTATTGACCTTTGGGAGTGATTTTAAGCAGTGTTTATCGACAGTGGAAAAATCGTTTCATGATTTTTTTTTTTAAGTGAAACGGAGTATAGATCTTTTTGGCATAACCTCATACCAGCGTGGAACTGACGTACCCTCGGTCTGGTTAATTTTTGGATTGCCCGCTGACACAGGGTATGCAACCTCCAAGGGTATGGACGAAAAGGCTTAGAAACGAACGTCGTCCATGATCTAGTTCCGAGTGCTTCTTTTTACCGTGTTAAAGTTCCGAAAATCTAGGGTTGTCTGGCTATCACTGCGTTGTCACCCGGTGCACAAAGAATTTTAATAAGGATAAGTGCAATATCAGAAAATGTGCTATGAGCAGAAAAGGCTGCAACGTGTGTGTGTCTGCAATGTTAGGGAACTCAACGTTCTACCCAAGAATCCTTATTTATGTCGTCAGTTGATGGAGAGCGCGAACCACGGGGGCTTTGTATCAGACTCATCGTCATCGTTTATGCTCACGAACACTTCGTCTATGACGAGAGGACCGTTTTCAACCCGGTGCAGCTGTTCCAATTAAGATGCCACTGCAAGCTTCATGGCATGTGAAGGGGATGAAAAAGTCTCCCTGCCGCCACTCAAGGCGCAGCTAGAAATTGCCGAAAGCTTTCTTGGATATACAACATTAAACTGTTCATATCATTTGGTTGTGGAAACTCAATAATAACACCCTAACAACTTCGTGCTTGTTCTTTCGAGGAGGCGAGGTGATGACCTGTTATAAGCCAGCTGGATCCAACCGGACAAGATCCAGCCAAGTTATTGCAGCCACCTTAGCCAAATCTAGGAAATCTCCCCCTCTTCTCCTACTCATACTACAGTGTGCTAGAATACGGAGTAGTGTTTGGACCGGCGCGACTCCACAATGAAAACTTGTGGGGCTGCGCGTGTAGACAACAATCAAGGTGCTGCAGTCGACAGGGCAGCAGAAAGTCGCTGCAGTCCGCATTTGCCGTCGCACGTGGGCGTGCATGCGGTGCACGCGCACAAACACTGCCACACTGACCTTACTCCAGATGCACCGGTGTCGACAGCTATAGCAATCTACACCACAGGCCTCACTCGAGCCGCTCCGGTCCCAACGCTACCCCGTACACTGTACCATAGCCTCCCGTCAGTATAGAGGAGGTTATTACTTTACCTACACCATTTCCATGCTCAGGCAGCTGTGCTGACAAAACTAGCATGTATTTCAAGTGTAAAGCCGCTAGACGGCGTCGTTGGCGCGGAAATTCTGAAGATACCGGAGCCCTTAAAAAAAGGTATACACACTTTTAAAAGGAAATATCACCTCGACTGGTGCCCGTGCAAGCACGTGTAGAATGCGCGTGATCATAGGCTTGGTCAGCTTACGATTGCACGAGCTTACCCGGACAAGCCTAGGCATGACGGCGGTCAGTCGCCCTACTTGCAGTAGTGTATTATAGTAAGCTTGTGTAAAGTGAGATATACTAAAATATTAAGTTGGGCTAGTTGGATATGCATTTTAGAAATTCCTAAAAGTGAGATATAGTTCTACCCAACATTGTTGCACGGCTCTTTAGAATTGTATTGTGTCCTATTGCATTGCTCTTTTCTTGCACAGTGCCGCTCGGTGTGCGGCTGTTCAGAGAAAAGCATTTCGCCTATGCACGTTTTGTGTCCCTGTCATCAACGTTATTAGATTACCTCAGTTGTGCATCTCCCGCGCGAAAGATTACCCGCCCCTCACTCACTTCAGTTCGCTTCCCGCATAGCAGAGTATTAGGAGACTTTGTAAGTTACTGGTTGGAATAGACGAGCATTTCGTGGCCAACCACACGCCACGAAACAGCCCCTAGCGGTGGTCGTGAGCTCTAAAAATGCGACTCGACTAATTTAAGCCGCTTTAGCGTTGCTAGAGTAAAAAAAGTTAACCCTCGGTGACTGAAAACTTGGCGCATGTGAGGTTTTCGCCACGTCCCTATTCAACGGTAGAATAATCGAGCGTGCGCTTCAAATCAAAGCAAACTGCGTTGTTGCGATCATTGCTGCTGATTAGCTATCGACGCCATGGTCGCCAAGATGCCTAGATTGAACGCTTCTATTTCATGATTTAAATGTCGTTTCTGATATTGCGACGTCGCTGTTGGCCGGTTGGTCGACGCTGCGTCGCACTTTTAGTTTATGCTCTAACCCCAGATTAATAATTCCGCGCTGGCGGCGGCCTCTGTTCCGCCCCATTGTACAAACTTTCCCAATATATGACTCTGCCTTCCCGTAGTTTTAAGTTCCATGTAGGGTCTTCGCGTCAAAGCACTTGTATTCTATATTAAAGCTTTTCAGAGAGGGCGCTGACTCTGTCCAGCTGCCTGTTCTCAATTTACAACTCATTTTGTGAATTGGGTAAATTTTTACAATTTAAAACTTGCGCAAATTTACACAATTTGTAGATCTACAATTTTACAAATTTTGAACTCGTGAAGTTAGACTCGTTTCACAACATGAGAGCATTTCGTGGACTGACGTGTTCGTATAAGATTGTAAATGGTATAATTGATTCACTAGAGCGACTCAGTCACATCTACTTGCACGTTCCTCGTAGGTCTAGTAGACTTTATACTTTGTTTTACCCTACCAATTTTACCATGCTGCACCCATGACACGCCTACAACTGACGTATAACTATTTTAGAACAGATTTGTGGGAATGTTAATCATGATATTTTTTATGAAGAGCGTAAATATCGAAAGTGTGTTGAGACTATTGTTTTGCCCTAACATTTCGTTTTTATCCTGTTTAAAATTTTACTATTAATGGACTCATTGATAAGTGCACCACTAAAAAGGCATGAAGCTGTTGGTGGGTCACTCAAAATAAAAACAAAACCAAACAAAACGACAACTGCTTGTTGTAAATAAAAAAGCCGCATCATCTCCAGCATGCTCTTGGCGATCCTACATTTAAGAGAGGGACGTGTTCAAAGCAGGGAGAGAGTTTGCAATTTA
Source organism: Ixodes scapularis (assembly GCF_016920785.2). Classification (NCBI taxonomy): domain Eukaryota; kingdom Metazoa; phylum Arthropoda; class Arachnida; order Ixodida; family Ixodidae; genus Ixodes; species Ixodes scapularis. The sequence goes on from NW_024609839.1 coordinate 15,736,990, forward strand.
ATGACGGAGACCTCGGATATACCTCGAACGCAAATTGGTTGCTCATCCCTATGCGTCAGTTGCTTTTACAGTTCCTTTTAATCAGCTGGGCGCGAAAATAGAAGACGACGATTATAGGATATACATGTTTAAAAGTTGAAAATTCACCCGATGCGGACTATCTACAGGTGCGGACTACACAGTGATTTGTTTTCTTGATCGTTCATAGTGACAATTCGTGAGGAACTTTACGAGTAACGAACTATATTAATGTTGATTTATGTATGTCATAGTTTCTTGTGAGCCAATTCTGTGAGATTAAAAAATGAGCATGTTAATGTTTATTAGTTTAGAAGCAGAAAACAACAATTCATATTTGAACGCACTTTCTTTTTTCGTGAATTCTCGTCGACGCACGAACACGCCGACCAGAACCATGCGGTAACAACAGCACCAAGTGAGGCAGCCCCCGCCACTGCCTCCGCCGCCGTCCCCGCTCCTCAGGTTCTTTGTCCGCTCCTCAGGTTCTTTGTTCTTTGTCGTAGGGGGTGAGCGGTGGAATGCAGTTGCGAATACAGTGGTTCTAATTGACATATTGACATACAGAGCCCTCCATGAAGCATGTGTCACTTCTCGCAGAATAATCACGCCTCAATGCAATCTCTAATCAAATCGGCTTCAATCAAACATTAGCATTGTGAAGATTCCCAATTGTCGGATTCTTCGGACTCTCACAATCGCAGTCTTAACTCTCGTTATGTTTCTAAATTAATAAAGTTATGCCGAATAATTTCTTCCGACTTGCGAACCTTTAAGGGGCGGATGGCATCGCTTTGAAAAAGATTTCTTCACAAGCTGCATCGAAAATTAACTTCCCGACGTCACCGTCGCCTCGACGACCCAATTGGGCGTCTCATCGAGAAGGGCAACTTCAAGAAGCGCGCCGCCATCTGGTTGTAGCTTCACTCCTAATGAACGCCTCCGAAATTCACCCAACCCGTCGTAAGGCCCGCATCAGCGAAGACTGTCGCCATCGGGTCCTGCGTGCCTTCCAATTATGCGTGCCTCATTATTGCCGAAAAAGGCGCGCCCAGCTCTACTGGCTGTTGGCGTCCCTAAATGCGACTGATTCCAGGGTGGATAATTCTTTGTCGCCCGATGAAGATATAAGGCAGAGCTCTGCCATGGCTGATAATTTTTGGGGCATTAACGCCGCAACGAGCAATTGAACTACTATATAGTGTGTTCATAATTAGGACTTCGCTCGCCTTCTTTTCTTTTGCTTTGCAGACGCCTTTTTTAATTATTTTCCTATGGCAGTTTACCACACTATAGGCGTAGTTCAGTTTATGGGCACGTCAATATGAGAATTACGATATCGACAGTAAATGAGTTAACCTATTGGCGAACGTTAAGCGGCAGTCTCAATGCTCACACAGCATACCAAAGATACAGTTTTGTTGCAGACACGATTGCAGAAATGTCTGCGTACACGCCTCAAGCATATCGTAAGCATCTTGTCTTTATACATTTCTATAATTCAGACATGTCAGCAGGTAGTTCTGGCGCGTATGACCAATCTAAGAGGACCATCATCCATGAAAGAAAAACGAAACAGACACAAGAGAGTTTTAGGGAACCGTATTTGCACACACGACACGGTACGATGGGCCCTCCGGTACCAACTGCGCATGCGCCACCGCAAAAGACTCGCACATGCGCAGTTGGTACCGGAGGGCCCATCGTACCGCATCGGATGTGTAAACGCGGTCCCCTAAAATGCTCTAGCGTCTGCAAACTGAACTTTCTACGATTATTAGCAGTGCGACCGCGGGTTTAGTGTACGGGGATTGTTCGAGGTTAACGAAAACTTATATTCGTACAAAAGAAATATCAAATCGGACTAGTCCAAAATGCTATCGGCTCTTCAAAATATTCTAAAGTATTTCAAAGTACCAGGGTTATGGTTTTGACGGATCTCCAAATTATTTGGCGCAGGAAATCTGGAATGCCTGATGGCAGTCGGATTCAGCTATTCGTGCGGTTCATTAGTAACCGGGTGTCGTCCTTCGCGAAACCGTTGACACCATTCGTAGAACCCTGACCGCTACATTATTTCTTCGTCATACTGCGCTCGCAATCTTCTCAATATTTCAGCCGGATTTATTTCCTCCTTCACGACTGATTTTACTATGGGCTCCTGCTCCGCATCTACGGACAAATCGCTCGACGCCATGATAGCTGGAAGTGGTGCTCGGGCGTCAGTTACGTCCTTCCTGGGGCTAAATATTAAAGAGATATTGCGTTAATATTCTCGTCCACCTTGAACGATCCTTCTGAAATCTATTTTTTAGACTCATTACGAGTCACGAAGCCCTCGTCAATTTCGAACGACCCTTGTACTATGTATACTGCCGGAGATACGATGGAGTAGGCGTTCCGATAGGATTTGGGGCAGTGCTTAGGTTGTCGCGAAGGTCTGCGTACTCGGCTAGAATATTTAGTTTTATAGACACTGGCAACTTAAGAAACACGGGGCATTTCTTCCGCCTTAATATAAACCAGCAAAACCGCATAAAAACACTAGTCACTAAGAGAGTGAGAACGGTGGGGTGTTTTCTTCCGATTCCCAGCCTACAGCACGCTGTCTGTGTCCTCCGTCGTGCTTTGGTGATGCATATGCATGCTGGTGGCTCACGACACGGAGGAGCGTTATCGAAAGCATAAAACTTGCGCTGGAGATAGGATAACTGAAATACCTCTCTTCCGTTCAAACACGCTATCGCGCCTAGATACTCAAAAACGTGCTCTCCTTGCAGAAACAAAACATAAAAAGCATGTAGGGGAAGAAAATAAGGAAAAGGAGATGAGAATATTACAGGGACGTCAGAGGATCGAGCTTAAGATAAAAATTTTAGTGGGTGGATGCAAAGGAGGCAGATTTTGTCTCCACTGAGTGTTCGAAAGCGTTCAAAAGCGGACACTGAACTCCGATCACCAGCGCTTGACGTTAGAACACGTTCGAACAGTGCAGAGACAAAGCCAGCCAGCATTGCGTCCTGCGAATCATTCCAGCCAGAGCTCGGGGCTCCGGCATTCCCGCATGCACTCGCCTCATCTCATTTACTTTTTTACCCGCATTGAAGGAAAACGAGCTGTCCATAAAATGGCTTGTCATGACCCATGACGAAACGCTTCTAAGGTTGGTCATCCCCTCGCATAATGTGACGTAAACCCTGTCGCACCGTGGAGGGAGATATGCCGTACGGCAGGTACAAAAAAACAAAGTGAAGAAAAGCACAGTCAATCGCCGTGGCAAAGGAAGGTCGGCATATTAAATAAGCCTTGCGGTGAAAACGGACAACCTCCTAAGGAAGGCACTCTGAGTGCATCGAAGGGTTGATCGCAGATGAAACAGTGCTCCATCTTTTGAAATGCAATGACAAAATCTGTGCCGAAGACATAAGAAGCCATTCTTCCGAGGACGTCCTCAGCAGCTTACAAAAGTTTGACACCTCACGGAATGGTACTGCTGCTTTTACTCAACAAAGTGAGGGAAAAAAAAGAAGAAAGTCTGATTACCTGGGGTGTGATTTGCACGTATCAATAATTTGTACCTATATATTTTGCACATGAGGGGTATAAACGGCTAAAAAAAGCTTTTTTGTAGCTGTTTCTCGCCGTCACGTACAACTAGTAAACTGGAAGAAATCCCACCTTACTACCTATATATTTGTACGAGAGGCGATGCGAAACTTCATAGATAAGCTCGCGTAAATGTATTATGTTTTAATTATATGCGCAAGTGAGGGCAAGTCTCGATATCCTCGTTAACAGATCGAACGAGAAATACTGATCCCATGGTGAGTTTCCGCAATCAAGTTTTATACTTTTTATGGGGAGCAAAAGGCATATAAGTCGCACCGATGAAACGCACCCAAACATATTTTGTAAAACAAAAGAAAACAAAATTTAAAGATTTTTCCAACTAAATATGCGGTAAATAAGCAGCTGCCAGCGCGGGAACTGCGTCATGCGCACATCGCTTCTAAAGCCCCGGTTATGCAGCCAATACATCCTACAAAAGACAGCCGTCTATGTTTCTTGCATGACGGTAGTCTCGCATCGGTCACGCAAACAATGCCACCGTTGCCTCTTTCCTTCTCCCCCGTGGTGAGGAGGATCCTCTGCCGTGCAGAATCTCTAGTCTGGTCATCGGCCTTTAAGGCACAGATGCCAGCATGTCTGCAGCAAACACCCTACCTTCGGTGTGCGGTTGTATGGGCAGCCTGACTGCGGCTTTCTTCGGCGACCGAAGTCGCCCGCAAACAGCCTAAACTCAAGCAGGCTACACTGGTGTCATCGATCTATTTTTTTAGAGCGCGGCTTTTAGGGGCTCGTTCTCGTGTTTCGCGGCGTCGGCGTCGGTGTCGCCGTCGACGTAACCGCGCGTGTTACGCGTGGTACGTCGTAGACATATACACACATTTAATTCCCCGCTAAATTTAGCGAAGAAATTGAATCCGTGTGTACGTCTGTGACGTCCCATAATGCAACACTGCGCATACCGTTTCCCCGCAATATTTAGCGGTAAAACTCACGTCACGTTAACCTCAACATCAACTCAGTTTCCCCGTTAAATTTAACGGGGAATTGAGTTGGTGTTAAGGCCACGTGGCGTCAAGTTTCCGGCTAAATTTAGCGGGGAAACTGAATTGGTGTTGAGGTGACGTGGCGTGAATTTTCCGGCTAAATTTAGCGGCGAAACTGCGGGAGGAAGGTAGGGTATGAAGGAGGAAGACAAGGATGAGGAGAGGAGGAAGAGGAGAGGGTCTTCCGTTGTTCTCTTCTCCCCCTTCACCATACCCTCCCCTCCCCTTCCTCCATACCTCCCGTCCTCCTCCTGCGTACCCTCCCGTCACGGTATATTGCAAAATCAAAATACCTCAAGAGCTGTGCTATTTCGCATAACAGAGATTTGTAAACGTGTTTGAATTTTTTATAACGTGGAACGAGGCTTTTGCTTAGGGAAAATTGCTTAAAATGTATAAGGCTAAAGCTAGACACAAAAATAAATACATATGACATGTGCGGGGTGTTTTATTTTAAATCCAACAGATTTATTATCAAAGTCTTAAAATTTCTCCGACCAAGTCTGGAAGGCAAACCTGACGTTTTGAAGCCACGTCGGTTTCTTCTTCAAGTATGCCTGAAGCCAAGCGGAGAGGTAGGAGGTCCTAACATTCTTGTCTTAACAAAAGAACAAAAGAAGGAAAATTGAAAAGTCATGTTTTTTTTGTATGGAGACGGTCATCTTTTCGGTCGTCTTGTCAGGTCACAGAAGAGATGTGCGTGCACGGAGGGCAAGGCGCCCAGGGATCTGTTTAACTTTTCTGCAGTGTGCTGGATTTGACATGATTCCAAGAAACGCCTTTGGATTCTGGACTCCGTGTCTATCATCAGTGTGTTCGCGAAGTCAATGCAATGATCTAACTGTTCGGCGATAGCGATGCTCTCACTGTCGAACTTCCGCACGGCGATTTTGTGTTGGCGAATTTCAGGCACGTCACTGGCACTAAATGAGTGCGGCTATCTCGGTCATGGCCGCGAAACTCACTATGGAAAAAACCGAACAGAGAGTGCAGCGGTTTTTCCACAACAGCCTCAAAATATTCACGCGCTATGTGGATGATTGTTTTTTGCATTCTCAATAAATCGGATATCAATAGTTTTTTTGGCATACCTCACCTCGTTGAGACGGCCATTGAGTCCAACGTGGAATGCGAAACGGACGGTATTGTGCAGTTCCTCGATGTGCTGCTGCATAGGCGAGGGGAGGATCTTAAGTTTACGTTGTACAGAAAACCAACACACACCGGACGCTACCTCGATCTTGACACCAATCACCCAGAAAGTCATAAGGCGTCAGTGGTTTCGGCACTCTTGCGTAGGGTAATGGCTATCTGCTCGTCAAAAACAAAAAAAAATGGAAGAAGAAGGAGACCATCATGGCAGACCTGAAGAAAAATGGCTGCTCTAGAAACTTCATTGAACGCATCGACCAACGCCGAGTTGTCGCATACAAAATCAGAAGGCACTTCATGAAAGGCAGCGGTGCCGAGTTTCGAGCATCAGTGTCCTCTACGTAAAGGGGACCACCAACGTGCTGGCACGAGCGCTGGGGGAAAGGAGGAACTCTTGTGTCCCACAAACCCGTGTCCACACTGGGAAGTTTATGGCAAGACTCAAAGATAGTTTACTAAAAAAAGAGCACAGGGACTGGTTTACACCATTCCATGGGCATAGTGCCCCGCAATCTACATAGACGGGACGAAGAATGTTACTTAACGTATACGCCACCACAAGAACAACGTGCGGAAGTTCGAAATTGAGCTCAGCGCCATCGCCGAACACTGCGATACCCTAAACCACCCCATCGATTTCGCGAATGCGCACGCTATGGATATAGAGCCGAACATCCGAAGAAGGCTCTTCTTAGAGTCATGCAAATCCAGCGGGCGTCATTAACCTTAACAGGTTCCTGCGCTTCTTTCCCGCTCTGTACGCGCATGGCCTCCGTGGCCTGATAAGCAAACTGAATAGATGACCGTCCCCAGAGAAAAGAGGGGATTTTTTACATAAATACTGTTTCTCATAATTTTCTTTCTTTTCTTTCTCATTTTGAAAACTACGAGGTTAGGAGCTGCTGCGGCTCGGCATGTTTCAGCCACCTTTGAAGTAGAAGCCAACTTGGTCTTGAAACGCCATGTTTCCTTTCACGATTTGGATTTAACGATTTCTGGGCTAACTCTCACCCATCCAGGCAGATTTCTGCCGAAAATATTCACGTTCAAACCTATTATAAAGAATGTGTCGGGTGACATCTAGCGCTTGCTGTGGTGTTTCTTTCTGCTCATCAATTTCTTTGCTTTCCGCCTGATCGTAACATCATCAGCATAAATAGTGAAGCCTAGATTTGGTATTTCTTTGAGCATAAATGTCTTGTCCGCCATTACTATGTTGAAGTGATGGTAATGGCTTCAATATTTACACAAGAAATATGGGGTTGAAAAAAAAACACAAATGAGAACACCAAAATACCTGACAGTCCTATACATGCGTTCAACAGTGGAAACCATTCAGGTAGTACAGGTTGTGCTGCGTAAACGCTGCAAAGTTGAGCGATCTGCTGTACAATATTGGATTTTATTGTGTGTAATGGTTCTCCACTGGTTTCAATACTCCTGCACTTACACAAGCTGTGTAAGCCTCGTATCACGAATATGTCCTGTCGAACACTTTTATTTCTTATTTTTAAAAGAAGGAAGCGAATATATTGGTCAATGATGTTGAAATCTTCTTTCTTTTTTTGGCGTTCGTTGCTTGACGTCGCGTTAGAAGAAGGTGTCATTGCAGTAAATAAAAGAGTACTCTATTGTTGCGAGTTTGTTGCACACCCTGTAATTAACAGAACATAGTACAAATATACCTTTACTTTTATGCCAAGTCTCCAAGCGCAAGTTGGAGGTGCGCAATTAAAAAAACTAACGACTTATTTTATGCTTGAGCAGACATCTTTTTCACGTTTTAATTGGGTACGGAAACCAAGTTCTGAAGCCCATCTCTTCGCTTAAACAAGAAACAGGTTAACGTGTAACTTCACCAACACCAATCTGTTGTAGGATAAAAGAAAAAAAAAACGTATTTTTAACCAAATAAGACGGTAACAAATTGTTTTTTTTTTAACTTTGCAATTGGGCTCTTGTAACTTCAATGCAATCTTTGTTAACACAAGAATTCATGCACGACAACTCATGACATAACAAAAGATAGTTATGTAGTTTTTGAAGTTCTTGTTTTTTTTTTTTCAGATGATATTGTTGAAGAACGTACAGTCGCCAAGTTTTTCACCTCGTGCTTGAAACCATCCCGTATAGCGAAAATATACAAAAGTTAATTTTTAAAACATTCTGACACACTATTGATTCTCCCTTCGAAAACTTCATATCATTTAGAAGGTTTACATTAACCTTCCTCTATGCCTAGTAGTTCGATCGAACTAAACGTTCTCTAGATGCGTAAGGCAGCAATAACTGTAGTTCACAAGGGGTAGGCCCCTACGAACAAGATAGATTGAAATGAAAAAGGTTTAACATTCTAGTTAGCCTTTGAATCAAAGGTATCACCTTACAGATATATTCTGTCAAGACGGGCATGCGAATCAGCTTGAAAGTGAGTAAAACGTAAAGAATTGCCTTTCCGACATGACAGTTCTATCAAGATTGCCGTCTTATAGCGAGTTTTTGACGTAAGTTACGGTTCCATCGCAGTAGTGCTCGATCTTCTGGTGCATTACATACGCAGTTTAAATCCTCAATAAGTGCTGCCGTGTTATCGGTATTTATGTAATTTGATGGGAACTTAAAAAAAAATCCTTGTATTCACATTTTTGCGACAATTTACACAAAGAAAACGCGAATTGTTTTGTGCAAAACTAAGGTCGCATTGCCTCACTCGGTAGGGGGGCGTTACGACGGCGAAATCGTAAACGTGCATACCTTACCCAATGTACGGCTCTAACCCTGTTAATGCAGTGGTGCCTGGTGGCAATACGTTGAACTAGCGACGATGGTGGCGGCCCCTTGCTTCTCTCTTCTGTCCGGCACTGAAGGGATAAAGGAGGTACTGTCACAGCACAAGCGGCGATGCGGCAAAAAGCGCGATGTTCTTGGCAGATATTTTTTATGGCCGAGGCTACATCTACGCGCGGGGACGTAGCCGAGTCTGGAGGAGATAAGGCTCCATCCACGCAAAAGGTCACGTGACTTAAAATATAAGGGGATAATTTGTTTTTATGTAAGTAATATGCTTTCTTATCAGTAAATATGGGATATAAAAATAAAGGGGTTACATTTTATTGTTGCTTTAAAGTTAATGTGTCAAGTGGCCTTACAAATTCTTGGACAATTTATCAATTTTTTACTGTTTTCTAAGACTAATAGCAAATATCAGGCATCATAAAAATAATACCAATAGAAATCTTTATAGTTAGGTTGTCCAGGAGTCACACACGCGTGTGGGCGGCGTGCGTGCCATCAGTGCGTGTGAGCGTGCAGCCGAGCAACTATGTGGTTGGCTTGGTGCGGGTGCGGGCTCAGGGGCCTTCGCCCATTTGTGCATCGCTGCTGAGGCGAGGCGGTGAAACTTCGTGGTGTCTGTAGTTGGCTTGGTTTAAGGCGTTTTAGTGTGAGCTTATGTGCATCGAAGGGGACAAATGCGAACCCACCGCTCCGTACGTTCTTCACTTGCGCGCACGCTTGCAATCTCACAAAAATTGCCAGAGATGGGAAAGCATGCATTTAGTCACAGTAATAACAAACACTCTGAGAGCATTCAATCGAGAAAACTGGGTTAAAGATTCCAGAAACAGTTTATTTTATGACAAATAAAACAGTAGCCGATGCAAAGGTGCCACTCGTCCACGAAATAACCGTTGAACACGAAGCGTTTCTTGCGGTAGAACTTCTGCAAGAGCCAGTTCACGTCTCTGTGCCGATCATTCAACGCCTGAATCTCGGCACTCTGACTACGCTGACACTCCAAGGAAGACAACCTGTCCTCCCTGCTCGGAAGGACGATAGAAAAGGCGATCTGCATCGTCGGATTGCGTTTCAAGATGTGAACGGCCAGCCGACGATACTTGTCAACGTACGCGCTGGCACAAACGCTGGTGTTGTTTGTGCCAAAATCGAGCAGAGCGCCAGACACCTTAGAGAACAAAGCCTCGATCGTAATGCCACTAAACGCCCGCACTTAGACAACCACCCGGTTATTCGATGGAAATACTGGGACAAGTATTTCACCGTCCAATTCCCGGCAACCAAAACTTGAGGCATATCAGAAGCGCGACCCTGCTAATACACAAGGGGCCAAACTCCTTGACCACGAAAACAAGAAAAAAAACGCTTAAAAAAAAGTCAAGCCCACTTTCGGAAGACTAGGCAGAAACAGCAGACCGCGCGCGACAGGAACGCAGGGAGCAATGACCACCGAGCACATGGCAAAACAATGGGAGGCAAGACCCTAGGTTATGATAGGATGATTGCTGCGTGGACGGACAGAAGACAGGAGAAGAACTGCCTCCGGGTCCACGCAGGAAGTGACGCAGTGCGTCTTATCTCCTCCCGACTTGGCCACGTATCTGCGCGTGGATGGAAACACTCCCATGTTTTATCAGATTCGATAGCTGCGCCATCTACTTCCATTCCGAATCCCTGTATTTAACCGTTTCGTACAAAGAGCACGCCTCCCCCTTTAGCCACTATAACCCACGGAACCCGGGTTTAAGCCCTCCCCAGCACGTTTCGGTCTGTATGAGCATCGTGCCGGGTGTGGCCATGTATCTTGATGCACTTAAATATAACAAAAACAGGTTGGCAGTTGTACTTCACTGGCTAAATTGCTCAGCTACAGGGTGGGACAATGTCGCCATGTTCAGGCAGTCTAACCTCCTGCTGTACAAGGATGCAACATTTTACTAACTGAAAATGGTTCCAGTTATAACCGTGCTGACCGTCCTAAAAAACAACTAAATCAGTCACTTGTAAAAAAAATATTCTTCAGCGCTCTTTTCGTTTCTCCAGATATACGTTTAAATTCGAAATGTTCGCGCGGTTTGCATTTAAGACTCCCAGCCTTGAGCCTGTTTCACGAGTAATAACTTTAGCGCACCCTTCCCGCGTGCTCAAGTCCGTACAAAATTGAGTGATTTATTGGATAAGAGAATTAAGTTGAGCTAGTTGGTGGATAGTACACGTATTCTCCCTCTCCCTGTCTAGTGTACAAGCTGACCTCCCTGTATTCTCTAATTTTCAAGCTGACCTCTCTGTAATCTAATTTACTGATTTTTGATGACGCTCACCAAGTTTATAGTTCGCCAGTATCCCCAATTAATGTTAATTACCATTTTAGTTAATTATTTGCTTTATCATGTCGAATAGCGACATCTATTATGCCCCCCTGGTCGTGAACTAACTTGTATAGACGGCAATTGTGTACCTTTTACGACTAAAAATTGTTGAAAAATTCAAACAATTTCTGCATTAATCATTAGACTGACATATATGAGATTATAGTAACCATAATTTCTTCCCCAGAAACTACAAATACGCCCTTCTATTGATTTAGCGTGATCTCTGTCTATTAAAGAAGGGACATATATAAAGAACACGGTGTTCGCGCGCAGCCTTGATTTCCAATACTACTTTAGCATTACTTCCCTCCGTCATTCCTCGGTCCAGGCAACATCCTATCGTCCATGCCCTTCCTCCAGTACTGGAAATTGTCTGCTTTATCATTGGGTGACAATGGGAGCCGGTGTAGCGGCAGAATCTTTACCGAAGCGAGGGCGAGCTCTTCGGTCTCCCAGACAACGGGAATTCATTTTGGGCTTGCCGTGCATCCTACTTTTTTTTTTCTAATATAATTTGTTTTTATCCCAGTTCAGGTACTATTAAGTAATTTTTTTTTAATATTCTCTTTGTTGGCAAGGGCCTCAGAATTTCTCACCAGATAGGACCTTCGCGTAATGAATTTCATCTTAGAAAGGAAGCATATGGATGGTGAACGAAGTTAAAACGCACGAAGTTCAAAATATAAACACTTATTTCAAGTTCTGCTATAAAACTTTGGTTCTTTGATTCATTGGATTAAGTACGGTTCATTCATCTGCACATATTCGTTCATATCCTCCTCGGAGACCACGTAGGATGGTGTGAAGTGCCCGTGTTGTATATATATATATATATAAGAATACGCAACCCCTCAAGTTTGCTGCAGACAATGCGAACAACAGCGCCGAAAAAACATAGGGACACAGACGAAGGATTGGAATGTTCATGACTTTGCAGAGGCGTACTGATCGTAGTCTGGCCCAAGTGTACTCGCACAGACCGCCACTGATTCATAAGGTTCTTTGTCGCGCTGAAATCGCGAGGATAAAAAGGGGACTATTTATTTCATCCTTTCCTTCGCAAAGCTTGATGACGTAATCGTGAGATAAAAAACCACCCGGCTGACGACAGTCCAGCACGCCTCATGCACTGGACACGAGAACTGCGTGAGCACTGGACATCAGCTCGTAACAACCAATGCCTCGGCGGACATGCGGGTAGTGGCTCGTGTCCAACCATTGCAGTGATGAGAATAACCGAAGCTGCAGAACCCAGGGATCCTGGGTTCGAGCCCCACCCCTGCCCGTTTCGATCTGGATGAGCATCGTACCGGCGTGCGGTCGTGTATCACTACTGCGTGATGCGCGTTAAAGACCCCAGGCTAGCGGCTGTACCGCACTGGCTAAATTTCTCATCTACAGCTGGGAGACTCGTCGCCCCTGTGAGGCAGACCAAGTTCTAGGCTGTATAAACACACACACAACCCAATTTTTTAATAACCGAACTCTAACAATGCCTGGAGGTCAGCACACGTTTTCTCTTAGCCAACCCCTGCGCGCGGCTATTATTTACGTGGGCGGCATAGGATGGGCACCGGGCCACGTGGTCGCTTGTTCTAGTTTCAAATTGAGGGAATGAATTATGCTCATGTAGTTCTATTTTTTGTTTTTCATGTAGTTCTATTTTTTGTTTCTTTGTTTCTCCTAGAAAGAAAAAACTAAGGTAAGTTTAGTCAGGTATTAACGGTAGGGAGCTATTCTAAGTAGTATTTTGCGGAAATACAAAAATCATTTCAGGACGCCTTTAAAGCCACGATCAGACAGCTATTCTTCCTTTCATATTAAGGCCAGATGTAGCCGACTCTAGAAGCTGATGGGACGAATTAAGCAGCGCCATAAGGGCACCATCATGATGTTCAACATGTTTCTGGATATGTTGTATCATCGCTTAATCATAAACATAAAAGGCCCAGTGACTTGCCTTCTCTGACGCTGCTGGATTAATTTAATTAGCTCGTAGCGTCGTCTGCGTCCGGACTTTGATGGGGCAGTGTAACGAAATTTCGCACTTACCGTAAGTTTCACCTATAATGAATTCGTGACGTTTATAAACTATGTAACACCCGTTATTTTTTCTCCTCGTGTAATAACAACCGTAAAGAAAAAAGAAAGAAACGAGCAGCGTTCTTTTTTCTCAACTCCCTACCAAAACAATCGGTCACGTGGTCTGGAACCAATTATAAACCGCTAGTGTTTATTAGAGCCGCGAACTGGAACTCGCAAAACACAGTACATGCGTTGAGTTCCAGATAGTGTTAGAGTTTGGCTAATGCCGCCATTGAAGCGATTGGGCACTAGCCACAACAGGAATGCATGTCGAGCTAATGATTATCGCGAGCCCAAATCGAGTGCTCACGAAATGCTGGACTATAATCCTGGAGACATATTAAAATATCGTAACTGGGAGACTTTGTCCACACTGCGATATTAAAACTACGTCATCTAGTTTTTTGAAGGAGAGCATTAACTAAAACGCTCACTTTTATTACTTACATTTCAACGTAAGAAAGATGTTTCCTGGTCAATGGTGTGGCCTGTTTGTATACTTGGGTCCCTCTAGTGTCATTAACCTAGTGCAAAATTAAATATAGTATAAATTAACATCGTTCCATCCCTCTTTCTAACCACAAGCGTTGCTAAACCTTCAAGCATACTCCGGTCTTTCAGCGTCCCTGTTCAGCACGCGTGTTCGTTTTGAGAAAGCATCGTTCAGGACAACATGCTCGTTCTTGTAACTTCGGCTTCGCTCACATACAAAGTGAAACAAACTGCATATGCTCTCCAATAGAGAGCATGAAAGCCTGTTTCGTGGTTTGTATAAAAACAAAACTACGCATGGCAGAAATCAGAAACGTTGCAGGAATGTGATGCTAGCGGTGGTGATATGATGCGAAACATTGATAACATGATGTTACCTGGATACAAAAATATGACAGGAAACGAACAAGTTTCTCCAACCTGGCGTCTACCCAATCCTTATGCCAATTGAGAAATTTAATTTATTTCAATAAAAAAAATTTGCACAGTAAATATGCCCTTATTGTTTTCTTACTGACAAGTTTGCAAGTTTCCTAAGGTATCTCGTTCATCAACTGTATGTTCCACTGCGCTTGCACGAGGTTACACCTCTTTCAAATATTAATATAAATATATAACATTATCATTTGATAATTAACGCTCTTATTATAGCCGCTAGATTTGATGTTGCCATGCTGTGTTTGACTCTAAAAAAGATAAAATAATCAGCATATGTCCACCCCTCAAATAGGGGCAGCACTCACACCAGGGAAACCTTCCTTAAACAAACTGATGTCGGTCTATTTAACTAGCTGCCACGATAGCAGGTGGAATTGAATTCGACGCGGAGTGCATCATCTGTTCGGAGTAAACTTCCGGTAAGCGAAACACGGAAATGAACAGGAGATAGGGAAGTTGATCCAACCGCTTCCTATCAGCCTTAAACTAACGTCGCATTCCAATTTTCAGGAGCGTACCGGGCTGCGGTGGGTAAGCTCCGAGTGTTTTCTGGCAGTTTCCAATGGGAGCTGACGCGCAGCTACGTAGAGGCACATAACTCGATATCTTTTTTTTATTAGTACATATGTTTAAGTCCATAAAAATTCAGAGCTGAATAATCTTGGACTTAATAATAAATCCAGTCATCAGGGCGGGTTTATTTTAATAGAGACGCCATGACGTCCGTAATTCGTCTCGAACTGGTGTGTTTAGCGTCCTCTACCATACATGGGTCAGAGTGTCCCCAAAAGAGGATCATAGTGCGTTAGAGGGGACGACAAATAATGCTCGCACAGACCCAATCTGTTTGTTGCAGAACAACCTCAGCCAGCCGAATGATCCGCTGAGGAGGGTATGTATATAGTGGTGCAGGAATGCCGTACCTACCGCGATAGTGAAAGTAATCGTTAGACATCTGAAGGGGCCATATAAATCGGGCTATTAACGTTAAGACTTTCTACATAAAGGGACATAGATGGCGGATAGTGTGTATCAAAATTCCTAAGAATACGCTTACTAGAGTAAAGAGTGAAAATGAAAGACGTTTACAAATCTCTGTAATGCGAAATTGGAGCGCAGCTCCTGAGGATGAGGAAGGGAAGATACGGATGGAAGGGTATGCCCCTCTCCTTCTCCTCATTCTTCATCCCCTCACCTCCCCTTTTTTGTGTAATTCAGTTTCCCCGCTCAAGTAGCGGGAAAATGACGTCACATAACTTGGTGTCACGTCACCTATGAACAATTTAGCGGGGAGTTGAATTGGTGTTGAAATCACGTGACGTCAATTTTCCAGCTAAATTTAGCGCTGCTACACCGACGCCGACGCCGATGCCGGGAAACACGGAATAGGCCGTTTAAGAGCCGTGTTCTAAAAAAAAAGTAAATAAGAGCTTGATTTTGCTATATTGAAATTCAATTGAAGGCATGGCCTCCAAGATTCTGGATGAGCAAAGCTCACAAAATAATCATTCCTCAAAAAAGAAAAAAAGAAAAGCGATCGAGAAAAACGTAAATGAATAACAAAACTGGCTCGAGGTTGTTTTTATTGTCCCCATGGCGCTAGGTGCATGGCCGGAATTCAACATCATCAAGCTTGCTAGGCCAGCTATCAGGAAGAGAAGGAATTCGTTTGCCCGAATTATAATCGTTGCTTCTAGCCACAACATACATTACCCTTTTCAAGAAAGAAATATGTTGAAATCATCCATTGTTCGTCTTTTAAAACCGGGAAGGATATAGAATAAATGCAATCCTGAATATTTTCCGACGAACTGCACCACCAATCGTTTTGGCCAATAAATGGTGGCGATTCAGGTACACAGTAGTAAGGTGGTCAGTTGGGCGAGTTGGTACTAATTAAATATGCTTAAAGTTGTGCAAAAAAAAAAGACAGGAATGGAGGAGAAAATTACGTTCTACTTTTGTACAGTGCTATTCGCATGGCTTAATATGAGTGCCCCAATCGAGCTCGTGCGCCCTTGTTCCTGTGTGGCCTCCGCTCAATCTGTTTGTGCTTCTTTTTTTTTTCTTCTTTCTTTAAATACAGTGCGCTTGTCTGTCGTCTACGTGTTCCCTCCTCTGTCGCTGCCTTTTTATGCGCAACTTTAAGTATGCTTGAGTCAGGTACGAATCCCAGAAAGGTATCCCCAAATATACCATTTTCTTTTTTAGACTGAGCAAGCGAAACGTCATGCCTTTATCTATTCGTTGATCTCGTTACGCTATATCAGGTAAGAAAGGAGGCCAGTAAAACAGGGTTGAGAAGAAGGGGATCACAGAGAGCTTGTAGAATCATCTAATGCTTTCAGGTCCACTTTGATTCTGGCGATGTCATGAAGAAGGGCGTCAAATATGGCGGAAGCATGTTAATTAGCCGTTGGAGACAGTCACTCTTGTCACGTGGTAGGTGAAAGCCTGGAAGTGAGTGGAAAGTGTAGAGGGGATGGATGAATGAGCATAGGGGCCATGCCAGAAGGCATGCTGGTTGTTGGGGTAGCCAGGACAGATGTGACATTTGGCTGTCGCTTGAGTATAGTGTAGGGAGGGTAGGTGCGTAGGTCGGAGCTCGAGGTAGGGTGGTGGCCTGTTGTCGGGAGATGGTGAGCGGCGGTGTTACGAGGTTGAGTCTGGTTTCACGGAGCTGCCTGTAGATAAGAAATTTAGTCAGTTGAGTACACCCGCTACCCATGGGTCTTTAACCTGTATCACGCAGCCGTGATACAATACCGCACGCGCGTATGATGCACATCCAGATCGAAACGAGCAGGGGGGGGGGGGGGGGGGTTGTTAGATCCAGGAACATTCGTTTCTGCGGTGCGAGATTCCCTCCACGTGCTCCGAGCTGGTGTGCACTGATCATCAGTGTTAACGATGTGCGCGGCCAAAAGCGTCGCTGCGGTCAGCTTTCCACGATTGGCCGAACCATGGGCATATGAGCACTGTCAGATTGTCAACTTTGAGTGTTAGTTTCGGATTGCGATGGCTCCTAGCTTCTGCTGTGCTTTTTAAGCACACCATCGAACTCATCGTCGCACCCGGTGGTAAGTAGCCAGGATAACAACTGGTGACGTCACGGCGAGGCAAATCCCAGTCGTGACGTCACGGAGGGAAACAATAAGAGGGCGCCACTGAAACATCTCGGCGCTAATAGGCTTTCGCACCTTTTTTGTTTCGCAACAAACTCAGTAACGCCACCTCTTGAGTATCCCCGGAACACTTCCCGTTTGCGTATATTTCCCAATTTTTTTACTCATCATTCGTTTATCTTAAGAGTGAATTAAGCCCCTCGGTGCTATAAGGGGCCATTTCCAGAAAATAGAGAGTATATTTGATTTCGCAACTACAGCGAAACCCGCCGTCTAGTTCAGAACCGAAAGTGGTTAGGGGCTATTTGCAGATTGGCGCAACCGCGTTTTAACTTACGCGAGAAAGAGTGAATACTCCGTTGTCGACATACGGCGGTAGCTGACGACAAAAACAAAACAGCAGTGACAAGAAACATTATTGTTGGTTTTGTATGTGCATTGTCTTTGATTAGTAAAATAAACAATAGACTACACCGAAACAGTTAGCGTGGTACTGGGTAAACACACTGCAGACTGGAAACTCGACCTTTCATGCACCGCAGTACCATTGTACCTGGGACTCATCCTCAAATGTGGTTCCTTGATTTCCGCCTGATGATGTCATAAAAGTCTCATGCTTCTTCTCGTCGCGATCCTGTCTGTGACACAGCAGCGGAAATGCCTACTGCAAAAGCCTGTTCTGGTGTAGGTATCTCAGTAGCGAGTTAAAACGCCGCGACGACAGCGACCCTCGCGTCCGCATGCCATTTTCGCCAGCCTCTCTACAACCAACCGCCAGGATCGCGACGTCGACAGCATCACATTTCGTTCTTTGTAACATCCCGTGTTGGTACTTCATAACTACGTTTGATGCATGGGTGGGATAAGGCGGTGAACACATCATTCCAAGACGCTTTCCAGGTGGCGTAAGAGTACCTCGTCAACTCGCCAGCTCTGTCTTCACGCCGGAGGCAGCGTTGAACAACAATGCCAGGAAAGGCAATCAAGGGGTCGAATAGGAGGTTTCCGGTCATGGCTTCAAAGGCGCCGGAGCCATTCCCGGTTGCCGGGAGGTCGGCTTGGAGCTCCAGGTGGTGTTAGCGGCACTATCGATCCACGGCTTTCCGGCGTCTTTCTCCCCCGCCGACAAACACCGGCGTTATAGCTCCCATGGACAGCACTGCGGCGACGGGTTCACGAGCGCGGTAATCGCGCGCGTGCCTTGAAGGTATTAGATACTTTTAGCACACTGTACGCTAGAGCGTCGCCTTACTTCTGGGAGCACGTGCCGTTAATTCAAAGCATAGGTTGAGCACGCACCCGCTGACCCCCAATCCGTAGCGTACGGTCTACTAAAACTATGTTTTAAAAACTTAATATAGCTTATGCTTGACCTTCACGTTTTACCAGTGGGCGCTCGTGCTGTAACTTTGAAACACGGTTTGAGAACACCTCCGTTCGGCCCGCGATTCTCAGCATACAGTCTACCAAAACCCTCCGCTAGACAGTTATAGTTGACCTTAACTGCAGCTTAACGTTAGTAGGCTGCTGATTGCAAGCCTAGTGAGAGCGTGCTCACTCCATGCTTCAAGCTAAGGTCACAAGCTCCCTCTTGCAACGCGAAGCTCTAGAAAACAGCTTATGAAAATGTTTATTGCCTCGAACGATTACCATCGAGATTTTTCTTTGCGAGCTTGTGCTCATGACTCAGACAATGGCGTCAAAGCGCTCCAGAATACAGCGACTGCTCACTGCACAGGAACTTGGCGATCGTCGCCCATTGCAGCTACTTCATCCGATGCGTCAGCTTTTGGGCTCGTAGAACCCCGTCGGTCCCGATCCCATCCAACGTGAGCTATTTCTCCGAAACTTTTCAGAGGGGATGAGAATAATCCTTGCCGCCACGGTAGATATACCGCTCGACCGACTGTCGGCTCTAGCAGACCGCATCGTTGACTATTCCGCTCTCACTGTTCATGCGGTCACATTGCACACCACTCAGACATGGGAGACCGCAGCTGCCAGGATAGAATCAAAAATAGCCCAGTAGGTGGCCACTAACGCCGCCTTGAGAACTGCCGAGCACCACCCAATCGGTCAAGGCAGCGCAGACCCTCTTGCCCTAGCTCAGGCTCTCTCCGCGCTTCCGACTCCGGCGTCCGCTCGATGGGCTGGTACCATAACACGTTCTGCAACCAAGCGATAGGTTGCACCCGGCCCTGCTCGTGCACGGAAAGCGCTAAGGCCGGACACTGACGGCGGCGAGTGACCCCGGCCAGCCCGTCAACTGCTTGTTCTACTTCCGTGTCAAAATTACAATCCTACACTTTCTCGTAGACACTGGCGCGGAAGTTAGCGTGTTGCCTTCTAGACTTCCTTACCGCAAGCTGCAACCGGCTACATCGTGCCTTCGAGCTCTCGACAGCTCCCCAATACCTACATTTGGTAAACGTTCCCTGATCATTGACATAAAACTCAATCCGGCATTCCGATGGGAGTTCATCATCGCGGAAATAAAACAAGCCATTTTTGGCGCTCGCTTCTTTGACCACTTCGGCCTTTCGGTCAACATTCGTAACCGTACTCTCATCGACGCCACATCGACATTGTCTGTCCATGGCTTTATATCTACCTTGTCAGCTTTGTTATTTCATGCATCTATAGGAGCAGAGGCATACGAGGCAATTTTTGCCGACTTTCCAGCCATCACAAGATTAGGTATACATGGTATTGTGAGGGCTCGAAAGTCGCGTGTCAAACACGATGAGGCACACCACATCACTACCATAGGTGCGTCCGTCTTCGCACAAACTCGTCGACCCGCCGGTGACCGACTTAAGATTTCTCGCAGCGAGTTTGAGCACATGTTGCAGTTAGGCATTAATCGCTCATCCCTAGCAACTTTGCATTATTGCACAACTAGTCCCGAAAAATGATCCAAATGACTGGCGTCAATGCGGAGATTATCGGGAAATTAATGCTGGCACTGTTCCCGACAGACATCCCCCAAGTATGAACGATTTCTCTACTAACCTCTCAGGAACAATCATCTATTGCGAGATAAACAGAGTAAAGGCCTCCACCAGATCCATGGAGCGCTAGCCGACATGCCAAAGGCGGCTATCACCAACTCATTCGGACTCTTCAAATATGTTCGATTGCCTTCTTGTGGGTGAAATTCAGCCCAGACATGTCAGAGATTCATTGATGAGATGACCAGAGGGCTTCATTTTATTTTTGCTTCTATCGGTGACGTCTTCGTCGCCAGCACAACACCATCCGAGCACAAACGGCACATCCGCCTGCTCCTCGATCGACTTCAGCAAGCTGGCGTTGCCATGAACCCTGAAAATGTGCTTCTGGCACCAACAAATCGAAGTTCCTTGGTCATTGCATCACGCCGAAAGGCATCTTACCGTTCCGGAAAAAGTGGAGGCCATCCGGTAAGTTTACAAGCCAACTTCATAACGTAAACTTCAAGAATTCCTAGGATTCATAAACCTCAACCGCCGATTTATACCTCGTTGTGCCAAGTTGCTGCAACCATGAACGGAGCTTCTAAAGACCACAAAATATCCTCGAACGTCTCCTTTCATAGAAGCAGCGCGCTGACTTGGCCTTTGCAGCAGTCGAAGAAGCTCTGGCAAGTGCGACGCATCTCGTTCATCCAGGCTATGACGCACCCGCCCGGTGCATGACAGATGCCTCCGACACTGCCGATGGTGCTGTGTTACAAGGGTAACTCGATGACGACTGCAAGCTCGCAGAATCCTTCTCACAAACGTTTATACCGGCAGAAGCTCGGAACAGCACCTTCGGCAGAGAGCTAGTGGTAATATATTGAACTCTGAGGCACTGCCGGTACTCTCTCGAAGGCGGAGCGGTTCATGTCCTGACCGACCACAAGCCGCTCACTTTTGCCTTCAATGGAAACCACAACGCATATTGTACACAATAAATTCGACATTCGGCCATATATATATATATAGCTGAACTCACCATTTATCTTGGCCACATTAAACCGAAAAGCAACGCAGCAGCGGACGCCTTATCACGGCTTGTTGCTTTCTCCTTGTCCTGCCTAGATCTCGATGTGGAAACACTCGCCACGGCACTGAAAGAACACTTTGAGCAGACACAACTCCGTGACCCTCCTGCATCTTTGCTACTGGATGAAGAGCTCCTCCCACAATCTTCAACTAAAGTCGTCTGTCACGTGTCCACAGGAATGCCCCGACCGTACCTGACTACATATTACTACGACACATTTTCGAACAACATCACAACCTCAGCCACCCAGGCATTCGGCCACGGAAAGCCTCATAGGCGCCCGGTACGCATGTCTTCGAAGGAACGCTGAAGTTCGGGATCAAACAGAGAGGTGCCTCCCGTGCCAGTGATCAGGATTTTCGATCTGCAGCTGGCCGGGCGTTTTTGCAATGGGGGTATCATCCAGGGGGGCGATACATCGCAAAGACCGGAGCAGCGAATAAAATAATTACGAATTAACAAAATCGACTTCCCCTCCTCTATTATAATGATAAGAACTAGGAAAATGCAAATTTTATGCGGCGGGCTCACACTTAACTGCGTACTTCGAGGCCTTTGTTTTCCCATTCCTGGTTGGGTTATAAGCGCTGCGTGCGGAGATCTATAGAACTGGCTCGGCTCGCTTTTTCTGCTAGGCAGCCGAGCCAACCCCCGATCACAGTCCGAGTTTCGCGGCGTTGACATTAGCGTCGTTACCATCGGCGGCGCTGCGAATAGCGTCCCCACCGGAGGCAGTTAGCGCTTCGGTGGTGGGGCTCTCATTAATATAAAAATACAAATATAGACCTTTGTTTTCTAACAGTAATTTCAACAACACGTCTTCATCGCGCCACGAAAATATAATGTAATTTATTTTGTATAATCATTTCTGTCTGTTCCTCTTTCGATCTGAAACCCAAACTCTAAACCGACCGGGCGGAGGTTGCATAAGCAGTCAACTAGCTCACCTCGCCGGCGCCCCGGGCCTCGGCCCTTGGCGCCGCCGCTCCCTTCTCCCAAATTTCAAGCTTCGTAACGGCAGTGTTGCTGTGCGGCTGCGTGTTGCGCGTGGTCGCATGGTTTTGTTTACCCGACGGTCGTGCGAGCGTGGTTTCGCTCTCCGGCGTTCCGCGCGCCTGTCGAACTCGATGGATATTTTTGGTGCAAACTTTCAGAGACTGTTGAGGGATGCATTTGACGTGGCCATATCCAAATAGTGCACGAACAGTGCAAATGCCAAGACCTACAAGTTTCTGTTTGTTCGCTGTTTTCAACAAAAAACAGGTGGGTATGTGTATACTTCCCGTACTCAGTTTTATTTGCTCAGCGAACTTTCCATTGAACTTTTGCTGCCCATAGCTGTTAGTTTGCGGGTTGACCGTATTAGAGGCAGGCTCGTTGTCGCAGTAAAAACAAATGCTTTCTGATATTCTCCACGAAGTAAATACCCGAACTACTAGTTTTAATGAAGCGGATGGTATACATTTAACCCAACTTCGATTAAAGCACCACTGCACATTTAAAGTATAACAATAGGGTTTAATCTTGAAAATGGTCTCTGGCGGTCCTCCAGCATACGGAGGATAATAAAGACAGAAGTCGACTCTCTATATTTTTATTTGAAGCTTCATTTATTTCTGGTCCCGGGTGCCACAAACGGCATTCTTTGTCATTAGTTTGTTCTCTATAGATAGACGTTTTTGTGTCCTGACTATTTAAACAGGTATACAATTGTAACTATCATGACCACATTGACATTACAGCTGCTGGACATGGAACGAGTATTTTAACGTTTTCTCGCGGAGGAAGAAAGCTTTGGACATCTCGTGGTTCCCAGCCAGTTCTACAGCCTTTTGAGTGCCAAAATTTCCGAAGGTTTATTTCACCACCTTTTCATCTTGCTTGCGTGAGGAGCTTTGCATATATAAAAAGGAAGCTAATGGCTGCTGGAGGCTACCTAGTTGCTTATCAGTGAACAACTTGCTTACTTTCAGTGAACAGCTGATCCAACTTGGCATGATGAATGCGTAATTATGTGGGTCAATGTGTACACTTGTATAGATATACTGTAAACCACTTAATTTTCGCGGGCTAAAATTTTCGCGAATTGAGTGTAGCTTCTGTAGCGTTCACATATTGCCCAAATTGTTCGCGGGACGCACTTTTCGCGAATCGTAGGCGATTCGCGAAATTCGCAAAAATGATGTCCTTGCGAACATTTAGTCGTTTACAGTATATGTTAATTTTCAAGACGTGATAATGTGATAAAATTAGTGATAAAGCCCATTCCCAAGAAGGTGTGCGGCGCCGCATGTAATAATGAAGTTATCAGGTCGTGCACAGATGAAAAAGGCGTTGGCGATCTATAACTGGAGCTTGTGGGCGAGGGTTGCGAAGTGATTTTGTCAATGGTTTATCTTTGCGCGTATGGAGATGCAGTGCTGTACTTAATTCGTTTTAGCACGTGTGCAATAAATATGCCTCGAAATATTTCGGTCGCAGATCTCGATTCGTTACTGGACGGCTGGACGTCTCGAAACAAGAGAACAACAAACACACACTACTACGCACCTTATATAGCTGAAAGCGAAATCGCACATCGTATACTTAGGGACTTTTAGCGAGCTGTTACCGTGTTTGCGTACCGCACTGTCGGAGCCTTTGAACCACGCTTTTTAAGTGCGTGCCCGAAGTGATACCGTGTCCGCGGGGTGCGTGCTTAAAACCATGCTTCAAAGGCTCCGATAGTGCGGTACGCGTAACACGGTAACGTTTGCTCAAAGTCCCTATTATAACACTGCCGGGACCCGGCGTGATGGTCAGGAGCCTGGCTCCAGCGCGACCCTCGAAGCGGTCGTACGACAACCATCCTACAAAAATAGAAGGGCGCCATGTTAGATTCTTTATGGCTTGGCACAGAAACGAATTCAGAGTAGGCTACCGCGTCCCAAAAGTGTTATAAAAAAGCCATTTTGAAAAGTAAGCCAGAAATTTTATTGATAGCATCATTAGTTTCTTATATGATTTTATAATTTGCCGAATGTGAAATGATATGTCGACTCTTTCAAATAGTGAGAGCCCCCCACCACAAACGCAGAATTTGGCGCTACTGTACAAAAGTCGACTCCATCGGCCCTATGGAAAATGTCTGGGGTTGGCCGAGCGTTCAAACAGGTTGGGGCAGGGCGCACAAAAACTTTCGGAGGCTATGGTTGAACTTCAATGCTTTGTTTTTTGCCTTGGACGAGTTAATAAACCCTTTCAAAGTGTACACGCCCTATAGTAGCTTCTTTGCCAATTACCCAAGTCCGCCCCTTAGTAAGTGAATGAGTTCATTAAAGGGGCCATGAAACGAGTTTTGGGTTGGGATGAATGATTTTAAATTGGGACTTTACTAATCGCATATCGTTTAGTTGGCCAAAAGAAAGAGGCTAGAAAGTCAAAAGCCAGCTTTTCGGTACGAACAACTGAAAATATCGTGGCCTATTTGGTACCTTCTTTCCTTGGAAAGCTCTCCGCCTTTTCACTATGATACATCCGCGGTTCCAAATGCGCGTCACTGGCGCCAAACTGACGTCAGCCGAGCCCAGCTCACGCATTTTAGTTGAGGATTAAAGTTAAGGAGGAAGAAGTAGGAAAATCGTTTCATGACCCCTTTAAGGAAATAAGGGAGGAAAGAGTAAATACGGAACGATATAGGTTAGCCTCCCAATGCAGAATCTTATTACCAGCGTCAGCTTTTTTGTTCCCTTCAACCCCTACAAGGGACAGGATCTATTGAAATTAGGGGGTGTTTTATTGATTTTCCCTGTTTGATACAAGTTGGGCAATGTTCTCCGGAAGTGGTGTTTCTTGTTCAATCTTTTGAAGTTGTTATAAGGCTCACTTTTAGTCTGTGAATATCGGAAGCTGCTCGTTCTTACTGTACTTTGATCTTTAGGTGAGTGCAAGCCATATGGCTGCATGCTCCGCTATGGATTTGTTCAGGGCGTCAATTGAGTCGTGCCTTGGGAGACTGGCCACTTTCAGGTACAATGTGGGCAGCTGTGGTGGGTACGTCTTATTTTATGTCGTCTGCATAAATGTTGATTATTCAAGAATAATAACCTGGGTCAGACGGGCACTCCGAAGGACCTTAGAACGAACGCTTCTAAAAAATTCGCAAACCAGCGCATGCTGAAGGGCGCTAGATCGCGATCTAATTTGACATGTTTTTTGTTTTTTTTAATGAGTTCGTTTTGGAGTTTTTTTATTGTGCCCGTCTGACCCAGGGCTCAAACTTGATTGTGTCATTTGCGATGTCACGTGCCACAATATACGCAACATGACCACGTCGTGGAAGATTCAAACGTTGTCGAGCAATGTGCAGATAGTCGTCTTGACGATTCGGAGGTGGTAGGAAAGAGGTGTTTTCTAGGTAGCAGATATGGTCGACGAACAACCTCGTGGCTCAGCCAAGGTGAGAACGATCGGGCAAAAAAACCGATTCTGAGGAGCATCCTATAAGATGCTACTCTGAGCGGTCTAAGGGCTTGACGAATGGATTTTTCCCGTGCCTGATTCTCGATTGGTGACTCACCTGCTTCTACTAGTGTGGAGATGTTCCTTGATAAAAATGGCAGTCCGAGATAGACCCTGAATGCACTTCGAGGGAATATCTCTGAGGCGTTCCACTGATATTTCGTAATTTTCATCAGAGAGAGGACATAGAGTATTCTGTTAACGATAAGAACGCGGTACAGTGTCAACTTTACTTGTTGGTCGGTGCCCTAGTTACGACCCGATACTGTTGGAATAGCACATAGAAGTTTGCGGGCTTCCTTTATAGTACACTTAACTGCTTGACTCGAATTTGATCGACCGTTAAAAATGACGCAATGACGCCAAGATATCGCAACACGGTTTCTCTTCGAATCCACTAGCCGCCCGCAAAAGGTAATGAATTTTCCCCTTTAGGTTGACCTCTTCGCCGGTAGGTCAGCGGTGACATATGTGTTGCCGACAGCGTTAAACCAGCGTGGTGGAGAAAGGTACCTGTTCAGGGCCCGTTAAAGTTTCGATTGCACTTTGGTTGATATGCGTCTAGGGCCTTGTCACCAAAGTGCGCAGTCCGCCATTATTTAGGCAGATTGTATGATCATGTCTTAGGCACGAGGGCAGCGTCGGTGTTCGCGGTAACCTTCGCTCAAATCGTAGCAAAAAGGAGTGCTGGTTTACCGTTCGGCGTGGCCTCGGATCCAGTCACACGCTTCATGCTCAAGAAATGTCGACAGCCAAAGCTGCATGACGGTGTTTTGAGAAGAGTCAATTTGGAACCGTGTTTTTGAGGCGACACCATAGCCTCCTATATACCGACAAATCCTGGCAGATCGCCACGAGAAGCGGCCGCCGAAATGGAAAAGGAGCAGTAGACAACTGATGATAGGAGAGCCACGTGACTGTCGCCCCTCTGCGGCGAGACGCCGAAACACACTTCTTCCGAGCGAGTAACTGTGTTTCGGGTTCTCGCCACTGCGAAAGGTGTGCGCTGACGTCCAGGTTCTTCCAGAAATGGATCTTTGATGCTCTGTGCTACCAGATCCTCGCGCTCCTAATCTGCCACCGGGCACTCTATGGCTCCGTCGTCGAACTGGCAGGCTTTGTGAGTATAGACCTTTCCAGCGGCAGTCTCGAACGAAGCCATTTACAGCGCACCTCTCTGGTTTTGAGAGTGTACGTCAGTGTTGCCCGACTGCGCTGAGCTGTGGAGTTTCTTGTTAGCAAGCTGTGGCAGGCCTGCGTAGGCGCAATTCCGGACGCTAGTGGAGGCTAAATTGCCGCGCTTTCTTTCTTATTTTGTGTTCTCTGGCGAACATAACTTATAGAGGTCTTTAAGAAAACAGTAATCTATTTTTGGGAACAAACACAGAGAAACGAAAGCTGTTTTGGTGAGTCCGGCCGCGACAGAACAAATGCAACTGCAATGTTTCATTTTATGTTCATCGTTTTACGGCACCGTACACTCAGCCGTGTCAATCTATAAAGGTCAAAATATTTGACCACACAGGATATACGAACTGCATGGATATTCCCCGTCCACAACATGAAATTCAACGAGTCTCATCAATCGAACAACATATATTGTACGTACCCCACGGTGCCGCGTTATCCAAACAGGATTTCAGAAAAGTCGTAAATAACACAGCATATCCGATATACAGTGTCGACGACAGTCACTTCACAACGATCGGACGGAATTCGGCGTGGTTTGGGGAACATGTAGAAGAGAGCTCCTTTTTTTTTCACAGCTTCAAAGCAAATGAACGAACGTGTCTATTCCGTCCGCACACCCCGGACCCGCGACTCTATCAGCTATTTTACGCGAAAACCCGGAGCACAGCCGGGAAGGCTTTTCAGAGATTATCTCAACGGACATAATCCCCCAAGAACGTCGAACTGCCTGCGTCGCGGGCTGCTTGACGTTCGCTCTCTTCGTTCGTTTCCTGCGAAGGCCGGGCAGGCTACGAGCCCTGGTATTCCCGGGTTCTCACAGTGGAAGATAACATACAAAGGGTAAGCATCCTAAGCAGGCGAATAAAGCAAAAACTTCCAAGAAAAGCCGGCGAAGTCCGAATGCAAAATGCAGGTGGGGAGTCACGCTGACCGGGTTTCCACAGCTCAGGCGGGTGCCAGACATTTCTGGCTGATAGGGGTCACTCGATTCGCAAAATGGCGGCGGCCAGAGCGCTCTTTTTGCAAAGGTCTATAGAAGAGGCTATGGCTACACACACAGCGTATGGTTCTCGTTCGTTGAAGGCCGGGTACCGCGGCCTAGAATGGGGTAGTGGGCTCACGGCACCCGATTGCTGACGCGGTTCATGTCGGAAGTGAGAGATGACGCTCCGGTCGACTCTTCCTGAAAGTTTCCCGCGCGCATCTGCGATCGCGAGCGTATCATCGCGTGTGTGCGCCGGTGTTTTCTTCGTCTGATAGCTGGGAAGATTCGGAAGAATCGTAGGAGCTGCATCAGCCAAAAGCATTGGTTTTCCAAACTGAACGTGTACCTCTTCATCGTTGATGACGTGCACGTAATCTCAAATTGAGTGCCGTGGTTCAAAATGTAATTCACATACAGTGGAGATCTCATCCAACGTTTTGTCCACTCGATGCAAGTTTCCATTCCACAGTTGTCGCCGCTCCTCGTCTTCGGGCACACCGAATCAAGATATCTGGCGTGTCTTTCTCTCGAGCATATCCTGTCCTACAGTCCGGCTCAAAATAATAGTTTCGCCTGGCCGTCTCTGCTTGGACTGAAGATGAGCCGGTGCTCGAGAAGTCGGCTTGTCGGTAGCCAAAGGAGCTTCTGCCAACGCCGTCGGGAGATTCTGAAGAGAAGCAAAAGAAAGAAACGTTTGGGTTTAAGAGTCCCAAATATGTTCCCGGTAGTCCTTACTGAATTTTTTTTTTCGTGAACGCATTCATTCGTAATGCCTCTATAGCTTTTATTTTGTTTTTAGGGAACTCTTAATGATTAATAATGGCAGTTGCACTGGACGTCTTAAAAACGGTCCCCCACAAAGAGCATAATAAATGAGGCAAGTGTATTTTCGCACAAATGCCCAAAAAAGCTAAAGGGGAAAAAATAGTTTTCTGCTTTGCAAAAAGGCCAAAAATCCTAAATTTAATGTTTGTGATTCGTGCACGGATTCGAATTTCCAATCCGAGCTTCAGAGCGGTGCAAAAACCGTCGTTCTTCGAACAACATAATTTGCATACTTCTTGAGTTCCGGCGGCTTGTTGTAATGAACTTCCTCTTAAACTGCAGAAGAAACTCTCTTTTTATTCAGGTGCATAAAACTTTTAGAATTCCCTTTTCTATTTTATTATTATACAGTTTTTGTTTTGTTTAGTCATCGTATTGTGCAATAGTGCATAAACTGGACTGGATTTATCTTTGGTGACCAAGAGAAAATATTACTTATTGGATTGGTTTTCTTAATGCAGTTCTATATTAAATGCTTGATATGTGTTCGTTTGTTTGCGTGTCTTTCTGTGTTTCCCACTGTCTCTGTGTGCATGTTGTACATGGTGTGTGTGTGTGTGTGTGTGTGTGCGTCCGTACGTTCATGTGTGAGTCTACTGAATCGTTACAGTCCAAAAAAGGCCACGCCTACGCATATGAATGATATACCTGTATAAGACTAAAACCCCTCTCGGACGGGAACACTGAAGGCCTTCAGAACGAGCTCTCTGAAAGAATCGCTAATTAGCTCGCGATATTGTGCGCATTTGCGTGCGCTGCTTCGCCGACTCTTTAAAAGGGTTCGTTTTAAAGGCGTTGAACGTACCCGTCTGACAGTGGTAAAGCCCCCACTACGCTGTGAAAAAGGGCACGAAAAAGAAAGAAGTCGTGTGTAAGGTTTAAATATTTACTCTCGGCTTTTATACTTGCTCAAATATAATTGTGTATTTGGGACAGATTCCAGACACAATCGGTGTAGATCCTTCAGCAGACGGGTTGTCCGGTCAACGAAAAATAGGAAAGATGAGTCTTCTTTTGTAAAATTAAATAAAAGGGCTCTTGGCTTAGGCACTTTTGGGGAACGTCGTTTATAACAGGCTTAAGAACGAGAGGGCGTGGAGATCGTTAATATTGCTTCATAGCCAATCAGATCAAGGTATCGGGCGATAAGAGCCTTCCGAGCGAATCACGAAGTGAGAAGATTGAGTTTGAGTAGCCACGTCCTGCTTTGTTTTGCGTCATTTCCGTTATTCTACGAACGAAAACGATGCAAAAGCACAACGAGGCGGATTTTTTTCAACAGAACATTTCAGCGTTTGTTTGCTGACATATGTCTCTCTGTTAAAAGCATGTGCAGTCACGCCTGTTCACACAGCCAAGAATGTGGCTCTAGTAAGAAATGCACAATGTGGCTTCTTACAATCGGACTTCTTGCTTGGTGATTGGTTCTGTGGCATTCTTATAGGCTAATGCCAAAATATTCATTTGACTGCAGAGTGACGGGAAGATGCCTCAAACGTCCCGCACCCCACATTTCTTCAGCTGTCAGTGATTATAAACAAAACAGCAACGCAGCGTGCCTTTTGCTTTAGAGTAGGTTGCCGCGGAAGTACCACGAGAGGTTCGACCCACTACGTAGTGCACTCTTGCCAGTGCTCGCTGCGCATCTACGCATCCGACATTATACATCGCGTCATCGTAGGTCGGTGTGAATCTAACTCAACGAGGCAACAATACGAAGTGGCGTCAAAAGTGAGGCATCACTGAATTCGTTGCCTTCGTGTGACATTCCTACTCCAGCGTCTAAAAGATCCTAGATAAGTGAGTCCGCCTAGACTTCGTGTTTCTGTTTGTATGTCCTTGGTCGTGCGTCTCGTATCTTTTTTTTTTTTTTTCTTAACGAGGTGTATATCTTATTTTTCAGCGCTTATTGCTTGGGAAAAAGAAGAGCCTCCGAGTGACTAGGTTGTGAACACGTAGGCGACATCTGGGCCGGCGTGCTAGAACCGCGTGTCAGCTAAGAGTGGGTGAAAAAAAAAGAGCTATAAAGGCTGGGGCGCGTCACTGTCTTGAGACGCGACTTAAGTGGCGCTCAGCTCGTTCGCTAGCTTTGGTAGTGCTTTCTTTTACGCACGCTCAGCTGAGACTCTGTTTCTAGCAAGCTGGCCCTGATATTCAAAAGAAGGAAGCTAATGCGAACATCCAGACCGCGTTTCTACGGCCCGGTGAACAATGATGGGAGTGCCCAAGGATGATTATTAGTATAGTCACTGTAGCTTCTTGGCACATAGCATCTAAGTGAAAAGTGGTGAGTCACTGAGTTCGGGACAAATGTACGGATTCTGATCTTTTGCAAACGAGTGCTACGGCTTATGTTTTGAACGCGTTCCACACCCCGGCAGAGTGCGATTATTGCAAGGCTCTATATGTGCAGCTTTGACTTTTCGTGATCGCGAATCTTATAAAATGCGCGCTGACGGACCTCCCCCCCCCCCCCCCCCGCTCCCCCCTTTTCCGTGTGGTCAGGAATATGAAGCCTTCGCGCTGAGCGGAGTAGTAGTGCCTGGGAACTTAGGGGCGGAGAGTTCTGCAGGTCTTATGCCGCAACATTTTTAGCGGCAAGAGGTGCCTAATTATATATTTGTGGTGTTTTCCGTTTCAGATCGGCCGTATCTTTCTATTATTATATTTTTTCGACAGTGCGTGCTTTGTCCATACGGGATAATATCAGCCTCGATAGTTCAGCTTGACGAAATCCCCCGAGGTGACTTGAAACACGAATGCAAAAGCTAAAGTTATCACTGCTCCAAACGTACAAATCAGAACGGGAGCCGCGTGCGCCGAAAGGCATGGCAGGGAAATGGACTGTGTCAGGGGTACTGACGTTTCAAAAGCTTAATTAAAAAATAGATATACTATCTAACCGACCATTCGGAGGTTCAGATAGAACCGCCCCTCCATGTCACATGACTGAACCACAGCAAAAACTCTGGCAGAGGCAGTTCTCTCGCCGGCTCGGTAGCTTCCCTCTCAAGTTGCGCTCACACTGCTCGAACATCACACGTGATGACATAATTATCTCCACACATGCCTCAGGCATGTCTATGCATCTTTCCATCATTATGCTTTGAACACGTCTGCAAATCGTTTTTGTATGACTAATGGGACAGGACTATCATGCAAGAAAAGAGCACCCATTACACACTTTCTGCAGCCTGTCTTTTGTCTCACTGTGCAGGGCAATCATATCAAAAGGTTTTCTTCTGCTCTATTAGTAAATCAAACACACCGTCTACTCATTGCTTTCCGTCATATTAGTGTCTCATGTCTTGCCCCACCAGTTTCTCCAATTTGAATCTAAGGTTGTTACGAATATTTTGTTTTCGTCAGAAAAAACGGCGGCACTGTGGCTATCCTCCATGGTTCTAGCCTTTTCCAGCAAACGCGTCTCTACCTGTCCGACAGCTCACATAGCCCCGCAACATATAAAGAAACAAAAAACAACAACAACAACAACAATGACATCAACAATAACATCAACCTGGTGCATCACTTCTTTGTGCCTAAGAAAATAAAAAAAAGCAAAACGATGCGAGGAGAAAGACGGCTGAACAGCTGAAGCATAGAAGACCAGGAGGGGGGAATTCGAATTCGGAATTTGGTTGCATGCATAGCCGCACACCGCAAGCGACGGGGCCGAACGTTTTTGACGTGGAGGGAAGCTCTCGAGGTTCGCGTTTCGTCTCCCCTGCTCGAGATCGCATCATTTATTCAAAGGGACGTCCTTTCCACGAGCGTGCGTACGTGCGGGCGGGCATGTGTGCGTGCCCCCACCAATGTGAAATCCCGCACGCCAATGTCCTTTCGATAGAACTTGCTCCGTCTACCTCTCGCGCGCGACGCGCAACAACGATTTCTCATCCGTTCAATGGAGAATAAGAAAAATCCGCCCGTTCGGAGAACAGGAGCGACGCCCCCTCCCCGAGCACAACAATCACGACAACAACTATCACAAATAAAAACGAAAAGGAAGAAATAACGGTCTGAGAATTGTGTTTAGATATGAAAATTGAGACACAAAACAAACAAAAAAATAAACGGGAAAATTTTGACGCTCCAAACTGATGGAGGGCACAGACGGGCCAAGGGTAGAAGGGAAAACATTCATTGGATAGGTAAAAAGTCTATCTTGCCAGGGTTTTTAAGATTGCTAATTCACTCTCGAGAGAGAAAAAAAGGGGTATGCTAAAATATGTAGGTCAGATCGTCACCTGCTATATTCCGTGAAAAGCCTACAACATCTGCGTCAAAACCGGCCGCCAAAATTGCGAACTAGAGAACAACAGAACAAGGTATTGGGGCTGCTGGCGCCTTCGCGTATCAACAGACACTTTCCAAACGTTTCCCCCTTTTTGTTTTTCATCTGTTGGTGTGTTTTTTTTAATTTTTTCAAGGGCTTGTTTTGAAAACGTTAGTGGAAAGTTAATTTTAGTTAATCACTCATGAATGCGTCGCGAGACGTGTTTGTAGAAGTATGCCGCGCTCAACATTGCAAACTCGCTCTCTCGCACGCGATGGACGCTACCGGCGATGACACATGCCCGTACGGGGAGCACACAGAGCGCATGCGCGTTCCGCGAATTACGTGATCAACGATGAGCCAGTTTCTAGCGCCACCTGTAGGCTTTGCTTAAAGGGGATACGGCGGTCGTTTTTCGAGCTACCCAAAAAGAACAAATTGCGTCTTCTGAAGACGTGGACTTTAGTCTTCTTCACATTAAGCTATTTATTTTCTCGAAATTAAAAAAAAAAAAAAATTGAAAATACCGTAAATGAAGATGGTGCTTAAAGCAACAATCAAGTTTCCGCGCGCTCTCTAGTGGTGTGACGTAACAAATGGTACAGACTTTCAGGTCGCGCAGGTAGTCGAACAGAGTACATCGAGCGTTTTTTTTTTTTTCGTGCTCTTTAGTGAATCATTTACCAAGCATATTTCCCCTACCACCAACGCCTTCGTTTCAGTTGGGAACATAGCTTACTACTTATCTCGTGCCATTTCTGTCGTCACATTTAAGCGTTGCCAGTAAGGGTTCTCGCTTTGAAGAACACCATGAAAACGAAATTCGAGAATTTGATAACTTCGCAAAATGTATTTTCTTTTCACACTATACTTGGAGAACTGGTGGCACAGCCGCGTCTCTCGGGGTGTTGAGCCAATTTTGACGCAAATGAGCGACCACAAAAAAATCGCTGGAGCACCCCTTTACAAATGTACAAGATAAGGAAACCAACCTTTCCTAGGGCCCGACCATGACGTAAGTGCAGGCACGTAGCCAGGATTCTGTTGGGGGGGGGGGGGGGGGGGGGGGGGGACGCTCATAGCAAAATCCTTTAGGAGGGGGAGGGGGGAGTGGAGTGCCCCATAGCCCCCCCCCCCCCCCCCCCCCCTGGCTACCTGCCTGCGTAAGTGGTAGAGCAGGGTGGGCATCGCCGACGCACTGGTATGCTCCGGAAAAATGGGGTGCGGCAGCAAAACGCCAGACGCCGGCATTCCGCGTTCTAACGCGTTCTAAAAGTGCAGTTTAGACAAAGGCACTTAGCTCTAGGTCTACCCACTAATCTATCCAACCAGAGATTGGCGTTCTGACGCATCCCCCTCGCGCTCTCAGCTCCTTCCCTTTCTGTTTCTCGGTGGATTGACTGCCTTGTTGGCTTGGCCGCGACTCGCCCGCCAGGATTAGCAGACATTGGTAATTTCGCGCACCTCAAACTATGTTGGCCAGTTTCATCAACTTTCAGGCGTAATTAGATTGAAATATTTTGCGCGTGGGCTTTTCTTAAGGGATAGTAATGAGAATTTTGTTGTTTTCTTGATATGTAAAATGAATCGGAATTGTCTTTTCACGAGAAATGATGAATAGTCACCCCCCCAAAAAAAAAGTATAGAAAAAGCCCTATGTAATTTTTTTTTTGTTTTTTAGTTTCTAAGATCAATTACGAAAAGGAAAGTTTTGTCGCTCCGTCGCTACCTGTGTAGCACTGCCTTAAACATCGTTCCCCCTTGCCCGCCGCTTCTCCTGCCTTTTTTTTTTTTTTTTTTTTTTTTTACCGAGACCTGGCGGTCTGATGTTTTGGGTCGAAACACAGAGGCCTCTCTCCAATTTAAAAGACTCTATTAAGAATTGAGATAAGAAGGAAAGGATAAAAGAAGGTGGAAGGTTTCTGCACTATGGTGCAGTAGCATATTTCTTTTTGTATTTCGCCACGTTTGATCTTTCTGGAACAAGCGGACGAAGGGGCCTCTTCATGTTAACTATCAGAGATGCTAAGTAACTAGGAAATTAAAAGAAATTGGCATATGCTTTTTGGTATCTTTATTGGGTGTAACTTATGCGTAAATTGAACCAAGCGGCGACGAACAAAACAACAACTTATCTTTATGAAGATAGGTGACGACTGACTCGGAGGCCGAGGTGTTTTTATTATGCTGCCGAGAACGTTTGTCTATCAATAAAAACAAGAAGACTGAAGCAACAAAGATACATTCGAAGACGCGCTATTTTGTTCGCTTGTACCACGGTGTCATTTTGTGTGGAGTTTTAGTTAATATGTAACGTTGCGAGTGGTACCGCGTAAACATTTGCACTTTAGTTGTTTTTCTAATGGGACAAAACACCACGTGTACAATACTTATACGTTATAACACCCGCCGATATTTTTATTTCTTTGCCAGCACGCCTACTGAGCAACTGCTCAGCGTTACCGGCGTCGGTACTTTCAGCAGTCCAATATTTTATTCATTCGATTTTACACACATTTCTACTCCTCGATTCTTGGCTGGAGAACATTCCGAATCTAAGTACCCGAGCATGCCACCGATCAAACTTTCAACGTCAACTATGTCTTCTTTTGAACTGTTTTTTTCTCCAAGTGACATCACGTCAGATGGAATGAAAAAAAAAAAAAAAACGATAGAAAAAAATACATGATAAATAGTACATTGCGCTCTGCGGAGCGAAAATAAAAGTTTTCTTTTCCTCTCTTTCTCCGCATCCTCTGCCTTACAACAAACCTTACAAGTTCTATTCTCTCTCTCTCCCCCTCCCCCTTTTTTTCTCGCTATTGCTCATTTCTACCGAAGCGTCGAAGTATCTCGCCGGAGGAACGTAAAAAAAAACAAAAAAACAGCTCTCAATCAAACTGAGTTACAGCACCTGACTTTCTCAAATACCATCTCCGGGTATTCCGTCGTTATAACCTAAAGGCGAAGAAAGAAACACAAAAAAGCGGCAGTCGGAACCGTACGAGTCCCCGCTCAGATGAAACCAACGTACATCTCCAATTCCCCAATCCGAACGTAAATACGTTTGAACAGATCCCAAATTTCCTCTCCCTGCGTTTACAATCCTGGAATATCTTTTTACTCAGTCTCCTCTTTCTCTCCTTTCTCCTCTACGTCTCTCTCTCTCTTTTTTACAGTTCAGTGCGCAACAAAATGACATCCCGTTCTCGCCTTTTCTACGAGGCCGTAAACGCGTCGAGCAAAAGCTCTCTGACCTCGCATCCGCTCGGCTCGGCCAGGGGTCGTTAAATCCCGTCTTCCTACGCCCCGTCCCTCCGTCGACGTCGTCCGCACGTTCAGTCGACGAAGAACGCGAAACGCGGGCGCGGGCCCAACGCCGTCACAAAAGAGGGGTCGTTCCAGGTCGCTTCTAAACTCGAAACAAAAACAACGGAACGTAAAACATTTTACGAATTACCAGGTGAATCCTACCGGGACATGTCTGAACTACCTCTTCGCACGTTGAGACCGTCTCCGGTTTTTCCTCGAATATACATTTGGTCCGTTACCATAATTCTTCATGAGCTCTGTGCTGTCCAGAAAAAAACTTCCAACGTGCATCCTTTAGAACTAAATATGCACCAAAACAAAAGACGTGTTGTAACTTCTGACTGGGAACCCAACCGTACGTGTTTTACGACTCTCCAACTCCCCTTCGCCGCCCTCTGCCGCTTGCTCAATTTTCTCGACTCTTTTCATTCATCTTAAACTCAGCGGCGCTTCTTCAAACTCAGCCAGTCCTGGCTTTTTTTCTTCATTAAATTCAGCCAATCATGACGGACGCGTGGATATTCCTGAAAGGTCCCTCCCGTAAAAGTTGCACATACTCCATGAACAGACGAAATGAAACGAGGGTGGAATAAAAGAAAATGTAATCAAGTAAGGCAAGCCCGAGATAGCGTAAACTAGGAAAACGCGACAAATGTACTAAAAAAAACCTAAGCCAGTAAAACAAAAGAAACCAAGCCAAAAGAAGGGAATCTAGAAAAACAAAAGAAATGAAGTGAAAATAACTTAAACCGTAAACCAGAAGAAATAAAATCGAAGTCCTATAGGCCAGTAAAGCAATAAAAAGAATCAAAATATAAAAACACAGTATACCAAAAGAAACCAAGACTACAAAACGCAAACCAGTAAAGGAAAAAGAATGGAATTATATTCGAAGATACTTGGCAAGTTTTGCAAGCTGGTGAAACAAGAATAAAAATGAAAGACGTTTTACAAATCTCTCTGTTTCGAAATTAGAGTGCAGCTCTTGGGGACTAAGAGAGGAGGGTTCGGAGAAGAATGTACGCCCCTCCTCCTTCTACGTACCCTCCTTTCCTCCTCTCCTCCCCCACCCCCCTCCTCCCCTCCTTCTCCTCCTCTTCCAGTTCAATTTCCCCGAAGAATTTACATCTATATTTAGCAAAAAGTTCCCCGCTAACCATAGCGGGTTAGGTTTTCCCGCTGAATTTAGCGGGGAAATTGACCAGACGTGGACCTAGAAACCAATTAATTTTCCCCACTAAATATAGCAGGGAAAATGGCGTCACATGACTTTGTGTCACGTTACCCATAAAGAAAGTCAGTTTCTCCGCTAGATTTAACGGGAAATATTGACATCACGTAACCTCAACACCAATTCAATATCCCGCTAAATTTAGCGGGGTGGCTACGCCGACGCCGGCGGCGACGCCGCGAAAGGCGGAAACTGGCGCCCAAGAGCTGCACCCTAAAGGCCTCTTCACACATAAAGCTGAGCGCTAAGTTAGTGCTACGTGAGCCCTCCAAAGAGCGATCATCTGACGCTTCCTAGCGCTTGACTTAGTGCTGATAAAACGCGCGATTATACTTCGTTTCAGCTTCGGTCCAGACGCAGCCAAAGCTACAAGCGCGAGCTCCGGGCTTTCAGCATCCCTGCCAAGCACGCGCGCTCGTGCAGTGCGAGCACTGTTCTGGGCCACATGCTCGAGCTTGTAGCATCGGCTGCGTCTGGACCGAAGCTGAAACGAAGTATAGTGCTTTTGTAGCGCCTTGTTGGCGTTTTAGTAGCGCCTTGTTAGCGCTTGAGTAGCGCCTTGTTAGCGCTTCTTGTACAGAGGTTATTGCTGCGGATTAGCACGTGCACTGCGGTTCCGGTTCCTGCGGTTGGGTGTGCATCAACAGTGCCATGGCGGACATGTGGGACGCTGAAATATAAACGCGGCAACTGCTCCTACATACGCAATTAATGCATATCTGTGTGGACGACTTAACGCCCAGAAGAGCCTTCTGGGTGCGCGAAATCATTCGCCATCGAGATACCGACGGGGAACCGGCGAACCTTGTTCCCAGGCTGAGGGACCGAGACACAGAGTTCTTTCGAAGGTGATTATATTTTAACTGCGTGTCTTTAAAACCAGGGTCACGCATATCGAATAGAAAGCGATGAAGTCGTTCCCAATCAATTAGTTGCTCAGAGTCCATGACTCTGGATCGCCTGCCCGACCCTCTGCTGGGAGAGCGGCTCTTTTACTTCCTCTTCTTTCAACGCCAATGGAAAAACAACAACAACGGAATCGCCGTACACGCGCTGTTCTGCATCAGCAAGCACGGCACAAGGAGCGTGAGAGCGCTTACACAGCACTGCTAAAGAGCTTCTGAAGCGCAAACTGAGCGCCTACTGGAGCACTTCTGAAGCGCTTACAAAGCACTACGTCACGCGCAAGTCGGTGCCACATGAGCGCTGCTTCCAGCGCTCATGAAGCGCCAACTGAGCGCTCCGCTTTATGTGTGAACCGACCTTTATACAACAAAGTCAGAATAACTTAAACCAGCAAAACAGAAAAAAGGATATCATGATACCATAAGAGAGTAAAACAAAAACGAAACGCATGATTCGCCGACCTTTGACCTTTGTTTAAAATGTGAATAATTTAGTCTCGGTTTTTTTTTTTAATATTTTAATTAGACAATGATATAAGAGAAGAAAAAAAATATCCTAAACCGGTGGATGCAAAAAATAAATAAATAAGGGGATGCGGTGTGTTCAGATTAAGGAACTGTGGTGAGAACGTTCTCCGTGTGGACAAGGTTTGTTGGAGTGAGCACCAGGGCGCAGATAGATTGCCTCGAAGCGTATTTTTTTCGACTCGTAACGCGCCTGTGAAATCTCCGCGTTGGCCGATCACGTAGCGGGTCTCGCGCGTGCACGCAGTTTGAGCACCGAGGGGTTCTTTCGTGGAACGTGCTTGCTCGCCCGCGAGCTCGCCGATGCGCGTGCCGACGTTCCGTCTCCGTCCGTGCGTGCGAATGAATATGTGACTCCTCTCTACTACCTTTCCCGCCACTCTGACACCGAGAACAAACCTTCCCAGTTAACCTCGCTGCCTTGTATGCTCCGTCAGTCTTCATTTTCCTTTCTTTTTTTTTTTCGTAGCGCCACTCTGCGTTGTAAAAAATATCCCTACTTGAAATGATAATGATGGCCGTCCGTTGGCGGTATCGCCAACTCCGGGGAGAAAAAAAACAGCCGAGATTTTTTTTAAGATTCGATCCCCAATCCTCCGATTGTGAAACTAACTCACTACCACAAAACCACTCCAGCTGCTTTTTTTGTCGTCTCTATAAATAAAGTGTTATACTGGAAAAAAAAAGAAAAAAAAAGAGGTTACAGGGTGAAACAATATTATGAACGCAGTAATGGATATAAGGTGAAAACGTTGAGAGGAATGTCTGCTTAAACCGCGGTCCTATAGCCCTCCTTCGCTCATGGCATATCTTAAACACAAACAAACGCAACGTTTCTAAGGAGGCTATAAACTCGATCATTACGAGATATTTAAAATCTGGAAGTCTTAAACGCGCATCAGAATGGGTAAACTATTCAGGTGCTGTTAAGCGAGCTTCGTAAACGCGTCTTACTTTGGGTATTTCCTCTATAAAATTGGATCTTGTGGCACGGGGTGTGTCCGCGTTCCTCCCAACCATCGGGTATCTCGAGAGACCGTGATAAACACGGACCAAAAAGAGACACATACTACACGGACTACCGCTGACAAAATTTTTGCCAGCTTGCATGGAGCGGAGAAAACAACATTGATATCGTATTGCTCCATGGAAGCTGGCGAAAATTTGTCCTATGATGACTAACAAGAAACGTGTTCAATGCTCGAAGAAGCACGTCACTCTGTACACAGCCCGTGCCTCTAATGTTGCTTACAACATTCCGCTGATGTGCGGGCGCGTGTATATTGGACAGACTGTATTGTGTTTTAACGAAATGGTGCGTGAACATCGTCTTGCGGTTCGTAACAAAGCGGGGGACACCTTGCAGTACACTGCAATTGGTGCGGGTGTGATCCCCTGTTATAATTAACTAAATTGATTAAAATAGCAACTGACAAGACCGAGAGGGAAATAGCTGAAGCGTATTTCATAAAGGCTTCAGGTGATAACTGCGTCAGCACACCTTCGATTTTACTAAATGACAGGAACTTTCTTTTCTAGGTGGTTTTGTGTAGTCACGTTGAACTGCTAGGAATATTTAAATCATTGTCATCTGTTGTTTGGGGTTATGGGTTGCTTTTATCAGATGCGGTTTGCATGATGGGAAGGAGTGAAATGATCTTAGAGCCGCTGTTTGGCACCCATTCGGTGCAATGTGTGCTGCAAGAGTAATCCAGACACATATTTATAATAATATTTCAATTTCGGGTTAATACTCGTGTCGACTCTGAGACGGCCGAATGAATATCTTTTTGTGACTTGTTTTCATACACCTAATAAAACCTTATTCACACTGCAAATATTGGCACAAGGGCCACTTTTCCTTCGCGAAAAAAGTTCGTAGGACAATTTTAAATAATTTTCCTTAGATTAAAAACGTCGTGGATTGACAAACTACTGGCAATCTATTAGGATTCCGCGCCAAGAAGGCAAGGAACCACGAAGAAGTAGCTTCTTGGTTTGAATGTATTTCGAATTTCCTTCACACCGCTCTGTTTCCGATGGAAGCCTTCTTCGGGTCTACTCAGCTTACCGGAGCTATATATTTTCGGCACCATTGAATTTGGATAAACGGCCATACATTGCTGGCAAGGTGCCGTTCAATTAAGTAAGCGGTCTTCAAGGATAGCAACTCGCTAACCTTGTACGACCCCAGAACTCTTCACCGAAACACAACCTTAACCGTCAAGCGACAGCGTACTCGACCAACAGCATCATTTGGGCTTGTGGCAACAGCCCATTAAACGGTTATGCTCACTTCACACGCCTGACAGCCGAAATCTATTCCTTGCATCGTTCCTTATCCCACGGTTGCGAAGGGAACTGGAAAAGCTTCACGTTTCAGAGTCACTCGTTGTTGTGGCAGTTCTTCACACAACAGCACCGGTGCGTCTTCTGTTGGGGGATCGGTGGCCAAGTGGGTTAGCGCACACCAGCTCGGAGCACGTGTAGCGAAAGCTCGCACTGCAGAACCCAGGGATCCTGCGTTCAATCCCCACCCTTCATCGTTACAATCTGTATGAGCATCGTTCGGGTGTGCGGTCGTGTGTCACTATTGCGTGGTGCACGTTAAAGAACCCTAGGGTAGCGGTTGTACTGCACTGGCTAAATTGCTCATCTACAGCGAGTGACTCGTCGAAACTTTAAAATGGCTGACTAACTATACGCTGTATAAATATCCACATAACACCAATTATTTACGTCTTCTGTTTCGTCTTGGTGCGTCGATTTTTATTGTGAGAGTTTGTTATCGGCATGCGTACTTTTCACCGGTTTCATAAACCTTTGAACGCAGACTGTTAACGCGGTCAGAGGTGGAACGCACGGAACGTAGACAACACGTTCGCACCGCGATGCAAATGGCGAAGCAGACTTCCCGTCGTTTCCGAAGTTGGGCGCTAGATGGCGCGCCCTGTCAGGGCAAACTCGTTCGCTGGGAAGCGTATAGCCTTGACGGCTTGAAAGGAATCCGGTGAACGCTCGCTGTCATCATGTCCTTAGATGAAAGCTAGAAAAATGCTTAAAAGAAAAAAAAAAAAAAACGAGTCAGAGGTTAGTTTATGAGTATTTTTATCTCGTGAATCTGGTGCACCAAGATTCTTCACAGTGGTGCATTGCCTGGTGGCACCTCTAGTGGCACCCTCTCCGTGGCGTGCACCGGACACGGGAGCACGAGCTCTGCCCGACAAAGCGAAACTGGAAGGAAATGCAGCGGCAGCAAGACCGTTTTTGCACGCTCATTCTTTTTAGTTTCTTTTAATTGTGGTTTTAAAATGTTCCCTTTTTTAACATGTAAACGTCCTTTAGTCAAAACAGGTTGTCCCAAAAGATGTAACGAAAGATACAAAAAAAAAATTCCGACAAGTTGTTACGTCATACAACAATTTCAGGGGGTATTTTATGTTATCCCTAACACGACTTGAATGCGAAAGACCAAGCGCTGATCATTGTAAACGAGATGGCGAACCTCGGAAGACAGCGCGCTCTCTGACGACGCACTTTTGGCGCCGTGTTATTGGCACCTTTTGTTTTGGTACCTTTCGTATCGCCGACGTGTTTTCGTACTTTTCGTGCCGCCGACGTGTTTTCGCTCAAGGACTTTGAAGGTCGACTGAACGATGAGCCGTATAAGGCGTTCGCCTTAAATCTTTCGGCTGCCAAGCGCGTGCAACACACCGATCTCACCATCCAGTTTGGCTACGCCACCGCTGCCGCAATGCATCAGGGAAACTTTTTGAATTTCTGCGCGTGCGACAACCTCGATGGAGCTATGCGTCTGCGGTGCACGTAACGGCACCAGTCCTCTCGAGCACTGCCGCCTGCCTCTTGTGAACTAAAGTTATGGCTGCTAAAGCCCCTCTATCCTGGTAAGAGTGGCGCCATTCATTGTGGAAATGTTCGAGACAAGTGCCCCGCGCCACTTTTGGGACGAACATGGTGTCTAAAATCTAGCGCAGTGCTGCGCTGGGCCGCCATTACTTTCCCAAGGCCTGCAAGTTGCATGTGCCTCGTGCATCGACGCACCTTGCGCTACTTTTGAAACATAAAAAAGCTTTAATGGCGGCTTCACGAATGCGCCAAACGCTTGGTGACAGGCTTATTCCAAGCTTGGCTTCCAAGCAAGACGCACTATAATTT
This sequence comes from Ixodes scapularis, assembly GCF_016920785.2. Lineage (NCBI taxonomy): Eukaryota > Metazoa > Arthropoda > Arachnida > Ixodida > Ixodidae > Ixodes > Ixodes scapularis. The sequence continues at coordinate 15,780,039 of NW_024609839.1, forward strand.
TTTTTCCGAGTGTACCACTCGGAAAAAAAATTATAGTGCATCTTCTTTCCCGTACAACACTCGGAGAGCCAATCACCGCAACTTACGGAGGCAGCTCAGCGAATGACGCCGCCGAAACATATAATTAGACAAAAAAAGAAAAACGCAGTCTGAGTTGTGACATTAAGCAATGCTAGGCGTGACGTTTTGCATTGCGTAATGTGACAACTGAGACTGTGCATTTTTATCGTGACGCCTCTTTCTGAACTTTGTGAAAATAGCGAGTGTGCTTTGATAGGCGCTGAAAATGCGCGAGAACGGGGATTTAGTAAACTCATGTTGTGACGTGAGATTCCGGGAAGGAGGGGCTTCAGCGGTACATTGTAAATGAATCTATGTAGGCTGCGTGCAGCAAATGGAAAAAAAAAATGTTCTGTATACTCGTGATCTCGGAGGCCAAATGAACATGATGTTGGAGCTTTTCCTGAGATACAGAACCGGTTCAATTTCCCTTCATTTACAGAACACAGAGGTCTCTTGATCCATTTTCTATTGCCCTACTGCATGTTTTTTTTTTTGTAACCACGCGCTTGTAGCCAACCTTAAGGTTCCGTTCTCGTGTTCAACTTCAGCATGTCTCAAAGGCTCGTATCAAAATATAAAGTCCAAATAAGTTATGATTATTTTAGCTCAAAAATGTCTATGGGGTATTTGCATTCAGTAATAAAGCTTTAAAAGTACACTATCAGCCAACATAAAAAAGCTATATTAGAGATATACGTACTCGCACTTGTTTTTTATTTAAGATTGGTTAAACGTGTATATATTTATTAGGTTGCTATGTTTATTTTATACCGCCCCAACCATCTTTTCTGTTGCATGGAGCAGGAGCAGTCTACTTTATTACTGAACCCCAGACTAGCTTGTCTGCTAATGGTTCCAACCGCTGATAGTATATCGTTACGAACTTTAGTAAAATAAAATAAAATGGATGCAAACGAAAGAATGAAACGAAAGCGTTCATCGCAAAAAGCCTCATCAAGAAAGTGATCGACGGTGCACTACGATACTTTTAGAATATTATTCGGCCTCATCAAACTAAGGAGCCTTCCGTGTAAGCAGCTTGTTTCCGGGTATTTGCGCGGTGCCTAGGGGGAAAACGCAGCCAAGGAGGCGAAACCGCGCATTCGCCTCAGTTCAAAAGAGCAGTCGACGGTAACCTAAGCCTTTTTGCGGTACGTTTGATCTTCCGGCAACAAAAGGGAGCGCTGTTGAAACATAGCTTCCTCGAAGCAGCTCCAAAATGCGCGTATTGACTTTCGCCCTTCTCCATTTGTATTTCAGCAAAGAATACATACTTGTGTTGACAGAAGCCCGCTTTAGCATCTCTTTTGTCTGTCGAAGACGCCTCAGTACAAAACCCTTCAAGTCAAACACGGAATCGACGGTCGCTTGTTATCTTAAGCCGGGGTCGCACTGCTTATACACCATACAAAAACACTATGCATAGAAATTCCAACTCGAGTAGTCACCGCGAGATTCGTGCTTCAAATGCCGCATGCCATGAGTTCAGGGAGAAAATTGTACACGCGGCATTCGAACCACACATATCGGGGTGACTCCTGTTTGCAGACAGCATTTTGTATGGTGCATGAGTAGTGTGATCCAGGCTTTATAGGGAGTATTCACTGGCGGCCATATCCGTGTGCACAGCTGCTGAGCGCGTGCTGACGGCGAGCTTCCAGAGTCCTATTGGAGCGTGCATTTAGCACCATCAAGGTTGCCGGTCTTAGCAGGCTATTAATGTGAGCTCGTTCTGAGCATGCGCACTAAACATCGTCCTCAAATATGGCGTCCAATGAATACCTCCTATACTTTCTGCTTCCGCATTTTTAAAATTCGGAATTCGGCATATAATGAGAACTTTTCGAAAGAAAACGGACGTGACTGAGCGATACAACGCCATATGTATCCCACACCATCGCTCTGACATCAGGCTACTTAGGTGGCCCTGCCAAAGCACAGCGCACTGGCGTATGTTTCAGTTCATGCCGATTTGGAATTTCTGCGCTGGCAGTTCACCCACCTGCTGTGGACAAAGGCTGACTTTTAATGAACAGCGAGTTGGACCACACATCGTTTCACTATGAGTGATCGTAGGCCGGAGGCTATTAGCGATTTTCATCACGCGTTTTCTAACCTACTTCCGCGGCTTCGCCTTTAGACCGCAAGGTACTGTGAACATCTGATTTACTCGAGAGAGCTGGCGAGCGAAACTGCCGCCACAGCTTTCTATTTTATCCGCTAGGTAACGTCGACTTCGGTGGAGTCGCCATATTGGCGACTCCAATGGAAATCAACGACGGCTAGCGGAGGTTGGAAAACGCACCTCTAGGGTCACACCGCAGTGGAAGCGCTGCTGTATGGATCGTCCAGGCGCGAACGCTTTACCCCAAGAGAATAGACCGATCTCACCATCCAGTTTTCTTACGCCCCCAATGCTGGCATACTTCGTGGGAACTGCAGTCTTTCTGCAAGCGCGATAACCCTGCTGCGAGCTGGGCGAGCAGAGCACGAGATAGCACAAGCTGTCTCGTTCACTGGCACCTGACTCCCGTGAACTACAGTTATTGCGGCATCGTGCATGCGTGAAACGCTTAGTGAGATCGGTCTATAGGGAGTATTCACTGGCGGCCATAGCCGTGTACGCGACTTCTGAGCGCGTGCTGACGACGAGCTTCCACAGCTCTTTTGCAACGTGCATTCCGCACCATCAAGATTAGCGGTCTTGGCAGCCTAGTAATGTGAACTCGTTCTGAGCATGCGTTCTTATCATCGCCCTCAAATATGGCGTCCAGTGAGTACTCCCAATTGGATTTCTGCGCGCGTGCAGTGACCCCACGTGGATCGACAAACGCGGACTTGATTGTAGACAACGCCTTGGCTCCTAGAGCGGACGTCGCGGTCTGAGATGTGTATTGGCTTGCCGTAAAAAAACATCATCTAAAGCTTTAAGCACCTGCATGTGGCCTTTTTTCCCAATTGTCCATCTGTTCTGCTCTGCTAAAGCAGGTCAATCTGATCGTATTATGTTTTAATATTTTCGGGTGATTTCTATCTAATCTTTTTTTTTTATTTTTGAAATCGCCGATTCGATGTGCTTGGGCAGATAACCCTCGTGATGACCAGGAGCGCTAGCGAGAGCCTCTACTTTGAAGGCCTGTCATGGTGACTTGCAAGTTGCAACGAGCGCCATTGCGTCCGATTTGCATTAAGCACCAAAATGGCGGCGCCACCGAGGCAATCTGGGGACGGAGTGCTGATACTTTATGTGTAGCTTATTTAACGGTTTTATCTTGGGCAATTTTTCTTAAGCTTCGCTCTTTTCGAAAGCGTAACAATGGCATGATTATAACTGTTCTTATATAGACGCTTTAAACACGCGCCAGATTGGGCCGCCATTGCCGACCCTGTCTGGTCTAACCGAGATGCCGAGCCACTGAAGCGGGCGTTGACGAGCCTCCACAAAGGCCTATGCTGGGGAGAAAGACACAGTAGCATTTAAAGTGGCAATAAGTGTCCTGCTTTGGCAATGATGAAGTGAAGCGAGCGGAGTAAGTGCATACAAAAACTGAATGTTACTTACGGCGGCACCAACGCATAGCTGCCTGAAAGCGTCTAAAGCCTTATGTCATCTTTGCATGCTAAATAGCGGCATTTCGATAGGTGGGGAAAAAAGAGTTTAAAGACAAGCAGAACCTGAACATTTAAGACGTTAGTTCACTGTATTACATTTCGGTGTCACCATGACTACCCGTGTATTGCTTCTATGGGCTACAGATTTGAGCCTGCTATATAAGTCCCTGGAATACCCCCCTTCGGCATGAACTTGAGAATCAAATGTAGGGAATTTTATTCACAATTTCACCAGAGTCTGGTTTGATTCAAGAAGCGCCTCATAAAGAGTAGTAGTTTCTCGACACCATCACAACTGAAACAAATAGAGAAACAATTGGACAATAAAGATCCTCACAAGTTGTTTTTTTTTTTTTTTTTTTTACATCTGCCGTTGCCGAGTACATTAACATAAAAAATATACTGATATTTTAGCCACTAGACTGCACTGAATTTGTTAAAGTTTTTATGTTGCAATGCCGTATTTATTGTTCTAATGATATTTTTTTTTTATTTCGTTTACAGTGCAAATGACCGGTATTTGAGGCTGAACTACGACTCCTGTCAACGTCACCACGCTACGACAGTGTTCCTTTGGCTGAATGGTTGACCCCAGCTCATCCAATTGCAAGCAGCGCAGTTTGTTCCTGTGCCAATACGTCTACAATCCTCAAACCGGCAACGTGCCCACATCATGAGTGCACCTGTGAGAAGCAGAGAATGTCCGTGTCCTCCCCTTACGACCACAAGGCCATCTAGCTTTAGAGCCTTGCACGGAGGACGCTTCAGTCCAACAAGGCCTCCGTTCTCGATCATAAGAGCAATACAAGCAGCAAGCCCTCTGTAGACACGTTCCCCCGCCATGGTCAGGAACAATCGGCGAGTACCCCCTCTTAACGATCCAGGCAGCTGACGTCCTGACCGCGGGCATGTGAACGCCAGGCGTCAGTCGGCACTCCGTCATCGATGGTGTCGACCAGACTCCCGGCCCACCGTCCCGCGGCTCAGAGACAAGGTCGCAGCTGTACAAAGATTCGAGTTCCCTGACGGAGACTCCAGGCCCATGTTACCGCTGGTGTTGGCCCGCTGCCTCAAAGTCGTGTTCTTAGCCGCCGTACTCGCCACGACCACGGTGACGGCCGCGACAGCGACGACGGCAAGGACACCGACTTGTCCTACTGCGTGCAGCTGCAAATGGAGCGGAGGAAAACGCACTGCCGAGTGCGGAGGACTCTCTGGTTCTGTGCCAGACCACATCCCACCAGACACTCAGGTGCTCAACCTGACAGGAAACGTTCTGCAGACCCTTCCAGGAAGGCAGTTCCAACAGGCCCGCCTGCTACACTTGCAGCGAATCTACTTGTCACGCTGCGGAATAGTGCAGATGGCCGATGACGCCTTTGGTGGACTCAGCAACCTCGTGGAGCTCGACCTGAGTCACAACTTTCTGACGGCGGCGCCAAAGCTGGCGGCGTACTGCGGTCACCTCCGAAGACTACAGCTGAGCTCGAACCCCATCCAGAGGCTCGGCGGCCACAGCTTCAAGGGACTGCGGACTTTGGTGTCTCTTGAGCTAAGTCACTGTCAACTGGCTTGGTTGGAGGGAGACACCTTTGCGGACTTGGAGACATTGGAGTTACTAAAGTTAGACGGCAATAGGCTGAGGACGTTACCGCCAGAAGGGCTGCAGTTGCCGCCCCTGAACTCGCTTGACCTGAGTGACAATCCGTGGAGGTGTGACTGCAACCTTCGTGAGTTACGGCGCTGGATGCAGCTGCACAATGTGCCGCTTTCCGTGCCGCCGAAATGTGATGCACCCGTGAGACTTGCACAGTTGTCGTGGACCCAACTGGAGCCAGATGACTTCGCGTGCGCTCCACAGGTAAAGTTACGTCTCAAATACATTCCTGAATTTGCTTTATAACGAATTAATATTACGTTGCAAGCACCAGAGTTAGCGCGATACTAATTAACCTATTGATAACCCTAGATAGTGAGTTAGATAATTGGTGTATTCAGAACACCTAACACTGAATTCATATACATCAATATTGAGCGCATACGTAATCGAGTTAGTATTTTCCACCTGTACGTTTATGCTAAAGAGCATTCAACGTTTAACATTGCAGAATATGTATATTTTTTTAGTTAAGCCACGTAAGACTCGTTGCAGATGGATCTGGTGGTGAAGGCTGCACAGTAGCACAACCCAATGCCATGGTCACGTTTAGAAACAGCCGTCTATATGTCGGGGAGAACTTCCAATACGAGGTGTTATGAAATGGTTCCGAGACTGGTTTTGTAGAGTACATTTTACATAGAGGGCTGCACATAAATCGCGAAAAGCAGTCAAAGGCGGGACCTTCCTACGTCATGATGCCATTGGGCTCTCTGAACATTTGTAACTGTGCAACACGAGTTTGTTTGACCACATGCACAAGCATAATAGTGATGTCCCCATAGACCGCAAACCAAAGCGAGGGCGAACATGAATTTTACGTCAAACTCGGAAATTATAGAACAAAACTTTCTGAAATTAATTAGAAGGCTTATGTCAAGAAGCAGTGAGGCGTGCGTTGTGTTTTGAGTGGCACTGGCGCCTCAAAAATGGCAGGATGTCACTGGTCTAGAAGATTTCGGATGGGGTCGCCCTACAACAGTCAAATTCATTGCTTTTTATACAAGCTTATTGAATAATTCTAGATGCCTTTGTTTTCTTTTTGCCAAGTTTTACGTCGAATTCATGTTCGCTCTAACTCTGCTTTGCGGTTTATGGTAAAATCGCCATTGTGACCGGTCACGTAGTCACAAAAGCTCGTGTACAACAGCTCCAACTGTTCACATAACGATGCCCTTTGGTATAACGAGACACGAAGATACCTTCCTTTGATTGCTGCGCGCGCATTACTGTGCTGCGTTCTCTTTTTGCGCTACAAAATCAGTCTCGGAATGTTTCGATCACACCTCAAATATTTAAGATTGTGCACATGTGCGGACTAATATAAATTTCGCAACCCGATACGAACTTGCATTCACACAATGGTACAAGAAAACGTACCAATCGATAAAAGCATCAGCAAGAGCATTAGTGTTTGAGGCAGTTATTACTATGTAACATAGTAATTGTGAGGCAGTTATTACTATGTAACAGTTATTACTATGTAACCTTTAACGTCTTATCATATATTAAGCTAGATGCTTCTGTTTTGCGGAATGGTCACCCTCATTCTATTCCGGGGAATTAGAGCTTCCAACAGTTCCATTCCTTTTAAATCCTCAAAAAAAAAAAATACTCGGTTCATTTCTGCTTCCGTTGCTTTAATTCCCTAACGTGAAAAATGGGAACTGACAGCCACATTGTGTTACTGGAAAAAAGGCAGCATAAAGCTGCTGACGTTATCAAATTCGGAGACGACTGCAATTGCATACAAAATATTTCTCAAAGCATTCATTATAATAAGCTGAGGGTAATCGCAGAAAGCGCATCGTATCACTTGGTGCAGACATCGACCGCACAATCAAGCTTAAAAAGCTTCCGGGTTGCAACAGGCGCAAAAAGTAAAACCACCCATTTTCTTCGCAAACAGTGCGTGTACAGTCAACAAATATATGCCTACATGGTCAGCGTGTTCTCTGCTTGCCAAAGCCTTAAAAATGTCAAGTTCGTGCGTGGCACAGGAAGAAGCTGCCTTGCCCTCTGATTCGAATGCTTGCACAACAGCACCGCTAGTGCGCTGTTAGAAGCGACGCCATGCATACCTGCCACAAACATGCACGCACTGCGGCAAGAACAGAAAACTGCTGAGAAAGTGCGACTGGTATATGGCGCCAGCACAAGTGAGTGTAGCACTATATTATGAAACCTGCCTTAAAACGTAAACATGTACGTTTTCTGTGCGTTTCTTTTAATTTCTTGACATATTTAAACTAATTATTTGTTTGTGGTTCATGAAAACACTAGAAGATCAGCCGGGTTAAAATCAGGGAGTCGAAATGGGCATTATTCCGGTTCGTTCTGGGTTCAATAGCATCGCGTGTTGTTTCGGTTCTGTTCTGGTTTAGTACTGCTTTGGCAATAGCGGTTCAGTTACCGGTTCCACTAAGCGCGAGCCAGTTTAAAGCTGTTCTTAAAAAATATTTCCACAGCACTATAAAAAAAGTAAGTTAACCACGGCGTCATCTGCATTAAAAAAAAGATTATCAGATATGTTCCGGGAACGAGGACAGCAAAACAGATATATGCTCAATTTTGTTTTATGATCTTCAATGTTCAGCGCTTACACCGTTCCATAAAGATTAAGTAGTTGTGCAGGCTTTTGGAAACAGTACCGAAATACAGTACTCAGATGTAAATTAGATCGGCCAACACGCACAGTGACACTTTGACGATAGCACGCACCGTACTCATAAACTACCCGAAAAAAAAACAAGAAATTAGTTGTTAGATGATTAAAAGCAGGAATCTGGTCTGCCAGAGTATGGCGAAATTGTTCCCCATTGCAGATAAGAAATTTATCCAGTGCAGTACGACTGTTAGTGTGGGGCCTTTAACGGATATAACGCAGTACTGACACACAATCGCACGCCGGTACGCTCCTCATCCAGATCAAAACGGCAAACTACCCACACCGCACGCCCAAACGACTTACTCAAAAGACTGAACTGCAAAACAGAAGGACAGCGAAGGCTGGTCTAAAGCCGATTAAAACAAAAAAAGGACAAAATACAACGGGCGACTTGTTGTTTTTAGAAAACGCACACATAGAAAACAAAATTTAGTTCAAGCAGCCTCCATGGCTCTAGGCGACTGGCGTCCAGACGACCAGCGCCGCGCAGTATCGCGCTCGTTACGGCTTCGCCTCTTGGCGCCTCCACATTTCGCCACCATGGAACAAACACGCTTACAGACGTCAACTTTTTATTTGTATGTTTATGTGTTTGCTTTAACCTTCATTGAGTAATATTGCTTAGCAGCAAGAAAATAACTCACACACACATAAAAAAGAGGTCTTTAGCCTCTCGGCATAGTCAGTATTCTACGTTTCATCTTACGATGTACCGTGGTGAACGCTAGGAGCTACACGAGCCAATTCGTAGTTTGTAGCTGGTCTCATAACTCCGCGCTTCCCGCGTCATTCCGCCCCTCTGGAAGGACACGTGCCGCCCTCTGACCTATGAATTGGCTTTTCTGGTTCGTGGTGTACTTTGCGGTTCGTCTTAAGGTGAACCTAACTGTACGAGCCTCCACATCGACTTTCCTAAGCCTATTCGTCCTGTTACAAAGTTTTAGTGAAATGCGATCAGTGATGGAACGTCCAGCGCCCTACTCTCCATTCCGCCATTGTATCGGTCTTAAGGGGCCGCCAGGAGGCCCAGCAGTTGTCGACGGCCTTGCGCTCCAGTGTTCGCACTTCATTCGAACCCGATAGTTTGTAGTCAAGAAATATACTTATTGCTTGCAGTATTATGCAGTTGTCTTTATGTCGTCGCTGCCACTTCTTTAGTCAAGACTGGGCCGCTAACCCCACCTTCGCGGATATTTAATGACCTTCGGGCTACCACCGGCCAGAATGCCGGGCTCACATTTCATTACGCCGATCTGTTTCAAATGAATTGTTAACCGCCACATAAGATTCGCGTTCCATCCCGTTTCACTGTCAGTATTAAATGTTTGATTTTGGTTACAGTCGTTTTCCGATTCAGTTAAAACATAACGGTTTTTGCTCCGGTTTACAATTCGGTTCAAAACCCTGGTTAAGAGCGACATGCTATACGTGCATAATGAAAACAGCCCCCTTTACGCGTCTCGCGGCGCCAGGAACGAAACTTTGTCCGTCTAGAGCTATTTAGTTTTAGTTGCTTCGCTGAGGGCGCGCCATTCTTATGCTCAAAGAAGCATAAGCCAATGCGACAACCAAGGCGTCAGTCACCTCCAGTGCTATGATGTTGTTTCAAAAGCCACTTACCATGCGCTTACAAATCGCGCCATCAGCTCGTAGGCCTTATATAAAAATCTACACAGCTCGCTTAAACGGGTCATGAAACGATTTTCCTACTTCTTCCTCCTTAGCTTTAATCCTCAACTCAAATGCAAATTGTGAAATCACGTCGCCGTGACATTCTTCGGCACCGGTCCGATGACTCTTAGCGTCCACCGTGCTTTTTATGCACACCATAGAACTTGTCATTCGCCAGTGACGATAAGCTCAAGCGTGTTTCACATGCAGCGATTTTGGCCCTAAAGCCTGGTTCACATGCAGCGGTTTTGGCCCAAGAGCGGCGCAATTTCTGCCGTCGCGGCGCTCTGACCAGCACCAGCGGTTAAGCGGCACGAGCGCCGCGACGGCAGAAATCGCGCCGCTCTAGGGCCAAAACCGCTGCATGTGAACTAGGCTTAAAGCGACGCGATTTCTGCCGTCGCGGCGCTCGTGCCGCAGAATTGCTGGTGCTGGCCAGAGCGCCGCGACGGCAGAAATCGCGCCGCTCTAGGGCCAAAACCGCTGCATGTGAACTAGGCTTCAGGCACTCATTGGCCACAAACGCGAATCCGAATATTCGTCAACGGATTGATTGTTGACCAGAAGTTCCTGCGGCGCTGGTCCTGCCGATACCTACACGTGCCCAACTCTCGCATCGAACTCCGTTTTCAATATGTTGATCATATCTAGACCGCGTTAGGCGGAGAAAGGGGGAACGGGACGCGATGCGGCCCTCTCTTTGAGGTGTCGCAGGGGCGGGACGTGCGAGCGCGGTAGCGGTTGAGGGGCCTCTGCGGGAGTGATCGCGCGGACGGGCGCTTTGCCGAGCGGCGGGCGCGTGCCCGCGCCTTAGGCACGGGGTTGGCTAGCTTGAAAGCCTGTATATACTGTACATAGCGCGTTTTCGGTTTTTGGTTTTCTGGGCATGACACCACTGTTGTAAATAAAATTTTCTAAACAGCGCATACGTCCGAGTGACGCAGTTCTCGTGTCCAATGCGTGAGCTGGGCTCGGCTGACGTCAGGTTGGCACCACTGACGCGCTTTGGGAATCGTGGATGTATCATAGTGAAAAGGCGGAGAGCTTCCCAAGGAAAGAAGGCACAAAATAGTCCGCTATATTTTCAAATGTTCGTACCGAAAAGCTGGTTTTTGACTTTCTACCCTCTTCCTTTCGGCCAACTAAACGATCTGCAATTAGTAAAGTCCCAATTTAAAATCCTTTATCCCAACCCAAAATTCGTTTCATCGGCCCTTTAAGGACGGAGCCTATTCCATTTCCACTCTCTTCCGGGAAAAAGGCATTTAATTCCATTTTCCCCAGCGCTGCCGCCATTCCATTCCTACTCCATTCCGGGATCGCCAAAGTGCGGTATAATCCCGGAATCATACCAATTTCGGAGAAGCAACTCCGCAACACTGATATGCATCTTGTATTTCTATGCTCAAACATTATGTTTTTAAAATAAAATAAAAAACTGCCTTAGGCTATATTAACGATATTACTATTCTGTGCAGATCACCGCTTCTGATCTGCGTGTATACGCCATCGAAGGGGACAACGCCACACTCCGCTGCAATGTGGACTCCCTGCCAGCGGGCGAAGTTCGCTGGTTCTGGCGCAGCCGGCCAATCGCCAACCTGTCTCTCATGTCCTTCGGCCGCCAGATGTACCTCCTCCGCGCCAAAGACGCCGGCCGCCACCAATCCAGCACGATGACCATCATCAACGTTATGCTCAAGGACAGCGGCCGCTATCTCTGCATTGCTGCCAACCGTGCCGGCAACCAGACAGCAAACGTCACCCTCCTGGTGCGACCTAGATCCGCAGACCTTGGAGCACTGTCCGCACCTGAGATCGGAGGCATCATTCTGGGACTGATAGTTCTGCTGGCGCTGGTGGCGGCTTCGGCCTGCCTGCTGGCCGTGCGACGTCCTCAGCAAGGTCCTCGGGCGGCAAAGGAGACCCAGATGAGGCTAGAGTCACTCCTCTTGGAATCGAAGCAGCAAACAGACCCCGAGTGCTTTCCAGCAGGAGGGGAAGAACAGTCCGGAAGTCCGGCGCCATTGCTGGGGACCAAGCGGACGTCGACGACCAAGTCAAATATCGTGGCAGCCGTGCTTCGAGGGGAATACAAGGCTCTTCGAGGGACGGGGTCCAGGGCGTATGTGGACGTCGCTGGTGAAGGTGGTGGTGGTTGTGTTGTTTGTGACGGCGTGGTAACGGACGCGCTTCGCGTGTCCGGGAATCTGCATTCGCCGAGGCACGAGCCGGTGTGTGCGACTCGGAAAAGACCTCACAGCGCGCTTGTGGCAAACCCGCTTTGTCCTGGGGCGAGGGACTCACCGGACGAGGGACTTGGCGATGAGAGAGAGTACGAGACGGACATTCTCGACTGACGGGTAAGGTCAATATTTGTCGAGTCAATGTTTTATCAATATCTGATTCGCACAATCTCCAGCCGCGTTCAACCTGATAATACATTATAAAAAACACATACTGCAGACACTCTCTAATGCCGGGGTCCCACTGCTGATACTTCATACAAAAAACAGTCTGCATATAAATTGGAACGCGAGTCACCGCGAGATCCACGCTTCGAATGCCGCGTGGCAGATTTCAAGGTGCGAACTTGGCACGCGGCAAGTGTTTGCAGGCTGTCTTTGGCACGCGGCACGTGTTTACAGGCTGTCTTAGGTATGATGTACGGGCAGTGTAACCCCGGCTTTGGGCACCTTTCTTTCTTGTATGACGTCCTGTCAGAGTGTTAATAAAAACTGTCAGCAGAAACGTTCACGGAATGTTCGAAGCAAACATCTTTTGAATAGGCTTCAGGCCTGTCGTCATGTCTGCAGCAAACACCGTGTTTTTTGGGGGTTTTTTTGTGTTTTTTTTGTTTTGTTTTTTTGTAGGGGGATCGGTGGTCGAACAATAAGGAGAAAAAAAAGAAGTATAGGTATCCGTGCGAGTTTGCGCACACCACCTCGGAGCGCTTTGATCGAAAGCTCGCGCTGCAGAACCCAGGTAGGCTGGGCTGGAGAGGTAGGTGCACTCATTGAATGACTTGGCATAGTTGGCTGGAAGTGATGATGTGGGTGATTTCGCTGCTTATTTTTTGGCAGAAACTCAACCGGCGCACATTATCTGTATGGCGATGCTGTTCGTATCGGTGCAACTAAAGTCCCTTGATAAAATACATGCTATCCAGTACCTCGAACCGTTGCTGTGAGCTGGCGCAAGACGTGTTACAAGCAAGTGCTCCGCCGCCATTGGATTCCAAGGGCCGCTAATTTCAGAGCTGCGGCGCCATTCGATTCCAAGGGTCGCTCATTTTAGAGCTGCGCCGCCATTTGCGTCCAAATGCCGCTCGAGAACGGTCTTCGTGCACTTGCGCATCTGACGCTACTTGCGAGACAAACGCAAACAGATCGAGGTGCTTTAAGTCAAACCACACCATGGTATACGGCACCTTGTTCTACTTAATTAGAGAATTTCTTCTCTTGAATAAGAAAGAAAAACAGAGGTTCATGTCGTTTTTATATCTTTCTTTACTAAGGTGATATATACATCTGGCTAATTTTCGGTACCCGTGTGTACCACCAGAGCTTTTATAGACATGTCTTCTTGGTCGCATAAACACAAGGCTCCTCCATATTTTGAATCGACTGATGAAATCTCGCCATCTATGACAGCACGCTTCTGCCCACTTTGCTCTCACCACATTAAGACAAGAAACTCACGGCTTCAGGATAAATGTGTGGATGTGTATGGGGGGAGGGGGGGGGGGGGGGAGGGGAGGGGCACTAGGATTGAATCTGATGCAAATGTCGTATATCTGCTCAAACAATCATCTACCTGTGCGGTGTCCTTGCTTGTTTCTTAATGGACGTGCATCCTACAGGTGTGCGGATGTAATAATAATATAATAATATCTATTTGCGAGACAAAAAGGTGTTTCTGGGTGGGCTGCAAGGCTGTGAAGAAAGTTTAGGTTGCGTAATGACAACAGCATGGAGCTCGTTGTAGACCCGAGGCTGTCTCAGACCGCACTCGATAAGTTACCCCTTCCAAAGCGTCTAACCTTGCCGCCGGATCGCGGAGGCGCACTACCGTCTTGCTATCTAAACGTGCAGGAGACGCGACCTCTTTTCTGTCAGTGAATACCAAAGTGAAAGACGAGAAAAATTACGAGAGGCTTTGAACGTGTACTTGTGCCTTTAAAAATTACAACCTACTTATTTCTCGTAATGAAGGACGTCTCAAAGCGGGAAAATATTATTCAATGCCACCGCTCTGCGCCAGACTGAAAACCCGGCCACTTAACCCTACATGTAGGATTAAGTGGCCGGGTTTTCGGGCCTCGTCTTTTGTTGTAAGGAAGAGAGCATGTACCTGCAGGTACATGTTCTCTTCCTTACAACAAAGGATGAAGTCCGTCTTTAAACCTGGAAAACAAATATTCTCGGCTAGCAATCTGGGCCGTACGTCAGGATTCTGCTAGCTTTATTTTGATAACCGTTTTAGTCAGGGGGCACCTATGCATTCATTTTATTTTTAGGGACACTGCACGATAGTACGAATGCGTCACGCGCTTTTGAAGACAGCACTACAGGCAAGGTTACTGGAGCAAGCTCAGTTCCGCAGCTCCCTATTCTCGCCAGCAGAGGCGAGTGGCCCAGGTGACAATCACGAGAACTAGCGGCGCTGCAGACGGATCGTGCTTCCTTGTCTCGCGCGTCGTCTACAACTACCGCGTTGAGAGCTTTCTTTACTCTTTTTCTTTGTTTCGTTTTTTTTTACTTCCATGTGCATAATAGAAAAAAAAGATGATGAAGATGAAGTGTAATACACCAAAGAAATCAGAGTCAGCGCATTGTGAGTGTTTTTCTTTGAGTGTTTGAAATTTAATTTTGTGTGCATCTGTTTTCTTGCGGTTTGATGTGTTAGTATCAATTGCCAACTCGCCCAAGCCCAAGTATTGCTATTCAAACTTGGCGGGCTAGACAATCCGGAAGCAAGACTCGGCTGCAGCGCTGCTAGTTCTCGTGACCGCCACTGAGCCCACGTCGCAGGGCGGAGCTGTGAAACTGAGCTTGCTCCAGTAACGTTGACTACAGGGTCTACACCACGACCTACTCTGATCCTGACCTGCCCACAAAGAAATGTGCCAGCGCGCACCTCTTAGTACATGGCCGTGGCCGCATCGTTTCGTCATGCTATGAGTTCGCGGCGCTGCATAATGCCTTTTTTATTCATAAGGTTCCCGCATATCAATCAGAGGCGCGCAAGGCGCGGCGGCCTTATCTGGCCCTGACCAGCTCTCCTCGCGGGCCTCGCGGGATATTGTCAGTCTGTGGTCGCGGGACAGATTCGTAGCTGTAGAGACCGGCGACCGTCGAGGCTAGAGAGGAACGAACAAACACACGCGCCTGGTCCGGGTGGAACGAAACAAGTAACTCCCTGTGCCTCTTTACTCTCATATATATATATACAACCTAATGGTAGCGACACCTACCACAACAGTAATTAGAAGCGCCGTCTGCCAGAATATTAGCTATTCATAGGTAATATCCGAAAACACCCATTATTTAGACGATGGCACAAGAGCATGCAGTCGGGGCTATAAAACGTACTTGCACTCCCGTGCCTGAGAAACGCGCTTTTTCCATCCAAGGAAACGTGAGAGCGATGAACCCTTTTACGTTCCACTGCTGCTTAATAACAGTTGGGTTCTGTGTATGCTTATACAGTCTAGAACTTGGTCTGCCTCAACGGGCGACAAAGCTCCCAGCTGTAGATGAAAAATTTAACCAGTGCAGTACAATTTCTAGCATGGGGTCTTTAACATGCATCATGCAGTAGTGATACGCGACCGAACGCCGGTACGCTGCTCGTCCAGATCGAAACAAGCAGGGGTGGGGATTGAACCCAGAATCCTGGTTTCTGCAGCGCGAGCTTTCGCTCCACGTTCTCCGAGCTGACGTGCGCTAGCCCATTCGGCCACCGATAGACCCGCTGCCTTGGGGCAGGGGGTGCCAGCGGGTCCGGAAGACTTGCGCAGGACGCGACCAGGTTATGCTGGTTGCACCGTCCGTGTGGCGCTGTAAAATTTTATTTTATTTTGCACGCGCCGCTTTCGAATAAAAGCACCTCTCAGCGTCTGTAGATGCGCGATAAGAGAACGTCTAAAGAAAATATTCTGCAGCTCGAGGCCGCAGCGTCCCATTAAACATTCCTTTCATATTTGCTTTCTCTCATAGCTTCCGCCAGCACGTTGTATGTCTCACTTTACATGATCGCGAAGCCTAAGCTGCTCGCAAAAGCACGTTCCCCCAACGGTGCTCGCACTGCACGAGCGCGCGTGTTAGGTATAGGGACGCTGATAGCTCGCAGCTTGCTCTTGTAGCCTCTGCTACGCTGGCACTTCGAATAGAACGGTGTATAGGAAACTATAGTGGGGAACCGCATTCACGCATGTCCGAAACGCGAGTCGAATATTCTATTTTGCTTGCCTGGAGCGCTGCTCAGAACTTGAGAGATACGGGCCTATCTCCGCTCCTACTGCTGCTTCCAAAGCCCCTCGATGTGTTTGCTGCTGCAGCCTGCTGGCGCCATGGTATGGGAGGTGTTCCCGAGAAAGAGATATCACTAGAGCGTAGCTTATATAGTGGCACTAGATATCACCAGCCACGCGCCGTGCGGACTGTGCGCTAGACAGACCGTGAGCCGCGTTTGGGTCATAGAAAAGTCTTTACCGACCTCCCCTAGTGGCAACGTGTGGCACTTCACCGGCGACAGCGTCTTCCATACGGAGCCATACTGTGGGCAGGTCAGGGTTACACCATGTCTCGGTGTACACTAACGCTTCGATCCCACTTTGGACGGTCCGCAAAGCTCGGTATCTCAACTTATCCCGCTGGGATTTACTACAGGTGTGCCCGAAGGTGATGCGTTCATTAATTAAGAGTATGAACACACAAAACCTCCGGAATCAAAAGAATGATAATAAAAACTTTGTTGCCAATACGAAAGTTTTCCCATGCATTTTTTCTCAAATTCACCAAAACATTGTTTTGGGCTTTACCGGCGATTATTACGATTGAAAAATTTCTGAAATGAAAAAGGAACACAATTTGCTTACCCAATTCTTACTTCATTCGGCCCAAATAAATGCTATAACGACACAAAATAGTATTTAGATATATATTATAATAATAATATAAATAATTAAAAAGTATGTTTCCCTATACTTAAGTATAGGAAAAAACATACTTTTTTTTAATATTTCGTAATGCACTGATCTGAGCCAACCTTTCCACAATGTAAGCGAAAGCTTCCATTACTTTCGGTCCCCTGTGCAGTAAATTCTAGTGCGATACGTTGAGAACCCGATTAATACCAACCGTCCAAACTGGAAATGAACTGTTAGTGTGCACGCCGTATGTCGCTGATAGTCCCCCAAGCGAACTGCTATGATCTCGTATTTATTTTCCGCGTGTGAACTCTTTCTTAGGCATCCATGAGAATGAACTAATGGATGCCTGAGTTCATTCTCGTAGCAAGAGACCGTTACAGGAAATAAAAGAAAACGCAATGGGTGGGAAAGCGGTCAGCAGCAGTTTAATACTGAGTAATGCTCATCGCTATCAATGCCAAGTTGTTCTCGCACATGGGGCGACGCGGCAAGAGACGCGCGGTCCTAGGCGCGAATTTTGATCAGATTCGATTGCTGCGCCACCTTCTTCTGTGCTGAATTGTGGGATTGAATTTGGGTAGGCAATCAAAGCACTTCCCCCTTCAGCCACACTAGCCCAGCGATTCTTGTTCAATAGACCATATTTAATGTTAGCACCGTCTCTTGGCAGTCGCCCGACCTATAGAGCCTCCGCGCTATCTTGAAGGCTTCCCCACCTTTCGCTCCCGGCCCGCATAGCGTTCTCCGCGCTACCTTTTATCATGTCTTGTTTTCCGGATGTGGCGGTGGTGTTATAAATTTCAAAATGCATTATTTTAGCATCCGTAGGTCAGAAGGACATGAAGTAAATCAAGTATTGCCAGGGTTAATGTATGCAGACGACATCGTACTCTTATCAGAAAGTCGTGAGACAATACAGAAACTGATTAGGATTTGCAGCAGGGAAGGTGACCATTTAGTACTACAATTTAGTAGGGACAAGTCTGGTGTAATAGTTTTCAACGACGAGAAGGGGGAGCCCCTGGAGATACAGGACACCTTGATAGAACACATAGAGAAAAGTACAAATATCTGGGAGAATGGTGAAGTGAAGGAAGACGGTATTTAAAAGACCATGAAGGCATTGTAATAAAGAAGGGGAAACGAGATTCGGCTATCATGAAACACAGGGCACTATTGAACTATAATAGATATGAAGTCGTTAGGTGTGTATGGAAGGGAGTCATGGTGCCAGGAATGTCATTTGGGAATGCGGTATTGTGTATCAGGTCAGAAATCCAGGCAGGTTTAGAGACACAGCAAAGGGGTGTAGGTAGGTTGGCATTGCGGGCACATGGGAATAAACCAAATTAGGCAGTGCAGGGGGATATGGGTTGGACATCTTTCGAGAGTAGAGAAGCGATCAGTAAAGTTAAATTTGAACAAAGACTAGCTGAAATTGAGGGTACACGGTAGGCAGGGAAAGTGTACAAGTATCTATATATGAAAAGTCTAAACACCAAGTGGACAAACCGAACCCGCAAGCTGAGATCTGAATACATTCAACGAGATGAAGCAGATCAGAGCATATCTGTAGAAAAGGGAGTAAAGAAAACTGAGAGAAAATTAGAGGAAGAGAAAATGCAGGGGAAATCAGCTTTAGCAATATACAGGACACAAAAACAAGAAATGAAGAAGGAACAGCTGTATGATAATTCAGTGGGGAGCTCTTTGTTGTTTGAAGCAAGAACGAGGGTGCTACGAACGAAAACGTACAAGGCTAAATTCCAGGAAGTAGACACTCTGTGCGACGTATGCAACCGCGAAAGGGAAACTATAGAACATGTAATCTTAAGGTGCACGGGGCTTCGCCCCACCCTTTTGGAGGGGATGACTACGGATTTAGAGGGGGCACTGGGTTTTCCGGACAAAGATGAACAAATGGATTGGGAAAGAATTGCGGTAACTAAGAGGAGATTGGAGGATTTGTGGGAGAAATCTAGGGAAAGATAAAAAAAATACAGATAAAACTAAGCAATAAATTTAATTTAAAAGAGAGGGGGGTCTGTTATAACGAAATTTATTCAAATTTAAAATAAAAAAAGAAGGGATGACGAAATGTTAAGCTAGGTGGCGCAAGCTACCGCCCGTTACAAAGGGTATAAGCCAGTACCATCCATCCATCCATCTATTGGTTTGGTTTCAAATGACCGAAGTGACACCAACTATCTAGTTACAGGGAAAGCTGTTCGGCGACCACAACGTGACAAGCAATGCCAGAAGTACCCTCATGAGCAAAACAAGAGCAGCATTTCTCCAGGTGTCTTTATCTTTGTTGTGGACGTCACAAAGATGGTGGCGCAGCCATGACAAGCTATTAATACAGTAATGGGACGAGCTTCATATATTAAGAGTACTTGACAGAGCCCGCGGTGGAAAGATACGGCGCGGGCTCTTGCATTTCTCTACTCGGACAGTCCCATTACAAATCTACAATTATTCTTCGATGTAAAAAATTTCAGCTTGAAAAGAAAAAAAAGCACAATCTGTATATTTAATTAGGTGGGTTTCTATTTGACCGCTGATTGCGTGGCGAGACACAGCATGAATGCGGCGTCGCTTTCCCATAAGAGTGATCTGCCCGTAACCTCGGACATGGTTCGCCATGTTTGAGGCTACGAAAGAAGGTTGGCGCAACGTGCGACAGATGGCGCGCGGATCTAAATAAGGTCAAAATGAGGTCTATCCGCACTCCTGCCCGTTTGGATATTGATTAGCATCGTACCTGCGTGAGGTCGCGTATCACTACTGCGTGATGCACGTTAAAGAGCCCAGGCTAGCAATTGCACTGAACTGGCAAATCTTCTTACCTACACTCCGTGTCACTAGTGATGTGTAGTACAGACGAAGGCAACACCAAGCGAAGAGAGAAAAGGCAAGCATTAGAAAGGCGGGACTGTAGACCAGGGCAGTGGAGGAAAAAGCGAGCACTAGGAAGGCTGAGAGGAGGAGAGAAACCTTATCTCCTCGCTATCGTTCCTAGTGCGGCACTAGGAAGGATAGCAAGGAGGTGAGGTTTCTCTCCTCCTCTCAGCCTTCCTAGAGCTTGCCCATTCTCCTCTCGCCTGGCGTTGCCTTCACCTGTACTGCACACAACTAGTGAAAAAGAGTATAGGGCATAAATTAGTGTCGCTGCAACTCGAAGGCAGACCTTTCTTACGCAGTATCCGGAGAACAAGTTCGTCTGCTTCATTTGCAGGGGTTGCGGTAACGTCAGAACGACTCCGTGGACTGATTGGCTCCGATGGAAGAATAGTGGGTAGACATCAAATCAAGCTGCCTCGGGGTCTACCTACTATCCTTCAATCAAAGCCAATCAGAGCTCGGTGTTCTGACGTCACCACAACCCCCTGCAAAAGAAGCAGACGAACTTGAGCTTCTCATAAACACAAACATAAAATTTTGTTTCTGTCTTTTGTATGATCTATGAGCAGTGCGACTACAGATTTTAGAATATTCTAACATAGCGACCGAAAATCTTTCTCTGCTCGCCGACACAGGGAAAAAAGGAGTATTGTCTCAAGCAGCTTTATCAGTTCGCAAACGCACTCTTCTGTGTTAGGTTGAAATCAAGCTGAAGTGGCGCTGTTAAAGGCACATTTGGCATGCATTTGTGCGGGCGTTCTTAAAAAGTCATAAACTAGGTTACAACGCGCTTAAAAAACAAAACACCCAGTTATGTTCCTCGCAAATAAATGCACTCAGGGTAATAACAGTATAGATCCAGATTATTGGTTTTGTGACAACTAACGTTTAAGTTTTTTTGCATAGTTCCAATGTTCCGAAAGCAATAAGAATCAGTTCAAAGGCAACATTTTTTTTTTATAATTTGTCTTAATATGCAAAAAAAAAAAAAAACGTTTAACCGTATGAGGAAAAAAAAACTAAGGATATCTTCAGAGGATCGTATTTTGTTGATACTCTTATCTGTCACCTTTCTTTTATCTCCACGTTTCCGTCCTAGTCTAAGTGTTTCAATGATTACTCAGCAAAGTACAGGTTTAATGTGGCTAATGTGAACTGTCCTTGACGTTATTGGGAATATTTCTTTGAATACCTATTTTGTGTCAATACTGATTATGTTTAATACGCGAAGTATAAATCCAAAGTGATGTGTTCACGAAGTTACACAGAAATGACTAATTTGGGCTCTAGATTTAAGCGGCATAGCTCAATAACATCGTTAGGTAACATAATTAGGAAAGATACCAGAGAAAAAACAAACTATTATTTTGTTATGATAAAACTTTATGATCTCATAAATGTGTGCAAACTGCTCGATGTTTTAGGGCCTTTATTCTGCAATTACTAATATCAATCCATTTAGAACATTTTGTTAAAAATACGTGTACGGAAAAAAACAGAAGTTAAAATGAGAAAAGACAAAATGAAATCGATTTACTCCAACATCTCGGCCGCTAAAAATGGCCAGGCTCTAAAACACGTAACAAAACTTATATTGTAACTCTTGCCTGGGTCTAATCACGTCGTTAATGTTAATCTTCCGCTCTCATGGGAGTTTGTTTTCTCGATTTTTGCCACCTTTCAAGTCCTCACGACGGCGGTGCCGTAACGATGGCCACTTTAAGAAATCGGCTGAGGTTAAGGGAGTGCGAAACAGTTTCTTTTTATTTTATCTTGCTTTTATTTTTGAGAAGATCTCACCCAAGAGTCTACCTTCACCGAAACTCAGGAGTCTAAAGCACGTAAAATAATTACATTAATGTCGGTGGCAACTTAACGAGTGCAGTTTAAGCTCTGCCTTCACCACACGATTGTTGCCGTCTCCTAAGTCTTGGCTGCGAGTGCGGTGGCGTGCGATAAAAAAGAAAACATAAAGCTCGCGCTGGAGGCTGGGCATCGATTGCATTCTTACCTTGTAACCGACTATAAACGTTACGTTCTGACCAAAAAAATATGCTTAAATACTGAAGTGTGGTAAAATATTCAAATGCCTATATATTTCCATGTATCCCTTCTCCCACATACACACCGACACGCAAGCACAAACGAAAAAAATAAACACTCACGCAAGCGCACGTATTGCGTGCTGGTCCTTCTGTGGTAAATTTATTTATTTATTTGCTTGAACATTTTATTTCATTATAAATATTGTGTTCGTCGTATGGCAATCGCAGTCTTGCAGTGTGTCGGAGGAACACCAGAAGGAATTTATACGTGTCTACCGTGTTAGATTTTGTATGACAGCAGCTTTTTAGTTTTGTTTTGTAAAGCTTTGTTTTGTAAAGCTTTGTTTTGTAAAGCTTTGTTTTGTACAACTTCGTATAAAACGTTTTTATTTCTTTTCCTGAGTTTATTGCGAGAAACCAAATGCTATACTGGATCTCAAGGTTAGGCCCTTTACCGAAACAAACTATTCTTCTCAATTATATACTGGAGTTTTCCTCTCTTTTTTTTTGTGCGATTTGGGTTATGTGCCTAAAGATATGTTACATAAATTATCCGCATGAAACTTTGTGTAAATGAACCCTTCCTGTGAAACTTGGTTCTCAACAAGTTCTATGCGTAAAATATTATGTCACGCAACTCAGTTTTCTGAAGCTCAAAAAAATCAGAAAACATACATAGAGAAGGAAAGTTACGTCCTCAGCCACCACGCTGCCGCAAAGTATACATTTAAACAGTTGTATAAATAAACCATAAAGGCCCTTGCGTCACACCCAAATGTGCTCCTTATTGTTGTCGAAAAAAAAAACTTGAATGTTCTTTATAACGCTTTTTGAAATTGCGTATGGAGTACCGTTTTTTTCGTTTTTTTTTCCTTGCCTATTAGCTTACAGCTGTGCAACGAAATCCACTTCCAGTGCAAATGGCTGCAACCAAAAGACGAAATCTGGTTACGAAACGTAAAAAGTACCGCGTTCTTCGTTCTACATGGTGTTCTAGTAAATGAACGTTGAACTGCCAATCGGTTGCCTCATATGTCTGTGAGAGTATCATTAGACGGGACACTATTCAAATCGAGTGAAGAGGTAGAAAGGTTCTTGCGTCAACAGGCAAGCAGGTGTTCACGCCGAAAGTCATTTGTGCACAAACAGAACAAATGTCAAATTATGCAAGAAAAAAAAGAAAGTCGACAGACGTAGTTTTACCCGCACGTGCGTACAGAAGGAGGAGAAAGACAGGCTGCAAGATTACAAACCCGTTCGCAATATCCCAGACAACAAAATAGAAATGTATAATACTTTTGCATTGATAACAAGACGTGCACAGCATACGCACATACACGTACTACAAACATTCCCCTGCGCGTCAGTCACCATGCTGAGTCGCTGCACATACTTTTATTTGGCCTAAAAGTAGGTTCAGCCACGTCCTTGGCCGAGTTATTTTCGTAGATTGCAGCGATTGACTTTTTTTGTGATTTGCGAGAAAGCAGTCGCTCCGGGTTTCTCAAAAGACTCTTGGCTGTGTTCCACATCTTACCCAAATGAATCGGAGCTGCTCCGGTGAGTCGTGTCACTTGACAACACAGACAAACAAACAACTGGACGTTGGTAGATTTTCGAGCACCAAGGTATTAAACCTATAGCCCTTTACCCTGGAGAATATCAAGTACATTTTGGAACACAGCCGTTGTGTGCCCGTTCGCTTGCACACGCGTGCAGGTAAGCGTGTGAACAAGTCCCCACATAGAGGCCCCTATGCCACGCTGTAATATATGCCCTATGCGCAGTTGCGTTTGAGAACGTTTGGGTGCGTTGGACTGCGTTGAGTCCTGAAGCGAAGGTGAGCCACCGGCACATCTGTGCTTTGTATGGAGCATGGAATCCAATTCAAGGAATAGCTTCGTGCGCGACATAAGAAGCAAGAATTTCCAGGTTTCTCGCAGCCCCAAGACAGTCAAACGGACTCAAACGCTCTCATGCTCAACTGTAAGTAAGGGCCTTGAGGGTCTCGCAAGCAGCCACAGAGGGCGAGCATGCCTGGACGCGCTTCATGCGAACGTGTGCAGGTGTATTTAATCGCTCTGACATGCGAACACTTGCCCAAGGGGGCGCACAGAATTGAATTTAAAACGAAACTCAAAACTAAATATGTGAAAAAAAAAGAAGAAAAACATGGAAATACTGAGGGACGCACGTAAGTGCATAGAAGTGCGCCTCGATTAGTGGTCTGTTGTACGCACATTTGGCGACACTCAGGGTGGAGTATACAAATCAATAATATGCAAATCGAGATTAAAATCATAATTTCAATCGTGATCTAGAGTAAAGCAGTTTTACTGTGATGATTATTATACAAACTTTCCAGCAAAACCTATCCCGATTTCTTTATGTACTATTTGTTCACCGTTCGACGCTTTCTGTATGCATTCATTTTTTATTTAAATCAAAGAATCGCCAAGCAAATAAGATTTATATAAAACTTACCAAAAGCTCAAAAAGTGCTCTTACGAGAAAATCGAAGGTTTGATGATTACGAACGTTCCGACAACGGCCGAAACAACAATTTGTGTTCTTCTATCTTGCCGCACAGCGAAGTCGATGGGAATGAGGACAAAACTTGTAATGCTCAGACGAGTGGCGCATTAGCATTTGCTTTCAGAGACTTCAGGCTGGTTTATACAGCCCCGTCTTCTTACGCTACGTAACGAAAGCTTGCATCTGCTTACGCTATAAGTCACCTGGACATATGTGCTTCATGTTAAGCCCGGCTTCCAATTCAAGGAGATTGCCTGGCACGCGACATTGCAGACACGAATGTTTTGGGGGACTTATGCGTAACCTAAGGAAACGTAAAAAAAAATGAAAGCCGTTTACAAATCCCTGTAACGCCGAATGGGAGCGCAGCTCTCGAGGAGGAGTAGGGAAGGGTACTGAGGGGGGTCACGTCACCTGCGGGTAGTCACGTGACCCCGGGGGGGTCACGTGATCTCGGGGGAGGGGGGATCACGTGACCTCGGGGGGAGGGGGGGTCACATGACCTGGGGGGTCACGGGACCTCGGGGGGGGGGGGGGGGGGTCACGCGACCTCGGGGGGATCACGTGATCTCGGGGGGGGGGGGGGGTCACGTGACCCCGGGGGTCACGTGACCCCGCCCCCCGCGGTTACGCCGACGCCGACGCCGACGCCGACGCCGCTCAGGCTGGAAACGGGCCCCTAAGAGCTGCGCTCTAAAAACGATGCTGTGTATATCAGCCTTCAGAGCTCACCCTTTTTTTGTTACGTAATCCGTTACATAAGGCTTGCGTAAAGTCGGGGTCACACTGCTCATGCATCATCCAATCGACAGTTCGCAAACACGAGTCACCGTAATATCAGTGGTTTGAATGCCGCGTGCCAAGTTTTCTCCTCGAACTCATTGCCATGCGGCATTCGGAGCACGGATCTCGCGGCGACTCGCGTTCCAAGCTGTATGCAGACTGTCATTCCTCTGATGTATAGACAGTCGAAATCATGGCGCCTCACTGCTGTCCCATGCGTGCAAGCATCTGCTGCTTGTGTGTGAACGTAGCGTTTGGCAAGCTTGAAAATGCGCGGACTTGTCGGCACGAGCAGAGACACGGCGGCTGCCAGACGCCCTGCTGGCAATTGTCTATCAGCGGCGAGATGTTTTTGGTGGCGCCCTCCTATGGTTCCTTCTTGTGACATGATTACCTTGCGAAGAACAAGTTCAATGGTGTTTGTAATGAACGTGGTGGAAGCTTGAAATCGTTGGGCTCCCAAAGACACACTACACACACCGTCAAAATTAGAGTTCTTACATTCCTCTTATTTCCGTCGATGATAAATCCTCTGCTGATGTCATAGTCAGCATTCGGCCAATCATGGGAAGCCGACCACAGCGATGCTTTCGATCCCGCACGTCGCCAATTGGCGGCGAGATGTCTTGGTAGTTACTATGGTTCCCTTTCGGGACGTCATTACCTTGCGAACAACAAGTTCGATGGTGTTTGTAATTAGCAGGGTGGAAGCTTGAAATCAATGCGCTCTGAAACCAACCCTGCCAACACCGTCATAATTTCAGTTCTTCAATTGCTCTTATTTCCGTCGATGAGAAAGCCTTTGCTGAGGTCATGGTCAGCATTCGACAAATCGTGGAAGGCCGATCACAGCTACGTTTTCGAACGCTCACGTCGCCGATTGGAGACGCCACATTTGTGGGTGCTGTTTAGAGCGCCCGCTCAGAACGAGCTCACATTACTAAACTGCTGAAACTGCCAATCATGACGGTCGGGATGGCACGTTGCAAAGGAATTACGGAAGCTCAATATTAGCACGCGGTCAGCAGTCGCTCACACAGCGATGTCCGCCAGTGAGTACTCCAAGATTGCCGGTCTTATCAGCCTCTTGGCGACGTGAGCGACAACAAGCATCGCTGCTGTCGGCCTGCCACGATTGGCCGATTGCTGAGTCTGACGTATGAAAAGGATCTCTCATCGATGGAAATATAAGAGGCATGTAGGAACTCCAATTTGGACGGTGCTGGAAGTGTTGCTTTCAGAGCACAATGATTTCAAGCTTCCACCGTGCCAATTACAAAACCATCGAAATTGCTTTTCGCGGGTTAAAGTCGTCAGGAGAAGCAACCATAGGAGGGAGCGACCGAAACATTTCGCCGCTTCGACGCTATATTTGAGGGCGATGTTTTGAGCGCTTGCTCAGAACGAGCTCATATTAGTAGTCTGCTAAGACCGCCAATCATGATGGTGCGGAATTCACGTTGCTGAAGAACTGCAGCAACTCGCCGTCAGCACGCGCTCTGCAGCCGCGCACACAGATATGGTCGCCGGTAAATACCCCTATTAGCGAGCTCGTTCTGAGCATGCGCTCTAAACAGCACCCTCAAGTATGCCGCTCATCGAATATACCCATTAAGCTGTGTGACCCCGGCTTAATAGACCGATCTCACCAGCCAGTTTGACAATGCCAACGCTGTCGCAATGCATCGAGAGAGCTTTACTCTTTCTGCACGTGCGACAACCTCGCTGGAGCTCTGCACCTGTGGAGCATCAGGCGGCACGAGCCATCTTGTGCACTGCTGCCTGCCTCCGGCGAACTAAAGTTATGGTGGCGTCACGCGTACGCCGAACGCTTGGTGAGATCGGCCTATTAAAGGGTCTGATCTTGAGCCGCTTCAAGATCACACGAAAATTGGCACTTCACCTAAAGAGGAAGACCGATGAATGAAAAATTGTCTCCACAAACTAGGAACGTGAAAGTATTTTTTTCTACACCAGAAACGTTTTTATTTATTTGACACCACAATTATACTTATTTGTGCGAATAGCTACATCCGCGTAAATTCTCCAGTGCCCGCATTGTAGAATCGAGCACTTATCCTTCGAAGACACTTAAACAGGCTCACAACAAACCAGTTCACGCAAAGCAGACTAGCACGAACGTCGTTTACTGCCGAAAAGTAGAAAGCGCTCTTCGAAAAGAATAGGAGCATACGCAATCCCGTCCTCTCTTTGAGGAGGCCAATTTCAGCGGCGGCGCCAACTCCAAAGTCCTCGCCGCACTCCCCCCTCCCCCGGCTCTTTCGCCATCAGGCAGTCTGCGCACCTCTTCGCCTAAACTGTATACTCTCATCCACTCTAGATGCCGCATTTGCGAAATAAACAAAAGAAAAAAAAAACATACACCATTCCAAAGCATTTTATGGGCTACCCGCCGTCATGAGGTCGGTATAACGGAGTTGAGCTAAGTGACTGCCGTGGAGCGAATTGCAGAGTGGAACGAGGGACGCGGCCGGATGCAGTTTGTGCGCTAAAGTGCGCGGAACTCGTCGGCGCTGCGCCGCGAATACTAACGGCGTGCCGGAAAGGTGCTGCAAGTAGGGAAGGTCTCGGTGGCACAACGCCTTCTCTTGTTCGCGAAACGGACGGTAAGCTAAAGAGTGCAACTCGTTTCGGTGGAAATGTGATGACCAAGGAAGCCTTTTCGGAGGCGATCACGTCGAAGGATGGGTATACCTAAGTGAATTCGCCACTTACACTTTTTAAATAATGCCCGTGCCTCCGCTTTGCGCCGCTGCGTTCGCAGAGAAAATCACTGTGATACACGGAAGGGGATCGCGGCCAAGACGGGGCTGGAAAGAAAAACCCTCAATGATTCGCCGTACTGTGCAAAAAAAAAAAAAAAAATGACAGCGATAATTGCGGTTGTGCGTGCTGGCATCCACTTTTATAGATATGCGCTTTTTATTTACGCGATCACAAACAACACATCCTCATAGTCACTGTAATATATGGGGAAGTTGGCTCCTGTGTAGAGGGATCAACTTCCCTGCCGAAAGGCAGGATTCCATCTAGCGAATTATGCGACGAATAAATGACGAAGGTCACCCAATGGCACACTCGCTCTGCGCGCGACGTACACTTAAAAAAAGAAAAAAAAGAAAAAAGAAGCCGTGCGTCTACTTTCCCGTACAACACTTGGAGAACTAATGACCACAACTGACGGCGGGAGGCAGCTCAGCAAATGATGAGGCCGAAACATATCTTTAAACTCAAAAACACAGCCTAAGTTGTAACATTAGCAATGTCAAACGTTAAGCTTGCATTACTTAATGTCACAACATCAGAGGGCGTTTCTTTTTTTTTTTTTTTTGTCTAAATATGTGTTTCGGCATCGTCATTCGCTGAGTCGCTTCCGTAGGTTGTGGCGATTGGCTCTTCAAGTGCTGTGCGGGAAGGTAGACGCACGTGCTTTTTTTTAGGCTGATAGCAGCCACTGTGCCGATTCCACGCGCCGAGCAAAACCCACCGTTCTAAATTCGTCGATTTTTTTGCAGCATACCCGGTAAAACCCAGGTTATGGGGGCTGGACGCGTGAGCGGCCGTGAAGCGGTGATTTCTACCTGGCACAAGGCCGACGTTGCTAACGCATCAGGGAAGTCCCTATACACCATTCCAATATTTACAAGTCCTAGGCCCAGCGTGCGACCTCCTGAGTCCAGCACGCCCATGTTCGTCGCTTCGGAAAACGAGCAAATCACGCGCTACACGCAAGAACACTGAAAATAAAACTGGCCCGAAGCCCTTTTTTTTTAAGGTTTTTACACCTACTAATGTTTGCAAGCAAACCTGAGCGCCCCTAGCGGCACGCACGCCACCGGCACCGGGCCTGCGCGATCGGTTGCTGGCAAAAAGCCCCGCGTCCCGCATCAACAAACCATTCGAATGTGATGTGGTCAACGTCAATGTGAGTCCCCGTTCTCTTTTTTTTTTTTGCTTTAAAATTGTTGATTCTACGTATTCCTAGCAATATTTTACTACTTTCAGGGCCTGAGCGAAATTACCGAGGCTCGTTACACCGCAAAATTTTGCGTAAACTATGTGACGTGCGCGATTAAATCTACTGTACGCCACAGACGCTAAAACCTGATTTGCATGGTGAGCTTCTGCTCACTAATTTTATTCGCTTTCGGCTGCAATAGCGTGAACGGTAAATGGGATGCTTGGCGCCCATTCTAAAACTCGCAAGCAGAATCAGACCAAGTGAATCTGGCATAACAAGTCGGTGATGGCAACTGGTAGCAAAGATTAACACTTCCTTGTATATGGTATTTATACAGCGTCTTCAACCTCCAAACTTAAACCTTCAAACTTAAATGTATCTTGAGGCTCGCATAACTTCTTATAGCAACTTTTGGTCTTCTTGCCGCTGTCGTCTGAACGAGCAGACGGCAGTTTGAACGTGAAAATGCGCTGAACGTCGTCGACGGGTGGTCTGGACAACTTGACCGGTTTCCCGCGTTCATGTTGGAACAAAACAAATAAATCTGACGACCAGAAGTATCTGTGAATTCAACCCCAAGTTCTTCCTAAAGAAGCAAACGTGTTCCGATGGTGTCTGGTTTTCCCTTTCCACGGCACCAATCCCCATTCTCGCACAAACCGAGCAGGCAAAAGACACAAGAAAACTGATCTTTACACCTTTCCCGGATCTTTTGGTGCAGCTCCAGTTGCGGAATTTTCATGAGAATGCAGGCTTCCAGTCTGATTTCTTCCAAAAAAAAACGCAGGAATCCCCGTCCCGCATGGCGACTTCCGCCCATACCCCTAGACCGGAAGTGCGCCTGAATCGCCACACTTGACGGTGACAGCGCAAGAAAATCAAACTCCCACCAGACACCCAGGAAGAGAAGCGCACGCGCTGAACTTACAACTCTTGTGTATTCGACTACTTCATTTTTCTCTTCAACGTCTGGGTTGACTTTTCAGAACGTGATAAGGAGAAGAAGTAGCACGAAACACGAAGGAAAATTCTAAAAAGAAGGCAAAAGAACAGTAAAAGAGAAGAACAATGAAGAAACGGAAAAAAATATCTAAACGAAACACTTTTACAAATCGTCCCTCTTCCTCATCGCTATCATTTAGATAGAAATTAGAGCTCTTTGGTCGACAGCGCTATAGAAGGACTACTTACACACTTGTCCTTCAGCTGTGCTATCCTTTCCGCTTCCATTATTTCTCTAGTCAATGCGTTTCCACTCCTACCTATTACAGAACAATTTTCAAAATTGTTCTGTTTTACAGCTATGTTTTGTTTTAGAGCTATCACTGTAAAACATTTTCGCCAAAAAGCAAAAGGAAATCCGCTTTGGGTGCTAGCGTGTGATGTGAACACACGAAGCGTCATGGTTGAATACGAAGGTATTCGATCAACAGAGTTACGGAACTGCACATGGACGCTGCTTCCACAGTCAGACGAGAGGCGGACGCTCAAGGTCTACTCTCATCGTTCGACGCTCCGCTGCTTTTGTGGGGGACGGCTGCTACTATAAATATACATACACATCACTCTAAGAAAGAGGGTGTAGCCATTACACCCCTTGTCACATAATGCACCCCGAAATTTCAGTTCGACGTACAACGCACCGACATCAAACTCACGGCTCCAACTTTTAAGAGGGGCTTGATGACGGTGCGATATAACGTTTGAAACATCAAAAGTACGTAGGGCGAAGCCGGGCCAAGAAAACCCCAATTACTTTCTTACGCAGTCAGTCACAAGTACATTAGTTATTTTATTAAATTGAACAACCAGGCTATCTAGCCGCTAGTGAAAGTTGCTACCATCGGTTCAACCTCAGTGCCCCGTCCGTCGAACTGAAGTTTTGGGGTGTATTCTATGGGACAATGGGTGTAAGAATATATTCTTTTTTTTGCGAGTGAGGCTTTGAAGCACAACGGCTAGATGGCGATTCATCGAAGTGACTCCGAAGAGTCTCCGAAGAATAGAGTTTTGGAATGCAGTCTCTACATGGAGCTTTAAATGACGGTGGTGGGCTTGGAAGGGAGAGGGGGTCTACATACTCTCTCTGCTTCAGTTCCACAGCTGGGTCAATCTAGTAGCGTTTGCTGAACGTCACATAAGGCAGTTTATTGAAGTGAAAGAGCTTCACCGGCCACACTATTCTTTAGTCTTCCTGCGTAGACTGCGGTTGTTTTCAGTGATTCACTAAAATATTCTTACGCGAGCTATATTTCTGTTGGATTCTAGCGCAGGCCCGAATTCTTCTCAATAAAGGTAAAAAAAGACTAAAAGATACTTTAGGACAAAGAGATACCAACACATTACCAGTTCTCTTCTCCTCTCTTGGCCTCTTTCTTATTTATGTAGCAATACTACTAGTTCCATTCAGAACTTTAGTAGATTGGGTAGATAAGTGTGAATAACAAGCATTTCACCTGCCATTCCTTCTTCATTTTCGTGATGCTCTTGTAATTTTTGATAATAAATGTTTGCACTTAAAATGGCAGAAGAGGCTTCTCCAAAAACGCACTCCACTCTTCGCGCTGTAGCAGAGCGAATGCTGGGGATGAGGCCAATGGAGAGGAAGAAACTACCAGCCATTTTGAGCAGAAGGGCGCTTGTTTCGCAATCCTAACCGCGCGACACACCATACATGATGAACAAACTGACCCACACTACCACTTTGCTGTGGTCCCATATACCGTGGTGCAACTTTTTGTGGCTGTGCAGTCAAAGGTAGAGGAACGCGTGCTTGAGCGAATATTTAAAAACTACGCACCCGTCCTTTTCATCTCCTCAGAAATGCCACAAAATATTGTCTCCATGTAGAGATCAGTCAGCAAATTAGCCCACTTGAACAAACAAAAACGAAAGCTTCTAAATACACCACACTCTCCGGGTTTCCCCGACAGGCAGATCAAATTCCGATTTCTACTAGCAATCTATTTTTCCTAAACCTTCTATCCAATTCCAAAGAATTCGATGAAATTGTCTATCGACACAAAAAAAAAGAAACGAATCCTCCCTCTTTTTTTTTTTTGTTCATCCTTCATACTCTTTTATAACATACCCGTTTTAATGTGACCTCCTCGCCGTAAGAAACGTAACATTCCTTCATTATCCAAGGAGAAGGAAGCCCCGTAGTTCATTACCCGAATATCCGTCCCTCCTCCCCCCCCCCCTCCTTTCCTTAATCCCCGTTTCCTCCGACGCTATTTCCGGGGCGCTGGCATCGATTATTAAGTGCTGCATCATCATGTTCGTCCGTCTGCTCGCTTCGGGCGCTCCCTGCTCGGCCTCTTCGTGATCTTCTTGGCCGCCCAGACTTGCTTCTGGGCGAGTCTCGACGGGGGTTTGGTTTTCTTATACGCCCGAATCCCAGGAAGGATTAGCGAGGCCAAACCCAATCCGCAGGATCCAAATCAGAGCCCGGCGAACGAACGAAGACTGCGAAAGATATTTTCTCCTGGATGTGTTGCTTTTCTTTAGTGTGTGTGTGTGTGTGTTGTTTTTTACTTTTTCGGTTTTGTAAGTTATTCTGCTTTCTCTTGCATGTCTGCTTCCTTCGGTGCTCGTCTCACAGCCTCGCTGTTCCGTCTTTCCAATCTCGTATCTCATGTTCATCCCCTCACCTTCCGCGGAAGTGACGAGGCAGTCGAGTAGAAGTTCCCGGATGTTCTCATACCGTCTCTTTTTCCTTCTTTCTCAAATCCTTTAGGTTCTTTTTTTTCTTTCGCTTCCTGTTTCTTTTTTTTTTTTTTTGGTTTTCGTTGTTTCTTTTTTTGTCCTGATACTAATTTTTGTCCCGCATGTTACGTCGTTTTCCTACGTAGGATTATAGCGATAAGCCTCTGGAATGTTCGAGGATTTGTTGGCATTCCTTGTTTGCTTCCTTTTGCTCCGCTCATATTACCGGGCGGCCGAATTGCTTGATTTTTTTTTAGTAATATATCTTTCATGTTTTTAATATTTTAGGCACCTTATGCCAAAGTTTATTTCCCAGTTTCAAAAGACGTATTGCTAAATTACACAAATATCAAGGATACCGCTGGGAATGGAGGTACACGCGTCTCCCGAAATCTTATTTTCCGTATAAAATAATTTAAAGTAAATAATCAAAATAAGGCATTGACGAACGTGTGTGCACGATGCAATTTGTTTTCGGGTTTTGTTTATAATAGTTACTGCTGCAGACATTAGCTCGTGCAGCGAGTGCAACTACGCTCAAAAGTCAATTGCTTGCGTCTGGCAAGGATTTTATATTTATTAATAAAACGTCACCCAAACCTTACGATCACGATAGCGATGAATCGATTTATTTATATTTCTCCGACTTATTATCTCTCACAGCGGAGCTGTTAAGGGCCAGTTTCTCCAGGATCGTGTCCCCCGCAAATAAATGAAGACACCGAACTCTGGACACTTACCGCCATCTATGAGCAACGGTGGCAAGTCACGTATCTGGTTTCCGCCGTCGGTCATAGATGGCGACAGCCTTTCTACTCTGGCTTGCAAACTTGCGGCCGGCCATTACTTTGCGTTGCGCAGCTCCGCTGGTCGTCCTTCTCCATTTTTGTTCTCACTTTATCTTCCCTTATTAAATCGCGATATTGCTTCGCATTTGGTTTCGTCCAACTCGTGTCTCATGTAACGGTTCGTAAACGCCTCAAGATTACAACTGGTGTTTTTATTCTATCAACCTGTGAATTGATTCGGCGATAACCTGCGCAGAGACGAAACGTGCCATCTTCCTTCGGTACTATGGTGATTGGGGATGCGAACGTGGACGTCGAGGGTCTGATGATCCCGGCATCTAGCACTCCCTGCAGCTCCCGCTTAAGCCATAACATCCTTTCGTGTGACATGCTGTAGGTTTGTTTTCGCACTACAGAAGTGTCCCAAAGTTTGAATGGAACCTCAATGACCGAGGTTGCTGGTGGATATGATTCTACACATATCAACTCTGGGAATGATGTTGGTACGTCCTCAGACCTCTTCACAGTTCTGGGCTATTGAACTGGAGCAGCAGGAGGGTTATCCACATCCTGGTCCAGCGTTACTTCGTCCTTCCAGAATATGTTCATATGGAAGGGCTTCATATCGGGTCGTAACAAAGTGAACACGAACTTGACGTCTTCTGCGACGAGTGACGCGACCGGAATTTTCTTTCCACGATATTCTTGTTGACAAGACTGATGGATGCTCCAGTGTCAACTAAGGCATCCACGTGTCTCCCACTGACGATAACAGGGGCATAAAGGATGTTGTATTTAACCAAGCAGATTGTCGCTTTCTTCGTCATTGGGAGGGACTGTACTCCCTCTTTTATTAGTTTTTTCGGCTAATCGTTAACACCTCTGTTCACGATGCAGTGGCATGTATCGTAGCACGCGAATTGTGGCGTTCCACGATGTGGTGACACGCGCGTGAATTAGCACGTGTTTCGTGGCTGGCTGAATCGGGTCTTGTGTTCATTCAAGGCTTATTACTTGCCTGGTTGACTGGAAGATTTTGGCCGCTGTGGGTGTCGACGGTCGCGCTTCTGGGTTCGTTTGTGGTCGTTGTTATCTGTAGGGAATGGAGGGGTCCACGAACACACCCTTCAGTGAATACAGAAGGTCCTCGATGGTCTTCTGAGAGTGCGCTTGCATTTGTCTTTGTGCATCTCTGCTCATCTCGTTGATGACCAGAGGGACAATCGATGTTTCGGGTAAATTAGAATCGGCGAGCTGTAGAAGTCTCCGCTTCTCATAAAAGTAATCTACTAGGCTGCCTCCTCGATGTTTGTATAATATTGCCTCATCCCACCGTTCAACCGCATTTTTTGTCAAAAGATGTCTTGAAGCTCTCCTTCCACATATCCCACGAATTATTGGCGTGCTGAGCCACACGAAGGTCGTACCACTTTTTCGCATTTCCTTCGAGAAAGAGCTTTAAATTCTTGATCTGCTCGCTGTTTTCTGTCCAGCGGTTTTTCTTACAGGCATATTTGTAGAAGTCCAGCCACGTAGAAGCAGTTAAAGATTCGCTGTCGAACATATCTGGCTTTACGGTCTCTTCACGGCTATGTTCTTGCACTCTCATAGTTTCTAACATGGTGGTCATGAACTGCCTCTGCTGTCCCATTTGAGATACTTGCATCTGTAGCAGCTGAGCAACAACGTATGCCATATCTCCACCGGCCGCAATCACTTGACCAGAAGTAGTGGTCGGCTTCTGAAACCACTCCTGGAATTCCTGCACTCTGAAATTTAGTTTCACCGTCCGTTTTAGAAGAAGCTTTTTCGGTGACAATTTTGCTTTCCCGGCGATGAAGGAAATAAGTTCCATGTTGTTAGCTTCCCCGGCCATTGGAACTGTTTCCTCACCGTCCAGTCGGTTGCTCTCTAGTATTTATTTATTTATTATTTATTTAAATACCTTAAGAACCCTGAGTCAGGGTATTACATAAGGGAGTGGCTTAAAACAAGCGAGGTTAACATTTGGCGGAACGAATCTATGTCTTGAGCAGAGACGATGGCTCTGCTCAAGCCGGCCGTTCCAGTCCACAGATGTCGCCGGGAAAAATGATTTAAGGAATGCTGTATTTCGAGTGAAAAAAAAGGCCAACTTTTGCATGGCGATCAATGCTAGGTGATATGCGATGAGGTGGCAAGATGAATGAATTGAGTAGATAATCGTGGAAGTAAAACCTGTAGAAAAGACATAATGTAGCAATGCGCCTGCGTGAACACAAAGGGGCTAATGATAAATTTTGTTTAAGCTCAGTAACAGTAACAAACCTAGAGTATTGAGGCGTTATAAAACGAGTGGCACGAGTTTCAACTGATTTTAAGTCGGATACAAACGTTGGCTGTCCTTCTTCGTTAACCGTCAGAAATAAGTAAATACACATCTTTCATGTAATCCTGTCGACTGCGCCAAGTGTAGCGGTTTGTAAACACGTCAAGGTTAAAACTGGTGTTTCTATTCTATCCACCTCTTCATCCTGCTCTTCTTTATTCCTGCCTATCGTCCTCTTCCTTCTATCTGCCTCTTGGAACACTACATCTCATATAGATTGAAATCATATATGCTGTCCAAGTTAAACATTTTACTTGCGATTCCTTAAAGAAGAGCCTTTTAGAAGCAAACATTTGTGTTTTATACAACATCTTGACCAGCAGTTCAATTATTTATTTTTCTGTTGCGGGTGTTATCCCCTGAGGGGGCAGATAAAGTCATAGTGCTTGACAACACCTCTGCATCTCGAATGCAGTCCAAAAGCTTTAAAAATATATAGACAATACAGATGAAAGAAAACAATGCAACACTTGTCTCGTCATGTAGAAGCAGCAGTAAAAAGTCAGAATACAGAAGCTCTGAAATGCACAAAAGTCTAATCATAGCGGAATGTTCGCAAAAATTTAGATATGTATATAAACAACCCGATCTTACACATTGTGTGGTGACACTGCGGTTACATAATAATATCACAAAAATATACATCATTTCTTAGGAAAAAAAATATATATATTGAAACCAAGGCTACAGAGAGTACATAAAAATAAAGAAAAATGTATATCGTCAAATTGAATATGCGATAGTAGCGCAAACAAGGGATCGGCTGCAGTCTTGTTTACACCTAGGAAACAGGGCACTGTGATTAATGTCAATACCTGGGTAATTCAATAATTTAGTTACCGTAATTAGTTTGGATGTTTGGAATCTTGCGTTTTGGATCTCGTTATGCTTCTGAACTAGACAATTGTGCCGGCACCGAGTAAGGCTTGTTTCAGTGCGTCCAGTGAAATAAATTGAAGTCGTACCATTTGGTTTTCCTCTAACATAATATATTTAATGAAGAGCGGTGCCGTGCTATTTTTTACATCGCCTGTATAATTGCCACATATACCAAGACTTTTTTTCTGAATGATAATTATTATTTTTTTATAGTTTTATGTAAACGCCGTACTCCAAACTAGTATTCCATAACCGATCTTTGAATAAAACAGTAAACAATAGGTCATTTTTAGGGAAATGAGTATCAGATTTCATATTGCATCTATCATACCAGTAATTCGAGAGTGCTCTGATTTTAGTTTATTGACACGCGTAGACGTTAAGAAATCTTCACTAAACCAGACGTTTAGAAACTTTTTTCCTGCCACTTGATCGAGACTTATTTTCTTCGAATTTGATGTTGATGAGGCTATCGTCGCACTTTCTGACTGCCCGGAGGACTATATACTGTAAACGACTTCATTTTCGCGAATGCCTAATAATCGCGAATTTAGCGAATCGAATACAGCTCTCAAAAAATAGGTCCCCACGAACAATTCCAGTATAATGTAAACACATTGAAACGTATATTGAGATCCCACCTCGTCGCAAAAGTTAGAACCCGCGAGTTATTCCAAAACTTCAGCTTTGACCTAAATCGCAAAATATTGAGCCCGCAAAAAATAAGTCCTTTACGGTATTTAGTTTTACATGTATTTAGTTTCAACCGGTTTCTTGCGGAAAGTTCTCACTTGCGCCAGGAAGAAATAAAACAACCAGTCATAAAATTCAGGGCAATATTCATTTCAGCACTAAAACGCTAAACATACTGCGGGGCAAGAAACGTATTCCGAAAAGCGGCACATACTTCACGAATACAAAAGGCAGAATAATTGGCATTCGAATATTTTGCGTGCGGTGCAGATGATTGCATAAACATTTTGCTAGAGAGAAATATTTCTTCTGTTTTTGTAATATTTTGGGGAGAAAGGCTTTAGGTCTACCGACTAATCGTTCCAACCTGAGCTCGGCGTTTTCACATCATCGGGCGCTCTCGTCTACCCCCCTCCCTCACTTTGTCCGCACGTTGGACTTCGAGTAAAAAAGTGTAGCTTTAGCTCAGCGTTACCGTGAACAAATGTACGGAGCGGCATTGCTAGCGTAAGTTGTCCGAATGTGGGTGCGGGAGAAGACGCATATAAGCGATGGTTTCAACATAAGTTGTTAGCTGAGTTTGAGACGTGTGTCCTGTCCCCATTCTTTCCGTTCGTCTCCGGTCTGAACGATGTGTACCGTAAGTTCTCGCTGCCACTTTGAAACGAGCTCTAAAAAAACACGCACGAAGCCGTATTGCACCTGCTGCAACCGTCGGAGACACTCTACTAAAACTCCTGGTTATAGCCAGCGTATTATCCACGCAGTGCTGTTTTTCTTTTAATGATTGCGCCATTCAGACTACCGTGAAATACTACACGAGCGTCAAAAAATACGACCTCGAAGGCACTTCTTGAGCACGGTCGCCGACTTAGCCGTCTGCGGGCTTCAGCATTTTAT
Source organism: Ixodes scapularis (assembly GCF_016920785.2). Lineage (NCBI taxonomy): Eukaryota > Metazoa > Arthropoda > Arachnida > Ixodida > Ixodidae > Ixodes > Ixodes scapularis. The sequence continues at coordinate 15,818,451 of NW_024609839.1, forward strand.
CCACAGCAAAGGCAACTCGAACGAGGGATCCCTTGCGTGTATGCAAAAAGGAAAAACAGCGGAAGGTATCACCGGAGGGGACGCTGAGGGTTTATAGACGTTGCATTTCTTGCTTTTTCAACACGCTGCTTTGTAGTGTATCCGGAAGTAACACCAGGTGCAAGACGCCTATTCGCCGCGCAAGTGTGTTCAGTGATGTAAGTGTATCTACAATATAGCGTTCAAAAGTCGCCCTTTGAACGCTACATAGTAGCGTTCAAATTGGCGCATGTCCAGCATCTTTTTGTCTATTTAGTTTTGAGTGTCATCTGGTGGAAGCTATATTAGTTACACGAGGGCAGAAAGCTTCACCCATTTGGTGAAAAAAGGTGGAAATTTTACTAGCTTCTTAGGTGAGGAATGTTTTCTCCACGAGCAAGAATAGTTGGCAACTTTTCTCCCCTCTTAGGGGAGTACATTTCCTCCCTTGGATAGAGCAACATATGATGCACCCCAGTTCCTACTTTAAAGGAAAAATAACTACTCCATTTTTTTAGAGTGTATGACGCGATGGAGTGACTACGGAAACACACTCAAATCTAGGCAATATCGCTGTGCGCGGATAATCCTATCTTTAAAATTGTGCCATTGCGCCTTCGCGGTACCTCCAGCACCCCGGGAACGTACGGGCTCGTTTATAAGCATCAACACAGTGGATATATATTCCAAAGTCCATGCGGGCGGCAGGAGGACGCGCGAATTCATTTCGACGCTCTATGCAGCGAAAACTACCGTCAGGTTTTGCGAACTCCCGTCACGTTCAGAGAGCCTCGACCCCAATAGCAGTTGAGTCGCGATAAATTGCCACTCTTCAACACAGCTCGGTCACACCACGAATTATCGGGCTGGTTACCATATTCGCAACACGCATCGGCAACAACACCGACATCACCTCTCACCTACACGAATGGACAGTGTTTCGCCAGCGCTGATCCCGCGCTAAGGTATATATTTAGACAAGAGACCCTTCCCCCCCTCCCTTTGCTTTGAGGTATCACCCGCGTGACCCGAATCAAAAAGCCAACGCGACGCACCTCTCTGTTGCCTCGTAAATCTCGGGACCGTAAAAAACCGCGAGCTCACACGTCGCGTCCATGTCCGGTCGAGCGTGGTTACCTCCACCACTGTACCACGTCTCACTACTCGCCCCTAGATGGCGCTAGCGCGAAAGATAAAAAGGGCAAAAGAGAAGGGGAGATACCAGCGTGGCCCTGGTGGCTGGTTACAGAATTCGTTTGGCTAGCTGTGCCCGACGATATTGGTGGCCCGCGCTTTTGTGTTTACAACCAGGGTCAGGCGTAAATCCCAGTTAGTATAGATCCGCAAAAAAAAAAAAAAAAAAAACCCTCATAAATTTTTTTTTTTTTTGTGGCGATTAAAAGGATTTGGGCGGAACGGCCATGTTTTGCTTTTCTAACTGCAGTGCGAGAAGAAGCGCGGAGGTTTATTCCGTACCAGGTTTTGTTACAGGGTCGTTTTAGTCCCCCGTGAAGAATCGGTAGGAACGTTAGTCGTGTTTCGTGAACCGTTTCGTCGTCGTGGTTACAGAACGGGGTACGGTTTTGTGTAACCGGCGCGTTCCGTTCCCTGTCGGTTTCCTCCCAACTGCGTTTTTCACGATGATATTTAAACTATAAATCTTCTAGAAACTGCTCGAGTCCCTGAAAACCCAAAAATCACAACACGTGGCGTATATACACTTCTTTCCTGCTGATTTGTCCTTGGACATTCTTTTATCATTATGTCGGAACGTCATTAGCTGCGGAGTGATGTTAAGATGCCCAGGACTCACTACGTCCTTCGTTTCGTAAGTTCTTAGTTGCTATAAAAGACAGTTCTTACATCTTAAAACGTTCTGATGAAGGACACTTGAGCATTTTAGTATAAAAAAACTTTCATTAATGAAATAAAACAATTAATGAAATACACGCTGAGTTTAAAATGAAACAAAAGCGCCGGTTTGGCATATAAATCTATAAATTATTATCATATTGAGATCATCGTGATGTTATTAGGTACTCCGATGAACACTATTAGATTAGCCAATTTACGAAACTGCTCATAGATGATACTTGCACGAGTAGTAACTACCCCCCCTCCCCCCTTCCAAAGACTCATCTCCCGTTGTTAGAAGCGCCGGAAGGCTGCTATGGTAACTGCAGTGTGTTCTATGGAATGCGTACGTTTCGAAGAACAGCGTCTAGGTGGCGTCTCACCGTACTCTATGGTACAGCACTTTTAAAACGGTAATCTAGATGGCGCTTCAAACGGCGGGAGGTGAACTGAAGTGAGTGAGGTGGGAGGGGGTGGTTGCCAGCCCCTCGTGAGTTCCACAACTGAGAGAATCTGGTAACGTAGGCCCTGATGTCACGGTTTTGCCTGACATTACGTGAGGTGGCCGCGTGACGTGACGTTATTATGAAACTGCGTTACGTCACCTCATATTTTCACGTGACGTCACAGCTTCATGCGGCGTCATGAAGTATTGTGACGTCATGCGCTCAGGTGATGACGTCATGGTAGCTTTTAAAACTCGGATGACGTGACACGAACCCTGAGACGTCACCATCATGACGTCACCGTTGAGGCTAACTTCCACGGACGCGAAAGTGCCAAGAGCTGAACCCTATACATGCTACGCATCTGGAAAGGACGCTCAAAACTGCGTTTAGATGTTCAAAGTTTCTCATCATCTTATATCGATCGTTCACTTTGCCTCTCGTTCCAGGTATCTCCATCCCGATCCCGACGACGCCGCAGTCTACTCACGAGGCGTGGTGGTGTCCTGACCGAGTTGAAAGCGACTCAAAGAAGCATCGTGGTCGCCAGAACGTGGGAAAAAGCGAACGGCGCAGAACGTTTTATTCTTTTATTTTTTTTCGCATCAAGTCGCCGACCCAAGAAGCGAGGAGTTCGAAAACACCTCGTCACATGTCATCGACCACAGCAAACCAGACAAGCTAAAACATCTATGCTCCTTTTCGCTCGAAGACCCATCGCAGACGACGGCATAATTCGACGGAGTCAAGCGGCGTAAAAAGAGCATGGTCACGGCCCCCATCGTAGTTATGCGTGCGCTAATCCTGCCTACACCCATCGCGCACAAAGGAGTGTGCAGTGATCCTGCGTTTATTTCTGCGCGTGATTGCTTCAGCAGGTGGTAGAGAACCCTGGATGTTGGTTGGATGTGAATGGTTATACCCTTTGAAATGGGCGGTAGCTTGCGCCACCCAGGCTAAGTGTAAAAAGACCCTCAAATAAAACGTACGGTGTGACGATGCACCTTTGGCTTTGCTCGTTTGGCTCCAACGGATCCTACAGTCCACTGCAGTCGGGCTTGAAGTGTTACGGAACATTGTAATTAGAGCTTTATTTAAGACTGCAGCATTGCAATTTGAAAACGCTCTTCCGGCGGATGGCGGCCTACTGCAATGACGGAAAATGCCGAGAAGAAAAAAAAATATATAAGGAAACAATCAACACCAGCACGCAACATGGCATTTCGACTGACCTTGAACGATCAAGAGGACCCACCAACGGTTGTTCAGAATATACTAAAAGATAGGGAGAGAGATAAAAGAAGAAAAAAAAACCACACAACATTGGAAATCAAGCGTGACAAAGCCCAGATCGTTGTTGTGCTCCAACGAAAGACGGTATGTTTTGTTGTTGTTGGAGAGTATGGCCATCATAAAAGAGGTACGAAGAGAGGAAGCCCTGTCAGCCACTGCTGGATGGTAATGCCGGAAGTCGGCGCTCTCGTGACATTTGGAGAACGGTAACGTCGTGGTCAACCCTGTTACCGACCCGCATGCTCCTCATCTTTTAGACGTGGTTCTGCATGCAGACGTTTAAAAGCGTGACATAAGAAGAACAAAACTGCCAGAAGAAAAAAAAATATGTGTGTTTGTCGCCTGAATTCGTGTTTACGTGTTGTTATGTGATGACATCAATCGAAGCGCTCAAACTTGGAGAGAAGGGGGAAAAAAAAGTGAAAGCTGCTGAACTTCCGTGATGATTTATTTAATCCGCAGTGAACCGCGATTGGTTTGGCAGCTTCAGAGTTATCGTATCATCGAAGCGAACGGACGGATGTGCAGTGTTGCGCTTTCGAATGTCCGCCGCCACGGAAGCGAACCAAAATGTCACCGTAGCGCGGAGCAGACAGCAATGAGGTAGAGTATTCTTGGAGATTGCCGGTGTGGAGGTCGGTGAAAGGGGGCGCTGCTATTCAGCGAGACTTCAAGCAATCTCCCTAAGTGTCTCGGACCCGTTTCTTGCTCATCCGCGACATTGTTGAAAGTGAGTAAAAAGGCAAACATTGAAAAAGTAATGAACACAAGCAAAGAAAAAAAAAAGTAAGCACACGCAGACTGACTGACAGATTTCTGGGGCGCTCTAGTTAAATTGACAGCCATAAATATCGACGCCTCAGCTCAACTTCCGAAGATTTCGGAACACCCGAGAGAGATTAAAGACATAAAACGAAAAGGTTATTCAAAATAAAAGCCAAATATCTAGGGAACTTTATTTTTTGGAAAAAAACAAACAAACAAACAAAATCTTTTATTGTATGCAAGTGGCGAAGGAGCGCATGACATAATTAAAAGGTGCGGAGACGAGTGCCACAGTTCCTCTCCGGGTGAACCACAGCGAAAGCTGCGAGCCGCTTCAAACCAATCAGGCCCTGGAAGAATGCCACGTGATCACCGGTGCCACGCGTCGCAGACCTCAGAGTGCACGGTCACGTATGAAAACTCGCTGCGTTGCATTGGTTTGGGAATGACTCGTAGTTTGTGCTGCAGTCCACCTCGACGGTGAAACGATGTAAAAAGGGCACGAACAATGAACCCACGAAAACGATGCCAGGAAGGACGAAAATTCGAAGCAAGAACAAAGGTAGAAATAAAACAAGGACAATGGGGAATCAGGTTGGCGCAGGGTAGCTACTAATCCGAGGAAGCTCTGCGCCGAGATCAGGGAGGGGGGATTAACGTTGGGGAACATTGAGTCAAAGTGTGTGTGCGTGTGTGTGTGTATGTGTACGCGAGCGTCCACGAAGACCGCTCATCCAACACGATTCAAGACGAGGTGTGTCAAGTTTCGCGCAAGTATTATTAAACATGTTCTGTTTTCCTTATATCATGTTTTCCTGCGTAACTATAATCTAAATCTAAGTAGACTATTTCCGCCCTGAGCGAGTTATTACCCCCAGACTTTCCGAGGTTTTTCTCTTCTTAATGTGCCGGCGGGTTTACGGCATTTAAAGGTATGTTTTCCCCAATTGGACCCTTTTTTTTAAACAAAAGCTGAAGAGGTTCTTGAAAAAAAAAACGATTTATATGTGAGCTTTATAGTATTTTTATACCGTGAATATTACGTTCGTTTTCCTTGGAAAAGGAACCTAAGAAAATCGTACTATTGAGGATCTCTTCGTAGTGTGAAAACATCTTAGTCCGATTGTCTTTCACTTTGTGCGAGTGTAACTCTCCTAAGGCCTTACCAGCTGGTGAGGGTACAATAAAACACGGATTGATTGACTGATTGGTAAAACACGAGAAAACACGTAAAAAAACGACCAGTCATTACGTCATACCCAGATCTTTTGGCTCCCTAGCGTGTGTCGCTCGTGTGGGCAGCGCGAGCAATTGCAAGCGTGGCCAGGTATATTCCCCCACACTGACACCAATCATGACGTCTTTTTCTGATATTGTGTTCCTAACGAGCGTGTTGGTAATTTAATGCTAGCTTTTTCTGACCTTCTTGAAACTAGCGAGAGTGCGCGTGCCTAGTTCCGATAGGCGCTGAAAATGCGCGAGGGCGGAGATTAAAAAAACTCTGGATATGACATAACGCCTTTAGAAGAAAAGGCTTCGGTGGCATTTTGAAAATGATTTTCTGCAGTCTCCGCGCACCAAACTCGAAAAAAAGAAAAAAAAGATTCTCAATAATCGTGATTTTGGAAGCAAAATGAAGACTATTTAAGGGTTTTTCTTCAAATACAGAACCGATTCAGTTTTCCTTTAATAACGAGGGATATCTGGAGGGATCGGTGGCCGACTGTGTTAGCGCACCGCAGGGACCCAAATCTCGACACTTGGTGAAAACGTCGGCGAGAAATCGAGCGACCGTGATCGGCGAGCGCCGTGCTTGACCTTGGCGCCGGCCAATCGAGGCCTCCAAATTTCTCGCCGACTCTTTCTCCAAGTGCCGAATTAGGGCGCCAGCTTGGAGCACAGGTTGCGAAAGCTCTCGTTGCTGAACTCAATGATCCTGAGGTCAATTTCCTGCTCAGCACGTTTCGATATGGATGAGCATCGTACCGACGTGCATGTCGTGTATGACTACTTTGTGATCAACGTTAAACACCCCGTTAAATCTCTCGTCTACAGCGTCCACAAGTGTCGCCGCACCTCAGAGACACGGCGACCTTGCAGTGTGTAAACACGAACGTAAACTCTGGTTTTTGTTTTCAAACGCAGTCTGGTGGATTTTACGCCACCTGCAAATGAACGGCAACACATTGGCATCTTCCCGTTTTATTGGTTTTCATTGCTTTTGTAAGCTCCACACTAACGGTATTGAAAATAAATCGTCCAAAAGACGAAACAAGCGCCGCAACGATATGTGCAGATACATACTGTTCGTCCCACGGGACGTTCCCTCCATAATGGCGAAAGTGGAAAGCAAGAATCAAGGAAGACGGTGTGTGCATACGGAAAGGCTTACTCGAGATTGTTAACTTTATTCTCCGGTATACGCTCGTTTTTTCAAGCATGTAGTGAATGAGTGACTACATTTCTTAATTAGGCCATCATTTTTGTCGCATGACAGGTGACAAAGTTAAGATATGTCTCGGTATATCAACCAAAGACTAGAGTAAAATGTATAACCATTAGAAGGTCAAATAAAACTGCTTTTTTTTTTTTGCTTTCTAACTTTACGGTCGGCTGAAGACAAACACAAACGGGTTTGTTTATTTTACCTACACGAAAGCGTTTTAAAAAAACAAAACATACAAAAATATTAACAGGTCTATTTACACCATAGTTCGCAGCCAACTTGTTTTGAAAGCTGTTGTGCTTTGTGGAGCAATGAATTTAAATTTCTCAAGGTGTTTGAAAAACGCCCTTTGTTTACCAGCAAGGCTGTGGATATTGGAGCGTGATGGTGTCTTATATTACGAAAACAAAGGAGGGACATATCTGTGTTTGTAATTTAGACGACATGAAGCTCAACTATCCAGAGTGTCTTCATTACATTTTATGTAAATTTTTTTTTCAATATTATAAAACACTAATTAAAAGGAAACAAATGTCCCTCAAACATTCTTGTAAACTGCAGGCGCAAGTACACGCAATTTTCATTTATTCAGTGAACTAAAAATAAATGAATTATTTTGATGAGTGAGATATAATTAATCCTTAAACGAAATATCTTGAAAGAGTTAGTGCACTGTTCAAAACCTCAATTGGAAAACTATTTCTAGCTATTTCAAACTATTTCAGCAAATTTTTGGTGGTATTTTAATAAAAACGCTGAAAAAAAACACTCCGAAAGCTGGGAAGCATTATGAAAAGTATAATGACACCGACTTTACAAAACAATCAAAACAACTCCATTAGATGTTTTGCCTCCCATGTGAGAGTCATCATCAGTACACGGACAGAAAGTGAGAGTTCTTTCCTTTGGATTGCTGACGGCTTCTTGGAGGAGGGAGAGGAAGTCGGCACTTTTCGGGTTAAAGGGAGAGAGAGAGAGTATTCCACAAGGAAAAGCGAAGTAAGTATTTCGCGGCCTTTGGGCTTATATGTCACCTTTGATTTCGGGTACGGTTTCGCGCGTTGCTCTTAAAGGCTGTTCAGGGGGAGAGAAGCAGAAAAGAGGGTGAGGGGAAACTGCGCGCCGTAGGGGAGATATAGGTCAGAATGCAATGGGGGGAGGGGGTTGGGGGCGGGGGGGCAGTTAGTAGCAAGTGGGAACGGTTCCGCCGGCGCTGTTCTTTCGTGAAAAAACGTTCATGCATGCATGCTTCGGAGACGGGACCATGGTTATTGTTGAAAGCTGTTTTGTCGCTACGGATGAACCACAACTCGAGGAGTTTTTTCAAGGCCCCCACCGCTCCTCTTTCGCCAAGTTTGCGATCCTTGCGAAAGTTGAACGCATGATTCATAGTCTATGAATGATCGACCAGTTCAATTTTAGGGCGAATCGCATTTGTCGCATGGACGACGTTTCGTTGGTGTTCTCTCGCTCTTGTTTTTCTCCTGCGTCCAGTCTCGCCAATGTAGGATGAATCACAGCTGCGACACAATACCTTGTAGATGAAGCCTCTCTCAATGTCCGCAAGGTGGGTGAAGGTGTTGCCACCCCAGACAGCACACGACGTCGGGCCAACATTGGTATTCAAGTGGCAAACAATGGTCCAATATTGGGCCAATGTGGCCATCGCAGAACCAACATTGGTGGTACACTGGAATATACTGGCCAACGTTGGCCTGACTTGACCAACGGCTCACCGACGTTGGTAATCGATTGGCTTAGGCCGGCCAACATTGGCCAACCTCAGTCAACGACTTAGCAACGTTGGCTATTGGTTGGCTTAGGTTGGCCAACATTGGCCTGTCTTAGCCAATTGGTTACGAACATTGGTAATCAATTGGCTTAGGCTGGCCAACATTGGTCTATGTTATCCAATGAGTTGCCATCATTGGTAATCAATTGGCTAAGACAGGCCAATGTCGGCCAGCTTAAGCCAATCAATTACCGACATTGGTAATCGATTGACTTAGGCTGGGCAACATTGGCCTGTCTTAGCCAGTGGTACCAATGTTATATATAATTGGCTTAGTTCTTTTAATGTGCTGATCGCGCACGCTGAGAACAATCTCTAGCTATGCCTCCGGAGGGAACGATTCTTCTGTTTTCACACGCAGAGCAAGTTAGCAACTGAATTAGAACGCTGTATGCATTGCGAGCTGTAGCAAGTTTGAACGTCCACGCAGAAAAAAACCGTGTTCGGTGACAGGTTAAAAATAAACGCTGGTGAGGAGGTCGACTCCTCCTGATCTTTCGATCTACAAATATGGAAAGAGTGGGAGGAGCTTCTACCACCTGTCACCGACTATAACTAACACGCGTCTTCCCAAAACTGATAGTTATGCTTAGTAAATTCCACACAAAATACAAAATGCACGCTTCCTTCGATTTGTGTATATGTTTATACGGCAAAAAGCATAGTGCCTCTTCTCTTATGCCGGGAAACCTTTCCACAGAGGGGAGGGGGGAGACAGGGTTCAACCCCGAAATTTCCACCCGCCTCCCCAACCTAGGACACGGGTGTATTGTCAGCTGTATGTGATCTTAAAAATCTCAAGGCAACCCGCTTTGCTGAGCCGCAAAACGCGGCCTATAATTCAGACTGAACCGGACAAAATAAAAATAAATAAATAAAAAGCACTAATAATTTTAGCAAAAACATAAAACCTTAAACAAATATCCAGCGACTGATTAAGCAATTACATGTCTTCACGAATAAAAAATTGCGTTGAATTAACATCTCGAACACCCTATGTTTGAGGTAGGAGGTAACATAAAGCTGATGCGCATTTCAATCTGCAAAGAAAGGTTATCACGCAACATATAGACCTTTTCAGAAAAGGGCTGCTGGCCGGTTTCATTTTCAGTGTTCGTGCATATCGCGCGTGATTTGCTCGCTTCACGAAGCGACGCACACGCGCGCGCTGAGCTGTGGAGATCGCACGCTGAGCTGTGGATTTGTAAACATTGGAAAGGTCCATAACAGAAGAAGCTGAGCATTTATGCCTGCTTGCCCAAAAATGACTTCAAAGTGCGTACAAAATACGGCAACTGCAGTACTGACTACGGTAGCGACAACGCCCTCAGAAATATAAGCTGTAATAGAGCCAACGGGTTACCAAAGTTGGCAATCGATTGGTTTAAGCTGGCCACCAATTGCCTGTCTTAGCCAGTGGCCTACCAACGTTGGTAATTAGCGGCGATATGTTTTGGTGGCGCCCTCCTATGGTTCCCCCTTGTGACGTCATTACCTTGCGAACAACAAGTTCGATGGTGTTTGTAAATAGCATGGTGGAAGCCTGAAATCATTGCGCTCTCAAAGGAACACTGCCCACACCGTCGAAATTAAAGTTCCTTCATTCTTCTTATTTCCGTCGACGGTATACCCTTTCCGACGTCATAGTCAGCTTTTGGGCCAATCGTGAAAGGCCGACCACAGCGACGCTTTCGGTCTCGCACGTCGCCAATTGATTGGCGTAAGGCCGTTTCAGACACTTGCGTTTGAGTGCGTTTGACTGCGTTGCGTCGAGTACCGAAAGCGAGTCACCGGCACATCTGTGCTTCGTATGAAGCGTGGAATCCAATTCAAGGAATCATCTTTGCACGCGATATAAGCAGCAGGGATATCCTGGTTTCTCGCTGCCGCAACGCAGTAAAACGCAGTCAAACGCAACTGTCTGAACCAGGCTTTAGTCTGGTGTGATGAGCGATCCCGCGACCAGCCGAAGAGGACGAGAAAGAAGAAGACGAGGTGGGGGCATGCGAGGAGCGCGAGAAGGGATTCGGGCGGTTGACAAAGGACGGTGCAGACGCGACCAGGCCGGACCTCCGTCGGCGTGACCAGACGTCAAAAGGCCCGACCCACAACCCACTTCTCACTCAGTCCGGGCGCCAACCTTCCGGAGGTAGACAAGACTGCATGCGTGGCGCAGTTGAACACCCGCTGCCACTCCGTGCCACAGACGTTCTGAGCCTGACTCAAGCCTTCGGCCAACGCCCATCTGCCTCGTCGCTACGTCCTTCGGCCCAGACCTTGGCGGACACCTGGTCACAGGCTGCCACCGGCGTACGGGGCCTGATTCAAGCCTTCGGCCATCGGTCAACTGCCTCATCACTACGTCCGGACCTCGGCCCTGACGTCGTAGACCCCTGATCATCGGCTACCACGGGTGCTACGCCGCAAGGACTGAAAAGTCGTGAGCGAGGGACTTTTTAGGGGACACTCAAACCTTAACATTTCTTGAAGTGCTGCTTGGGAGTGTGCTTTACTAAGACCAATGTGGGTTTGAAAGCGTTGATCTTTGACCTTTGCATCTTTTCGTAGATGCCATCAGTGCGAAGCTAACAATTGAAGAATCGGCAGCTTAAAAATGGTGCTGAAGTGGCTGCCAGGGTCTTGCGACAGGGGAGGCTGCAGGAAGAGGCGTTCAGAAGCCGTAATGGCTCCCCAGCCCCAGGACTCGCCCCACGACCTTCCCCAGGACCAGGCATAGGCTCCCCGCTGAGCTTCCTCCCTAGCCCCTTTCAATAAAAGTTCCGAAAAAAGTATTAATTGATCTTGATATAGTCATTTGCTCGCCAGATAAAATAGTGCACAGACAAAGCATGGGAGGACCTTGCCATTTGTGCCCAGAATGTTTTTCTTGCAGTGGGCTGCTAATAAGAAACAGGCCAGGGGTTCTTAAAACCCAATGTTGGAATAACCAGGATTCAAACACATTGCCATCATTGCATGGCCAGCATTAAAGATATGGCATTAACACTGGGACATGCCAATGAATTCAGCTTGACTGCAGATAACGGCCTATTCAATGATAGAACTTGTATACCAATGATGGTATAGCCATTGAATTAGTGTGAAAGCCAAAATTGGCATAGCCAATGATCATTGGCTATGCCAATTTTGGCTTCCCAGTGTTAATGCCGTA